>NC_035107.1:225541241-226151241 GCF_002204515.2 Aedes aegypti | reverse complement strand
TTTTTCTCTAAAATCAACAGTTTCGGAGTTAGAATTTTTCAAATAAGTTGCATGCAAAAATTCATAGGCCATTTTCAAAAGTTCCACTTGAGTCAAAATGATCAATTTTTCTATGGAAAACACTTATTCTACCATACCAAAAGCATGTGCAAAATTTAATCCAAATCGAAGACTATCGAGCACGATTTTTATTTTTTTCGACTCATTCTGCATGGAATTCGTCTCCAGGCTTTTCCACTGTTCAAAGCGAAGTTTCCCGAGAACACGCAAACAACCAATCGAGCTGCTCCTCTCTGGTGCACTCGAGTTCTAACATTTTCCATGAAAATCTCAACGAAAAAAAAAACAGGAAAGAACCCTTCTTCAACCAAGCACATTGAGCAAACATGAGCTTCTTTGCATTTTCCATAGTTCCACCATCCGATTGCAAAATTCAAACCGGATTTTAACCGGTGCTTGACTCCGATTTCCAAGGGTAGAGTAAAGTGGGGCAATAGGTGCTTTCTAAGATTTCTATCGCCGAGCTTTTGCCCCACCTTACACTACTTTTTTCCCTCGCTCAGAACTGCTTCTTCGCTTCGACGTTATTGGATTTCAAAATCCCATTTGTAAGCAAAAATGCGGCCACCGAAATCGACCATCGGCGCTTGGCTTGCACTTTTAAGATTCGCCTCTGGCCGTGAAAAGCGGAAGTGACTCTGTGAAGGCGGCTGATGGCTGATGGCTGTGTATAAATGCGGGAGGGTGTCAGAAGAGGTCTTATCCGCTTTTTATTTCATCCGGTTGGACGATGAGATGAGTCGTCGTTTGCGGAAGGAGGCAAACAAACTACTAAACCCATAAGTATTAAGATATGCAAAAATGAACAGTCAAGCAATTTTCGCTTTATTGAATTTACCCTCCCCCGATCCTTTTTGTTAGGATAAAACGGTAAGCTCGTGCTCTGTAATCCACTCGCTGACGGCTGACATTTGAATCACATAACCTCAAAAATGGAGGCGGAACAATCTCGTTTCACAGCCCTGGTAAGAATATTATTTAAATGCAATAGGTTTTATTGTAGCCATAAAAAGTAATTTTTATTGCAACCATAAAATGTAATTTTTTCAACTCACTTAACATCTATTATTTTGTTGTATACCATTGAAGTGATTGTAAAGGTCATTTTTAAAATAAAAAAACGGGGATCGCAATCCTTAGAATATAATTCTGATTTTTTTTCCAAACTATATTGAGACCATAACAACAGAATTTATGATACTTTAGGATTTTTTTTTATGGAACTTACGATCAAATTTTTTGGGGAACTCCTGGGAACGGAATCCTCATAAATTCTTGGAGGATCTCTTAGAGGAATAGGATAAAAGAGGGATCCTGGAAAATTCCTGGAGGAACACCTGGCGGGATACCTAGAAGAACTGCAGTAGAATTCCTGATGGAACTGCCAGCGAGATTCTTGCAGCAACTCGCAGGGAAATTCCTAGAGGAAGTACGGCGGAATTTTTGGAGGAACTCAGGGAAAATTCCGGGAGAAACAGCGGATGAAAATTTTCGTAATTTACGGTAGAGCTCGTAACGAATTCCCGAAGGAACTTCGAAGGAGTACCTGCATGAACTCTAAAGAAATTCCCGGAGGAATTTCGAGGCATTCGTGGCGCAGCTCCAAAGAAATTTCAGGCGGAGTCCTGAACGAAATCCCAGGAGGTATCACTACTGGAATTCCCCTGAGCAATTTTTGTAGAAAATACCCGGAGGAGTTCTTGGTGGATATCTTCGGAGGAATCCTTGTAATTTTCTGAAGAAATCCCCGAAGGAAACGTCGATGGAATTTCTTAATGAAATTTCCGGAGGAATTCCTGGACGAAATCATCGAAAGAATTACTTTTGGAAATTCCCTGAGGAATTTCTGGAGAAAATCCCCGGAGGAGTACTTGGGGATATCTCCGGAGAAATCCTTCGGAGGAATTCCTGGACAAAATCCCCGAAAAAATGGCTATTGGAATTTTCCTGAGGAATTCCTAGTGAAAGTCCCCGAAGAAGGGCTTGAGGATTTTCCGGAGGAATTGTTGAAATCTCCGGAGGAATTCTTGGTGTAAATCGCCATCGAAATTCATGGAAGAAAAATCCAGATAAATTCTCTGAAAACATCCCCGAAGGAATTTCTGGAGAAAATCCCAGGAGGAAATCCCCGAAAGCATTTTTTGGACGAAATCCCCAGAGGAATTCTTGGAGAGAATCCACGAAGGATTTCTGGGGGAAATCCCCGGAGAAATTCTTGGGGGAAAACCTCGGACAATTTCATGGAAAAAAAAATCCTCCAAGGAAGTATTGGACGAAATGTTATTGAAAATCCGCTGAGGAGTTCTAGGGGGACATCCCTGAAGAAATCCCTGGAGGAGATCTCCCGAGGAAGTCTCTGGAGAAAATCCCCGGATGAATTTCTGGATGAAACCTCCGGAAAAAATTCCTGGTGCAAATCCCCAGAGAAATACCTAGAGGAAATATGCGGATAAATCTTCTGAAAAAATCTCCGAAAGGAATTGTTGGAGATAATCTTCGGAGGAATTTATCAATTAATTACTGGACTAAATCTCCAGAGGAATTACTATTGGAAATCCTCTGATGAATTCCTGGAGAAAATTTCTGGAGCAGTTCTTGGTGGAAATCACCGGGAGGAAATTTTGTAAAAAAAAAATCCGTGGCAAAATCCCTGGAGAAATTTCTGGTGCAAATCTCCGGAGAAATTCCTGGTGAAAATGCCCGGATGAATTCTCTTAAAAAATCCCCCATTTTATTCTTGGAAAAAGCCTGGAAGAATTTCATAATGAAATCCCCTGAGATAAACTTAAAAACAATCCTGGAGCAACTCGGGAGGAATTACCGGAGAACGTCTAGAGGAATTCACGGAGAAATTCTTGAGAATTTTTTGGGGAACTCTAGAGGATTTCCCAGAGAAAATGTAGAGAATTTTCCGGAGTAACTCCAGGAGTATTCGTAGTGGAACTCTGGAGGAATTCTAAACTTTAAAAAATTCCTGTAAAAAATCCGAAAGACAAATCCAGGAGGAAACATAAAGGAAATCCGAAGGGATTCCCGATGGAGCGCCAAAAGAAATCTGAAGGAACTCCCGGAGATACTTCAAAGAAATTCAATGAAGGACTCCGAAGAAATTCCATGAATAATTTTCGGAGAAACTCCGAAGAAATTTCATGAAGAAAACCCGGAGGAACTCTGTAGAATATCCTAAAGGATCTCCAAAGGAATTCCTGAAGGAGCTACGAGAAATTTATGAAGGAAGGAAGGAATCCGAGGAATTTTTAAGGAACACTGAATGAGAGCTCGAGATACATGGAAACCCCCGTAGGAGTCGTCGATGGAGCTCCGAAGGAATTCTCGAGATGACTGCCACAGAACGAACGAACTTTGAAAAAATTCCCGATGGAGTTCCGAAGGAATTCCTGGCAAGTATTCTTAAAGAATTCATGAGGGAAATCCGGAGAAGTGTATAGGGAAATTCTGAAGGAATTCCTAAAGCAACTGTGAAGCTAATCCTGGACGAACTATGAAGAAATTCTAAGGACATCTCCGGAGTAATTCATGGTGCAAATCCCCATAGCAATTCCTTCTATGAAAGGACCCTCGTAAGAATTTCTGGAGAAAATACCCGGAGGCATTTCATAATTGAATCCCCGGAGAAATTATCCAGATGAAATCCTGAAAATTGAAATCTCCTGAGAATTTCCTGGCGAAAATC
Organism: Aedes aegypti; assembly: GCF_002204515.2. NCBI lineage: Eukaryota > Metazoa > Arthropoda > Insecta > Diptera > Culicidae > Aedes > Aedes aegypti. Next base: position 226,147,487 of record NC_035107.1, on the reverse strand, counting down.
CCCGGAAAAATGATTGGGGATATCTCCGGAAGAATCCTTGAAATCTTCAGAAGGAATCACTGGAGGAAATCCTGGAGATAGTTCTCGGATGAAATCTTAGCAGGAAAATCTGGAGGAAATCTCCGGGAATTCCTTGGAGAATCCCCGGGGGAAACCAAAAAAGCAAATCGCCGGAGGGAAGCATCTTCCTGGAGGAAATCACCGGATTAATTCCTGGGGAAATTTCCCAGGAAATATCTGGAGGAAATCTTTATAGAAATTCCTGGTGCAAACCCTCAGAGAAATTTCTGGAGAAAATCCCCAGAGGAATTTCTTAATGAAATCTACAGAGGAAATCCTGGACGAAATCCCCGGAAGAATTTCTAGACGAAATCTCCAGAAGAATTCTTGGGCGAAGTCCGCGGAGGAATTGCTATTGGAATTCTCCAGTTGAGTTCTTGGAGAAAATATCCAGAGGAGTTCTTGGAGAATATCCCCGGAAGATTCTTTGAAGGAAATCTCTGAAGAAATTCCTTGAAGAAATCTTCCGATACATTCCTAGAAAAAAAAATCCTCGAAGGTATTTTTGGAGAAAATCCCTTGAAGTTATTTAAAATTCAATCTCGGAGGAATTCCTGAAGTTAATCCACGAAGGTATTCATGGAGGAAATTCTCGTAGGAATTCCTGGAGGAAATTTCTGGATGAATTCCTGGAGGAAATCTCCGGAAACACTCTCTAAAAAAACCCTCTAAGGAATTTCTGGGGAAATTCCCGAATAAATTTATTAATGAAATATCCAGAGGATTTCCTGGGCGAAATACCCAGAGGAAGTCCTAAACAAAATTCCAGAAAATGCCTAAACAAAATTGGAGGAAATGCCAGAGGAATTTGGAAATTCCCTGAGGAATTCCAGGAAAAAATCCCCGGGGGAGTTCTTGTATATATCTCCAGAGAAATCCTTGAAATCTCCTGAAAAATACCTAGACAAAATCCCAGGAGGAATTACCATTAGAATTCCCTTGAGGAATTTCTGGAAAAATATTGAAATCTCCGGATGAATTCCTGTGAGAAATTCCTGGTGTAAATACACAGCGAAATTCCTGGATTTCCTTCTGTGAAAACCATTCTAGAAGGAATTTCTGAAGAAAATCCCCGGAGAAATTCCTGGAGGAAATCTCCGAAAGAATTTCTGGACTAAATCACCAGAATTTCTGAACGAAATCCACGGAGGAATTCTTAAAGAGAATCCCTGAAGGTTTTCTGGGGAGAAATCCCTGGAGGAATTCTTGGAAATTCCATGGAGGGAATCCCCGAAGGAGTTCTTGGAGGAAAACCCCGGAGAAATTGACTGAAAAATCTTCAGAGGAAATCTTGGACGACATCCTTGAAGAAAATGTTATTGAAAATGCGCTGAGGAGTTCTAGGGGGATCCCCGAAGGAATCCCTGGAGGAGATCTCTTGAGGAAGTTTCTGGAAGTATTCCTGTAGGAAATACTCAGAGGAATTGCTGGAGAAAATCCCCGGAGGAATTCCTGTAGGAAATTTCCTAAGAAATTACAGTTGAAAATCCCCAGAGAAATACCTGAAGGAAACTTTGTTGGCTTCTGGACGAAACTAAGTTTTCAAGAATGTTGCGACGGGATTTCATTTCGTCGCGTTGGATTTTCGGGCGCTGGAGTAGAATAGAATAGAACCAGTTCTCCAGTGTTGTGCTCGACAGAAAAATACAGAAAAATACAATACTAGTTTTTAGTTTTTTTCCAGATACTAACAAAGTACAAAACAATGCACTATATAACTTGCGTACAAGTTTGAATCACACAACTTGTATGCAGTGAATCTATAGTGCTGTTCGTTACTAACAGAACATCTCCGGATGAATCATCTGAAAAAATCTCAGAAGGAATTTTTGGAGATAATCCTCGGAGGTTTTTTTTAATGGATGCCTGGACGAGATCCCCAGAGGAGTTGCTACTGGAAACCCCCTATTGAATTCCAGTAGAAAATCGGCGGAGTAATTCTTGATGGAAATCCCCGAGGCAAATCCTGAAAAAAAATCCTAAGGAATTTCTGAAGAAAATCCCCGGATGAATTTCTGGTGCAAATCTCCTGAGAAATTCGTACATTCAAGGAAACCTTCCATAGCCGAGTGGTTATAAAGCAAAGCCATGCTGAAGGTATCTGGGTTCAATTCACGGTCAATCCCCGAGAAAACTCCGAACTGGTAAACAAACCAGTTTTGGAACCGCTCAAATCTTGGTCCAAATCCGACCAAAAATGGACCTGGAATTTGCCTGTTCCAAAAAATAGACCAGAAAACTGGTATAAAATAAAATTGGAACATAATTTGCAACACCGCTGCATGTTCCAATTTTTAATATGGCCCAAAAATTTGGAATCCTCCGATGATTTGGACCACCAGTGAAGTTGCTCTTATAGACTTTATCAAACACCGTAAGTTGTATGGCATTAGAATGAGAACTGTTAAATTAATTGTATTTATTTTTCGGGACTTCCAACGCTAACGCTTGCTCGGATCCGGGTTGACAGTTTGTTGGGACAACTTTGGGGGTTCCGTCCGCAAATAGTCCGCTGACAGACGACGACGACGATATGGGTTACTGACGGGAAATTTACGCTGTCAATCAACGCATCCCAGCAGGCGGCGGCGGCGGCGGCCAAATAGCTGTGGATAAGGGCGGAAATTAAATTCCACCACCAAAGGTGGGAGGGATTAGAACATCAACTGAGCTGACGCGAAATCAACTCTTTAGAGATTTTGTGTGAGATTTTGCTCAGTTTAGATGGTTGTAGGAATGTTTCGGGGTTCTAACCGCGCTTGATTGACGGGCGAGGTTGCTTAGTTGAAATGTAACGTAATTAAAATTTTTGGTTTCTAGCATGTGAATCTGAAATGTGAAATATTATTGATTAGGCAATATTTTTTTTTTGCAATATGTCCCCACTTCTGAACAAAGGAGCACTTCCACAGTTATTAATTGATTTTTTGCGAAATTTTCATCTTTCACAGTATTTTCTGTCGGGGACGGACCTGGTGTAGTGGTTAGAACACACGCCTCTCACGCCGAGGACCTGGGATCGAATCCCATCCCCGAGATAGTCACCAAAAAATTCAGTGACGACTTCCTTCGGAAGGGAAGTAAAGCCGTTGGTCCCGAGATGAACTAGCCCAGGGCTAAAAATCTCGTTAATAATGATAGAAAAAAAAAAAAAATAAATGTATTTTCTGTGCTTTTTCGCCTTTGACGACTCTCAATACATATCAATCTTGTTCTTTTGTTCCTTTGCTTCGTGCTAATATTGAAGCTTAAGTGATTACGGTTTTTTTTTTGAATGAGGGAAAGCCTGAACGAGTGAAAAAAATCTCTTCTCCTATAGGCATAAAAGCCCTCAAACCTATCTTTATTTAGGCCCTTACCATAAAGTATTAGGGGCCAATTCAATAACGTTATATACAATATTTGTATTAATTTTGTTTAGCTTCTACATCTTGTCATAAAGTACACGACAAGTTAGAAGTTCTAAACTCGGGGCTTGGGATGCATCGTAGGACGGTTCGCTTGTCACTTGATCTTCTCAATGGATTTGTGAAGTTGCTCAGATGAGATGGTGATGATCAGCTCAATGGTATTATTGGAGGCGTCGTGCAGTTCAAAATGGTGGCTTGAGGAAAATTTGAGGAAACGGTTAGAGGTTTTTATCATAAAAAAATCGTTGCAAACTTATGCAAAATGTGCTGATTGGGGAATTTCTATTTAGATAGATAGAGATTAATATTGGCTTCATTTATCTATTTCCTAAACTTACAAGAATTCCATCTGAAATTTCTCTTGGGGTTGTTTTGCACTTTCCCTGAAACTCTTTGAGAAAACTCTACAGAAATTTCTGTTTTTTTTGTGCAGTTTTGCGGTTTGGTTTTAGAAGTGTTTACATAAAATTTTCAATAATGATGCCTCGACAAATTTTTCTTCCTATTTCTCAAGAAATTCGTTTCAGATCTTCCATAATTTATTCCTCCACGGATTGAAACCATTTTGAATAATTCTGAACTGTAATTACAGGAATTCTGTCTTAATTTTCAAGAACTATCAAAGGTAGGGAAAATTTGTATAATATGCATTTATGTTTCTGGTAACACTCTGATCGTATAAAAATCTTTAAAAATAAAAGATAACGTCAATTTGGGATTTTTGGAAGTCTTGGAGAAAACTCAATTGATTTGAATTTAGCAATGTAGCATTAACATTACTTTCTAGTATATTCCACCACCTATCGATGGGTAAATGAAGGCAACGAAGGCAGTAATTTTACCGAAAAGAAAACAAATCACCAATCGTGAGTTGAACGGAACCGTTGGACACAAATTGTCTAAATTGTCCAACAATCGACGATTGTAACGCGTAACTGTGGAATCGTCGGTCGTCGTCGTCGGGCTACGTGTTAAATGATGTTTACCCTGGAATTTATGTGCAGCATTCCGACCATGGGCATCGTAACCTTGACCTATGCCGTGCCACTCTGAACGGTATGGTGACCGCTCGGGATGGCGGTATCTATATTTACCTAATAGATTCATAATGGCATCGATACTCAGTGGCTGGTTTCCGAACAAATGTTAGCCAAAAGTACAACTAACATACTAAATGATCACATAAGAGTGTTCTCTAGATGTGTTACACAAACACTTAAAAATTGCATATTTTTCCAAGAAATGTCATATACGTGTTTACATTCTCGATTGGTAAGCATAACATATACAATGAACACACCTACAAATCAAAAAATGAGGTGGATTATTTCGATAGATTTGGTTGAGATATAGCATAGCATAGACTAACTGTACATGTCAATGGTTGCCACTCCACGATTGATCGCAACTGGTAAGAATTGCACTGCGCTCCAAAGGAATAAGGGATGGAACCTTCCTATTACTTTTGACGTGCACATTTTAGCAGCTCCCATATTATTGATCAATAATGGCTTCGGCCAAGTCCTTACAGTCAGTTGACATGGGGAAGGAATGTCGAACTCGAAACACTCGAACAACGTCCCGCAGGAACATGCAACAGAATCATAAGAGTACACACTACTTTGTGATAGATTTGGTTGAGATTTAGTACAGAAACAGCGGTTTCATTAGAATAGCATCCAACTTTTTTTTTAATTTGAAGAATCAATTTTGGCTGTTATCTTCACAGTTCACATGATGGAAAAAATCGGAACATTCACGTATCGATCTTAAACTTTGGGGAATAGGCTAACAACAGTCGTTAGTACCCTTTTCCCAAAATCTTTCTTAAATGCTAACAGTTGGCGTCCACGGCAAAAGAAAGGACAACAACTTTTCGAACTTTCATTTTATCTCACTGGCCGCTTAACGGCGACACTGATGTTTGTATTCCACTCACTATTCGCGCTACATTCGGTTCTCAAATTTCTCAAACTTCCAACACAAGCGCATGGAAGAATGGTAGTCGGGAACTGTCAAAACGTATGGACAATATTAGAAAACGTAAATAACTTGCAATTAGAAAACTGGATCGAAAAAGTAGTGATAAAAAATCAAGTGTAATGAGAATATATAACTTTTTGTGTTTATTTAATTTTCCGTGGTGCTTTCTTGAAAAGAACCATATGTTGCCTTTTCACTTTGGAATATCGCCCTTTAATATTCGATATTGAAAACTTGAAAAAATATCAGAGAAATAATTTGAAAACTTCATTTTTTCTACTATTAGCCAGCGTTGGGCCACTGTGTGACATTGGGCTGGTTCTAAGTATCGATGGGGTGGTGATAGTGGTCGTTGTGTCCACTACTTCCCACCTCTATTAGATTTCCAGTAAACACTGCAGCACTGCCCTTTCGCTAAATTATTCATTGCATTTATCAGAAATCAATAACCCTTTCATGTTGTGAGTGCTCTCCACCGGCAGCTGTTCATTTGCTGTGGCGGGGTCTGCGTCCGGGGCAAAACCGTGCATGAAGGATTCGAGATGTGATTCTGAGTTTAACATATTCATACATATTGGTATAAGAAAGAGCACATGTTTTTCAATATCAATTTCAATTGCTTTGTAGATAGCCGTAGAGAAAATTTTCTCGACATACACATGCAAAGAATGGTCATTTGGCAAAGAAAATTCTCAGTTAATAACTATTGAAGTGCGCAAAAGAACACTATGCTGAGTACCAGGCCCTGTCCTAGTTGGGAAGAAGAGGATCCTGAGTAACAATTTAAGGTGAAGATGAATCGAAGCTAAATTTCAAATTTTCAAGAGCACAAATCTGCAGAACCAAACATCCGTTAAAGCTGAAAATTTAATCGATTGATCAGTAGCTGGTAATGACCAATCGATTAAGTTTTCAGCTCAAGCAGGCGTTCGGTTCTTCAGATTTGTGCTCTTGAAAATTTGAAGTTTGGCTTGATTCATATTCACCTTAAGTTTTATAAATTACTGTCAGGGTGTCATAGATCCACGACTATAAAATTATGGCCATGGTAATTTTATGGAAGGATTACGTCTTTGTCAATGTCAATTTTTGTCCACCAGACAGCGCTAGTGAGCATGAAACTTTTGTGGATGTTTGAGGATCCACACCATTTAGAAGGATGGCATTTTCGGCAATGTTGTTCAGTAGCTCAAGGGCTATCATTATTTTTGCCAATATCGATTTTCAAAGCTTAAATAAAGATAAGGACTGTTCATTTTATAAAGTGGACACCTTATGCATGCAGTATCTTTTTAATTTATCAATTAAATTTCAATCGGTTTTCTGCTCATCGTTCGACTAGTATTGTACAATGCTGTGATAATAAAAACTCTCCAAAACAATTAATTTTCATACGAATATGGAACAACGATAAGAACGGTCGATTTTTGGAGGTTATCAAAATCAATAATTTTTAGAAATAGGCTGGAAAATTCAACAATTTATATTTTTTATTTTCGAAAAAGGCTTGTTCTTCGAAAGCATCATCAATCAGAAGCCTGATGGGGAAAATGGAGTTATTTTTGGAATAATAATTTTCCAGATATAATAAAATAATTTTTCTCTATATTTCTTAGAGAAAACTATTTTAAATTTGAAGGGAACCGATATGAGTAGAATTTTTTATTTAAAAGTTCACCCTGACGGAAGTCCTAATATAGTATTAATCACAATATAAACACAATTGCATTATTCTTAGAAGACTTTTCAAAGTACATTGACAATCATCAAAATTGGCAACACTGCTGTAATTAAATCGATTTTATTTTCCACATATTATTTTCATATTATGTTATTCTGAGATTACCAATTGAAATATTTGGAGAAAACCATTTACAATTTGCTGTAGATCGATAAATATGCGTACACGATTTTAAAAGTATGAGACTTTTTAGTAAAACTACCATAAACAGTAAAATTTGTACTTGAGACTGTAATTTAAACGCACGATTTAGCTCTCGTTTGTACAAATATAGTTTCTTCAGTAAACCAAACTAGTTTTGTACACGCTTTTTACTTTTCTCTTTTGCTGGGAGTGAAAGGATGGTGTATTAGCAAATTCGGCCATAAATGGGTAAATCACTAAAGTTACCTAATGTCAGAGAATGGTGGAATATAATTGATTTTTTTTAAAGCTTTACCTTCAGTAGTATAGTAAAGGATACAAACATACAATTTGTTCATAAAAATAAGGATTTTTGCTTTGCGAAAAATAATGTTAAACTTTGACGAACAGTTTTTCTTTTGAGTTTTTGGAAAACCTATTCAGCTCTTCCACCAAAATCATTTTCTAAGATCTTATATTTTCATAGCATTGTAGAATAATAGTTGAACAATGCACAGAAAACCGATTACGATTTTATCAATAGATAAAAAAGATATAGAATAAACAAAGTGTCCACTTTATAAAATGAACAGTCCTTAGGCTGAAAGCTACTGAACATCTCTGCCGAAGATGTCGTACTTCTAAGTCTAGAAAGATTCGCGAATCAGGCGAAACTGACAAAATGTACACAATTGAAGAAAATATAGCGTTGAAATTGTAGCTCGATTGTCTATTCACTGCACTTGAACTTTTCCCCTATTGATAATTTAACTATTCAAAAAACGCAAATTTGTAGAAGACGAAACTTCACCTAATGCCAAACCACACACTTTATTGATTACGCCTGTGTTTTTGTTTATCAAAGTGATGGATCTGAAATCTAAATCAAAACACGGCGAGAGTAAACGGCGACACTGCAAACAAAAAATAAACAAGGCGTACATGGCGGGCTTAATTGAAAGCAGAATGTAAACACGGCGCAAAAGTAATAGGCGACACTGAAAATAATATCGATTACAGGCTCATAACATTGGGCGATACTGGCATCTTTGAGTTCGTTTAAGGCGAAACCTTATAATATTTTTTAGTACGAAATAGCTAGGGAAATTGTAGGAGATGTGTGTGGTATTGATGAGGATTTTAAAACTTGGTTTATGAAATGTGTATTAAAGTGGAAAGGTTAAAGTTTGACTATATTTTCTCCAATTGGGATTAAAATTTGCACATGAGAATTTCATTGGTTATTTTCTCATTGTTATTGATTTGTCAGATAGGCCCTTATCGCGAATCCCTCTCGAAGTGGTCAGGCTCCTGATATATTTGCGAAACTAATGTTTCATGCTCACTGGCGTCACCTGGTTTCAAATTTAAAACCAACTAGCTCGATCATTGCCCTTGGGATCTTTAGCTTGAGCTTGAGCTTGATTGGCCGCCCGTGGTTGCTACTCCAGTATCGCCAGATCAGCTGCACTTACACAAGGAACCAATCAGATAACTGCTAGGGATTAACAGACACCCTCAATTGTGCCTGCCACGTAAGAATGCAGACCAATGAGGGGAAGGAGAAGGAATTGATGATGCATTCAACTGGCTCCCACGGTAGACCGTATATTCCACTGCGAGGGTGGGGTTATTTTTATGGCAGAGAGGCTTGCTGGTTTGGTTAGCAGACTGCCTAAATTCTTTTGTTCTCATGACTTTTACTGTGCGCCATGTGCTGGTGCTGTCTCGCTCTCTCTCACGGGCAACTTGGAAACAGGGCGCACAGTAAAAGTCAAACGTTTTCAAATAAATAGCATGCATAGGCTCATGTATCAGGCGTAAGGAAAGGGCTATAATGATGGAAGAATGGAAGGCGTAGGGAAACGGTTTATTCGCCATGACGGAGGCAATTACCACAGTTGACCCTATGCGTGAAGCTCCGATATTTTTACATGGCAAAGCATAGGAAGTCAATTTTCAAATGCTTCTAAAACTTTCAAAACAGAATTCAATTACATTCTGTTAAGTGTACGGGGTTAAATTAATGATAAGCTCTAGAATCCGCAAATATTGAGGAAAAAACATAAAAATCAAAATAATGTGTCTATAATGTAGCCCATCAACAGTGTATCAACATGTACTTAAAAGATTTTAAATAGCTATTGTAGTTCATTTTAAATAGGCATTTGAAATCTCACTCCCTATACCTTGCCGGGAAAAAAATTCGATGCTTCAGGCATAGAGTAAACTATTTCCAGATGGCAGCACCGTACCTTCGTTGGAGCGTATCGGGTTCTAGCAAATGCTATGAACTGTGATAGATCAACTGTGATGTAATAATAGTGGTAGATAGCAGAGTGGATTTAGATAAGAGTGGCGTCAATGTCAAAATTGGAACAGCGACGAACTGTAATTTCCATACAAACCCGTGTTCCAATCGAGCAGGAGACCTGTCAAAACTGAAACATGACGTCACTCTTGTTTACAGGCACTCTAGTAGATAGAAGCAAGTGAAAGATACAACTATAAAGTATGAGGAAAGAGACGGGCCTGGGATTGGACCCATGACCTTCTGCTTATGAAGCAGAAGCGGTAGCCATTAGACCACCAACCCCGTCATAGTTCGATCATTGCCCTTGGCTTATTAAACAACTTTGCCCGAAACACCATCTAAGCAATCTAAGCCATTCTAGGTGGTCAGGTTCCTGCAATATTTACAAAACATAAGTTTCACTCACTAGCGCCGCCTGGTGGTGGAATTCCGTATTTGAAAGACCACCACATGTTAGCCATTGATCTCCTAAACAACTATGTCGGAGATTATTTTTCTATATTTATTCTAGATCGCGACATCCGAAAGGTTAGACAGTAGGGCTTCTGAGATTTATATCTACAATCCAGATAGGATAGATTTGACCCGAAATTAACCCGACATCGGCCTAAAATCATTTTGATCACCGACCCGACACAGACCCAACTGTAACCCGATGTCAACTTGGACCCGACATCTGGTAGACATATCAAGTGAGAATCAGCCAATATGTCCCCTTTGGGAACTAATCGGCCCTCCACAGATCAGCGCACGACCGTCTAAGGCAGCGTCCATTAATTACGTAACACTAAAATTGGAAATTTTCGACCACCACCTCCCCCCCGTACGTAACGTTTTTTGTATGAAAAAGTTCAAATTTTGGTATGAGCCGTAACGCTTGAGCCTACTCCCCCCGCCCCCTAGAGCGTTATGTAATTTGTGGATGCCGCCTGAGGAGGAGGAGGTAAGGATGTCTGCGTCGGAAATAGTTGTAGGGGAAGACGGGGTAAGAGCGTCCGTCGGGGTAAGACGGATACCTCAAGTTTGGGATGAAAATGAAAATTGAAAATTTTTAAAACATTTATCAAAAACAAAGCTTAGGCATATTTAAGGCTTCCATAAGGGAAATTTTTGTAAAAACACAACAAATTACCCTTCTATGTATTAACAGAAATGTGATATATGCATCAGAAAGGTTCAATATGAATTGTTAATATTTAGCTTTGAAATAAGACCCTAATTGTAAAAATTGCGCAAGTGGGATGAAATTCACAACTGTTCATGGCGTAAGAACGCCTCTCCTATTTCATACCACATAAAATGTCTAAACCATTTTAAAAGTTGTAACTATACGTTGTACATCGTTATTCAAGTGAATAGGATCCTAAAACCTTGTTTCAATTTCAGTACCAAACGCTTGAATTAAGGCCAGAATCAAATGAATTTGAAATCAATTTTGTTTCAGATGCAAGCCAAATCAACATATGTATTCATAATCCATCCAAGCTTTAAGAATCAATTTATAGAAAAGAAAAATCAACAGCCGAGTTAAACAATGTCGAACATATAAAACATCATACTTTTTAGAATCATAGTAAATTGATGTATTTTTTCGTAAAATTGTGTACGGAAATTGTGATGGTCGCTCTTAACCCTAGGTGGCCGTAGTGATTTTTAATAACTTTTTCAAGTCTCAAAAAATTATTTCACAAATATAACACCTGTGATAATTAATGATTATATTAAATGCTTCATGCTGCGTCAAAAAAGGATTTATTTATTCTATATTCTGAAAAATAAGGGCTCATTGATAACTTTCATAACGCTAAAGGGGGTGAGTGGTTGTATGTTACGGCTCATACAAAATTTGTAGAATTCATACAAAAAGTTTTGCGAGGGGGTGTGTGGGTGGGTGTCAAATATGACCATTTTCGGCGTTATGAAATATGTGAATAAACCCAAATTAAATTACTTAGGTGACCTCCGCCTGCTTCGATTAACATCAGCTTTCTTATGTGCGTCGATAGCCTCAAAGGTAGAAACAGTGTCGGACATGTCGTAGACCAGAGTTTAATTCCCGTCTTAGTCAGATTTTTAAAAAGACAGATTTTTTAACTATTGTGATATTCTAAAAATAGAATAAAACTCCCAAAAATAAATAATTAAAAATGATTTATAAACACAAAGCGTATAATTTTGAAACAACCGTACCAATATCTGTTATAACTTGGTAACGGTCAGTGTGTAATGTGTTATAATTTTTAACACACTCTGTCACAAAAAATAACACTTATTGTTTTAGTTTTCTTTTGCTCTTCTGATCGGGTAGCTGCTCTAGCTGCTTTCCAGGAAGTTGTTAGGATTTTTAAGATCTTCTCGAAGAATGGCATAAAAGATGTTTGCTCAGCAGTTGCTGCAAAAATTGTTTCAAGCGATTTTTCCCGATAGTCTATTCTAACATTTATTCCTGAAGTTCTCCTGAGGAATCATTAAATGTTCCTTAAGATAGATACCTATTATTGCAGAAACATCCAGCATTCATAATAATATAAAAATTGCTTCGAAGGTTTTTTACTTCAAGATTTCTTCTTCCGTAAAGCAGTCTAGGAATTTATTCAAAAGTTTTTTTTCTGGTATTTTCCTTGTATTTTATCTTGAATTCCACAGATATTTATATCTACATTTGTTGCATCAATTTTATCAGGAATGAATTTAGCAATTTTACTAAGAGTTTATGTTATCCCAGCAAACCAGAGATCATATAAGGATGTTCATTTCAAATTGTATAAATGTACAATTTTCGTAGGAATTGGATATGATGCAAAACTTAATTGATTGAAATCGTTAATGAAGTCGTCAATTTCATCAGACTTGAATTTGAATCTTATAAAATTCCAACTTCGTCTGACCAAATATGTAACTTTAAACTGCCATTCTATTACGATTTCTTTTTCACTTGGTATGACTCTATTATAATAATCAATTACATATGAGTTCATCTGATGTAGATAACAAATCAGACAGGGCACATCACCAAACGCAACATAAACATAAAAAGTGGAATTCAAGAACAAATTGACTTACCGGTCAAAAGAACATCACTGTTGAACAGAAACACAATGTCATCACGTTGCATTGCAAGTAATTTCGTACGAAGTCTTTAACAAATTGCTGCACATTGTTTCAACTGCAAACGTTAATTCGATAAAACATGAAACCTTCCGTGTTGCACAGGCTCATTTGCAAAATGACAATTAAGTTCGATTACATTCAAACATTATGCTCTACAGTGTTTTATTTATATTTGCAAAAAAAAAACCAGTACTGCAACAAAAACTGTGCGGTATAATGGTAGCGTATCAGCCTAGTGATCTAAAGTTCGGGGGTTCGAGGCTTGTTTCGTGATATTTTATTTCTTTTTATTTTACTTGTTTGCAAAAATGAAGTCATATAAACTGCAATACACAATCATACATTAAAATATAATGGACGCCTAATCAAGTTGCCTGGAGTTGTATTGATCATGATAAATTCTCCAAAATGTATGTAAATGGCCTCCAGATTTGTGCGAATAGAGGGAATTCGTGCATTTTAAACAATCTGTTTTTACCGAATAAGTGTTCACTTTCTTCACTTGCAGTCTCAGTTATGTGAACATGTTTGTATTCTGGGATATTTTTTCCTATAAAAAGTTATAGAGAATACCTGAAAAAAATCGGGAAGGAAATACTTTACAGTATCAGTTTGTCCATAAACTACGTAACACAACTTTGACGGTCTTTGACCCACCTCCCCAATAATAAGATTTTTTGTATGAAAATAGAAAATAATTTGGATGGCGCGTAAGAAATCTCAAACCACTCCCCCTCCCTCCATAACTACTTACGTAATTAATGAAGCATTAGTCCAAATTTTGAAAAAAAAATCCTGAATCAATTAATTGTGCCTTTAAAATCAATACATATGATTCAACACCTTCTGCTTAGAAGAGTCTAGATTCCTTGAGTAACATATAAAAGCATACGGGGATAAATGAATCTATGACAAAAGGTCGAAAGACAAAAGGTCGAAGGGACAAAAGTTCGAAAGACAAAAGGTCGAAAGGACAAAAGGTCGAAGAACAAAAAAGAAGGGACAAAAGGTCGAAAATCTTTTTTCAAAGAAGGAAAAATTTCCCACCATGCAAATCGTTTTCGACCTTTTGTCCTTTCGACTTTTTGTCTTTCGACCTTTTGTCCTTTCGACCTTTTGTCTTTCGACCTTTTGTCCATAAACCGGGATAAATATCGACAGAAATTCCGAAAAATTACTGAGGTATTCCTGATTAGTAGGATTAGTAGAAGAAATCCTACGAAAAACTCTCTGCTAGGTGCATACATTATAATGGGATGAAACGCTGGAGGAATTTCTTCAGCAGATTTCCAAATATTGTAGTAACTATGAGTTATGCTGCCCATACTCGCATAACAGTCCCATCTGAATTTTAATCACTTTTGAGTTAGCTACATGAATAGTCTTTATTTATAGTCTACTTTTCAAAATATTTCTTAAATTTGTGTATTTGTATGAACGAAATGCGAAAAAAATACCAAACCATGTGCGTCCCATATTGAAAGTACCCGCATAACAGTCCCATCCATTGATTACGATGAAATTGCAGCAAACTCATTCCTAATATAATTTCTGTAATTTTCTACAGTGGTATTAATTTCTTGAGAAGAAAAAAAATATACAAATTACAGTGGTTTGCTTAATTTTTATTCATAAAAATTGCATATTCATACTTGACATAGAAGTTTTCTCAGAATGCCTTCTCTTGCAAAAACCTTTTGAAGCCTTCTAACAGTAATAAAAATTATGGCCTTCCTGAGTTAATGCTTTCTCTGTTCCTTAGATAAATCTCCGGTAGTCTCATCTTTCATTGGCAGAGAGGAGGAGAAAGGCTTTTTAGGCCAGCGCAGAACTGCACACTTCGCCGTGGACAAGGTTTTCATGGTAAAACTGAGTATTGGTACCATGTAATGCCTAGATATGAGAAGGTTCCGATCAAACAGCCAGATTATCCAAATGAATGGACCCGCTATCAGCTAGCAGACCAAACATTGCTTGAATGTTTACCTTGGTGTATTTCAGATCCATCACCGGTATCCAAATGTTATGCTGCAGGTGGTTGCATTAAACTTTTAACTTTTGCCGGTGCAACATTATCATATCCAATAAAATCTACATCACTATCACTATTATCACCATATTATTCCATAACATTGAGGGGAATTACTGCATGTAAAAGATGTCAATACTAACAATTGCAATAGGAAATGTGCTTTGAAATCTTGCTTGGAATCCATCGAAAACATGAAAATAAATGTGTCAAAGTGCACGTTAACAAAGTAAGCGAGTCCCAAGTAATGGGACTGGTATGCGGGTATATTTGCGTTTGAAGAGAAAAATACTTGGATAACAAGTCCCATCTGCTAGTGTCATGAATTTTGACATGAAAAACTACCGCTTTAATTTTTTTAATAGTTAAAGATTTGTATATACTTCCATCACAACGTGATCAGTAACGCCACCAGGATTCACTACTACCAACAGCGGCGAAACGAAAAATTTCACAACTATGTTTAGACGCGTTTTTCTCGACATGATGATTTTCCTAATGGGACTGTATTGCGAGTATGGGCAGTATGGGCAGTAGAGTTGTAGATCTGTTCTCATCGAAGTTCTTATAATTTATAACAACTGTTGGTTAGACCCTTAAGAGGCAGAATACTGTTATATGATCATTCATGACATTCATGACTATACTCAATAGAGTTCTTACTTAGATAACCTCCAACGGTCGTTGGACTCAAAACATAAAAGAATGTAACTATTTTGATTTGAGATAACAACCAGATAGTTCAACTTACATCCGCAAAATTCCCCCCGAGGGGTCCAACTCGTCCCAGTGCTTCCAGCAGACTTCTTCCGGTCCAAGAATCGTCCAAGCTGATACTAACAGCACCGTTGACCACCGTTCCCCGACTGAGCAAGGACGATGCACTATCACTGACACCGACGATGCTATTGCTCTTCATAGGACCTTGGGGCTAGTGCATGCAAAATCGATCGACACGTCACGTGAATCACACACAACCAATACAGGCATCGGCGATCCGAATGCGACACCACCATCACACGACCACGACTGTCACGTACCGAGGATACCGGCGGACTGTCTCTTCGTCTCGCGTCCGATTGACCATCAGCGGTGATCCGTGATTATCACTGCACTACAGGCTGAGCGCAGTTCAATGATTGTCAAATTACCAGGCGTGTGTATCGTCTCGTCACTCACATGCGAACTTGTGTCCCCCTAAGTTGGCTTTGTGTGTCGTGATGGAAACATTTGCATACATCCAGGGGTAGTGGAAAGGGGATTGGACACTACATGGCGAGATTATCAGAAGGGGGTTTTTGGGTTCGTACGGAAATTGTGTTGCCTTTGTCAGTCAACATTGATGGGGTGTTTAATGATTTGATAAGGTTGTGAGGAGTGAATGGAATATGGAGGTCTTGTTTGTACTAGCGTCCATCAATGGCTGCAGCGTTGCCAATTGACAGAGTTTCTTCTAAGGGTGAAATGGTTAATGTTGATAATTGCATCGAAATGAGCAACCAGCTCGATGATTTTGACAAATTTTCCGAGCTTCAAATCAACGCAGCGTCTAGCCCAGGCTCTTTGATTCAAGTGATGAAGCAAAAAGTGCCGCCTATCGTGGTCAGTTGTTCCGAATTTGGGGGATTTAGGCAGGAGATCTTGAACTTCATTAGGGGAATCAAGTTTTCCTTCCAAATCGCAAAGCAAAGAAAGGAGACTGTTGCGTTTTGCCGGAAACTCTTAAAGATCGCGAACTTCTTCTCAAACATTTTGATGAGAAGAAGCACAATTTATGTTTACTTATGATGAAAAAACTGAACGTTTGTTCAAAGTCGTCTTGAAAGGTCTCTCAAGTGACTATAAGTCACCTGAAGAGATAAAAAAATGGAATAAATGATTTACTTGGATTTTCCCCAGTCCAAGTAATAATTATGAAAAAGAGAACCCAATCTGGCATTGTTCGGAAAGGGCTTTCTCAAGAATATTATTTAGTTCAAGAGATCTAAATAATATTAAAGTTTTAGAAAAAGCAAGACTTATGTTCGATGTCCGTGTGACATGGGAACAATTCCAGAAACCTGGAGGAAATTACCAGAGCCCCACTCAGTGCTGTCGGTGCCAAAAGTGGGGTCATGGTACAAAAAATTGTCGCATGGATGATAAATTCATGATTTGCGGAGGTTCTTCTCACGCTAAGGACGTCTGTCCAGTGAAGGAAGATACCACCATGTTTATATGCTCGAATTGCGGGGGCAATCATAAGTCAATTTTTTGGGCTTGCCCTTCCTGTAGGAGAGTCGTCAAGTCTCGTGCCAGACAGATGAAAGATAATATCCGTTACGATAACGGTATTTTCCGGAATTTTCCTGGTAGAGTATCGAACAATACTCATTTTTCAGTTAACGATCGCTTGATTAGGAATCATACTCATCAGGAAGATCATAATTATGCTCATTCACAAATTTATTTTAATCCGTCGGGTAGCCGTTCGAATCTTTTAATTTCGAATTTATCTACTCAGGGTAAACCCTTTGCCGATATTGTAGCAGGTAATTTGAACTCCTCTCCTATCCTTACTATGAGTACCCATTCTACTTGTTTCAAATCAAATGAAAAAAAAAACCCTACCGCCACAGGTAACTCCTACTCCACTTCCTCGTCTACCGAAAATTCTAATGGAAAATCATTAGATGTACCTACTTCAAGTGTCTGCCTCTGATTTTAATTTTCTAACTGAACAGTTGAATCTAATGATTGATGCAATGATCAAAGCCACCACTATGACTGAAGCAGTCCAAGTTGGTGTAAAATTTACTAATCAAATTGTTATTGGATTACGTTTTTTTAATGGATCCAATAAATAATAATTTAAATATTTTAAATTAGAATGCGTGCATTGAATGGAAAAGAGCTGTTCAATTTTCTTACAGCTAATAATGTGCATATAGCAGTTATTACCGAAACATACTTAAAACCTGGATCCTTACATTTTTGTTTATCGTAATGATCGAATTGGTGGGGCATGTGTGGGAGTTACGATTATCATTCATAGGCGTATGAAACAACAACTTTTTTCGTCATTTGAAACCAAAATTTTTGAAGCTTTGGGTGTTTCTGTTAAAACACAGTTTGGTAAATATACTTTCATAGCTGCCAATTTGCCTTTTCAATGCACTGGGCAGCAAGTTGATTAGCTTCAAAAATAACTTGCGGAAATTGACTCGCAATAACTCATATTTTTTGTCATTAGTGACTTTAATGCCAAACATCGGTCATGGAATAATTCTCAAAGTAACTCCAACGGCAGAATTTTATTTGATGAGTGCTCTTCAGGATATTTCTCAATTCAATACCCTGATAGTCCTACATGTCTTTCCTCTTTTAGAAATCCATCTACGATTGAATTGGTCTTAACCGACTCTAGTCATCTTTGTACTAATGCTGATTTTGATTCTGACCATGTCCCTGTTACATTTCAAATATCCCATGAAGCGATTCTCAATCCAATCAGTTTTTTATTATTTTCGAGCCGACTGGAATATATATGAAACATATATTGACTCTAATCTTGATGTTAACGATGATCCGTCTTAAAAACGTGAGGAGAAGGCATTTACAACGCACTCGCGATCCTGCTATGAAAATTATATGGCAGGTTTGCAGAAAGAAATCAAGAAACATTTTGCTCAATTAAGAAACAAAAATTTTGAAAGTAAAATTTCTCAATTGGACCCTGGCTCTAAGCCCTTTTGGAAATTATCTAAAATTTTGGAAAAAAAAACCTCAGAAGCCAATACCGGCATAGAAAGTGGAAAATAAATTATTACTAACTAATTGCGAAAAAGCTCAAAAACTTGCTAAGCAGTTTGAAAGCGCGCACAATTTTAATTTAGGATTTACTAGTCCAATTGAAAATCAAGTTACTCAGGACTTCGAAAATATTCTCAATCAAGAGAACGTTTTCAAAAATGCCTGTTAGACTGATATGGAAATGGAAAAATCCTAAGGTTGTTCCAATTTTAAAATCAGACAAAAATCCTGCTGAAGCTTCTAGCTATCGTCCAATCAGTTTGCTTTCCTCCATCAGTAAATTTTTTGAAAAGGTTATTTTGAACAGAATGATGGCCCACATGAACGAAAATTAAATTTTTGCCAATGAACAGTACGGATTCCGCCATGGACATTTGACTACTCATCAACTTTTACGTGTAACAAATCTGAAGGCTTTTCTACTGGTCTTGCTCTTCTAGACATAGAAAAAGCATTCGAAAATGTTTAGCATGAAAGCTTTCTTGTAAAAGTAAAAAAAAAATAATAATTACCAAATACATATTGCTAGACTAATCCAAAGTTATCTGTCAAATCGTACACTTCAGGTTAATTATCAGAACTCCAAGTCTGAAAGACTTCCTGTAAGAGATGGTGTTCCTCAAGGCAGCATTTTGGGACCAATACTATACAATATTTTCACATGTGACTTACCTGAATTACCTCAGGGATGTCAAAATCTTTGTTTGCGAATGACACAGGCCGCAGGACGAAATGTGCAAAAACGTTTGAATATTCTTACTTCATAGTTCTAATGGCTTATATTATTGTTGGAAATCACGAGCATCTGGTATCACTGGTGGTATATCTTTGTGACCTTCGTCCAGTAGTGGACGCGACATGGACAAACATTCTTCCTCCTCCGCAACTAACACCCCATCGATCGGAAGGAGGAGCATGTAGGGCACGACTAGGACTGTGGACAACAAACACCCTCAGCGAAACGTTCGGAGTTTGAATGACAGAAATTGGATGAATGATGTATGAGTTGACTGGCAACGGTGGCATAAGGGTGGTTGAAATTGCGGAAAGGTTCGGGAATTTATTTTTCCATATCATTCTTATAACCCGCATGTTGAAAATAGAGTTTGGTCAAATTTTCATCCATTAGATTAGATATTATTTATTATTATTATTGTCTTTATTAAAGAGACTTTTTTTTATTGACTTTATTTGTGTGAATTTTAACTCAAAGTATTAAAGAGACTTTCAGCCCTTGGCTGGTTAAAAGA
Source organism: Aedes aegypti (assembly GCF_002204515.2). Lineage (NCBI taxonomy): Eukaryota > Metazoa > Arthropoda > Insecta > Diptera > Culicidae > Aedes > Aedes aegypti. Next base: position 226,127,674 of record NC_035107.1, on the reverse strand, counting down.
TTAGATATTAGAGAAGATTAGAGGAGATTGTAAAAAGTTTTGTAGAAATTTATAGAAGCCTAAAAAACAATCCAATTTGTCATCTTATCGGATTGAATTGCTGTATTCAGTAACTTCCTATATTATGGTTAGAAGGATAAGATTCCATATTAAGATAATACACTTTTACTTACATTCAGTAATATTGTTTTACGAACATTTTTCAAAATTTCTCAATAGTAATCTCCATAGAAACCTACATCGTCTTTAGACCAGCTTTAAATCGTCACCGAATATGCTAAAATTTCCACAGAACGCTACAGGCACTTTTTGGAAGGATTGTAAAGAAAATATGGTAGATTATTTTGAAATTTGAAGCACCCTAGATGGTGTTTTCCGAGCAATTCAGTGGCAACTGGTGTCGGTGCTGTTCATTGTTTCTAATTGCATGAAGTGACATGTCGTGCCGGGAGCCGTATTTTGCATTAACATTATCAAACTAAAGGATGTTAATGGTGGAGATGCAATGGAGGCGCGGCGGATGTTCAGTGCTCCAAGAATAATTAGCTAATGGGCGAGATTTTGCGGCGGTAGGCCAGCTGCTAAAATTTGCATCATAATTGCTCATAAATCATCTGCTGTGGTGTTGCTGACAGTCAATGATGAGATGGGAAGTTAATGATGGGTCTTTTTTCTGGGAATGTTGCTAGGAATAGAAAGTGTTATTTACTTACAATGTTAGGCTGAAAATGGAGTGGAGTTTACCTGGAAAAGAAGAGAAGAAAACGTAAATATTTCAAACAATATTAGGAATTGAAAGAGATTTAAAATAATGAATATTTTGTCCACTTTGTGAATGTCATAAAAATATGACGTAGAAGTAATAAATGTTCACTCCAGTATGGGATTATTCTAAACGTCTGCAGAAAATATAACTCAAGCTGCCCTTCTTCTATTTCCTTTTTTTCCCAAGTAACCCAAGTAACCATAAGTACTAAACATAAGCCTTTAATCAACATCATATATGCATACAGAAATTATAATAGCACCACAAATGCAGACACGCCTACTAACAGTACTGCCACTGCATAGAAGCCCCATTACTGCATCATTAATGTTTCTAAAACTGATGCATACAGGCATTAAATAAGCACTATATTGGTTCTATACTCGCATAGGGAAAGTGTACCAGTTATGGTCATAGTGGTTCCCTATTTGACCATATGTGAAATTTTGATAACTTTCGCATTTTTAATATTTTTGAATGTTTTAACATCAAGGTTTCGCTTATCATGAGAATTGCTGTGAAAATGGTCGTATAATGAGGTCAGAGTGAACATAGATAAATCAAATGCCCTTAAATCACATAATTGCAGCATAGCTGACGGAGTAGTAAAAAACATCATCCACCCAGATGAGGTAACACACATACCTTAACTCCCCTGAACCGAATCACGGAAGCAAATTGTTTGCAGCATCCTTCCTTCGATTATTTGAATGGCACCGACGAAGGATGTGTTGTTACACAACACTGCAATGAATATGTATGCTCATCTACCTTACCACCTTACCACCCACCCAACCCGAGAGAGAGGTTCGCAAGTAAAAAGGCTATCAGTCCCAGCCAAAGCGCAGCAGAGGAGCAATCAAGACAAACAGAATATGTGGGGCAAACGGTAAGACATGTTTCGTAATCTTTCCGCTTGGTGGCGCATCTGTTGCTGCCATAAGGGGTACCTACATGGAAAACAATCATTCTTTGATGGTCGTCTGTTACCTTGCACGGATAAAAAGGTGTATACATTTTCTTAGTAACCGTAAGTACTAATAATAAGCCCTAAATCAGCATCATTGATGCATACAGGCATTATAGTAGCACTACAAATGCAGAAACGCTCAATAACAGCACTTTCATCGCATGGAAACTCTGTTACTGCATCATTAATGCTTCTATGTCCGATGCTATAAAAGCACTATATTGGCTCTATATTCGCATATAGGGCATGTTTCAATGCTATCAAGTGTTTTGACAACAGGATTGTTGAAACATTAAGAGATCTTATTGCAGCAAAGGCAATGTGAAATTTGTGTTGACCTTATGTCAAAATATTGTAGTTTTAACAATAGTTTTCTCTGCGTGTAGCCTGGCGTAAGTTGCATGTGGAGCAATGCTTGCCATTGTCGTTGGCGTAAACAATTGTTTTGCCCTATTTTTCCTGGTACTTGATGGTCTGGAGGATAAGTTTGGAAAGGGGAGGGGTACGGGGTCGCCGAAGGTTAGGGAATGAAATATGTTTATTTGACAACACGAATTGCTTCGTCGGAGAAACTGCAAGCAGCACTCATCCTGCTGAAGAGGGCAATCAGGAGAATTCAAGTCCGTTGTGGATAATGTTTTATTTATATCCATATGGATGATAAATCTGCTCTGCTGAGCAATGGAGATGTAATTAGTTTGTCAGTTGGACAACCTAATTCGGAATTCTGTTTTCGATATGCTGTAGACTGGATTGAGCGTCCAAATGGGGGTCAACATTTACTTGGAATCCATGGTTTCGTGGATTAACTTATCTGTAGAAGACATCGTCTATGTGAACGATTCTTATACAAATAATGCAGAAACAACACCACCGAACAGTGGCGTACCCAGATTTTTTTGCTAGCATGAGCCCTAGATACTTAACTTCATCTGACCAATTTATTGAAACTCCTCTCATCGTGACAACATGTCTACTTGAAGTTTTCAAAGAGCATTAGGTTTATACGGGAACATTATTAGTTGAGTTTTGGAAGCATTCGGAAAAATCTTACATTTTTGCAGGTATGAAGAAAAAATATCCAAACTTTTTTGCAATCTACTACAGATAACACGCAGGCTTCGTCCTTTGGCGGGGAGGGCTGTGTCATTCGCAAACAACGATGTTTGACAACCCTGATGTATTGCTGTTTGCGTTTGACGTGCAAATCGTGGACAAATGCGTTCCAAACGCGGTAACACAAACTAATCAAAGTACACCTAGCAACCATGATCCATATCATCGCCAACCTAGCAAAGAAAAGCTAACTTTGACTTCGCTTTCCTTATGAAAAATCTTAGCGCGTTTGGTGTTCCCGCATTTGATATTTACATTTCAAACGCACACAGCAATAACTTAGGTGAGTCAGATGTGAAAATATTGTAGAATACTGACTCTTTAATGCTGCCTTGAGAAACGCCTGCTCTTACGGGAAGTCTTCAGACTCGGAGTTCTGATAATTAACCTGTACACTTCAGGATTTGACAGATAACTTTGAATTATTCTAACAATGTACAAATGCCAAACACTGTCGTATACCTTTTCTGTGTCTAGTTGAGCAAGACCTGTGGAATAGCCTTCAGATTTGTTGGACCGAATCACATTTGTTACACGTAAATGATGATGAGTGGTTGAATGTCCATGTCGGAATCCGAACGGTTCATTGGCGAAAATTGGATTTGGACCATCATTCTGTTCAAAATGCCCTTTTCAAAAAGTTAACTGATCGGACGACAGCTAGAAGCGTCTGCAGAATTTTTGTCTGGTTTTTAAATTAGTACAACCTTGGCCTTTTTCATTTGTCAGGAAAATATGGCAACTGTAATCGTTAAATATATCAACTGAGAATGATGAACTGCTCTCTGAAATGTTTTTGATAAGAATGTAAAAAACTCCATCATCGCAAGGGGCTTTCATATTTTTGATAATAATCCTCCCTTTTTCCAAATCAGTCCTCAAGGAATTTTCCAAAACGTTTTCTTGATTAAGAATATTTTTAAGATCACGAGTAACTTGATTTTCGATTGGACTAGTGAGTCCTAAATTAAAATTGTGCGCGCTTTCAAACTGCATGAGTTGTTCAGCTTTTTTGCAATTAGTTAGTACTAATTTGTTTTCCTCTTTCTATGCCGGAGTTGGCTCCTGAGCATTGGCGTAGCTAGGATTTTTGTTTCTGAAGGGGCCTAGCAAATTATTGATTCACAGAAGTAGTTTCGATCGCAATAATCCCAATTTTCAAAAAAAATGTGGTTTGCATGGATTTGTTTGTGATTTTGTCTCATATTGCTGCACATCATTCGATTGATATTCGTAATTTTAAATATTTACTTCAAAGAATATTAATTCTGTGTCTAATCCAGTAAAAAGTCTATCAATTTCCTTAAAATAACTCACGAGCAATATCTCTTGTGACTTTTCGTCGATTTTTTTTATAGGTTTTCAACCATATGCTTTAACAGATTCTTGTCCGAATTCCCTCGGGGATTTGATCACCAATTATTTCCATACTTTTTCAATGTTTTCTTCAAGAGCTCCTTCGTCAGTTTTAAGTTGGTAGTCCCGTGGAAAATCCCGGATTAAGTAGTTATTATTCAGACACTTTTATTTGTAATTCATTAGAGAGGTTTCAATTATCCGGTAGTCATTAGCTTCTAGAGAAAAGATTATAAATAATCACACACAGGGTGCAGAGCTACCTGGACACTTCCATGATTCCCTTTGGCATGGGTTTTTTTTTCTCGGCCGAATGGTTTGAAACATTGCCATAAAAAGCACTTTTACTCATATTGTTAATAAAAGGTAAGTAGCTTTAAAAAAAAAACACCGAAGTTAATTAAAAGTGCCAAGAATAGGATTCGGCCTATGTAGGTTCCACCCGATTCAACATTTAGTTGTTTCTCCTTCCTCGCATGACGCTTTATAAGCAACTTTGTACAATAGTAGTTTACGGAAAAAGTTGCAGAATGATGATTTTTACAGCACGAATCGTAAATTTATCCTACGAGGCTCGCCGACGCGTATAATTACAACGAGTGCTGTAAAAATCGAGTTCTACAACGAGTTACGTACAACATTTTTTGAAATTTCGTAGAAGATCTCTTGAGGGTATCAAAAATAATATCAGAATGCATTCACCATTGTTTTACAATTTCTGAAAAATTGTTGTGTTATGATTCATTACACAACTCAAAACAGTTGCGTAATGAGAAAGCGTTGCGTAATAAATACAGCATTGGTTTCAGTTGCTTGATGACTATTTCCGCACTGTATTCTTCAGTGCATGAAAGTTGGCCGTTTCATGACAGATTGACGTTATGAAAAACAGCCTATTACGATGAGAAATTGCGAAAAAAACCTTTCTTCATTTTCCAAAAAGCAACATGGAAAAAAAAGTCTAGGGTTTCTTTGAAAGAGTAGGATTTTTATACGTATTGTTCAAGATTTCGGAAAGTCCGTCAGAAATACCTCAACCAATCTTCAAAGTACAGTCGCCTCTCCACATCTCGATATCGAAGGGACCATCGAGATAGGTAGAGATCGAGACAAAGAACAAATTATTAATGAATACTAGATTGAAAAACACTCCGTTCCCAAAATAATAAACAATCAGACGTCATTGCACGTTCCTAATTTGTTTTGAACCCCAAAAATTGCGTCTAGTAACCCCTGATATTGGTCATATCGACATACAGAGAGAAAATTGGGAATGAAAAATTAACAGAAACACATCGAGATATGGAGAAGGAGGAGATAAGGAGGATGTTGAGATGTGGAGAGAGACATTGTATGCAGAATGAAGGGACCTGAGAAATCATCGACACAGGGAGAGATATCGAGATTTAATACATCGAGATGTGGAGAGCCGACTGTAATGCAAAATTTGTTTCTCCAAGCTTTAAATTCGGTAAAATCTTACATTACGAATTTTACCATAAGACATCTCTGGCATGTTCCGAAACAATACCGCCAATAACTTTGACAACATTTTCTTATATATTAGATACAAAATAGCTCCAGTAAGAATTCCATCCGTTTAAACGTGAATGATTGTCCTTTATAAAAGACGAATAAAAAAAAAACAAGATTTATGGTAGAAAATCCTACAAAAACCACCCCAGCTTTTCTGTGAGGTCCATCGTTAGGAATTTCTTCAAAAGTTTCAGAAATTCTACGGTGAATGTTTGAATTGTCCGACAAGAATTTAGTTTATTTTTTTTAAATTCAATTTAAGCTGAAATTATCCTAACTTTTTTAGAAGTTCATCCAAAACTTTATAAATCTGATATTGAGTGAATTATAGAGTAATTTTTGGAAGAAATCCGTATTCGTAAATATTGAGGTATTCCAGGAGTAGTTTTTCAAATAAATAGGGAGAGTTCACATTATTAATCATATTTTTATGTATAATTTATGGAAGAATCTTAGAATTAATATTTGTAATAATATGGAGTTATTTTTCAAACCTGAAAGAATACTTGATTAATTTTTATTTCGAGAAGTTTGAGAATGAATTGTTAAATTTAGAGTGTCCATTTCCTGGACATTTTGCTCGTCCCGGGATTCGGGACAAAAATCTAAGCTTATCCCGGGAAATCCCGGGATTTCTAAAGTTTTCAATAAAACTAGTATTTTAATTCAAATAAAAGTTGAAATTCAACACTACAATGTTTTTCCAATGAAAGAAAAAGATAATGCAACTTTCCAAGATAACATGTTCATAATAACAAGTCACATTTCAAGTATGAGTTCTTATTCTGATGAAATAACTTAACAAAAAGTTTACGGGTTTGCTGGGGATTTTTGAAATTATCTATATCACTTATTAATGAAAGTATGGTAAACATTAAGTCATAATATGAAAGCAATTTGCTTCAAACATTTGAAAAGTCATCAAAACTGTTATAAAGAAACGATTAAAGATCATTGCAGGTATTGTAGAAGATCATGCAAAAAGTTAATTACCCTAAATTATTGACTAAAGTTTAGGTGTACTTTCAAATTTGCTTTATCAGCCTTGGATTAAAAAATCGGCAAATGTTGAAGAGAAAAGCATTGAAACTTTACAACTAGACAAATAAAAAATATGTGTTTCTTACTGGGTAAATTGGTCTTTTCATGAAAATAATTAATCGTTCATTTTCTTCTTCATATTTTATCAAATGAGGTTTGATAGTGCGGAAAATTTCGGGAAACCCGGGATTCCCGGGATGTCAGAACTCAAATTCCGGGAAACGGGAAATCCCAAAATGTGTCAAATCCCGGGATGTTTTGTCCCAGTATGTCTCGGGATGGACACTCTAGTTAGATCCCTTAGTAAATCTGTTTATTTTTTTTCTAAATCCCCAGGAAAATCACTAACGCTAATTAAAGTGAAAAATATATGGTAAATACTTGGATGGGTTTCCACTAGAAACTTTATAAGAATGTTTGAATTTTTGAAGCTTTTATTTTAAATTTTTGAAGCTTTTTATTATGAAGGTAAATCTAAAGAAACACTGAGAGAATATGCTGTGAAAAAATCTAAATCTGTGAATAACTTCTCTGATAAATCGCTAAGAACATTTTTTCAATAGAATCTTGTTTAATTGTTTATGAATATCTTGAGCAATATTAGGAGAAAGCCTTAGAGTAAACATGAGATTTTTTTTGCAGAAAGTCCTGATTAATTTTTGCCTGTGATTTTTTCAAGCAATCCTTAAAGAATTTCTGAGTGATTTGCTGCAAAATTTGTTGAAAGAATCTGAAGAGAAACTTTTCTGTTTAGATCAGAAAAAAATCTGTTAAGATCAGAAAGCCAAAGCAACTTCAGTAAAAAATCTGTAGAATAATGACTACTAATCCCAGGTATGATTTTCTGAGGGAATCCCAGGACAAACTCAGTGAAAACTGGTAAAGTAGTTCTTGATGAATGCTTGGAATAGTACGGAAATAAATCATGAAGAAATCTACGAATCCTGAAAAATTCGTCGAAGAATTGAAAAGGGATTTTACTCTTGAGTTTTTTGGAAGAATTATTGATGGGATTTTTTACTGGATTGGACAAATAATGAATATTTTCCGTAGTGAAAATTGAAAATTACAAGTTTCACTGATGTACAGCGATATGAGACAAAATCACAAACTAATAAAATCAATACAAAACTATACAAACCACGCAAAACCTATGTAAACTACGCAAAATCGTGATTATAGGATAGAAAATAACTGGGATATTGCCATTCGAATTGAAAAGATTCCCGTCGGAAGAAAATTAGCTTGTGAAAAAGCATGACTAACATTTACATGAAGCTTATGATTATTAGGCAACTGAAAAATTAGAATTGTTGGAGTTTCTGACTGGGGAATTCCGGCTACGGAAAACGTTGCCGTTCATCTGCCGGGTACGAGCCTCAACAATTCGTTTGTGTGAAGGGCAATGCCAAATGCACATGCACACTTTTTGGTATCTTCCTTCACAAAAAAAAAAAAAAAAACATAAGTATGGATTTTTCTAAAGCTTCGATATTATTTAGATCAGTTTTGTAAAAAAGTGATCCAAATAATATTCTTGAGAAAACCGTTACTGACGAATGCCAGATTAGATTCTCTTTTTCATAATGATTACTTGGACTGGGGAAATTCTTTATTCTATTTTTGAACTCTTCAAGTGACTTATAGTCACTCGGGGGGTTGGTGGTCTGATGGCTACCGCTTCTGCTTCATATGCAGAAGGTCATGGGTTCAATCCCAGGCCCGTCCCTTTCCTCGTACTTTGTAGTTGTATATCTCTCACTTGCTTCTATCTTCCATTCTAAATATACCACACTCAAACTATTCTTTCATAGCAAACGCTAGAACCAGAGACGGACAAGAAACCGTTTCCCTAACGCTTCCTACTTCCACGCGCACGCCTTTCTTACGCCTGATACATAGGCAGTCTGCTAACCACAACAGCAAACCTCTCTGCCATGCCTTTCCCCCAATCCATACACTCCCGCATGAACTGACGTGGATGCAGTGGAATATACGGTCTACGTGGGAGTTAGTTCAATGCATCATCAATTCCTCCCCCTTCCCCTCATTGGTCTGCATTCTGACGTGGCAGGTGCCATTGTTGCCTAAAAATAGAAGATCACCAGCACTTATACACTGAGGATGCCTGTTAGTCCCAAGCAGTCATTCGGTTGGTTCCTTGTGTAAGTGCAGCTGATCTGGCGATCTGGAGTGCATCCACGGGCGGCCAATCAAGCTCAAGCTCAAGCTCAAGCTCAAGCTCAAGCTCTTCAAGTGCCTTATAGTCACTCGTTATAGTGCCTTATAGTCACTCGTTATAGTCAAGACTAAACTTCCGAGAGCAGAAATAATTTGTGTACGCAAAGCACAAGGATGCGAAGCGCACTAAAAAGTTTTCTTTTTAATTGCGTTCTGCAGATCTTGCCAGATAATTTCGAAGAGTTTAAGATTGTCATCTACAATTGTCATCGTCCAAATCAGGGCCAACGTTTACTTGGAACTCGTAGCGTCGTGGATCAACTTATCGAAAGAAGACATCTTATATTTGCCCAATTTTCAAACAAATCATGCAAATACATCATTACCAAATGAAATCTCAGCAAAACCTTATTAGCTCAATTCGATTGAGTCGCATTAGCTTCGATTCCAATTCGGCATCGCCCACCCGAATCCCGCGTATGTAAATACGATTTGTGCACACCATCGCCGACCAATTCCGTTAATAGACTGGAAGCGCGATATCTCACGTTGTGAGTGAGCTTAACCAAACACTCCCGGTCGAACCCGCTCTATTGATCTTTCATCGATGATGGAGATGAGATGCTACGAAATTTGTGTGAGTGGCCGGGTAAAGGAGAATGACAAATGAATATCAAATTCTACCATAAAAATAAAATGATCGAATGTCACAATTTGTTATTTGTTTGTTTTTAAAAAATAAGTTAAAATACCAAAAAGAATTATTCGTTTGGCAAAACATCTCAAGAATAACTTATTTTGCCAAAGCAATATTAAACCAATAGCAAAATAATAGACAAAAAGAAATAAACAAATAATTTAATTAATAATAATTTTCTGCGAAAACACACCAACTACAAATTTTGCTATGATTGCATGTTTTGCTATTGATATGATATTGAGTGCCGCAAATATTTTGTTATTCACCTCTACCCGGGAGATGCCGAGTGGGATCTCTTCCTTCAGCAGCAGCAGCAGCAGCAGCGCGATGATGTTCGGCATTAATTATGACGCCCACTTGCCGCAGTCAGCAAACTTGCGCTCCTTTCGTGGTGATTTGAACTGCTTGCTGACTAAGCATCCAGTCCCAATATGGTTTTGATTTCAGCGCAGTTCCGCATCTGCTTCGCACTAAACTTCGATCACAATCCAATTTAGGTATAGAGATGTGCTTTACTTAAACACATATATCCGTATCCATATCTACAGACAACTCCCTCAAAATTGGGTCAAGTGTTCGCTCGATTTCTCACCGTGAAGCAGATGATGATGATGGTGCTTCAGCTGGAGGAGCATTTTTCCGCTCCTGGTTACCTTCGTCGCAACTCTCAACCCCGGGTGGTTTGCGGTAGCACTCCCACGGTGTGTCTGAAATTGTCATTTGAGAGAATATTGACCGTCATTTTCGCACCCACTAATTCTAAAAATATGTTATCCAAGCAACCTCCAAACTAATGCGAAAATGGCAACTTTGGGAAAGGATGCTCTTAGTTAAAAACTGTGGAAATGCTCATTGAGTACTAAGTTGAGAAGCAGGCTTTGTCTCATTCATTCATTTATTTAGTTAACAGCTAAACAGATAACACTGAATCAACAATTTCACGCCATAATACTCGGTTCGTGGCCGCATCTCGCCATCCTCGGTTCTGCCCCACGCTCGCCAAATCGATACGCACTTGAACCTAGCTCGCTGCGCTCCACGCCTTTTTGTACCAACCGGATCCGAAGGGAACACCATCTTTGCAGGGTTGCTGTCCGGCATTCTTGCAACATGCCCTGCCCATCGTATCCTTCCAGCTTTGGCCACCTTCTGGATACTGGGCTCGCCGTAGAGTTGGGCGAGCTCGTGGTTCATCCTTCGCCGCCACACACCGTTTTCCTGCATACCGCCAAAGATCGTCCTAAGCCCCCGACGTTCGAGGACTCCAAGTGCTTGCAAGTCCTCCTCGAGCATAATCCACGTTTCATGCCCATAGAAGACTTTATTTATTTATTTCATTTCATTTTGTTGTACATAGTCCCAGTGATGCATATTGAACTGAACGCGAGCCAACAGTGAACTGAACGCGTTCTAATTTTGCTCGAGAACCTAGCAAGCATTGAACTCTCGTGCCAGATTCTGCACCTGCTCAAGAACGGCCCGTTCACTTCAAAATGCACAACGAAGCTGAAAACCGTACAAAACTATATCAGAACATATTGCGTTCATGACATTACAAATATATTGAACCATTGAAGTTTCCTAACATGTTTGCTAAACTTCCGCATTCAAATATGTCGTGTATCTGCCATGGAGACAGTTTCCATTTCACGTTCAGTTTTTAGCTCGCACGGGTTCAAATTTTTGAACTGCTCATTGTTCAAGCCTACTTGACCCCTCGTTCAAAGGTTTGAACTGGAACGCAAACTGAACGCGTTCAAATGCAACACTGCATAGTCCTACAGGGTTTCCCAATAATCGGACGGCATTTTAAGAATTTCTATATCGATTGAACAATACCTAACACACTCTATAAAACCTAATCTTGGATCATTCTTTTGAATTGCGTAAGATTCATAAAGATGTCCACGTCGTTGTAACTCTCGTTGTAAGTTTGTTCTTAGCCTGGGAACGTAGAATAGATCCACGTGACGTAGACCGTTTGTGGGGAAGCGATACTGGAGATCGTTGGTGAGGCTGCAGTGAATAGAACCATGAACTAGTCGGTGAAGCGTAGACATGTCAAGAACGCGCCGTCGATCACATAACGATGTCATCTGCAGGGCTCGTACGCAAAATGCAATTTTCTGTATACAAAACGAGTGAACGTATGCTGCACTGCTTCAATACGTTCTACATATTGCAAATAGCATGGGTTCCATGATGGTGAACAGTATTCTAAAATTGGGAGTACGATACGGTTAAAAAGTGATATCATAGGATCAAGTTGGTTGAAGCTTCTGTATATCCTCATCACGAACCCGCTTTTCGTACAACCATGTCAATGTGTGGACTAAAGCTCAAGCGTCTGTCAACTATTACACTCAGGTCACGTATCTCGGATACCTTTTCCAGTGGCACTCCATCAACAAAATACGTTGACTCGTAGGGACGTTTCTGGCGCGATATGGTGATGTGTTTGCTATTTTTCACATTGAGAGCCAGGCCATTAGAAGTACACCAGTGGGTAATGTTATCAATCGTCTGTTGCAGTCGCAAAGTGTCGCCAACTGTCCTTATACGTTTAGCAATTTTTACATCATCAGCAAACGCCCAGCACCAGTCTGCTATCTTGAATAGTAAGTCGTTAAAAAACAGTAAGTAAAACAAGGGTCCAAGAACCGATCCTTGACCGACGCCAGATGTGGCGAAAATTGGCCTAGATGACACACCATTCAATTTAACTTGATACGCCCTATTTGAAAGGTGTGTGCGCAGTATGTTGATAGTATCGTCAGATAGTCTGTAGGCCTTGCACTTGACGTGTAACAGAGTGTGTGGGACTTTGTCAAACGCTTTAGACACGTCAAAGTAAACCGCATCCAACTGACTGCCGTCATCCAGCACATGGTTAAACTTCTGAATCGTTTCCATCAAGTTTGTTAGAGTTGATCGATCCTTGAGAAAACCATGCTGGCTAGGGTGCATGAACTTCAGCATGTGGCACTGTAGCTGATTTTTGAGAATCCTCTTCATGATTTGACCGAATCCGTTCTTCACCACCACATCACGATAGATTTCAGGATTCATTGCATTTCCATCCTTAAAGATCAGTGTCATATTCCCCAGCTTCCAACGCTCGGGATATCGCTGCAGTATTATTACTCTGTTGAATATAAAAGCCAGTGCTGTCGAGATCTCTCACCATTGTTCGTAGGCACGCTTAGAAGAGTAGAATTGAGAATCTCAGAGAGCCGAAGGAGGTGTAGGGTTGTAAAGGAGAATATGGGGTCGTGATGGACTTTGGTTTCAGGTTGGCCGATCGCGCTGCAGAATCGTTACCCGTTCTGTGGCGTAGTTGGTTAACGCGCCCAGACTAGCGTATTGGGAGTCGTGGGATCGAAGCCAACCAGAACGATTCTATTATGTTTCACAATTTTACATCTCAATTTGTCCAAATTGACTTTTGTGTTTACGACCTTTTCAGGTATTTACAAATTTGATATTCTACAAATTTTTCATAGGTTTAATTTTGAAGAGAATTGTTAATTTTACAAAGTTATGAGAACCTCATTTGAGATTATGAGCATGGACGGCCGCTTTGTAGTTGCACTCTGTGATTGACCAGAACAATCCAAGTTGAACAAAGATTTAATTAATGGAGCTTGAGATTAGCTAACCATACTAAAATTGCACAAATCGAGAATTCAAAGTTTAAAAGTCAATAACGGCGCCGGCCACGCCCAATGCGGTCATCGAGGTAATGAAGGTTAGACAAATATTGTTACTAGAAACCGAATATACCTCTGCATCTCCATGAATGTCATTAAAAAGATATTGAGTTAGTGGGATAAGGTGGTAATAATACGATTCATGATATAATCACGCTCAAAAGGATTTCCAATACTACTTAAATACCCATTTCATGCCAAACGACTGTCTTCCTGTCCCATCATTCGCTCTTGCTTGTGGCACCTTTATATCTCTAACTTTGAGGTTTCTCTTTGTATGTGATTCAAATTCGAATTTTTGATTTTGAGTTTTGAAAAATAATCCGCACTCTAAAGGTGAGGTGGGTTCAGAATGTATGATAATATTTTTCTTTAATAACGTTTACAAGCACACCGTGACTCCAGCTTGCCTGCTTGCTCGTGCATACATATCTAAAAAAACAAATTGATTGAAAACAAAAATCCATCTCGAAAGTACTTAGCTGTGCGCGCTCTTCTATCATCCGAACCATATATCGCATCGCGTCACCGTCGTCGCCTTCGTTGCCGTTGCGTCGTCGAGTATCGTCCACGTTCCTCTGGAGTACGTGCATGCGAATCAAATAACTTTTCAATTACAGAGGAAGAATGAAAAGTTGTGCGGTTTCGATCGAGCGCCAGCGATTGTGTGTGAGCGATTCACCTAGTTGGCAGCGATTCAATAGGGTCCTAAAACCCTCTTTCAATTTAAGTACCAATCGCTTAAGTTTAATCCAGAAATATATGTTAACTCAATTTTCAGGTGTTTTTCGTTAGTTTAAGTCCAAAAGCATTTTTTCAGGTTTTTGAGATTTGTCACACCTCTTGGCTTAAATTCAAATTTTGGGTGTATTTGTTTTCCGTGTGCTTCCTGAAATGTCAGATAGGAACAACCCCAGTGCATGGTAAAAAGATGCAAGGTATTATACTCCAAAAAATGACATTTGGTAGTGACGTCATTCCTATCGCAAACTCGAACGAGTGCAAAAAAAGACAAGGCCTGCTCTCTTTTGCTATCCCGTAAGCCACATGCTTGACGGTAGGAATAACGACACATGTTTTGATTGAAAACCGTTGTTTACCCGTGGGAATAGCCTACCTTGTTGTGTCTACCGTGCCCCAGTGTTAGCACTTTAAAAACAGTAAAACCCCAGTGGAAATTTGTCGCCAAAGTGAACGTCAAACATGTTCAAAAGTGTCAAGCTTCAAATGTGGGCCAAACATGTTCAAAAGTGTCAAGCTTCAAATTTGGGCCAATTTTAAATTTTAGAGCTTCAATATGATAAAGTCGTAATTTGAAGGGGAGACTTGCCAAAGCAGTAGCAAGGACATGTTCTGTCGTGTAATTTAATAAAACAAAGATTGTATTAAAATTTTTAGGACCCTTTTGAATTAGAATGTAGTTGTTCGTCTATAGTAAATCGAGGATAATACGGGATTGGCGTATTAACTTCGATGGAGCTTAAGTGTCGAAGGTGATGGTTAGTACAGCGGAAAGTGAAAGGATGCCGTTCAAAACCTCAAAAACAATAAAGCCGGTGGCAAAGATGGTATCGGAACCAAAATAATCAAGATCGGCCTGGAGAAGTTGACCGCTTGTCTACATTGGTTAATAGACAATATCTGGGAGACGGAACTGCTACCGGAGGAGTGGAATCAAGGCCTATGTCCTATCTACAAAAAGGGCAACAAACTGGAGTGCATTCACTATCCTAAACTATCCGCCTACAAAGTGCTATTGGGTATGTCCTATAGGCAAATACAGAGTGAATGTAGTGCTTATTTAATGCCTCTTTGTATCAGGCTTAGAAGATTTAATGATGCAGTAATATGGCTTCTATGCGTATGAAGTGCTGTAGTTAAGCATGGAAGCATTTGTTCTGCACAGAGAGAAAAATCCATGTAAATTTCAGCGATAGATCATGCACATATAGAGAATGCCAGATATGTCGCAAATTTACATGGCACATAGTGTAATATTACATCAACATCATGTAAATTTATGCGAATTGTCGTAATAGGTTAGAGTCCATGCTTGATTACACGATATATAGCGGAAACTTAGAGTAAAGTGGGGCAAAAGTTCGAGTGGGGTAAGAGTTTCTTTTTAAGATTTCTAGCTCAATTCAAAACAAATCTTATAAATGTCACGGTGGTTCGAATGCTATTCAAGTAAGAGACTTTCAATCCAAATATCATAAAAATCGATTGAGATTTGGAAAAGTTATGGCTATTTCTTGTTTTTCGACGTGAATATTGTAATTTTTGGTCAAACTTTCGTTTCATGGAACCAATTGAAGATAAAATCTTTTTCAATATTTTATGTAAGGGCGTTTCTAGGCCTATCATAAGGTTGCGTTGAGGTGTATTAGTTTTTGCATAAATGCTTGAAAACAATTTTTGGCCCGTAGTGGGGCAAAAGTTCGAATCAGCGGGGCAAAAGTTCGACCTATGTATAAAATCACGAAAAAATTTGCAAATTGTCTAAAATCCACATATTATCTTCAAATTTAGTTAAATTAGTCTGATCGTGTGAAAACTGTCACCAAAATTTTATATTTCTACTTAGTTTTGCGAAAAACTGCTATTTTTGAGTATATTACAATTAACCCGGTTTTGGGTAATTTTTTGATGAAAATTTAGTGTGTATTTTTCGTCAAACTTAAGTTTACGGCTGGTGTAAAGTATGCCTGTCATAAAAGAATCGATATTTTGTGGTTTAGCCAGCGAACTTTTGCCCCACACTAGATTCGAACTCTTGCCCCACCGGTGGGGCAAAAGTTCGAATAAGACAATCAATTTTGAAACTGTTATAACTAAAAATTGGTAAATATTTTGACACAAGTTTATTCAGCAAAATTATAGCCAATATGTTGAAGGTTCACTGTATGGTATTTGTTTTGTTTTAACTGCTATTGTTTTTCTGGAAACTTTGATTATACCACTAAGGTCGAACTTTTGCCCCACCTTACTCTACATGATGTCATTGTAATTTTACATGAAGTGACGTGTAAATTTGCGACATATCTGGCATTCCCTTCATGTGCATGATTTTACGCTGAAGTTTACATGGATTTTTGTTTCTGTGTGCTATTTTAATGCCTGTATGCATCTATGATGCTGCTTTAGGGCTTATTGTTACTTGAGTAGATTCGATCTGAATACGATTCGGATTGAAGTTGGAGTCGATTTGGATGTGATTACAAAAGCTTTCGGTTGCATTTTATCATTGGAAACTGAATCCATCAGAACCGGAATCGCTACCGACTGGAGCCGATAGAAAGCTTCTAGATCTAGAGTGCAATAAAATCTAGCAAACTGTGAACAGAACAAGTTCTGGCACTTATTTCTTGCTACCTAACACCACCGAATGGATGGTTGTGCTTCGAGCAGGCTACTTACAAGTGTAGAAAGACAGCAGGCAATAAATTATTACAGCTTGCAGTCACACTGAGGCAGCTAGTCAGCCAAAACGTTAGGCAAAAGCCTGCATCGTAGCGGCTGTAGCGTGAGTTCACGTTATGTCTCTTAATATGTCGCACTAGACTGATGCAAATTTTGAAATTTTATTTCTTCTATATATTATTATGGGTTCGAATCCTACCGGTTAAGGATCTTTTCATAACGGAAGTTTTCTCGGCCTTCCAAGGCATAGAGTATTAATTGGCAAAGAAAACTCACAGTTAATAACTGTGAAAATGCTCATTGAACACTAAACTGAGAGTGAGCTAGGCAAAAATCATAGCTCGAGCAGCATGGTTACTTGGGCAGTCTAATACACCACCATCTGAACATCATTCATCTCGTGGAGGTGGCTGCTGGAAGGCGAGGGCAACTCACTACTACTGGTTGATGGCAGACATTTTTCCAGATTAACTTTTATCGGGTTCGGTTCGGGTGACTGATTGGGGGTTTACTCCGAACACGCAAATCTTCATGCGGGGCCTTAGAGGAGCGTTTGTGCGCTCAAGGTTGAAGCGCTTGGGCGGTCGTCGTCGGCAGTATCTACTTACTTGCCGTGTGTAGGAAGTGATCTAGAATTAAATGTGTGATTCGTTTACCGGCAATAGAAAGGTGCCGTATAATCTGATGTTTGAGATGCGGGTACATCAATGTTTTAACAGGTGCTATTTATTTCATTCATGTGATTTATTCCAGAATTACATCGCATTTACAGGGCACGACTTTGATAACGAGAATCATAACACTTCTTGTAACGAACACATATTTTTATATTTTTGTGTTTCTTCAAGGAATTTCTAATATGTTGTTCAGTGTCTATGCGACGTTCTATTCGTTCGGACGTGTTTCTACTCGCAAAGGCCGTTTTCGAAGTTTTTCGGGGTGAATAATATTAATAGACCATCTGATATCGCTAGCTGTGATTCCACGAGGAATTACTTCTGTAAAAGCAGATCTTCCAACGGATTCCAATCCGGAGGGATAGCAGCTATTGTAATATAGTGTGACCTTGAAATCGAATCAACTCATAGTGGACAGTTAGATAGACAAACATTGTGAAAAAGAATAGCGCTCTGCAACAGCCGAGTGTGTGTGGTAATCATCACAATCATCAGTCATCGAAAGCTCTACACGAATAACGCATATCTTGGGCTGAAACGGATGCCTACCTACTGGAGCTTAAGCATTTGTGCAAACAGGGCTCATCAAAATTATCGGATCAATTCCAAACTACCAAATTGTCTGTTAATTCACTTGTGGGGTAGATAGTTGGTGACAACTATCACTACTAAGTCTGGTATTTGGAGAAGATCTATCCACAGCATCGCAATTGCTTGCTAAGAGGGTGTTAAAGTGGCCAATGGCCACTTTTTACCATAATGGGGGATCGCGACCCCCAGGCAGAACAATACCTGGGTTTCTTGATCCGACTGACAAATTTGGTGAACTGACCATTCTTTTGATGGAGAAAGTCGGTGGTGGCATGATTTCAGATAATCCATTCATAATTGGAAAATCCATTGAAGAAGCTGCTGGAGATGAGCCTACTCTGACGGGGATAATTATGTTATGCATGTCAGGAATTCCAGTCAACTCAAACGACTGCTAAAAATGAACCGATTAATTGATGGAACCGAAGTAACTGTTGTCCCTCACCCAGGTCTCAATAGGTGTAGATGTGTAATTGTATGCAAGGACCTTCTGCGAATGGATGAAAAGGACATCCTCGATGAATTGAAAAGCCAGAAAGTAGTTGATGTTCAACGAATTCTTCGGACTGTCGACAAGGAGAAAGTGAAAACTGCTACGCTGATCCTAACGTTATGCTCCACGATATATCCTGCTGCTATCAAAGTAGGGGCTTTAAGGGTTCCCACCAGGGCCTACTATCCCAACCCCACCCCAAGTAGCACGCGAAACATCTTCCAAAGAGATACTTTTCAAAAATAGTTTCAATCACGTATCAATAAAAGCATCTGTAACTTACTTGGTTCTAGTTCGGTTGCATATCAATTTCAAGGCTCATAAAGTTTAATTGCCGTTCCAATGAACATGAATTTCACTCCTTGTGTGACGTTTAACATTTTTAAAACGACAAGATTTGCTGCAATTGTCCCTTGCAAATAGCAATAAAGTCAAATTTATCAAGATGTTTTCAGCAACTTTTAAAGAAACTCTTGAAACTTCACCCAAAATGCCGGTTTTTATGTTATGTTTCACATTACTTTCATTAAAAGCATCCGCAACTTGCATTCAATTTTCGTTCCCATACCCACAACTCAAAAAGATTCATCATAGTTGCGAGAAAGTTGCACTAAACTACGTGTATGACAGCTAGAAGTTTGTTTGTTTCAATCCAGTTGCAATATGGTTGAGTTGCATCTTAAGTATCATCTAACAATGAAACCATGGTCTAGCAACAGTTTGTTTGTTTAAAAGGTGTTCCTCATGTGTTGCGCGGAAGTTTTTGCGAAAAGTTTAGATTAATTCAGGCGTGGCCTAATTTCGCCGGTAATGAACTTGTATTCCGAAGGGTGCAGTCAAGTTATAAGCAACAAGATTTGATTAATGGGCCATGTGATCGCTTTTATAGTGCATTGGCAAAGCAATTGCTTGAAGAGCTGGTGGAGTAGTGAGTAGAGGAGAAGATTGGTGATCTTAAGGTCGGGAGTTCAATTCTCGTTCCTAATTTTGTTTTCATTTTTTTCTTTTAAGTATTTTGCAACAAATAAGCAATTTCGATTTTACTTGAATATGTTGCAAATAGACTCCGCCTCTTGCGCTTTTTGCGTTGCTATTCAGTGCAATTGTATGTCATATTTTCAACAATTGGCAACTCTGATCAGTTTCAAGAGATAATTTTATTCTTGAGTTGCAACAAACTGTGCTGCTTGGGATGCTTTGTTACGGGTGCCTATCATACGGGCATACTAAGAAGCGATGCTCTGGTCCAACTCGATGTCAAAACTGTTCCGAAGATGCTCAACATGATGACTGCAAAAATCCTCCACACTGCAGAAATTGTTCTGAGAACCATCGACCCACAAGCCGTCAATGCAAAGTCTATCAGAAAGAAAACCTGATCATCAAAACCAAAACTGATATGAACCTCTCATTCCCGGAAGCTAGGAGAAGAGTTGAGGAACAGTACGGAAGAACATACGCTGGAGTTACGGCTCAAGATCGACTCGCAGTATCGCAAGCTAACGAAGAAGTTAAGACACTCATCGCTAAGAAAGACGCGGAAATTACGGCACTCCAACAACAAATGGAAAAAATGAAGGGTTTCATCAAATCCAAACTAATGGACAACCGGTCGCCCCCCGAAATCAACATTCCCGCCACTATCGACAACCCCATCACCTCGAGCAATCTGGCTACCAAAAGCAATACTAAAAGTGATCACGACAAGGCCCAGACAACAACCCAAACCTCTGGAAGAAGTACGGATCAAAAAGTGACTCAAGTTCGGCAACAACTTAACCAAACATCGCGCAATCCTGCAAAAAGATCGAATCCAACACCAGTTTCATCCAAGGACATACCTGCTAAACAAACGGTAGTTGAATTAACAAAATTTGATATTTCGGATGAAGAACACGCTTCTATCGAAGCAATAATAGTAGAGGGCTCAGGTGATCATAATATGGAAACAACCGAGGCTGATCCACTCGAACTCTAAATCAATCACGGATATACAGCTCAACAATATACATCACTCTGACAACTATACCCGACCTACGACGAACTCTGCTATTTCCCGGAAACAATCGAATTGCAAACGGTTTGAGGGTGGGGAATGTGAAGTACCCCCCTCACTTTCTATCAAGAAAGCGTTGTCAGATAGGAAGACGATCCGGGACGCTCTACCCCAACCCGTTGACCGTCAACCTTCCACAACGGCCGTATCCAATGCCATCACATGCTCCCACTGGACCTCGCCCAAATATCAGCATAACATGAGAGAAACAGTTCTGGAAAACCTCCCGTTAAATGCCGTCAGCAATGCCGCAATCTATGATCGTCTGCGCGGATTCGTGCAAAGTTCATCCAGCAGTCATTCAAATTCAACATCCTTCTACGCTGGTATCAACATAGCTCGCAGAGCAAGGCTTTCCACACCGGCCCTGACCGAGGATGTTCCAGAATTATCTGATGAACCCTCGGCGGCAGCCGGTGTGGCTTGCCTACCTTTACAGGCAAGTATCAATGATTTTCGCATCCAGGATAGTTCCTGCTCTCCGCTTCTTTCAGAATCTTCCAGTGTTATATCGGAACCCATAGGCAACACTCCAAAACAATTATTGCTGCTACAGTGGAATGCTAGAGGTATCTGGAAGCGGCACGCTGAATTGTCTCAATTAGTTCATCAAAATCCACCAGCGGTCATCAGTCTCCAAGAAATGTTTACTAAAACGACTGACAATCTACTGAAAAGCAAGTACAACTAGCAAACTATAAATCGCAACAAGCAAGGCGGCTGCGGAATAGCTGGAATAGGAGTGCTAAAAGAAATACCCCATAGCTTCGTCAACGTCAACTCTAATCTCCTCGTGTGCGTTTCCCGAATATCCTGGCCAATCGAAGTCTCATTCGTTTCAATCTACGTCCCCTGCCGCTCAGATGATCATCAGCTTATTGTAGACTTAAACCTACTTCTTAGGGACATAGAACCACCCTTCCTCTTCAGTGGTGATTTCAACGCTGCTCATGAGGCTTGGGGAGCACCTAAGTCAACCAAGAGGGGCCGACTGCTGTTGGAGTGGGCGGTAGACAATAATCTACATGTAATTAATACCGGGGCCTCCACGCACCTCAGTGATGTTCATGGCACTTTCTCGTCAATTGATCTTACCATCGCCTCCAACTGTCTCGTCCCCAAGCTGTTTTGGGACGTCCACGACGACTTTATGGGAAGCGATCATGCACCTATCATTGTCTCCACTAACGATCCAATTCCCAAGCATACGGTTCCAAAAAGGTGGCTGTATAAAGATGCGGATGATGGAGATCCAAAGAAAGAAGAAGCACTGAGACAATTTAAAAAAGCTAGATCCGAAGCCAGGAAAATCATTGAAGACGCTAAAGTTCAATCGTGGAACCAATTTTGTGAAACATTCACCCCTACCACTGGCTCGGCCAAAATTTGGCAAAACTTCAATAAACTCAGCGGCAAACGAAAAACAATTTCAAGCGGGCTATGTGTAAAAGGCCAATTTACAACAGATACTCGAAAAATTGCCAATGCATTTGCAGAAACTTTTGAGCACGCATCGGCGACCGACATGAACACTCCAAATCTTCAATCGGATCTCGCCGAATACCAAATTTTGTCCAATCCAGTAATAGATAAGCCATTTACAATGCAGGAGCTTCTCAACGCAATAGATAAATCCAAAGGGCATTCTGTCGGGGTCGATAATGTTGGGTATCCGATGGTAAAGCGTCTACCATTCAGCTGTAAAATCAAACTACTCGAACTATACAACCAGCTATGGAAAACAGGCACTTTTCCACAATCTTGGAGATCGGGAATAGTTATTCCCATACCAAAGGCTGGAGAAAAGCACAACTCAACAGAAGGATTTAGACCAATAACGCTTTTAAACTGCTTGGGCAAAATATATGAACGGATGATCAACCATCGCTTAGTAACCCATCTAGAGACAAACAAAATTCTTCATGATAGTCAATATGCGTTTCGAGCAGGCAAAGGAACATCGGTGTATTTTTCAGACCTGCGAGACATTCTTGAAAATGCAAAGGCAAACGATCTACATTGCGACATCGGTATGCTCGACCTGACAAAGGCGTTCGATCGAGTAAGCAGACCATACATTTTCAACGAACTTTGCAAAACAAACCCTGGGGAAAGAATGGTCAAATGTATAAGAGAATTCCTTGGTGATCGCATCTTCGAAGTTAGTATAAATGGACAACGATCTGAATCAAAATCCCAGCAAAATGGTGTTTCACAAGGGTCAGTTCTCTCCCCGACACTTTTTATACTCGCAATGAATTCCATTTTCTCTTGCGTTCCGAAGAAAATTGAAATATTGCTTTACGCTGATGACATTGTGTTAGTAGTAACTGGTAAATCAGCCAAACCTACCAGACAACGGCTCATTGAGGGAATTAAAGCTGTCGAGCATTGGGCTGAAACAAGAGGTTTTCTGCTTTCAGGCAAAAAATCTTCAATTCTCCACGTTTGCCAGCGCAAACATCACCATATGCGAGCATGGAACGTTGAACCTTTAATTCATAGCGGCACTATTCGCGTGGTACGCTACGCAAAAATCCTCGGAGTTACAATTGACCAACGCCGCAGCTTCTGTCGTCATGTAAGGGAGATTAAGGAAAGTCTTCGTAACAAAATAAACTTCCTAAAGGCAATTTCCAGAAAAGCTTCAAGAACTGTTCTTTTACGAATAGGAGAAGCTATATGTGTTTCAAAAATGCTTTATGGAATTGAAATCGTAGGTCTGCAAAACGTAAGTAAACTTGAAGGCATTTACAATAAAATCGTCCGAATAGCATCAGGAGTTTACCCTACCACACCCACGCAATCTGTATTGGCGGAAGCTGGATGTTTACCATTCAAATATAAAGCAGCACTAACGCTCACTGCACGAGCAGCTGGGATTACTGAATAAAATGCCAATGTACATCTCTCGGTACTTCAGGATGCTGACAACGCAATGAGGACTATAACTGGATGTGGTATACCTCCTATAAGCAAACTACATAGACCGCACTGCAGACCATGGTTGGACAAAGTACCATCCATAGATTGGTCAATCAAAAGTGGATATAAAGTAGGAAACTCTCCTACTATAGCCAGAAACCTCTTCTTCGAATTGGTTCGAACGAAGTACACACATCATAAGCACTTCTACACTGACGGGTTAGTCGCTGGTAACCGAACTGGATTCGGAATAGTAAGCGACAAAATCAATTTCGAAAGACAACTTCCTCCAGCATGCAATATTTTCTCAGCTGAGGCTGCCGCTTTGGCCAGGGCAATATTACTAGTGCCCAAAAAGTCACCGGCTATCATCGTAACGGACTCTGCAAGCTGTTTAGAAGCATTGCATAAAGGAGCATCGAAGCATCCCTTTATCCAACAAATCGAAAAAAACCTTGGAAAAAAGAAGATAGTTTTCGTCTGGGTTCCAGGACACGTCAACATTGTCGGAAATGAAGCCGCCGACGAAGCAGCCAAACGAGGACGGACCAGCCGACCACTAAAAGAAGGAACCCCGATAGAAGATCTAATTAAATGGTTTAGAAATCTCGTTTATACAAAATTTTATGAAGCATGGCTGAATGAATCAACCGAAAATCAGCTTAGAGTCATTAAGCCTACTACTACAAAATGGATCGACAGACCAGCTCGTGCAGAACAAAAATGTTTAACTAGGTGTCGTACAGGACACAGTCGGCTCACCAAAGGTCACATACTAGATAAAAGGTCCCCTCCAATCTGCAGCATGTGTCAAGAAGAGAACAGCATAGAACACATTCTAATCCATTGTAATCAGTTTAAAAGTCTCAGAGACAAAATAGGATTAGCTAAATCAATGAAAAACATTTTGAAGAATGACAGAAAATCAGAAGGAAAGTTATTAGCGTTTCTCAGAAGAGCGAAATTGTATGAATTATTGTAAATATTTAAATCTACTTTAAGAGGCGAATGAATTCAATAATTAAAAGCCTCTATAATAAACACAAAAATAAAAAAAAAAGTTGTTCAAATAACTTTATATATAGACAATTTTGACTTAAGGAATTCAGTTTTTGTATGGCCAGCGCGGTTGAAACTTCTCAACACGAATACCTTAAAAAATCATCAGAACTATTTTTTTAGTATTGAAAGTCTTATGAACTTTGTTGATAAGTATTCCATTACAAATGAAGTTTGAATTCTGAGGCAAATGTGGCATGCAACTGGGCTAAAATTGAAAAATATGCATTTTCAACATCCAATACCTCGAACTTACAATTTCAAACGACAGTCCAAAAACTTGCTATAAAACAGCAATGGATTCAACAACCATAAATTGGTATTTTGATGTTTCAGACAAATAAAAATGTTCGGCAATTTGATAGGAAAACGTGATTATTAATAAATGTTGTAGCAAATGATATCTGAAAACCCTGAATAGTTTTCATACGGCGGATTTGCCTTCAAACTTCAACATTGTCATCGGAGAGGACCTTTCGCCAGTGGACATGACTTGGCAATCTGGGCTCCACTCCTTCCCTAACAACTCTCATTCGAAACCGCATCATCACACTTTCACGGGAATCGTAAAATTTTACAACCCCTCGTTATTATGTGTCATTTCAAGAGACGACGCGCGGTGACCGTTTCCACCCATATCTATATGGCTTGGTGCTAGGTTGCGCCCTTGTCATGGACGTTGTTATGATTTTCAGGAAAGGGGATAAGGAAGGACGACAAAGGCGTTTTACATAAATGTTACGCAAAAATAGTAGTTTACGAAACAAGTTGCAGAATGATGATTTTTACAGCAGGAGTCGTAAATAATTACGACGAGTGCTGTAAAAATCGAGTTCTGCAACGAGTTACGTACCACATTTTTTGCAATTTCGTGGAAGACCTCTTGAAGGTAGTAGAAATTATATCAGAATGCATTTACCATTATTTTACAATTTCTGAAAAAAAATGTTGTCTAATGATTTATTACGCAACTCAAAACAGTTGCGCAATGATGAAGTGTTGCGTAATGAATCATTACAGCACTGGTTTCAGTTGCGTAATGACTATTCCCGCACTGCACACTTCAGTGCAGGAAAGTAGGCCGTTTCATGACAGATTGGCGTGATGAAAAATAGCCTATTACGATGAGAAATTGCAAAAAAAACATTTCAACACTCCGGAGGATACCATGGACATTTTGTTAGATCCTATTTTGAAACAATTGTTTCAGATCGATTGGTGAGAACTTCATTGACCGGAGGCTCTACCAATTGCAGGAATCCTTGCAGAAAATCCTGATGAAATTTTTGTAGGGTCCAGAAATTGCTTCTGAGATTCTTACAGGATGACTTCCACAGGTTGCTCAAAAATTCTAGTTATGTGAAAGACCTTCAGGAATTCTTCCACAATTTTTTCCAAAGATTCCCCAAGAATTAGTATTTGTTTCAAGACTTTCAATGCTAATTCCTTCAGTTATTTGCACAGATTTTTTCTTTTAAAATCTTTTCAAGAAGTCATCCAGAGATTTTTATAAAATCCTGCCAAGAATCCATCAAACAGTCACTTATAAAGTCTGTTCCACTTAGGATTTGGCCGTTTTTTCTTAACTGCTGTGCAACTTCTTATTGTCTTCTTATTGTCATACCAACTTTGATGACTTGATGACTTTAGCGGAGCCGGGTGTATTGCAGAGCTCCATTATCGTCGATCTTGGACGATATTCCTTCAGTTGCGCCGAGCGTTTAAGGTCGCCAGGTCCTCATCCACTGCGTACAGCCAGCGAAGCAGCAGAACCTCTATCTGGTTCTCTGCTTAGTGTTATTTTCGTAATTCGTTCTTCCAACATTCGCACTAAGTGATCAGCCCACTGAAGTCTGTCGTATTTCACACGCTTAATAATATCCGCATCTTTGTTCACTTGATACAACTCGTCTGCATGGGCCACACACAATTTTCTAGTGTCCCACCGAGTATTGTCTACAGCACTTTACGCTCGAAAACATCAAAAGCTTTCCGGTCAGCCTCTTTCAACGTCCACGTTACGTGCCCGTAGAGAGCCACCGGTAGAATCGATATTCTATACAGGGCGAAACTCTTGACAAGTCAAACTGATGTTGTTCAAACACCTCCTAGTCAAACACCAACACCACTAGGCCTACCTCTATCTACCTGCAACAATGTACTCAGTTTTGGTTAAACTAATGGTTTGGCCTAGCCTGTCTCTTTTTTAAGAGGCACGAAGACCTCCTCTACTGACCTGTGAATGATTCCAATAAGGTTGATATCATCCGGAAAGCCGTGTGCTGGTAATGTCTTTTCTCTGAACGCCAGTACTTTTAATAACAGTTTTGAGTGAAATGTTGAACAGTAAATTCGAAAATGCGTCTCCTTGTTTCAATCCGTCAAAAGTTACAAACGAGGTTGACACCTCGTCTGAAATCCGAATACTTGATTTCGAACCATCCAGCGTAGCACGTATCATTAGTTTTGCCGGAAAACCATATTCAGCCATTATCAGCTATTGCTCATTTCTTTTCATTGAATCGTGCGCTGCCTTGAAATCAATAAACATACGGTGAATCTACAAGCTATGCTCTAAGAACTTATCTAAGATTATTCTACGAATTTATCTAAGATTATTCACGAAAACCTGCTGGTATTATCTTCGACATAAAAAGATAAACAATAAGGGCGGAATTAAAAGGAACAAGGTGCTCAGGTCTCAGTCTGTTAGTATGTTGCACGCCGAATTCAGCAGGGTTATCCCTTTGTAATTGGCGTACTCCAGGCAGTGCCCTTTATTGTTGATTGGACGTTTGAGTCCATTAAACCAACCGATAGGCTTTCCTTCGTCCTCATATAACTACCTAGTACTCGATGGATCGATAGGTCAAACTGTTGATTTCCGTGCTTGAAAAGCTCGACCGGGAACTCGTGGATCAACAGCGCCGAAGGCCATCTCGGTATGACCTAGAGCAGCCGAAAGACGCCAATACATATCAATAGCAACTTCAGGCTGCATTACCGGAAGAGGGAGAGCTTGATGGAGTCCCTCTTGAGGACCACTGAAGTACGGTGTAATCAGCGATCAACAACACAGCTGAGATCAACATCGGGTAGGTAAAAAGAAATCAACAAGACGTTTGGCACCCAAGAAATGTGGGTATATTCTGCAGGAGAAGATTGCAGTGTGCGTGGTCATGCTGTAGCAAAGGATCTTGCAGAACGAGGAACATTATAGTCAGAAACAGCAACATTGATAGTCTAGAGGAAGCGAAGTACGAACAGCTGAACCGTTCTAACGAAACGCGGAAGTGTTTTCAGAAGCTTAACGCATCTCGCAACGGTAATATGCAGAAATAAGAATGGAAACATCTTGACGGACAAACATGTGTTGATCGAAAGGTGGAAGCAATACTTCGATGAACACCAAAATGGATCGAGATAACGGAGGAAATGTCTACGTCAGTATTGACGACGATAGAAATCTCTCGAAGATCACGTCTTCTTTCGTTTATTAACTTAACATGGTATCAACAACAAATAAAAGGAAGGGTGAATCTCTGAATTCACAACTTCCTTCCAAAAAAGTGGGATTTAAAACTGTCACTAAACGTGGAAAGAATGGAAGAAATGACGCTTCCCCGGAATGCGAATTTTCTTCCAAGGGTGAAATGAATAATTGTATCGAAATGAGCAATCAGTTCGATGCTCTAGACAAATTTTCCGAACACCAAATCGAAGCAGCCTCTAGCCCAGGCTCTTTGATTCAAGTGAGGAAGCAAAGAATGCCACCTATCGTGGTCAGTTGTTCCGAATTTGGGGGATTTAGGCAGGAGATCTTGAACTCCATTAAGGGAATCAAGGTTTCCTTCTAAACCGCAAAGAAATGAGACTGTCGCGTTTTCAGGAAACTCTTAAAGATCGAGAACTTTTTCTCAAGACAACTCTCTCCAGATGATTAATGAGAATGCATTCCAGCGGTTTCCATGAGGATATCTCCGGAGAAATCAAAAGAATCACCTCCAAAGTATTCAAGGAAATCCCATTCAAAGGATTTAAGGTAATCTAAGAAAATTCCTTGTAGGGAATTTAAACGAAGTAGGCCATCATTGAAATGTGTAGATGCCCATAATTTAAGAGAACATTTTCTAACGATTTCAAGAGAATTACTTACAAAGGATTCAAGAAAATCCCTTTCAAAGGATTTAAGGTAATCTGTTCCAGAGAATTCGGGAGAATTCCTTCCAGATGATTCAAGAAAATTCCTTGTAGGCAATTTAAGCGAAGTAGGCCATCATTGAAATGTGTAGATGTTCATAATTTAAAAGAACATTTGCTAACGATTTCAAGAGAACAAGAAAATCCCTTTCAAAGGATTCAAGAATATTCATTCCAACGGATTCGTCAGGAACGCCTTTCAGAGAATTCATGAGAATCCCTTCCAGAGGTGTTAAGAGAATCCTTCCCTAAGGTTTCAAGGTGATTCGTCCCAGAAGATTCAAGACAATCCCTTGTGGAGTATTCAAAAGAATCCCTTTCTGGTGATTTGAGAGAATCCCTTCCAGATAATTCAAAAGAATCCCTTTCAGAGGATTTCAGGTAATCTCCTTCAGAGAACTCAAGGAAATCCCTTTCAGAGAATTCAAGGGATTTTTTTCCAGAGGACTAAAGATTTACTTTCAGAGGATTGAAGAAAAAACCCTTCTAGATGATGCAAGAGATTCCCTCCCAGAATGTTCAAGAAAACTCCTTCCAGGTGATTCAAGAGGCTTTAAGATTTTCCTCTTCAGAAAGAGAAGAAGCACAATTTTTTTTACTTATGACGACAAAACTGAACGTTTGTTCAAAGTTATCTTGAAACGTCTATCAAGTGACTATAAGTCACCTGAAGAGATCAAAAATGGAATAAATGATTTACTTGGATTTTCCCCTGTCCAAGTAATCATTATGAAAAAGAGAACCCTATCTGGCATTGTTCGGAAAGGGCTTTCTCAAGAATATTATTTAGTCCACTTTAACAAAAAAGAACTATATAATATTAAAGCTTTTGAAAAAGCAAAACTTTTGTTCGATGTCCGTGCCACGTGGGAACATTTCCAGAAACCTGGAGGAAATTACCAGAACCCCACTCAGTACCGCGGATGCCAAAAGTGGGGTCATGGTACAAAAAATTGTCGCATGGATGCTAAATGCATGATTTGTGGATGTTCTTCTCACGCCAAGGACGTCTGTCCAGTGAAGGAAGATACCACCAAGTTTATATGCTCTAATTGTGAGGCTAATCATAAATCAAATTTTTAGAATTGCCCTTCACGCAAGAGAGTCGTTGAGGCACGTGCCAGGCAGATGAAAGATAATATCCGTTACGATAACGGTCGTTTCCGGAATTTCCCTGGTAGAGTATCGAACAATACTCATTTTTCAGTTAACGATCGCTTGATTAGGAATCATACCCTCCAGGAAGATCATAATCATGCTCATTCACAAACTAATTTTAATCCGTCGGGTAGCCGTTCGAATCTTTCAAATTCGAATGTATCTACCCACGGTAAATCCTTTGCCGATATCGTAGCAGGTAATTTGAACTCTTCCCCTATTCGTACTATATGTACCCATTCTACTTGTTTCAAATCAAATGGAAAAACCCTTCCGCCACAGGTAACTCCTACTCCACTTCTTCGTCTACCGAAAATTGTAATGGGAAATCATCAGCAAATGTACCCACTTCAAGTGATGTGTCTGCCTCTGATTTTAATTTTCTAACTGAACAATTGAATCTCATGAGTGATGCAATGTTCAAAGCCACCACTATGACTGAAGCAGTCCAAGTAGGTGTAAAATTTACAAATCAAATTGTTATTGGAATACGTTTTTCTAATGGATCCAAATAATAATTTAAATATTTTAAATTGGAATGCTAGTTCTTTGAATGGTAAAGAGGACAAGCTGTTTAATTTTCTTACAGATAATAACGTGCATATAGCAGTTATTACCGAAACGTATTTAAAACCTGGATCTAAACTCAAAAGAGATCCTAACTTTTTTGTTTATCGTAATGATCGACTTGATGGGGCATGTGGAGGAGTTGCAATCATCATTCATAGGCGTATAAAACATCACCTGTTTTGGTCATTTGAAAATAAAGATTTTGAAACTTTAGGTGTTTCTGTTGAAACACAGCTTGGTAAATATACTTTCATAGCTGCCTATTTACCTTTTCAATGCTCTGGACAGCAAGTTAATTTGCTCCAAACTGACTTGCGAAAATTGACTCGCAATAAGTTATTTTTTTGTCATTGGTGACTTTAATGCCAAACATCGGTCATGGAATAATTCTCAAAGTAATTCCAACGGCAGAATTTTATTTGATGAGTGCTCTTCAGGATATTTCTCAATTCAATACCCTGATAGCCCTACATGTTTTTCCTTTTCTAGAAATCCTTCTACGATTGATTTGGTCTTAACCGACTTTAGTCATCTTTGTAGCCAATCAGTTACTCATGCTGATTTTAATTCTGATCATGTACCTGTTACATTTCAAATATCCCATGAAGCGATTCTCAATCCTATTAACTCCACTTTCAATCATTTACGAGCTGACTGGAATATATATGAAACGTATGTTGACTCTAATCTTGATGTTAACATTTTTTTAGAAACTTAACTTGATATTGACAATGCTCTTGAAACTTTAACAAATTCCATTGTTGAAGCCCGGAGCATTGCAATTCCAAAATGTGAAGTAAAATTTGAATCCGTGATTATAGACGATGATCTTAAACTCTTGATCCATCTTAAAACGTGAGGAGAAGGCAATTTCAACGCACTCGCGATCCTGCTATGAAAATTATATGGCAGGATTTGCAAAAAGAAATCAAGAAACGTTTTGCAGATTTAAGAAACAAAAATTTTGAAAATAAAATTTCTCAATTGGACGTGAGGAGAAGGCAATTTCAACGCACTCGCGATCCTGCTATGAAAATTATATGGCAGGATTTGCAAAAAGAAATCAAGAAACGTTTTGCAGATTTAAGAAACAAAAATTTTGAAAATAAAATTTCTCAATTGGACCCTGGCTCTAAGCTCTTTTGGAAATTATTCAAAATCTTGACAAAAACCTCAGAAGCCAATACCGGCATTGAAAGAGGAAAACAAATTATTACTAACTAATGGCGAAAAAGCTCAAAAGCTTGCTATGCAGTTTGAAAGTGCGCACAATTTTAATTTAGGACTTACTAGTCCAATTGAAAAACAAGTTACTCAGGACTACGAAAATATTTGTAATCAAGAGAACGTTTTCGAAAATGCCTGGGAGACTGATTTGGAAGAAGTGAGAACTATTATTAAAAAAATCAAAAATATGAAAGCTCCTGGCGAAGATTTTCTACATCCTCATCAAGAAACTTCCAGAAAGTAGCTTATCATTTTTAGTTGATATACCATGGTCCCACAGTTATGGATCAAATAGTGTGGAGTCCAACCTATAAAATTCAATAGAACGACATTGAAAACTAAAAATTGTAATTTAAAAGCACGAATTGAATCGTTTCAAATTGGAACTTCAGTTAGTAAACTGTTTTGAGTGTAATATTTACATAGGATTGCATAAAAACTAAAAATTGTATCGGTTTCTGAAAACCATATTACGAATCAATTTTCATATTATGGATCAAATTGTGACATATTACGGATCAGTGCGCAAAATCAAGTGATTTTCAACTCAATGCATCTGTATTGCATGATTTGGCGAAAGTTAACAATGTGTCACATATTACTGCAAAAAATAGCAGTGTTAGAACTGGAAACAAGGTTAAAATGCCCTTTTTTGTGATACTGCGTTGTAGTAACTGAGCCATGAACTGTTTTTGCTCCACACCAAGTTTTCCACCAATTTTTGTCTGCTAAAAAATGAAATTTTCGAACCTTGATGTTTTATTAGTTTAATCCTTACTGCTATTGTCTGAAAATGTCGAATCCAATGCTTAAAATGGCAGAAATCTTCATTCTTTGGAAGTGATCCATAACCGTGGTAAACAATCATTTCCTGGTCCATATTATGGATCACTAGTTAGAAGTGCTAATATTCGGTATTTAGAATCAACAATCGAGAAAAATGTTTTCCAAAGATGAATTCATACTAAATCGAAGCGAACGAGCATGTTTTATGCTTACATTTGAATTTTACCACCTGTGGGAGCTTATAGATGCTGACGGCACTTCTTACAGAAAACGACCATATAATGATAGCTGTGTGGTACTAACTAAATATTTGTCAAATACACCGTTATTTAGCGGTTGAATGTTGTGCTTAACATTACAAATGGTAGAAGACAAATAGTATAACATGGGAAAAATATGTTTTACGTCAACGTTAATGATTTGAGCAAGTTATCCGAAGTTGAACGCCAAAGTGATCCGTCACTGTGGGTGATCCGTAACTGTGTAGGCATGGTATTCAACAAATGTTTTCAATTAGCATATTTTCCTGACAAATGGAAAAATGCTAAGGTTGTACCAATTTCAAAACCAGACAAAAATCCTGCAGAAGCTTCTAGCTATCGTCCAATCAGTTTGCTTTCCTCCATCAGTAAACTTTTTGAAAAGGTTATTTTGAACAGAATGATGGCCCACATCAACGAAAATTCAATTTTTGCCAATGAACAGTTCGGATTCCGCCATGGACATTTGACTACTCATCAACTATTACGTGTAACAAATTTGATCCGTTCCAAAAAATCTGAAGGCTACTCTACTGGTCTTGCTCTTCTAGACATAGAAAAAGCATTCGACAGTGTTTGACATGAAGGTTTGATCTTAAAATTAAAAAAAACTTTAATTTTCCAACATACATTGTTAGAATAATTCAAAGTTATCTGTCAAATCGTACACTTCAGGTTAACTATCAGAACTCCAGATCTGAAAGGCTTGCTGTAAGAGCTGGTGTTCCCCAAGGCAGCATTTTGTGACCAATATTATACAA
The DNA here is from genome assembly GCF_002204515.2 of Aedes aegypti. Classification (NCBI taxonomy): domain Eukaryota; kingdom Metazoa; phylum Arthropoda; class Insecta; order Diptera; family Culicidae; genus Aedes; species Aedes aegypti. The sequence continues at coordinate 226,094,112 of NC_035107.1, read as the reverse complement.
TATTTTCACATCTGACTAACCTGCGTTACCTCAGGGATGTCAAAAATCCTTGTTTGCGGATGACACAGGCCTCTCCGCCAAAGGACGAAGCCTGCGTGTCATCTGTAGTCGATTGCAAAAAAGTTTGGTTATTTTTTCTTCATACTTGCAAAAATTGAATATTTTTCCGAATGCTTCCAAAACTCAACTAATAATATTCCCACATAAACCAAAAGCTCTTTATTTGAAACCTTCAAGTAGACATGTTGTCACGATGAGAGGGGTTCCAATAAACTGGTCAGATGAAGTTAAGTATCTAGGGCTCATGCTAGATAAGAATTTAACTTTCAAAAATCACATTGAGGGCATTCAAGCCAAATGTAACAAATATGTAAAATGTCTCTATCCCCTTATTAATAGAAAATCAAAACTTTGTCTTAAGAATAAGCTTTTGATATTCAAACAAATTTTCAGGCCAGCCATGTTGTATGCTGTACCAATATGGACTAGCTGTTGTAATACCAGGAAGAAACCTCTGCAGAGAATGCAAAATAAAATTTTGAAAATGATTCTGAGGCTTCCTCTCTGGTATAGTACCAATGAGTTACATGGAATATCCAATGTTGAAACATTGGAAGAAATGTCAAATAAAAAAAATTAATAATTTAAGGCAAAAATCGTTACAATCTTCTTTTGCCACGATTAATGCGTTATATGTTTAGGTTAAGTTAGGTTAAGTATATTCAAAACGTTTTTTTTCTCTTATAAGCAGAAGAAATCAACTCACCTGTAAAACATCTGAACTGCTACGGCAAATGAAATGTAATATGTTGTTAACAAAATGTTAATAAAATCTTAGATTTATTTTACCAAATTAGGATGATAGTGTTGTCTAATAACACAGAACACCTAGATATAAGAGATAATGAATGTAATGTTTGGAATGATTCTAATAAAGAATTAAAAAAAAGGTTTCGGAGTTGAACTCATTCAGATGTCTAAGTATACCTTGCTTCTGTATACTGCCCATAACTGCATATTTGTAACATTCGACAAAAGTAGGCATTGAGTAAAATGGATAACAAGTTTTCATTTTATTGCAGTATGGGGGGAAACCAAAATTTCAAAAAATCACTAGGAATTTAAAAGTGCTTATTTGAGGCTGAAATTTTGTACATCTCATATCGCATATTGGATGAATAGCCAGAAAAAAATTCTGATGGAAATTTCGTTGCTACTGCATCATGAGGCTCATGTATAATCTCAATGTGACTGTTATGCGGTTACAATTGCCAATGTGCCAAAACAACTTGGTATTTTTTTCAAATTTTCTAGAACAATATCACAGATTCCAGTAAGTTGATCGAAAGTATTTGTCATTTGATGACTCTACATGGTATTAACTCCATTTTGTCAAAAATGTCGAATGTGACTGTTTTGCAGTTATGGGCAGTATACACCTATGACTCTTGTTAATACGGCAACACCAAACAATACTCTCAACGAAGAAGACACCGGAGAGCGCAGTGAATTGTACGTTATGTACGTGTGATAAGCTGTTGCATGGCGTTGTTTTTCCACCATTTTTTTTTTTTTTAGAAAAGCACAGCAACAAAGTTGTTGCTTTTCCACGGAATCTGCCGTGGCTCATCAGGTGGCTGGTTGGAATACGGTTTTTATGATCCCACAGGAATAGGGAAAGCTGGTTGGCTTTGGTTTCGCGCAACCCTTCATTAGACCATTCCTTGAGGGGGGGAACACGGTGCCCACCGATGGACGCACACAACCCGATGATGGGAAATTTCAATAACAATACCCGTGGCGGTACTGCTTCTGCTACTTGTTACCGCTTTCGTCTACAGAAACGAAGAAAAATCTGCACCGCAGCAGGAGCACCGTTCCAGGTAACTGTATCCAGTTTACCAAGGTGATGGCGGTCGTCGTCGACAAACTGTTTCGTACATTGCCAGCACAGTATAAGGAGGTTTAGATTGAAAATTTTCAAATTGAATTAAATTTGATGTGTCGTTGTACCCCTTTCCTCTACTAGAACCACAGCCACCACCCACCGAATGCGGGTCAGCGTCGCACAGTGGGATAGAGCGACCTAAAACGGCAGCTCGAAAACCTCTATGCTCCATGGAACATGCAAAAATATAATGAAATAATTCTTCATCATCATTTCTTGGCATTACGTCCTCACTGGGACAGATCCTACTTCTTAGCTTAGTGTTCTTATGAGCATTTCCACAATTATTGACTGAGAGCTTTCTTTGCCAAAGTTGCCATTTTTGCATTCGTATATCGTGTTGCAAGTGCGTTGATACTCTATGCCCAGGGAAGTCAAGGAAATTTCCTTTACGAAAAGATCCTGGACCGACCTGGAATTGAACCCAGACACTTTCAGCATGGCTTTGCTTTGTAGCCGCGGACTCCAACCACTCGGCTAAAAAAGGCCCAAAAATATTTGTTTAGGGTTAAATAGGGTAAAACGGGTACTTGGACACTATTCCGGTGAATGAATTTTGCAACACTATATTGCTTGACATTTTATTCCATGGAATATGGTGGTTTTCGAGAATTGTAAGCATTTAGATGCCATTTTGTGTCCATTTTTCCCTGCATTGTGGGTTCTCCGACATTACCCGGAAAACCATTACCCGGAATGCAATTTACCGGAAGACCATTACCCGGAAAACCATTTACCGGAATGAACCATTTACCGGAAAGCCATTACCCGGAAGGACCATTTACCGGAAAAAATTATATCTCCATTTCTCGACTTTTTTCATTAACGTCCTTTAAACCGTTTTATGGTCATTCATGTCAGTATGTTGACTTAAAATATTTAAAATGACCACCAAGGATAAGGTTCTTAGTTAAAAATGCACCAGAGAGGAGTCTAAGATATCTTTATACTTGATCATGTCAATATGCACCATCTTCATATATTTGCATTTCATAAATGATTCATCCTTCTTTTAAAAATAAGCTGTTCTTTCAACTTATCTCTTCAGTTTGTCTTGGCTGAACTGGCCTTATTTGGCTACAACTATGTAACTTTACGTTTAATATTCGACCGTCGATGTTTAAATGTTTATATATAAGCAATGATTGGAATTTTCAATACTTTTCGCCGAGTGTCAATTCGCCGAATGGCATTTCCGCAAACGTCATGCAACCGATTGTAAATCCCCGGTATATTCCTTTTTCTAGAATGACCCATTTCGGGTCATCTGATATTCACCCTTTTTTATTTGGTTGGCAGTTCTTTCGAGTTCCACCGATCTCGGCATTTTTGGCAAAATGTGCTTAGTCGAAAATGACCAAATATCTTATTATTTTGATTGCTAATTGTTCTTTCTTGTTTATTTCACTGGCATTGAATTCGGGGTACAGACATTCAGAGTTATAACATTCGGGGAAAAAAAAGGAATGAAATTCAAAGAAAAAGTAGATCTATTGAGGTTCCAAAGATGGACGTTACAATGGCCAATAGTGTCCCTACTCTCTATCACCAAGGCACTCTTAGTTTTAGTCTTGATTTTTAGCTTTCCCCAAACCATAAAGCTGACATTGAACTGTTGCTTCCCTCGCAAGATAAGTGTTTTTTTTATATATTGGTCAATATTAAAATTGGATTGTGATCTGTTCTAACGTAAAGGAATAAGAAAACTATCATAACTCCAAACATTTTTAATTGCTGAGATGTTCCATTTACTCAAATGGAACCTACCTTATTTGTTAGGCTTTTTTCGATTTCGATGTATAATGATGGTACCTTCCAAGTGGTATCGGACATAAAAGAAAATTTATAATTATTTTCATTCTTTCTATCCTTGCCTGTAATATTTAGTTTTGGTATCGTGATATTCGTTCATAGTTTTAGGTTTACTATGCGGCCAAGTGAAGTTATTCAGTAAGATCAAGCAGAGGTTGGTAGAATTGAATACCGCTGGTTCAAAATTATTTCTGGATGACAAATTTGACAACGTTTCAGAGCTAGAGTACTTACATACTTTTCAAACTATGAACGAATGCAAAAATGGTCGGTTGACATAGGCTCTCAGCTATTAACTGTAGAAATGCTTCTAGATAGAACAGCTGAGAAGCAGGTTTTGTCCCAGTTGAGTCGTAACGTTAGCAAGAAGAACAACATATTTGGTCCATAGCTGTTTGGAGATGTCTTTTGAAATAGTGTTTATGGAAACCGAGGGAGTCGAAAATGGAAGATTTGGCTTTCCGGGTAATGGTGCATTCCGGTGAATGGTACATTCCGGTAAATGGTTTTTCCGGGTAATGGTACATTCCGGTAAATGGTCTTCCGGTAAATTGCATTCCGGGTAATGGTATTCCGGGTAATGGTATAGAATCGCATTGTGCGCCCGGTTCCGCTCTCCAGCTCGAGCCACACCTGCTGGCTGAGTAAGCAAGGAATTAAAAGTTTTTAATTAAAATAGACAGTTTCTATCTCGGGCTTGCTCGCTCGCTCTCGGTTCCAGTCGAGTCTTGGCCAAGTCGAGTTCTGTTGGCAAAATTTTCGGTGGGAAAGATGGCGACCGAGGAAGGTGGCTTCAGTGGGGGAGGCGGAGGGAGTCTTTCTTCGGGAATAGTTTTTTTTGTGTTCTGGCCAGTACCGAGAAGTTGGGATTCGCTTTTCTGGTGCTACCGGACGAACGACATGGTATGTCGAGGAAAGCTGATGATGATGATGAAGTGCAGAAAAGTTGGTAATTATTCGTGGTGTTGTTTCAGCGGTTGTCAGTTGTACGGGGAATGGAATGGTGATTAGATATTTTTTGCATATGCATATCAACGGACAGAGACTTTCCACAGGCTATTCCCCTAAGGACATGATGAGTCATAACAATATCTTTTTTTTTTGTAATCCTTTTATGGAGATTATTTCAAACATTACATCCATTTCTTTTATCTAGGTGTTCTGTTTGGTACAACTAAATTAGGCTTTTAGTAACATTTTGTAAACAACATATTGTATATCATTTACCGTAGCAGTTCAGAATTTTTTCAGGAGAGTTTCTCTTGTTTATAATAGAGTTACTGTGCACGTGCTGTAGCCTTAGGTGCAGGAGCCTCATTGCTTGTAAGCGCACGGGAGCGCTGTACATCGTGAGACCTTTTTTGGTGCGCCTCATTTTTCTTGAGATGTGTCTCACTGCGGTCTCATGCGCTCCGTCACATGTGCTGTTTAAAATTCAGCGCAATAATTGAAGTGATTACGAAAGTTTTCAACGAGGATCGAAATTGTAACTTTTGAATTGCGAGTCTTCGATCATATCATGTAGGCCATCTAGACACCTGCATAATGAGGCGAAAATAGCTGTAGAGGCTCTTCGTTACTAAGCAGTTGTTTCACAACTTGGATACCGATGGCGAGCCATAGCGCCTAGCAGCGCATGTGACGAGTCTCCCCGAGAGCACATCACCTAGCGCGCGCTTTTAGAATTTTCGTGAGCCTCGATCTAGCGCAGCACACTAGGATTCCGATGTGCTGAGAGACGGTTTGGTTGGAGGCTCGTCAGTACATTTATGTGCTCCTGAGAAATATGTAACTCTAGTTTATAACAGAAAAAAAGCCTTTTATTGATGAGGATGTAAAAAAATCCATCGTCTTCAGGAGCTTTCATATTTTTGAATTTTTTAATAATAGTTCTTACTTCTTCCAAATCAGTCTCCAAGGAATTTTCGAAAACGTTCTCTTGATTGAGAATGCTTTTGAAGCTCTGAGTAATTTGATTCTCAATTGGACTAGTGAATCCTAAATTAAAATTATTCACGTTTTCAAACTGCATAGCAAGTTTTTGAGCTTTTTCGCAATTAGTAATAATTTGTTTTCCTCTTTCAAGGCCGGAATTGGCTTCTGTTGTTTTCTTCAAAATTTTTGATAATTTCCAAAGGGCTTTTTATTATTAAAACTGAGACCAATTGAGACATTTTATTATCAATATTTATGTTCCTTAATTTTTTCATTTGCTTTTGCAGATCCAGCATACACAGCAGGATCGCGAGTGTGTTGAAATTACCTTCTCCTCACGTTTTTAAGACACGATCAAGAGTTTAAGATCATCGTCTATAACCACGGATTCGAATATAACTTCACATTTTGGTATTGCAGTGCCCCTTGCTACAATAATTTTGTTGAATTTGTTAAAGTTTCGAAAGCATTGTCAATATAAAGTTTTGTTTGTAAAAAAATGCTAACATCAAGATTACTCTCGATGTATGTTTCATTTGTATTCCAGTCGGCTCGAAAATAATCGAAAGTGAAGCTGTTAGGATTGAGAATCGTTTCATGAGATATTTGAAATGCCACAGGGACATGATAAGAATCAACATTAGCGTGAGTAACCAGTTGGGTACAAAGTTCAATCGCAGAAGGGTATCTAGAAGAATGGAAGCAAGTAGGGCTATCAACGTATTGAATAGAGAAATATCCTGAAGAGGACTCATCAAATAAAATTCTGCTGTTGGAATTACACCCCAACCTCTTTTTACGACCGTTATCGGGGGGTCGTAAAAAAAATCGGTCGTAAAAAAAATCAGGGGTATAATTATGTTGTTGCAAAATGCAACGTCTAGATGCGGAAATACTGGTTCGAGATCTTCGGCAAAGTTGAAGCATGGGTTGAGAACTTTCCAAAATGGCCGTTCAAGTTTTCATATTTTGGTAAAAGATGGCAACACTGCTCGATTGCTATCAAAAGAGCCAATTTTATGGGGGTGTGATTTGCAAATACCAAAAAAAATTAAAGATAACGATATCGAATGTTCACCAAAGTCGAAGGAAGTGTTGCGAGCCATACAATCGGCCGAATCACAAGTGTTCATGTGGCTGGCAACACTGTTTAAGAAGAATAAAGTAAAGATCAAAACCATCAAACTTGAGCGGAACAGAAAAATATAATGCTTAGCAACATAGCAATACTCTTCAACTGTAATCCAGTTTTTCATGAAGGGTTCAAATTTTTCGTAGCTGGCAACACTGCTTAAGTGAAATTGCGCCAATAGGCAGTACAAGTGTGCATGCAACTATTGTTTTGCGGATATCTCAGGATCCTGACCACCTAGAAAGATGGTGTCTTCGGCAAAGTTGTTCAGTAGCTCAAGGACTATCATTATAAAAGCTATGAGATTCAAAATTTTGCCACCAGGCGGCGCTAGTGAGCATGAAACTTTTGTTTTGCGGATATCTCAGGATCCTGGCCACTTAGAAAGATGGCGTCTTCGGCAAAGTTGTTCAGTAGCTCAAGGACTATCATTATAAACGCTATGAGGTTCAACATTTTGCCACCAGGCGGTGCTAGTGAGCATGAAACTTTTGTTTTGCGGATATCTCAGGATCCTGGCCATTTAGAAAGATGGCGCCTTCGGCAAAGTTGTTCAGTAGCTCATGGACTATCATTATAATTGCTATGAGGTTCAAAATTTTGCCACCAGACGGCGCTAGTGAGCATGAAACTTTTGTTTTGCGGATATCTCAGGATCCTGGCCATTTAGAAAGATGGCGTTTTTGGCAAAGTTGTTCAGTAGCTCAAGGACTATCATAATTCTAGCCAAGAGATTCGAGATGTTGCCACCAGGCGGCGCTAGTGAGCATGAAAATTTTGTTTTGCGGATATCTCAGGATCCTGGCCACCTAAAAAGATGGCGCCTTCGGCAAAGTTGTTCAGTAGCTCAAGCGCTACACTGAAAATAATCCACACGTTTGATCCTAATTATTTTCAACGTGGATCTGTCGTGTCGAATTGCAAGGTGAAATGACGTGTAAAACTTGTGATTCTGTGAAGGATTGGCTTTGGTTCGATAGCAAAGTCTTTTACACATGATTTGAAGGTTTTTTACAATGGCGATGGATACTAGTAAAACTAGTTTTCCTAGCATGACAAGGATTCACATTTGCCGTAAAACTAGTTTTCCTAGCATGACAAGGATTCACATTTGCCGTTCACGCGTGACAGAACATGTTATTTTTGGAGAAACCGGATGCCCGTAATGGGTGCCTGGAATCAGAAAACCAAGCAATAAAATTTTGAAAATGATTCTGAAGCTTCCTCCCTGGTTTAGTACCACTGAGTTACATAGAAAATCCAATGTTGAAACATTGGAACATATGTCAAATAAAATAATTAATAATTTCAGGCAAAAATCGTTACAATCTTCTATTGCCACGATTAATGCGTTATATGTTTAGGTTAAGTTAGGTTAAGTATATTCAAAGCGTTTTTTTTTTTCTCTTATAAGCAGGTGAAATCAACTCACCTGTAAAAAATCTGAACTGCTACGGCAAATAAAATGTAATATGTTGTTAACAAAATGTTAATAAAATCTTATATTTGTTTTATTAAATTAGGATGATAGTTGAGCTACTAATAACATCTAATAACACAGAACACCTAGATATCTATATAAATAAAAAATGGAGTGGTGTTTAAAAAATGGAGTGGTGTTTGTATTTCTTGAAGGGTTCCGACGTGTTCGTGCGACGAAAAAGTTTAGAGAAGTTTTCGGGAAATTTGGTAAAACGGGAGAGTACTAATATGCCATTTTGTATGGGAGGTATCATTGACATCTTCCAACAGCCTACTTGATGGCAAGACGAAGTTTGCCGGGACCACTAGTAAGAAATAAATGTAATGTTTGGAATGATACTAATACAGAAATTATAAAAATAAAAAAAAAATCAAGCAATTGCTAATAAATCCTACTGCAAAGTTAACGATAAATTGTAAATTTACGTGTTTTAAATTTGAATTTGGAGCTTATAGCGACTGGTTTTACACCATCGTTTGATAAGTTTTACAATTAGTGTAAATTCACGTGTGAAACACATTGATCCAGCTTGTAGAATGTTTTCAGTTTATCATTATAAAAGATATGAGATTTAAAGTTTTGCCACCAGGCGGCGCTAGTGAGCATGATTTTTTTTGCGAATATCTCAGGATTCTGACCACTTAGAAAGATTGCGCCTTCGGCAAAGTTGTCCAGTAGGTCAAGTACTATCATTGTAAAAGCCATGAGATTGAAAATGTTGCCACCAGGTGGCGCTAGTGAGTATGAAACTAGTGAGCATGAAACTTTTGTTTTGCGGATATCTCAGGATCCTGACCACTAAGAAAGATGGAGTCTTCGGTAAACTTGTTGAGTAGCTCAACTTTGCCCAAGACGCCATGTCTATGTAGTCAGGATCCTAATATATCCGCAAAACAAAAGTTTCATGCTCACTAGCGCCGCCTGGTGGCAAAATGTTGAATCTTATAGCTTTTATAATGATAGTCCTTGAGCTGATAAACAACTTTGCCCAAGACGCCACCTTTTTGAATGGTCGTAATCCAGAGCTGTCCGGAAAACAAAAATTCTATGCTCACTAGCGCTGCCTGGTAGCAAAATTTTGAATCTCATAACTTTTAAAATGGCCTACTATGGGCTCCAGAAGAAACTGCGGTCAAGAAAGATTCACCCCCGCACCAAATGCACGATGTACAAAACGCTCATAAGACCGGTAGTCCTCTATGGGCATGAGGCGTGGACTATGCTCGAGGAGGACTTGCAAGCTCTTGGGGTTTTCGAACGCCGAGTGCTAAGGACGATCTTCGGCGGCGTGCAGGAGAACGGCGTGTGGCGGCGAAGGATGAACCACGAGCTCGCTCAACTCTACGGCGAACCCAGTATCGTGAAGGTAGCTAAAGCTGGAAGGATACGCTGGGCAGGGCATGTTGCAAGAATGCCGGACAACAACCCTGTAAAGATGGTGTTCGCCACGAATCCGGTCGGAACAAGAAGGCGTGGGGCGCAGCGAGCTAGGTGGATTGATCAGGTACACCAGGACCTGGAGAGCGTGGGTCACAGTCGAGGATGGAGAGAAGCGGCCATGAACCGAGGGAATTGGCGAAATATTGTTGGCGAGGCTTTATCAAGATAATTGATGTAAAGCCAAATAAGTAAGTAAGTAAGTAACTTTTAAAATGATAGCGCTTGAGCTACTGAACAACTTTGCCTAAGGCGCCATCTTTCTATACGGCCAGGATCCTGAGATATCCGCAAAACAAAATTTTCATGCTCACTAGCGCCGCCTGGTGGCAAAATTTGAACCTCATAGCGTTTATAATGATAGTCCTTGAGCTACTGAACAACTTTGTCGAAGACGCCAGCTCTCTAAGCGGTCAGGATCCTGAGCTATCATCAAAACAAAAGTTCTATGCTCACTAGCGCCGCCTGGTGGCGGAGTTTTGAATCTCATAGCCGAAGACGCCATCTCTCTAAGCGGTCAGGATCCTGAGATATCCGCAAAACAAAAAAATCATGCTCACTAGCGCCGCCTGGTGGCAAAATTTCGAATCTCATAGCGTTTATAATGATAGTTCTTGAGTTACAGAACAACTTTGACGAAGACGCCATCTTTCTAGGTGGTCAGGATCCTTAGCTATCCGCAAAACAAAAGTTTCATGCTCACTAGCGCTGCCTGGTGGCAAAATTTTGAACCTCATAGCGTTTATAATGGTAGTCCTTGAGCTACTGAACAACTTTGCCAAAGGCGCCATGTTTCTAAATGGCCAGGATCCTGAGCTATTCGCAAAACAAAAATTCTATGCTCACTAGCGCCGCCTGGTGGCAAAATTTTGAATCCCATAGCGTTTATAATGGTAGTCCTTGAGCTACTGAACAACTTTGCCGAAGGTGCCATCTTTCTTAATGGCTAGGATCCTGAGATATCCGCGAAACAAAAAAATCATGCTCACTAGCGCTGCTTGGTGGCAAAATTTTGTACCTCATAGCGTTTATAATGATAGTCCTTGAGCTACTGAACAACTTTGTCGAAAAAGCCATCTCTCTAAGCGGTCAGGATCCTGAGCTATCCGCAAAGCAAAAATTCTATGCTCACTAGCGCCGCCTGGTGGCAAAATTTTGAACCTCATAGCGTTTATAATGGTAGTCCTTGAGCTACTGAACAACTTTTCCGAAGACGCCATCTTTCTAAATGATCCTGAGCTATCCGCAAAACAAAATTGTCATGCTCACTAGCGCTGCCTGGTGGCAAAATTTTGAACCTCATAGCGTTTATAATGATAGTCCTTGAGCTACTGAACAACTTTTCCGAAGACGCCATCTTTCTAAGTGGCCAGGATCCTGAGATATCCGCAAAACAAAAGTTTCATGCTCACTAGCGCCGCCAAGTGGCAGAATTCCGCAATTCAATGACCACCATATGTTAGCCCTTGAACTACTGAACAATTTTGCTGAACATCATGATCCTCTATTTTGAATACATTTTAAGATAATGATCATTTATAAAAACGGTCGTTAATCTGAATTTCGGTCGTAAAAAAGTGGTCGGAAAAAGAACCGTCGGTAAAAAAACGGTCGTAAAAAGAGGTTGGAGTGTACTTTGTGAATTATTACATGAATGATTAAAAAATCATGAAACGAAAAAAAAATCTCATGAAACCTTCAATCCATACATGATATTATGGATCCGACAGAAATAGGGACAAACATTTTTGTTTAAATATATTTTTTCTCAATCTCCAAGCGTCGCGACTAATATTTGAATAGTGCGCTGTGTTCATAAACATCGTAAGAATGCAGCGCCATACATGTCACTATGACAGTTATGTCGGGAACGAGTCACACGTCGCGTGACCCACACGCGCGTTCCGATTTGGTGGGCGCGCGACAATATCATGACGAAAACACAAAATATCATGAACAAAAACAAATGTTTACATGAATAATAATCATAAACACTCTGGGCGTTACGCGCATCTGTCAGTTTCGTTAGTTAGAATCGGGTTGAAAATTTTCTGCGTCGGTGGCGATGTGAGGTATTTCGAGGTGCAGTCGAAGCATCAAATTTGTTATTGTAATAACATCAGTTTCCAAGTGGTAGTTGTGCAATGCCAACTTCGGCGATCCAAAAGTTCACGAAGTTGCACGATGATGATATCATGTTTGGCAAGCTGTGATTTTTTGGCAGGTTATCGTCTACAGTGTTTGCATATTTCAATATACAATCAACAACGCCGACCTTCAGTAGGATCCGTTATCGTTGAATTCTTCTTTGTGTGAATGTTTTTTTGACAATACATGCACGAATCTGGTAGAACGTGCATTTAGTTTTCAATTACTTTTTCTACACTGATTCTAATCCATCCATACTGACATTCGGTGGCAGTAAATTCAATTTCGCTCGTGACAAAAAATCAACCCCACAAAAACACCCGCAAATTGCAAAAGTTGTATTTTTTATATTAAGGCTAAGTAGCCCGTCATTTGTTTTTGCAACAATGATTAATTTTCAGCTTGCATTTCAAAGTGATATAACTCAGTCTTGATAGTTTATATTGACTTGAAAAAGTATCACTGTACGCGCTAACATGCATAAAGTATGATGATACTTTTTCAGCTGTGTTAGTGCAAAACCAACTGGATTTCTTTGATTCGAAATCGTGAGATGAATTAGCAACAATCATCAACGACGCGTACAAGTTTGAATGACGGCCTACTTCGCCTTAAAAGACAATCATGATTGATCAACTCTCATTGCCGTTTTCTTACACCAGTACTATAAAATTCAGTTGTTATTTTGTATATTCAATTTTCGTGCCTCTAGGCGAAATTGCATTTTAAAATGACACCAACAGTGGGTGAAACTGAATGCAAGCGCGTGTTACACCCACTCTCTTTCTCGTCGCATTCGCTCTCATAGTCAGATTGGCATCGTGCTAGTGGAGTTTGTTTTTTGTCCGTTTTCGCACTGATCGGGAATCATTCGGCTGAATTTTTACGACACAGATTATTACTAGTTTTGAATTCAAATCCCCACAGACCACGCAGACCCTTTCCAAAACTCACATCCATCCCATCTCATGTAGGGGGACGGACCTGGTGTAGTGGTTAGAACACTCGCCTCTCACGCCGAGGACCTGGGATCGAATCCCATCCCCGACATAGTCACTTATGACGTAAAAAGTTATAGTGACGACTTCCTTCGGAAGGGAAGTAAAGCCGTTGGTCCCGAGATGAACTAGCCCAGGGCTAAAAATCTCGTTAATAAAGTCAAACCAACCAACCCATCTCATGTATACTACACACGCGAGCAGAGCGAGTGCGATTTATTTAGTGTTGAAACTGTTTGCCTATCATACCTACATCGTTTCCACAACAACTGTTTTGTGGAAAGATTGGATTACCGAACAGCTGAATATAAGCGTCAATTTATATTCGAGTGTTACTGCCTCTCTGTAATAGTCATGTCGTCACTTGAGTTCACAATATAGTTGTTAGTGGTTACTTTTGAAAGCCTTCTGATGTCCACCAACGGCGTGTCGTTGTCCGCATATCCCAAGGATCGGCACCAAATTCCAAAATATTCGTAGAAATCTTCACCAGGCGTGAAAGGTACTCCACTAACAATCAGGTCATTCATACGGGTATTTCCACAGCCATCACTGTATCCAATTTGCCTTCCTCCAAGGATTTAGTCAGATTCCGAATTGTGGTGCTGTTTTCCTCACGCAGCAGCTTCATATCAGCAGAAATGTCGGAAGCAAACTGAATTAAGGAGTCACTCATTCTCTTGAGTTCATCACTTGTGGATTTCTGATACGTGGCAAACTTTGACTTTAGAAGCTTTGCAAGATCGCTCACTTTCATGTCGGAGTCAAATCTGGTTTTACCACTTGTTGAGTTACTGCAAGTTTGTTTGGACGCTATCGAGTCTTGCGATGACATTTTGGTATTCGAGGTGGGATTTAGCACCAATACAGATCACACTCCTCGAATTTCGTTCTTGCTACGAGTGTCATATTGATTGGGTTCGATGGGTTAAACTTTATGATGTTTTTTTATTTTCAGAAATTTTAAGCACATATCACGAAACTTTACAATGATATAACAGCTGAATCGATGCAATGTTATTCAGTCCCCAAAACGAAGCGCTTCTGATGATTTTTCATGGAACGGCTCCATCCCATTACCCCGAACGCCATTACCCCGAACGCCACTACCCCGAATGAGCCATTACCCCGAATAGTATGAGATACAGTACAGTATCTTGTTTTGCGTGCAAAAATGCGTCTCTAACGAAGGCTGGTAATTAATGGCACGTAAAATTCGTCGGTAAAATGTTCATCATATATTTTCCCTTCTTTTATATGCCAGCTATTCTTTCGAAATATCTTGATGGCAACTATATTCTTCTCATTCTTTCTGAGACAGTGCCTGTTTATCAGCTCAGTGGGCACCTTCGCAATTCAAGGGTTCATTCACAAGTTTCATTTCGCCAAAAATTGCCATTTTTAACACCTACCCACCCCCTCGTACTTTTTTGTATGGAAATTCTACATATTGTGAATGGGCTGTAACATTTTGAGGACAACCACCCACAAACTTTTTTGCTCCCTTCAGCGTTACGAAGTTTGTGAATGGGCTTTAATAAAATAAGCCTTTTATTGACTGAAAGGAATTCGAATCCATAACCCTCAATATGGTGTTGCTGCAAACATTTCACTAGAAATTTGCCCTTCTTTTTTAAATAGGCTGTTCTTACACGATTTTGTTGGATAAGCTAGTCACTAATATTTCCAAATAGAACAGCTTTTTATAAAGGAATATATCTTGAAGGCATTCACTAGAGTGATTCCTGATATAATTCTAATCGGAAATTTTCCCTTTCTTTTATCTTCTTGTATTAAAAAAGACAGGTCTCTTATGGATTTACTCACCACTATTCTGTCATCATCATTTCTTCATAATCTTGAATCAAAAAAAATATTTTTTTTGTGGTTATCTCACAGAAATTCAAATCAATGATCCCACAAATCAACAAAAGTTCTTACTGTTGCGTCAATCAGAGGCCGCCGATTTTTCTAACATGTACAAGTGTACAAGTTCGATAGCGGAACGGTCGTCTATTAGGTTGGTTTTCAGGCGGGTTCTATGGAACAACACTTGCAGCGACTATCTCAGGGTGAACTTCCATTACCATCGTTTACGAAACAAAATCTTTAAGAAGATGTTAATCTTAATGCCGACACCTATAAAAATGAGTAAAGGAAGTGGATACCGACGTCCAATAAGAGACTTTACTACATCCTAATTTTGTGCATATTATAGCTATCCTTCTCATAATAAATTCACCCTTCTTTTCGAAATAGGCTGTTCTTCAGAGCATTGCAATGTGGCTGTGTGAATCTTCCCAAAATTAGAGGACAAAACTTAGCGTGTAAAAATTATTTGCTGAACGACTAGCTGCTTTTTTATCTTCTAATATTTGAAAAATACATTTTTGACCCAAACTCGTGATATATTCAAAAGGAATCGTACAATTATCTCCCCACTCTCTAACTAGCAGGGCTGGCATCAACTCGCACAATGCGCGCAAAGAGCAGAATTTAACCACTGCACAAAGAGGAGACAGACGCGCGCAAAGTGTAACAATACGAAAACAATGAGGGCACGCAGTAGGAAAGAGAGTGTAAGCGATTACGCAAAGAGTAATGCTGACGGAGTGTGTTGGCAAAACATGCTCAAAGTGTACACAATTTGGCTCTTTTTACCTTACAACATGGGTATTTTTAAAACGAGACCAACGAATAGATGTCGGATATCGCTGTCCGCAGTTGTTTTGGAATTCAAGATGGCGACTTCCGGTTTGTGAAAATCACTTTGTACCCATGCAATATGGGTATTTTTGAAACGGGGCCGACGAGTAGATGACGGAAATCGATGTCTGACGCCATTTTGGAATCCAAGATGGCGACTTCCGGTTTGTGAAAAGCGCTTCAAACCCATGCAATATGGGTATTTTTGGAACGGGGCCGACGAGTAGATGACGGAAATCGATGTCTGACGCCATTTTGGAATCCAAGATGGCGACTTCCGGTTTGTGAAAAGCGCCTCAAACCCATGCAATATGGGTATTTTTGGAACGGGGCCGACGAGTAGATGACGGAAATCGATGTCCCGTGTCGTTTTGGAATCCAAGATGGCGACTTCCGGTTTGTGAAAATCACTTTGAACCCATGCAATATGGGTATTTTTGGAACGGGGCCGACGAGTAGATGACGGAAATCGATGTCTGACGCCATTTTGGAATCCAAGATGGCGACTTCCGGTTTGTGAAAATCACTTTGAACCCATGCGATATGGGTATTTTTGGAACGGGGCCGACGAGTAGATGACGGAAATCGATGTCTGACGCCATTTTGGAATCCAAGATGGCGACTTCCGGTTTGTGAAAAGCGCTTCAAACCCATGCAATATGGGTATTTTTGGAACGGGGCCGACGAGTAGATGACAGAAATCGATGTCCCGTGTCGTTTTGGAATCCAAGATGGCGACTTCCGGTTTGTGAAAAGCGCTTCAAACCCATGCAATATGGGTATTTTTGGAACGGGGCCGATGAGTAGATGACGGAAATCGATGTCTGACGCCATTTTGGAATCCAAGGTTTGTGAAAATCACTTTAAACCGGATTTCGCCATCTTGGATTTCAAAATGGTGGCAGACATTGATTTCCGCCATCTACTCGTGGGCCCCGTTCCAAAAATACCCATATTGCATGGGTTTGAAAAAAATTTCGCAAACCGGAAGTCACCATCTTGGATTCCAAAATGGCGTCGGGCATCGATTTCCGCCATCTACTCGTCGGCCCCGTTCCAAAAATACCCATTTTGCATGGGCTCAAAGTGATATTCACAAACCGGAAGTCGCCATCTTGGATTCCAAAATGGTGTCAGACATCGATTTCCGTCATCTACTCGTCGGCCCCGTTCCAAAAATACCCATATTGCATTGGTTCAAAGTGATTTTCACAAACCGGAAGTCGCCATCTTGGATTCCAAAACGACACCAGACATCGATTTCCGGCATCTTCTCGTCGATCCCGTTCCAAAAATACCCATATTTCATGGGTTTGAAGGGATTTTTGCAAACCGGAAGTCGCCATCTTGGATTCCAAATTGGTGCCAGACATCGATTTCTGTCATCTACTCGTCGGCCCCGTTCCAAAAATACCCATATTGCAAGGGTTCAAAGTGATTTTCACAAACCGGAAGTCGCCATCTTGGATTTCAAAATGGCGTCAGACATCGATTTCTGTCATCTACTCGTCGGCCCCGTTCCAAAAATACCCATATTGAATGGGCTCAAAGTGGTTTTCACAAACCGGAAGTCGCCATCTTGGATTCCAAAATGGTGTCAGACATCGATTTCCGTCATCTACTCGTCGGCCCCGTTTCAAAAATACCCATATTCCATGGGCTCAAAGTGATTTTCACAAACCGGAAGTCGCCATCTTGGATTTCAAAACAACACCGGACATCGATTTCCGTCATCTACTCGTCGGCCCCGTTCCAAAAATACCCATATTGCATGGGTTTGAAGAAATTTTCGCAAACCGGAAGTCGCCATCTTGGATTCCAAAACGACACCAGACATCGATTTCCGGCATCTACTCGTCGATCCCGTTCCAAAAATACCCATATTGCATGGGTTCAAAGTGATTTTCACAAACCGGAAGTCGCCATCTTGGATTTCAAAATGGTGTCAGACATCGATTTCCGTCATCTACTCGTCGGCCCCGTTCCAAAAATACCCACACGGTAAAAAATCAGCACGTTCGATTGAATAGATTGATCACTTGACTCAATTCAAAACACTAATCACCATGATTTAAAGAGTTTCAACTTTGGATTTGCTCTACTGTCTCTAGAACTAGACTCTGAAGTGAAAAGTCGTTGATTTTGAACATCATGTCTTTTGTATGAGAGCAATCATTGACAGCTCATTGTAGAAAGTAATTGAGATCAATTCGATCCCTTTCAACAGATGCGAGTTGGTGTCGAGGTAAGACACTAGACCTGCACTCTGAAGGTTGGTGGTTCAAATCTGTGTCAGGCGGAAATGTTTATTTTAATTTTTTTTATTTCAAATCAAAACATGCAACGTTGAATTCAAGTGCTGTTACCTTGATTTTGTCAAGATTCAACAGTAGTGCAAATCCAAGTGCAGAACTATTGATAACATGGTGCTTATTTTTTGCCGTGCATATTGCATGGGTTCAGAGTGATTTTCACAAACCGGAAGTCGCCATCTTGGATTCCAAGACGACAACGGACATCGATTTCCGGCATCTACTCGTCGGTCCCGTTCCAAAAATACCCATATTGCAGGGGTTTGAAGGGATTTCTGTGAACCGGAAGTCGCCATCTTGGATTCCAAAATGACATCGGACATCGGTTTCCGTTACCTACTCGTCGGTCCCGTTCCAACAATTCTCCCATATACTCCAATAGAAGCTCCTATAGAAGCATTCGGTAGGTACTCAATGAGCCACACAAAGAGTGTGTATTCACCATTTTCCATCAACACTTTGTGTCGAAGGATGCATTGCAGAGAGAGCAGAAACACAAAGAGGCGTCAAAGAGGTAAGAACCAGTGAGAAAGTGTAGCTGTCGCACTGCACTCGAATTCATGATCAACACAAAGTGCACGCTCTTTGTGTTTTTCTGTTTTCACTGAGGAGATGCCAGCCCTGACTAGAGATGGGCGACTCACTCACGAATCATTCAAAAGAGTCGACTCACAAAATTGAGTGAACGAATCACGGTTCTTTTCAAAAGAGTCACGATTCACAAAAACCTTATTATTTGATAGATGAGTCTAAAAATTAACCATGGATTATATTTTTGAATTGGACTTTTCATTGTTTCTGTCTAGTTGATGTAAATTTATTAAAAATGATCTCGTGCATTTACATATTAGCTTTCTCATACGGAATACATGATTTAGATATGATTTTTTTTAAATGAGTCACTGAATCGATCAAAAGAATCGATTCACTTTTGTGAGTGAGTCATCTACGATTCACTCCCAAAATCCGACCATTTCGCCCTGACTAACTAGAATATGTCTCAAAATGTTATCCATTCGGGGTAATGGCGTTCGGGGTAGTGACCCATTCGGGGTAGTGGCGTTCGGGGTAATGACCCATTCGGGGTAATGGCTTTCGGGGTAATGGCGTTCGGGGTAGTGGCATTCGGGGTAGTGGCGTTCGGGGTAGTGTCATAGAATCCATGGAACTTGCACAGCGAATTTTAGTAATTGCGTTCACACGAAATGCTTACGTGCTCACCATTCTACTTGCGACACTCATCATTTTTTTTTTTCTAACCAACAGAGTTATTGGGTCACCGAGTAACTCGGTAGTTTAGTTGGTAAAGCACTCGTCTAGTATACAAGAGTCCTGCCCAAGTAACATTTTTAGTTTTTTTTCATTTACTACAAGCTGTTGTTACCACCATATCGTTAAGGCTAAGTAGCCCGTCATTCGTTTTGGCAACAATGATGACTTTTCAGCTTGCATTTCAAAGTGATAAAACTCGGTCTTGATTGTTTATATTGACTTGAATATGTATCACTGTACGCGCTAACATGCATAAAGTATGCTGATACTTTTTCAGCTGTGTCAGTGCAAAACCAACTGAGTTGCTTTGATTTGAAATCGTGAGATGAATTAGCAACAATCATCAACGACGCGTACAAATTTCAATGACGGCCTACTTCGCCTTAAAACTCATTTTAGAACTTATTAGTCTTTATAACCTTAATAAACCTTTGATAAAACTCCGTTAAGCTCGAAAAGGCCCACACTACAGGAAGTTGTTAAGACTATACCTTAAAACTGTTTCTAAACTTCTTAGTTTTGTATCGTTTGAATACATCTACCCTTGTAGTATGCTATAAAACATTCATAAGGGCTATTCTATAGCCTTATTGCGCTCAACTAGCGGTATTAAATCTTTTACGATATCCTAATACACGGGATAAAACCAATGTTTAGAGCTTATGATTGAACAAACATCAACCGATAAGTTGTTTATAAACCATAAACTTTTTTCGATGTTGAAACCGTCATGATGTCTGCCGACTCATAATAATCAATTAAAATAATCATTTTTTGCGTGGCAGAAAATTTCTTTCGCGTGAATTTCCTGCCAATAAAAATTTACTGGTGGAATGAAATAAAATTTCTCGATTTACAGCAACGCGCCACAGTTACGACATCATTATTGGCTATCTAATGTTTTACTCCATTCCATTTTCAGAATGATTTCATGCTGATCTCAATCATAAATTGATTACATATTGTAATTATCAATCCGAAACGGTGACAATAAAAATGGATTCCATCTAGTTAAATCTTGCTGGTCTTGTCTGGGATAGTTAAAGATCAATTGGTGATTATTCTGAACAATATAATCATTCATAAACGCTTTTGATCTTAAGAACCCGTGCGCAAAACCCTCACTGGCTAAAATATTCCTAAATCAGAATATTTGTTCCGCACTAAGACAAATAGGTTTTTTAGGAGCCTTGACTTAAACTTAATGCACTCAGGAAAGCTAGTGCTGTCAAAAACGTAAACAAATCGGAAGATTCAGTTTTGTGATGCAATTCATTTTATAAAATTTGTGCCGTTATGCATCTAACTGTTTTATTGGACTAGATTGTTATAATGAAGCCCGCCGTGCTTGATTCGTTGTACTGAAAAACGGTAAGTGATAAGTGCCTGAAAAATGAAAGCTTTTTTCGTGTAGCTCAGCTGTTGTGTGCAGCATAGTTGTCCCACTAGAACGGGAAGTTCAGGCAAGCATGGGAAAAATATGCTTTATACGGTAATCTGTTAATTCTTCGAGAGGAATATTTGTCATTTCTATGTTTGCGTTCTGATTAATCCATAATTCACTACATGATTATCATTATCAATATAATGATATTGATAACCACACGCAGACTGCATTCCAATAACATGCATCAGACAGATGAGATTTAAGAAGGCTTTAACATGACTTAGTGTAGTCTTAGAAGTTTTCCCCATGCCTTGACAAGACAAGCAAGATGAGGTTTTATGTTTAGGTTTTAATAGACACTACACAGCTCCTTCAAAATACAATTTATTATCAACAAATGTGACCAGCAAATAAGTTTTAACGGTAGCTCTTGTAGATATCTACAAAGCATTTAAAAGTGGGTTTACCCGAAAAGAACGTTTGGCACTTTGCAATGCTTTATTAAATCTGTTAGGAATGAATACATCTCTAATAAAACCTCCATAAATAACATCTAAGATCAAAAAGCACTGAAATTGTTACTTGGGTGGGTTCGAATCCCAGCCGAACCTGTGGATATTTTTCATTATTTCACCCATAATTTATCCATCTGTACCACGCGTAATGAGTTAATTAATTTAATTGGTCACATCAGCCATACAACGGATATCTCAAAACCCAGATGAGCTGAAAGTTTGGTGTCTTGGGCAAAGTTGTTCAGTAGATCAAGGACTATCTTGCAGTAAGAAATCAAATTTAGCATTTATCCGCTTAGTGGCACTAGTGACAAATCTTCTTCAATCATCTATAACTCAAGATCCTTATGAGCTAGGAGGTTGATGTCTTCGGCAAAGTTGTTCTGCAGATCAAGGATTCAAATCTAATTATAAATTCATCCCCTAGTTGGGGTTAATTATCAATTCTCTCGAACTTTCTATATCTCGAGATACTGATAAGCTAGAAGGTTGGTGTCTTTGGTAAATTTGTACAACAGATCAAGGGCTATTTATTTTTTAGCAATAAATGTTTTTATCTGCTATATGTTAAGATCTTGAATAGCTAGAAAGCTGGCGGTAAAATGTGTGAATGGGAATTCATCTGCTAGGTGGCGCTAGTAACAATATTTTTTCAATTTTCTATATATTGAGAATGTTTATAGTGGAAGGGGTGGTAAAATGAACACCTTAAGGATATCATCTTGTTTCTGATAGAAAAACGAGGTATTTGTATAGTTCAATCGCTCAACACCAAAAATAGGGATGTAATCTATAGCAGCTACATGAATTTAGACTAAAACAGCTAAATTTTCACATATTTTCATCGCTATCAAAAAGCGTTGCAAATGTTCATTTTACCTGCACTATACCCACATAGTGAAACCAAATACCAAATGAACAGCGGTAGGTGGTAAAATGAACACCATGCAAAAAAACGTGAGCAAAACAAATATTTCTGAAAATTTTCATTGCCTCACCGAAAATACATATAATAATGATTGTAACCCATTCAAAAAGAATTCTAAAGGTATCAGATTTGACATCATACCATAACGATATTCACCTCACTGAAAAACCTCAAGTCTTCCAAGCTAAAAGTTACGTCAGCTCTAATTTTTAAACGTGGTTTTCTAAAATCTTAGTTTTTGTTGATATTTTCACTTCAATTGACCTACGTATCAACTCGAACACTCAGATTGATGCTCTAAATCGTCCGTGCGTGATAAAAATTCATCGAAATTTGTTTTTTCTCGGTAAAAGGTATGGTGTTCATTTTACCACCCCTGTTCATTTTACCACCAATCCCCTATGTTCGGCGAAGGTTTTCGATTTTGGCACGGAAATACACATCAGCCATTCCATGAAAACCCGATCTAGAAGGTCACCAAATTCCATGAAAATTTGCTATTTTGTTCCTTTTCCGAAATGAGCATACACGTGTTTCTGGATTTTTTGATTTGAGTGACCAGTTCCGAAATAAAGTGACCAGAAAAATCGCGACTTCGCAAAATTTTTATTTTTTAAGAAATTATGACTTTTAAACATCTTGACCGATTTTTAATTTTTTCGGACGAAATGAAAGTTAAAAGTTTTGACTTTTCAAGAAAAATATAAAATTTTACAAAAATTGTTTTTTTTACATGAAAAAAAAACCGTTTTTTGTGTTTTGAAGGCCTTGGGACCAAAGGTGCTATTGCTATTCTCATTTTATCTTGAAAGTACAGAAAATTTTACGTTTACTGTCAAATTTTCAGCGATGTATGTTTTTTTGGTTTTTGAGATATTTTTTTTTTTAAATAAAAAATCAGTCATTTTTTATCGGTACAACCGGAGGTCTCAGCGCATTAGATTCTTTATTTAAAAAAAATCAAAGCTTTTGAACAGTTCAACCGATTTCCAATCTTTTTTATAGAATGGAAGCTTAAAATTTCAACTTTTCAGAAAAAATAAAAAACTCTAAAATAAGTTTACATAAACATACAAATTTCCAGTTCTATAGAAATTTCCTCCCCCAAGCTGAATGCTGGCACATTTCTCTTAACACTGCTCATGAGATCATGGGCGAGACTTTGCCAATCTTTCTTACACAATTTCTATCAGTTTTTCTTCAAAGCTTTTTCGGTTTTGAATGTTTTTCCGCTTTTCTTCAACTTCTCCTTCATTATCGCCCAAAACTTTTCGATCGGACAAAGTTCTGGTGTATTTGGCGGGTTCGCCTCCTTCGGGACCACATTAACCCCATTCGCTTCATACCAGTCCATTACAGGCTTGGCGTAATGGCACGAAGTCAGATCAGAACTGCGTGGGAGCATGGTGAGAGCGGAGGAAGGGCACCAAGCGCTTCTGCAAGCATTCCTCTCGATAAATCTGCCTGTTTATAGTACCGTAATGTAATGAACGGATTGCTGTGCCGTCCGCACTCGCAGATCGCCTGCCACAACAGGTACTTCGCGAATTTGTCCATCTTTCTCTATTGGAACTTTTCCGGAACCTCCATGCGGGACGTACCGACAAAAAACTCGAGGCCGGGGATTTGTTTGGTGTCCGCCATGATGTATCGTCGTCCATGTGACCAGCCACTCACGGTACAGCTACCGCGCACGAAATTTGGCCACCGTGTTTTGCTTGTCAGTCCGGTATGGTGCCTTCCTGACATTAAAAACACGTAGCACAGCCCGCTCCATGGCCTGCTGGACAAACCAAGGGTGGAGGGCGGCTGTCAAATAGGAGTAAAATTGAAAAGCCGCCAACCTAAGTCCAGAACCAGTTTTAAGGCTTAACGCGGAAAAGTAAAAAATATTGTTCGCAAAATTACAGGTTATCAATGCGCTTGAAAGATATTGTTTGCAAGCAGTTATTATTAATGTACTGCCTTATCTTCCGTGCCTTCTGTGGGTATTCCGTATTCGGTTTTCGGCCGCTTCCAGCACGCTGCTCAATGGTCCACGTCTCCTGAAACATTTTTACAGCGCGGGACACGGTGGGATGGTGGATTCCAAGCCTTTTGCCGATCCATCTGTGAGACTGACCCGGATTATCGAACACCGCGCTCAAGATTTGCTGGTGTAGCTCTTCTTGTTTCTTCTTGACAGATCGCGATAACATTCTGCACACATAAATATAACACTCTAAACTAGTATTTCCCAAAATTTCATTAAGTTTTACCCACGCGATAAAAATTTACACCCAACACAAGGTGTCGCATTGTTCCGAGTCCTATCTTTAATAAATCATAGCAACGTTTATCACAACTTAAATTTTTTGAGCAATGATACAATCGAGAAACTCCTATATAATCAATAGTTAAAGTATCTAGGACGCTTACCTAGCAGTAAACATTCGTATTTTTTCAATTATTTTAAAAACACTTTCTTCCAACCCGTACCATTCCCATTCATTGAGATATATTATTCCAGTCGCGTACGGGATTATTTATTTGCGAATAATTCGACATCGTCGACAAAGTCGAACTTATTATGACAGTAGTGCGGGAAAAGTGGACGAGGCTCGTGGTTTTGATCTCCATATCGCTTCCGATTTTCTCAGCACGCGCTGCCTGATCCGGAGATGGGGCATGAGAGCACAGACAAACAGAGGTAACTCCTTCTTTACTTGAGTTACCTCAGGGATGTCAAAAGTCTTTGTTTGCTGATGACACAGGTCTCTCTGCCAAAGGACGAAGTCTGCGTGTCATCTGTATGTAGTAGTGTGCAAAAAAAATGGATATGTTTTATTCCTACTTGCAAAAATGGAAGATTTCTCATAATGTTACCATAGCTCAACTTATAACATTTCCACATACACGAAAAGCTTTTTATTTGAAACCTTTTAGTAGACATGTTGTAGAAGGCTTCCAATAAATTGATCAGATGAAGTTAAGGATCTAGGGTTCATGATAGATAAAACCAGTGTTGGGAATGGTAATAGAAGTAGGCTTGATTTCGCGAAAATCACGTGACTCTTCCCAGTACAGTAGATCAAAAAAGTGAATCTCATCAAGTAGCCTATTTTGGGTGAATTTTCTAAATCGTTAGTGTCATTGAAAGCTCTAAATGCGGGAAATGCGGCGGGAGGGGGTACGCTGGAGCGTTACGACTCATACAAAAATTTTAAAATTTCCATACAAAAAGCGTTACGGAGGGGGGGGGGTCGAAAATTTCCAATTTCAGCGTTACGTAATAAATGGATGTCGCCTAATACCAGGAAGAAAGCTCTGCAAAGAATTCAAAATATGTTTTTTAAAATGGTTCTGAGTTACATAGAATATCCAATGTTGAAACATTGTTACAAATATCGAAAAAAATTATTAATAATCTAAGACAAAAATCGTTGCACGACCCCTATCTACAAGAATTCTGTGCGAATTTTTGGATTTTCATACAAGTTAGTCCGTATGAATGGATCGAAAATTGGTAGTCTTCCCCTAGTCGATGAAAATTTCGTCAGTGTTTCGTATGTTTGTCTGTGCTGCGAGCGTTTGCATTTCCACGAATCAGTGCGGTCGGTTTGGGCAGCAGGAAATGATTTATGTGCGGTGGCACCCGCGTGGGGACCCAAACCCAAGCGAGCAGAAAAAATGTGTAATTCAATGAATGAATGGCAAGCGATTGTGTCATCACGCTGTTATTGCTCGACACTGTGCTTTCGCAGCAGCAGTAGAAGCACAGACGACAACGACAAACTTTGGCAGAATGTTCCTTAAGGTGGCCCACTTTTGTATTAGAAAAAAAAAACTGTTAAATCTTAAGATTTACCCTCAAATTTGTTCAGTTGAAACCCTACAAGTTACTGGCGATATTTAAGCGGAATCTGTTAACTCTGTAGGGTAGCTTAAGGTGAAACATCTCGGAATGCAAAGATGGCCGGCACAATGGCCGACTTCTCCACCTACTCACGTTTTTAAAGGCACAAAACTGGAGAAATAGTTGACAAACGTTCCTGATCTTCTTATTTTAAGCTTTCTGCTAGTGCACAAAGCCAAAATAAAAAGTGCACTGTTGTGGGATGCTTTTTTCACGAGATTTGTGCCTTTGATGTTTTAGTGCAATCTTAGAAGTTTATTCCAAACTGTTTCACCTTAACATGGTTGAAAATGGTATGGAGGAATACTGCCGTGAATCGCAAGTCAGTCTAATCTGCATTTTCGTCAATATTGAGTTGAGTTCGGTTTTCAACATCTCTTCCAATTCTCTTCCAGCTGCACTAATGAAATAATATAATTTGTTCGGAAAAATTAGGAAAAAACAGCAAGTCAAATTGTCCCATAATGAAAAGTAACCGCATATCAGTCCCACTACAGATTTTCGCACCGTGGAACACAAAAATGTAATTTGTTTTGGTCATCTTTTTATTTTTCTCGACAAGATATCGTAGTGAAAAGCAAGTTGTGAAAGTTTCATTAAGATTGAAATATGTTCTAAACCTCTGGATTTTTTTGAATATTCCTATGGAAAATGAGTTTGAAAACTTCTCAGCCCATTTTCTCAATGCCTACTTTTTAAAAGATGGGACTGACTTGCGATTCACGGCAGAATACGACCTGTAATTACATTTTCGTCCATAAATGGCACCGTTGTCCATGACGAGAGTTGACGAATTCCACTCAATTTTTCACAGTTGCTTCCGATGGTCTAAATGAACAAATTTGGGGGTTATAACTTAAGATTTTTGCAGTTTAATATCATTATGGGGTCCACCCTAATGCTCCGGCTTGCCTTTACTGCTTGGATGGAAGTTATTGAGTTGAGTTTTTCACTACATCCAAACCCTACGCTACATGTGCTATCGTCTCCCCCAAAGGATAGATTGGTTGGATGAACAGTTTTTCGGCTTTTATGAGGTGGAATTGATATGAACATCACTCGGGTGGGATGTCACAAAACTTTGGAAATTTATCACTTGTTTGAAGCGGAGATGGATGCGCTTCCCCCGAAGTTTGTGTGTGTATGTAAGGGGGGATGTCCCAGGGCACCGGGTTGTAGAGTCAGTTGTGTGGTTAAACAAGGGTTAAATTTCAGTTTTTGCGTCAGTGGCGGGTGATTTATGTTGGTTTTGTTTGTTTGGCCATGGAATAATTTGTAACAGTCCATTCAATTACACACAAAATGTAATAAGCATTGATTGTACTCATATGATTGGGCTAGAACCTCATACCTCATTGTAATATCCCAGGTAACCATAAGCTCTAAATCAGCACCATATATGCATACAGGCATTATAATAGCATATACATATACGCCTTGCGGGGTGGGAGCTTGGGATTTTTTTCCTGTCCCAAGCGACACAGATTCATACACCCGTATAAATTTCCACCTTTGGCACTTCCTTCGGAAGGTGGCAGAGCTTCTGGTCCATCAGAACAGAAGCTCAAGCAGAGTCTGCCTAGGGTGTGTTGGGGGTTCAATAGTGGGCTCTGTTAAATCACTACAAAAAACACATATGACTGGTAGATGGACACATCGTCTTATCCCAGGTCTGTCGATGTGGGTAAGAAGACCACATGGTGAAGTAAATTTTTACCTGACGCAGTTTTTTGTCTGGATATGGTTTTCCAGACAATATCTGCACAGGTTCGGTCACACAAGTTCGTCATCCTGTCTCGAATGCATCAACACTAGCGTTGGGCAATTTTTTAAGAACATCGATGTTACTGAATCGATTCACATTTGAAATGCCGAATCGATTCACCGATTCAATCGAATCCTTTGAATCGAATGATGAAATGAGACCAAATGCATTTGCAATCGATTTCAACATCTTTCAATCAAATCAGTTTCGAAAATCAATCGACCAGATTTACTACTTCAAGATTAGTTCAAAATATGGTTTCTTTTCCACAAACTTATTAAGAAATATTTAACGATTTCAACAAAATGAATCGAATCAAAGAATCGAATGAAGAGAATCGTTTGGGCACGTCAGGAGTTAATCATCAATGTTAACTTCCTTTTCCCGATCAGCCTAGATAGCAGCGTAGTGTTGGTAGCGGTTGTTTCAATTGGCTAAGAATTAACACTATGGACTGCCTGTTCCGGTGGTAAAAGTCCACCTAACAGGTGACCCCTAATTCATGCGTCTTTAAGCTTACCGTGCCTATGGTTAGGGGGGGTCTAAATAAAACCTAACCGCAAACGGAGCCTGTGGAGTACCAGGGCGCCCTCTACAGTATTATGCCCTTCCTGTGCTACCCGGAGCAATGGTGCAGGTGACCTTGTGTTTCTCCGAGATAATCGGCTGCCCTTCTTCAGTCTCAAGCCTGAGGCTAAATAAGGGTGGGATTATTAATACGTTGTAACTTAGTTTAAATTTTCACCTCTTTGGTTTCGCATTATGCGTATTACACAGTGTATTCTGTGCTTTTCGCCTTTGGCGACTTTTAAGAGATACCGATATGTTTTTTTCGCTACTGTTTTTTTTTTCGTTCTGAGATTGCGAAAAGGTTAATCCTGCCTAGTTTGGGTAGTGGCTACGGTTAGGATAGCTTTGTTAGACCAATCTTCAGCATAAAATATCAGCAATGATCAATCTTTGTAGGCTCATGCAAATGCTACAGCTCAAATGGCGCTAGTTCAAAAACCTTACTTTTGTGAACTTTTATCTAGGTAACCTTGTGGACCCAGTTTTTGCTACTTTCAGAAACATGCAATGGCTAACTCGCGTGCCATGCCTCGTACATGCGTGCTCGTAAATAGCGCTATCGTTGCTACACTCATTTCTGAGTTAACAACCAGAGATGTATGTGCTGTCACAATTGATATTTCTGTTGGTGACCTCAATAGGAAATACGTCTTTCATTGTGTGGTGTCATTTACCACATGATGAACCATCCCCAATGGATGATTTCAAACGAGTTGTCGTTCACTGCCTATGAAGAGGCCTTCTGCTGATTGTGGGCATTGATGCTGATACTCATCACATCATCTGGAGCAGTTCAGCTATCAATTTGAGAAGCTCCAGTCTGATAAAGTGCTTAAGTAGTTCAAATCTTGGATTACTTATTTTAGGCAATCGCCCAACCTTCATGGTTTCTACTAGAGAAGAAGTGTTAGACATAATGCTCTTCTCGAACAGAATCAGTCACAAGTTGACGAATTGGCATGTATCAGATGATGAATCATTATCTGATCATCGCTCATACACTGGGAATTGGTTGTGACCAAATTCCATGGATTCTCTCCGTTTATTGGAAATCCTAGTGATTCGGATGTTTCCACTTCCGGTGAGTTGGGACACAATAATTGTCCTTACTTCGAGTGATCTCACAATTGCTTGTCACTTTGCTTATAGGAAATGTTCCTTACAACTCCCTTCACAGGAGAAGTGGACGTCTGGCTGTTTGTAAAGTATGTCAGATAGTCAGGCTGCTATATAAGCTCTTGCTTCGGCCAACTCAAGGTCGAAGCTTGTTATCGCATGTCGAACTCAAATTGAGGAACTGAATTCAGTCAACTCTGTAACCCTTGTATGGGTACCTGGCCATTCTTCCATCGCTGGAAATGAATTGGCTGATGAGCTAGCTCGCGATGGAGCATCGTATGACTACATTGGCTATTCCAATTTCGAAGTGCTGGGTGAAGCTTCAGATTAATTCTTGGGCGGCACCTCAGCACAAGCAATATTGGAATAGTTTGGAGTCGTGTCGTCAAACAAAATTGTACATTACTGAGCCATCTCCAAGGGTGGCGAAGTATTTAACAAATCTGTCAAAGCAGAATTGCAGTCTCTTGATCAGAGCGTTGACAGGCCACTGCCGACTCATCTATCACATGGCAAATATTCAGCGTGTTAACTCATTTGTGTGTGATAGTTGTGACTACGATTATGGAACTTCGTATCACCTGATATGGATGTCCAGTTTTTGCGCAAATGCGATTCCAGTTACTTGGTAAACACTTATTAAGGCTAAGTAGCCCGTCATTCGTTTTGGCAACAATGATGACTTTTCAGCTTGCATTTCAAAGTGATAAAACTCAGTCTTGGGGATCATGCACAAATTTCGTCACGCTCCAAGAGGGGGGAGGGGGTCTAGCCAATCGTGACAAGCCTTACAAAATTTTCGGAGGACTCTTACAAAAAGTGTGACAAAGGGGGGTGAGGGGGTCGAAAAAGTTGAAATTTAGCGTGACATAATTTGTGTACCATCCCTTGATAGTTTACATTGAATTGAAAAAGTATCACTGTGCGCGCTAATATGCATAAGGTATGCTGATACTTTTTCAGCTGTGTCAGTGCAAAACCAACTGATTTTCTTTGATTCGAAATCGTTAGATGAATTAGTAACAATCATCAACGACGCGTACAAATTTCAATGACGGCCTACTTTGCCTTAAGTGAAACTGAATTCAGAAACCTGAATCTTCAGGACATTCTGTTATTTTTAACCCGCTGTGGTAATTAGCTAAAAGCTTTCTTTACGCGGGCGCTGTTCGAACCCATTGTGGTATGGAGGTACATGCTCTCATTTCGCTTATGCGATCTTCCCTCTTCAAGGGATCCCACTCCTATTTCCTCCCATCTTTCCCTTCCCTTTCCTCTCCCATCGGGTAGATGATGAAATAGGCTCAAATATGGCGATGGCACAAATCTCCCAAATGGTGGGGAACGTGCCTCTGGAGCCGGCCTTCTGATACCTGATACCTGATATTAGGAAATATTTAAGGATTTCAACAAAATGAATCGAATGAAGAGTATCGATTCATCCGATTTTAGATGCTCCAAACATCGATTCAAAAAATCGATTAATCAAAAAGCAAACATTGATTTTCGGAACATCGATTCAAAATCGCCCAACGCTAATCAACACGGAGGAAACTGCGGAACATATATTTTTTGCATGCTCGCGGTTCGATCTGGAACGAGAGTAGATGAAATCCATTCTTGGTGACGATGTAAACGTTGACAATGTCATCCAACGGATGTGCAACGACGCGGATAAGTGGAATGCGATAAACAAGACAGTGGCACAGATATTGTCGGCACTGTAGCGAAAGTGGAGAGTGGAGCAGCGACATGAAGCGTAGAGATCAGTGCTTGGCTTCGGGTCGTCGGAGCGACAACGAACCTGAAGTAATTCTCCAACCGGAATCGTCGGGCCGACTTCGGCACTTAAATGCCTGACGAAGAAAGAAGAAGAAATGAGTGCGGTGTGGCCTTGGGTCGTCGGGGCGCCGATGAACCGAAAGTTATCCCCCAACCGGAATCATTGGACCGACCTCGGCACCTAACAAGCCAGCCGACGAAGAATGAAGAGGAGCTTCGGGTATGTAGGGCACCGACAGTGCGGACGGAACCCGAACTGTCGAACGGCCTCGGCAACCTGGAGACGAAGACTGCGCGGGAAATTTCCTCTGCGATATCCGCCAGTAGACGGGGCCCCACAGTGCGGTCGTTTTCTCCCACCGGAACTAGTGGACAACCTACGTCTCCGGGGGGAGACAGGAGGACCAAAGAAAGCGAGCGAGAGCCAGCATAAGAAAGCATTATTGAGAAGCGGAGAGCTCAAAGTATGACGGCGTTAAAAATTTGAAGTTCCGGGGAACACATAGTGTTTAGGAGTGACATGAGGCTTTTACCCACTCTGGAATACACCTCTGTCAATAGATAATGAGAAGTTTAAGATTAATGAGCAGGGAGAAAGATAAATACGTTATCGTTACACGATCATGACGAGTCTATCGGTAAGAGATTAGAAAGTTAAGTGCTACGGCAAGAAATAAGGTGAACGGTCACCAAGTATTTATCCAACAACAGTCCTGTATATATGTAAATACTTAACTATTAAAATGAATGTAGAATTGTGGAACTATTTGTAACGTAGTTATTGTCGTGTTACCAAACGCTTTGGGGATAGCAATGGCTAAATCCCTAAAGAAATGAGTCCCAGGAACGGAGAAGGTGTTGGAAATCCCTATTTACTCACGGATTGTTCTTGCGGAGGCCTTAACCCCCTACGATGCTACGGGTCGGTTGATCTAACCCCAACATTTTGTAATCCTTCGAGCCGTCGTCGATGTATTCCTCCAGGCGTAGGTATTTAACTGCGCACAATGATCGCCAGTCCCTCCAGTAGATGCCAATCTCTAGCTCTCACGATCGATCTAGATCTATCGTGAAGCGCTGATCCCAAGCCTGTGGCGAGCAAGGCCTCCACGACGTTTGACCCACGGTGATGTTGTCTAACTTGATAACAGCCATAATCTCCGATGACGTCTCGTCCTTTACGCTGTAGCTCTTGGACGAACTTCGCCTGGTGACACTCTTGACGAAGTTTTTCAGGTCTCCCGGACTAGAGCTGGAATCTTCATCGCGTCGCGATTGCCCAGGTACGCCTTCTAGCAGGTCTTGGCAGCCCATCAGGCGAACCTCGAGCTTACCGGTTACGGCGGCGCATCGACTGAACGACAGACTGTGGGCTGGTTTCCCCTGGGCCGTGCTCCGGAACGGATGCATGGAGGTGTACTGAACCGGACTCGATGCATGCACATTCTGTAGTTCGGCTTTGAGCTGTATTTCCGCCTGGGAATCCTGTGGCAGTTCTAACCATCGCAGTTCTAGGGCTTACCGGAGCAGGTCAAGCTTGCGGGAGGATTCCGATAGGCGGGTTTGAGCCTCTTGCAGTGCCTTCTTATCAATTGTCTTTGTACTCTGTAGCGTCCGAATGGCATTCTTCGCTCCGTCCACCACGGCCGCCTCAATTCGTAACCGGTGCCACAACTCATCGATACGATCCTCCAGCGAGGTTCGCCTGTTTTTGGTAATTATACGCTTTGATCATTCGCTTTCATAAGACAGTCTAATGGAGTACGATTTTCGTAACAATTTTATATGAAAATCTTATAAATTACAAGGAGCGATGTCAATAACATAATATTCACGAGTGGCATAATTATGACATAGGTGTATTCCAGGGTGGGTAAAAGCCTCATGCCACTCCTAAACACATAGGCAACTGAAGCGAAAGACATAAGAATGAGAACCACAGAGCCAAATCCCAATCGGCGCCCAGACAGCCGTGGATGGTGAATATTTCTAGCTTTTACTAGAAGTGCGAGAAATACAATGAACCACGCTTGATTACAGTACTTGCACCGCATAGAATCCCTAATACTGAATAATTAATGCTTCTAAGTCTTATGCATACATGCAATAAGAAAAGCACTATATTGGCTCTATATCCGCATATTGGGCATGTTTCAATGCTATCCAGTATTTTGATTGGGTAGAAAGTTTTGCCTCAGATGGAGTTGGCTACATGTATTTGTAGCAAAGGCCTCGCAAAACCTAATTAGGGTAGATGTACCAATAGTGGAGGTACTACGCACTATTGAACTATATTTAACCGCCTAAATTCAAGAAGCGCAATTAATGTACATGTTAATGTTGTAACGGGAAGTAACGACCATTGACTTAATGAGAAAAAAAAATTCATCGCAGTAATCCACGGCACGTCAATGAAAAATAATACCTCCACTATTGGTACACTGTTCCTTTAGTTACGGTATATTTTTAATTTGTGTTCCTATAGTTGCGGTATCCGTGATTTTCTTATGGGATCCTCCACTATAGGAACACTTTATCGTAACTATTGGTACAAGAAAGAACAGTTTTAGCAGTTTCAGAGATATATCATCAGTTTTAAAGCAATTTGAAGCTCTTTTCAACTATTCCGCGTATCAACAAGCCAATACGTCGATTGGCAGTGTCGGTTCTGTGGCTAATGTAATAAAATCAGTGAAAACGACACTACCGCAAATATAGAAACACTTACTCTATCTACCGATACTAATTCGATGCGACAACAGTTGAGAAATTGCGATGGATTGAAATAAAATTTAATCCCCTCCACCCACACCCTTCATAACGCTATTGTATGAAAATTTTCAAAATTTTTTATAAGTCTTAACGCTCAAGCATACCCCCTACCCCCTTCGAGCGTTACGTAATTTGTAGACGCCGCGTGTTCTCTACAATCATCGGTATTGGATCGATTCACGTTGCTCATATTTCATAATAAATGGGAAATATTGTCCATCAATGGAATTCAGCAATCTCCGAGGGTGCACGTTCCGATAAAACGTGACATTGTAAACGTTATCAAATGTGGAACAGAACAACCGAACGAAAAAAGGATGTGTTTCCATTCCCGTTCCCGCACGACACTGTTCGTATAGGAGTGATACGAAAAAAGGTTTCCGCTGGAAGTGGGTATAAAAAACTGCCTCCAAGCTGTGGGTCAAGAGCACGTATGACACCACTCCTTATCCTGTGCGAACCCATCCCATAACTGTCATGAAAATTCTATTGACACACAATCATACACCGTCATACAGAGAGTGTGTGTGTATATGGAGCTACTAGTGGACATTCCATTCACTCCGACTGACTGGTCCATTTGATGGTGACACCGAGCCGAACAAAAACGCTTCCTTCTAGGATTGGGTTGGGTTCTATGCCCGGCACAGGAACGTGTCATCAGGAAAAAAATCACACCTGTGTGCCACTGGGAACAGTGGATGAAGTTCATATAAAATTAAAACGGGAGATTTTTTTCTTTATCCTAGTGAGGATGTAATGCCAAAGAGAAAAAGAAGAACAAAACCGTAACAAAAATTCCCTTACTAAGCAAAATAGATTCAAAAATTTTCAATTTAAAATCAAGCACTCGACCACTGTGTCATTTTTGGATGAATGACGGCATCCCATAGAGAAAGAAATCGATCAATGCAGCAGCACTTCCGACGGGTTCGACTTGAATGGTCAACGGGTTGGAATTAGAATGAAGTTTAAATTAGTCGCACATACATTTTATCCCCATGTATGTGACATTTGTAGGTATATTGAAGGGCTTTTATTGTTTTATCGACGTAAGCACGGTAACCCAAGTTACAAGATACAGGCATAATAGCGGAACTACAAATGGAAACACTCCTCATAATAGCACTTCAAGTGCATAGAATCCTTATTACTGCATCATCAATGCTTCTAAGATTGATGCACACTGGTATTAAATAAGCACTATATTGGCTCTACCTTCGCATATAGGGCATGTTTCAATGCTATCAAGTATTATGACATATAACCACATACATAAATCTTTACACAATCGCAGATTTCATAGCGGAGAAAAGTGATGGTTTAAATTGGTCTCTTTTCTCTGCAACAATATTCGTCTTCGGTGGCCCAAGAAGCAAAGAGGCAGAACTTCAACAATCCAACATAACGGGTCATCACCATATAAAAATCATCAAAATGTCGCAATCATCATAAAAAAGACGAAAAAACGTTAAAAGTAATAAATCTCACTAGCACCTTCTGCAGGCTTTGCTGCACAAGATCGTATATCGTGATACATTAGAATGATGCTGTGAAGTGTGCAATCGATTCTAAAGGAAATTGCTCTAAATGTTGCGTCTGTTTGTCTGTGAAATTACCATTCGAGCCCATTAATGGCACCTGAAAGTTATGACGTCTGGACGGTGTCTTCGTCACAACCTTTACCGCTTTCTCATACAATGTGGGTAGTACCGGTAGGTACCGAAACCGTAATCTCATCAAAATCTGTCACCTGTCATCATTGTTCTGCGGCCTCCGAGAAGCTTCTTCATGATGGTTTAATTTGACCCACAAGATTAAACTTTCTAACAACCAAACTAAACACCCGGCTGCCATTGGAGTAAGACACCACCATGGCTGGTTGGTTAGCCGGTCAATGTGGTTTCTCCTTAGCCATCCTTTCCTCGAATGAGAAAGGTGCTGATGACTAATTCTCATATTTGAATCTTTGGGGTTTCAGGAAGGTAAACAGTTTCCAGGTGATGCGTTCGCATTTTGAATCAGCTTCAATGCTCTACTCTTCCCAACGATGCCATGGTATGTAAATATATGAGTCGATGTAACTAGACCAAACATTTCAGGAAAGGTGGTGCCACCGAGAAATGGCACCGTAAGGTGAGGGGGTGTCATATGTTGCTTTGAGTTGGATAATGTGTTCAATATTTGAGTTCCATATAGTGTTCAAAGTTTGTTCTACAGCAAACTCTCTCTAACTCGATATTGAAGGGATCAACGAGTTAGGAAAGTATCGGGCAAGTGTTCTGTAAAAAAACCAGTGCAACTGCGATTCAAAGGACCATCGAGGTAGCCATGCAAACCTACATTTACTATTGATCTCTGACTCGATATCGAGATATGAAATATCGAATAAGGAAGCGTTGACTGTATATGATGCAAAATAAAAAAAAAAAAAATAATAATACCGTGATTCTTTTAAGAGATTTTATGACGAACAACTTTGTCAAAACTATATTACGCCAAAGTCATTTAAGAAATCGAAGAAATAATTAACAAAAATGAAGTAATTCAGGTTCTACAATAAGGTTCCTAGAGTTTTCTACAATGTTGTAATTTCTCATCGTAATAGGCTTTTTTTCATCACGACAATCTGTCATGAAACGGCCTAATTTCCTGCACTAACTTATGCAGTGATGTAATAGCCATTACGCAACTGAAATCAGTTGTGTAATGACTATTACGCAACTGTTTTGAGTTGCGCAATGAATCGTTATATATAGGTATAGGTATAAAAATTGTTAAAATATTTTTTTGTTTCCAACTGACAAAAGGTTGTCAATCGATAACATTAATCTGATCGACGCAAATAGAAATCTGTTACTGCAATTACTTCGATAAGTTGTGCTACTTTTCCCCGAATGTCGTTTTCCCGAACCGATTAACCCACTTCGCCGAAAAGTTTCATTTCAGGGTGATTAACTGGCCAACTAATATGCACCCTTCTTTATTTAATTGGCGGTTCTTTAGAGTTTTACCTTTCCTAGCATTTTTGCCAACATGTATATCGCAACGAGCTCAAAGATTCTCTGTGTTCTGGGATGTAGAGAAAATTATTATTCCGAAAAGATCCTCCACCAGACCCGTCACAAGTTTTATTTAGTAATGCTCTCTAATGTCACAACAATTTGTGATCTTCAGGCTTGTTTAGAACCTATCAAAAATGGGCTCGGTGGTGTTGATCTCTGTAAAAGCTTAAAAAATGCCGATATTCATTCTAAGTCAATCATTATGCCAAACGACCATTATGCCAAACGAACATTATGACAAACGACTTTATTCCAAACGGCTTTATGTCAAACGGGGTACAATCCTTGATATTTATGTTTCAGTAGGGACTTTCTTCGGAAGGGAAGAAAAGCCGTTGGTCCCGAGATAAACTAGATCAGCGCTAAAAATCTCATTAATAAAGATAGAAAAAAAGTTCTCGGCCAAGAGTTCTCAATCTTGCTCAAGAACGTATTTTTGGAGATAAGTACGAGTATTTCATAAAAATGCTCCCAATGTCACTTGTTCTTATTCAAAATGAAGTTTTATGTGGTGCATCCGAAGTATTTTTGAAGAATTAATCCAAAAATAGTCCAAGATGATGAAAATTACTATTAAACCTAAAAGAATATGCAAATCTACGATAAAACAATTACAAACTTAAATGAAATCAGTTAGAATCTAAATTGTTACTTGGGTGGGCTCACAAAATGCTGGTGGATTGTTTTGGCGATGGAACACTCCTTAACGATTCTGTGGATTTGAAAAGCGGAACTGGAATATCCAGCTGCCGAAGGTTTGTGTGAGCTGCTTTGTGAGGAATGTATCACATACGAACAGTTAAAATCTCTGACGAGCTTGTCAAGCAAAATCTTCGCTTCCCATCAATCATTGCTCGGAACTGCATAGTGAGGATGAAGGCTAGTTGTCGTTAAGCAATGTGGAAACTCTCGGAAATGCCGACAAGAATGCCATGGAAAAGTTCCGGAGAGCATGGTCATCAATTTACACTTTTTAACAAAACAAAAAACAAAACTTATTTAAATTTTACTGGAAAACACCACCGATCGCAAAATACGCGTTGACTGATAAAAAAAAGAAATTTGTGTATCGTCCTGAGAATACATGTTCTTGAATAATAGTAATGGTTTTATGGCTCAGTCATGATATCATGAAACAAAATTTTAAGATTCCATGACTTTTTGTTCATGAATCCGATTTTTTTCCATGATGGTTCCCTCAATCAGCTTTCCAAGGCATTTCTGTTCCATGACCAGATATCGACTTATGGAAGTTTGACTGTATGTTCAAATCTATACTGTTGGCTGCTCAAACAGCCGGAGTAAGTGTTAACTTCCTGCTTTTGCTACAGTCAAACCTCCAACCATGACTTTTTTTTTTGTAAGGGTCCTTGAGTCCTAGTAATGGAGCATCGACTCATGAAGGTTTGGTTATACCGTTCTGAATCAAATTCTCGGACGTTTCGAAAGTATTTTTTGCTTGGGATTCATGATCATGAAATCTTCTACATTCTACATTTATAAAAATTGACAAAATAAGTTTTTGGGGGAATTTGCCCAAACACTGGCCAATTCGAATCAACACGGCTTCTCATTTAACTTATTGCTGCCAACTCTCCCTTACTCGATATTTCGTATCTCAATATAGAGTTAGAGAACCATACTGCCCATAAACGCATGTCAGTCCCATGTTTGCTGGATTTACTATTCACATGCGACAGTTATGCGTTTATGGGCAGCATAGTAAAAGTTGGTTTTCATAGCTACCACGATCGTTCGATCGCAGTTGCACTTGTTTTGTGTTATGTAACTCTATATTGCTGTGTGCGTTTGAAACGCAAATATCAAATGCGGGAACACCAAACGCGGTAAGATTTTTCACAAGGAAAACGAATGCAAACTTTGATTTTCTATATTGCTGTTTGCATTTGAGATGCAAATCTCAAAATGCGGTAACACAAAACAATCAAAGGACACCTAGCAACGTTTATATAAAGCACCGCCACCCTAGCAAGAAAACTCTATCTTTGACATCGCATTTCTTGTGAAAAATCTTACCGCGTTTGGTGTTCCCGCATTTGATATTTGCATCTCAAACGCACACAGCAATACTAGGTTGGCGGTGATAAGGATTATGGTTGCTGGTTGTATCCTTTGATTACTTTGTGTTACCGCATTTGAAACCAAGTTTAACAAGATTTGCACGTCAAACACAAACAGCAACTCGATGGTCCCTTCAATATCAAGTTATGGAGAGTTAACTGTACAAAAAACAGAGGGGGTTGTGTACAAGACACGACCGCATGACGTTAACTACGCCAAGTGATATTTTGCATTTGAATTTTAGTCGATTTTCATAGTTGCAGCCTTCCTTTAGTTCAAACTCTAACATAGTATCGTGACGGTCGCAACATTTTAGATTTTTAATTGACACCCAGTATATTGCCGTAAGATGTAGAAAAAAAGAAGAATGAGCGAAGAAGCAGAAAATAGTCTCCTTTTAAAGTGCGCTTCCCAACCCAAAAGAATCGTGGAAGACAATATGAACAAGTTTGGTTGCACTTATGGGTCGACATTTTCCCAATTTTCGACAGTCTATCGTCAAAAATCAAAAGTTTTCTCCATTTGAGTAAAATGTTGTATAAATTTTCGACCGATTGGTGGGAAAATTTTGAAAATCTACCGGTAAATGGCTGAGTTATTAGTATTTAAAATCTTACATAATTTCGTGACGGTCGCAACATTTCAGATTTTCAATTGGCACCCAGTATATTGCCGGAAGACGTAGTTAACGTCAAAAAATCATCCCAAACCACTTACCTGCATCTGTGCAAGCCTTGATGTCATACCGGCGGGGGTGGCTCCGGCCATTGTCGTCGCCGTCGTTGTCGGGCCTTGTGTTGCCATATCGGGTTCCGCGGCAATCACAACCTAGCAGTAGCGCGAAGTTGGCGAAAAAAGTTGTTCCCTTGTTACTCGATCTCTTTTTCACCTTGATGGCGCGCTCTTCTAGTACTGCACCGCGCGAGCACTGATTCACTACCGGCTTGAATGGCTAAACGCACTGACACTGATTGAGGATTTGTGATCCGGAACCTGCCTACTGCGATCACAGATCGATTTATTTGAATGGAACTACGAGGCACAAACACGTGTGAGGGAGATCAAACTGCAGCGCTGAAAATAAAAAAAAAGAAACGAAAGATTACACTTTACTCTTCTGAGCTTTTCAAGCTTCAAACGCAGTCTTGGGGGAAGCTAACAGAACAAAGAATAATCTGAATGTTTTTGTTGGTGTGATGTTTGAAATTTTGACTTTGATTGATTTTTCGTAATGGAAATTTTCTTGACTTCCCTGGGCATAGAGTATCATCGCACCTGCCAAACGATATACGAATGCAAAAATAGCAATTTCGACAAACAAAGCTCTCAGCTAATAGTTGATTGAAAACTAAGCTGAGAGAAGAAGGCTATGTCCCATTGAGGACGTAAAGCCTAGAAGAAAAAGAAGAAGAAGTATAAGAAGTTGCATTCACATTGAAAACTGTCGCTCTGAAAATACCATTCCTATGAGCGTTTTGAGCTGAAATGCTCTTCTAGTACTACACTGGTGCAGATAAGGCCGGCGCCATACGTTCTTCGTTCGGTTCAAGGCATACCACTACCCCGTAATTGATCGTAAAATAGCACTTCGCAATGAATCTTCGTTATTAATTCACTCCTAAATCAGTTTGTTTACATGCAGATAGATGTGCGTCGACTTTTCGACGGGGAGCGTGAAACTCTTTCCGGCAATTTAATGGTCATTGAGTGAGTCATCGACAACGACGACAACTACGGAGGCGAGTGTGGTGCTGCAGAAATGGAACCGGCCGCGCTCGATTTTATTACTGTCGCAAACTGCCATTTGTTTGTGCGCTTCGCGAAAAAAAAAGGAACTAAAGCAATAAAGTATCAACTTCCAATCGCGGATACCAACCGACTAGTTTTGATTCGATTGAACGGGGGCGAATATTTTGTCGATCCATTTGAGGCTCCAGGGAGGGAGAGACACAAAGTCGCATTAGACGCGTGGGGTTACATCGTTGAAGTCGTCCACCGCGCCACGCTTTGTCCAAAGGGGGTTATTATGCAACTTTCATGTGCCTCAGATTTTCTTTCAAAGGAAGTTTGAAAGGGAGCTTGACTATAAGAAACAGATTAGTGAAAATGGTAAGATATTCTATCTTGTTTTTTGATAAGTAATCGTCTTATGAAGTTTTTATTTATATATTTGTTTTGCATATTAAAATCGAATAGTTCACCAGATATTTGTCTTGAAATCTAAAACAATCATTTGAAATGTTAATGACGGTGATGACGATTAATCCTGAGTTTACCATTCAGAAAAATGGATTTATAGCTAGAACCTGAAAGAATACTTGATGGAACTTCTTTAGAGAAGTTCATTCAGGCAAAATCTTTGTAAATCTGATGAAAAATTTCTTTAAAAAATTCCCAAAAGAATTGTTGGTGCATTTTAAAGAATACGAAAAATCTCTGCAAAATATTAAGATCAATCTGTGGTAAATTTTTTGGAAGAATCTTAGGGAAACAATAATATAATTCTCTAAGAAATCCCTGGACAAATTTCTCGGGAAATCTTTGAGTATTTTTGCGCTAGTAACTTTAAAGGAATGTTAGAATTTTCTAAACATTTCTTAGTTGAGCATTTTTGAAATAATAAAAATTGGAGAGAATTTTGAAGCAATGCGGAATGTTGCTCCTTCATTTTAGAGAAATCTTAAAAATAATTAATTGCTCATGAAATTCTTGTGGAATATTACGAGAAATCCTTAGAGTAGCGCCTGGAAGAACCATTTATTATTTTTGCAGGAAGCCTGGATAATTTTCGTTGCGATTTTTCAAACAATCTTGTAGAGAAACTTAAGGAAGAACTTCAAAAGTTGGAAAAACTGAGCATGAGCATGAGCATGATCAGTAGCATCCTCAATGTGTAAGTACTGGTGCTCTCATTATTATAATGAACAATAACGGCGCCGGCTGCGCCCGAATGCAGGTCAATTTAGGGCTGGGAGGGAAATGTTGACAAGTTACTTGCTTTATGGAAGCCGAGGAGTACTCTGCACTTCCACAAGTAGACACTGGGAGCTTGAATAAGGGAAAGGTTTGGGTAAAGGATTCATTTTGGTAAACGATAAATTGAAATGGATGCGCCTAACCGGATTCGCGATATTACTCGATAAAAGCATTGAACGCCGAACAAGTGTTCGTCGCTCGCCCACAGGAGCAACCGACAAGATCGAAGGATCAAACACTACTAACGCTATCCGCGATACTATTCAACCGTGAGACGCGAACGACGCGCGACATGTTTGATCCTGCCCTCGTCGCCCACCCCCGCAGGAGTAAGCATCAAGGTCAAAGGATCAAACACTCCTTCAAAAGTTGGAAAAACTGTTGGCAAACTCTTTGAAAAATTCGAGCTTGGTGCTTGCTAATCCTTGCTTGGTGATCT
Source organism: Aedes aegypti (assembly GCF_002204515.2). NCBI lineage: Eukaryota > Metazoa > Arthropoda > Insecta > Diptera > Culicidae > Aedes > Aedes aegypti. The sequence goes on along the minus strand of NC_035107.1, from coordinate 226,051,634 downwards.
TGAAAATACTTTTGGTGAGACTCCTAGATTTTTCTCATTAATTGCTGAAATTCCTAAGCAAATCAATCATGAACAACTGGAGGATACTTGATCGGGGTTCTGCTAAAGTGCCAAAAATATTTTTTTCGAGATATTTGACTTTGAAGTCTTACCGTGTACTAGTTGATCGTGGACGATTAATTTTAATCTTTTATCGCTCACATGCGATTAACAGTGTCCAATAAGTAACCCAAGATTAAATATTTAAGTAAATCATAAATAATTAAATTGATTTAATTATTTTTTTTTAAATATAAAGCACTCAGTTCACTCTGGCTGAACAAAAATCTTAAAATATGGTTCTTGGTTCGGTATGGTTGGTTGTGTTTCGTATTGAAGATAAATGATGTTTATCATCACCATGTATATTGGAATCTATGTCACAAATGTTTATGTACTATGATTGGAAAGGATTCGTTGTTATTCGAAGGTCTGGACATGCTGTTGTGTTGTGGATATATGTGGCCAATTAATGCAACGGCTCTCCTACGCTTTCCGTATATCTTTAATTTGGCGAGTTATCCATTTTCATATAACTCATAAATATGTGTTCAATCAACGCGTTCATATATAAATTCTAATAAGGCAACAGTAATGTGTTTCAAAATTGCGATGATCGTCGAAATCCACGAATTTGCTCTGCTAAAGCGCACTAAGTTGCTCGCATTTGATGCACTTTTGCTGAACAAGTTTACAGTTAGGTGCGTGTATTGTACACCAGGAATGACCATCATCTGCTGTTGTTTTCTTCTTCTTCTTTCTGGCGTTACGTCCCATCTGGGACAAAGCCTACTTCTCAGATTAGTGTTCTTATGAGCACTTCCACAGTAATTAACTGAGAGCTTTCTTTGCCGATTGACCATTTTTGCATGTGTATATCGTGTGGCAGGTACGATGATACTCTATGCCCTGGGAATCGAGAAAATTTCCTTTACGAAAAGATCCTCGACCAGTGGGATTCGAACCCACGACCCTCAGTATGGTCATGCTGAATAGCTGCGCGTTTACCGCTACGGCTATCTGCCCCCCCCTGCTGATGTTTTACTGCAATATAAAAATAACGACAGAATCTAAAAATTTATTGATTTCCATTACAATCGGATAGAAAAGAAAAAAAAAATGTTTCATCGGGATTCGAACCCATGCCTTCTGGGTGGTAATCTAGTGATCTTTCGTGGCTCTCAGTGTATCTTCGCCGGGGATAGGGATGTCGATAGCTGGTTGCTGTCGAGCTTCGTTGCCAAGCGATCTGCTTGATGATTTCCAGGTTAAATTTAAAGGGTGCTTGGAATATCCAGCCCCCAAGGCAAGCAGGCTACTCGCCGAATCCGTAAGGAATACCATCTCGTTTCTAATACTGGTGATTGAAACCGTCATATTAATTGCATACGCCTCCGCTGACTAACAGATGGATAATAGATTAGAACGGCACCCAACTAACATTCACTCATTTAACAAACACCATTATGGCAGTTTTATTCAGCATCATGTTTAATAACCTTTTAATAATTTTCATGGCCAACCTTTGCTCAGGCGTTGTTCACACAAATTTGGAGAAACTTTAAAGCATGTCGTCGAATTCCAACTTTATTTCTCAGCTTTTGAAACGTTTTACAAGCATTTGGTTCAGCTTTTATATGACTGGTCCAAAAATAATTAAAAACAAATAAAAAAACAAAAAATATTTTTCTTGGCGCTTCAAATGTAGTGTACACAATTATCATGATATAACAACCATATTTAAAAATCGCCTGGATACTGGATTCAAACTCGAGACCTTCCAATCGTCAGTGGTATGCCTTGCCATCTGCGCCATCCTACAACTGAAGAATAAATCGTCCAGTGCAAAATATAAACCTCTCATAGCTGAATATTGATCATGTTTGAGCTTCTATTCGACATCGTCTAATCAACACATGGTACGCTAATCAACAACTGAACAAGCGTATTATTCAGCTGCTGTTTAGTGCTGATCCAAGCTGAGTTCAGTCAGCTATTTTTAGCGCACAGTGAGAAAATTAATGTCAATGATGGTCCAAAATAATGTTTATTTACACAAAGTGAAATCAGTCTGAAATGATTAAGGTGAATATGCATCGAAGCCAGACCTCAAATTTTCAAGAGCACAAATCTAGAGAACCAGGCAGCGCAGCGGTTCGAGCTGAAAACCTAATCGATTGATCACACGCTGGTGGTGACCGATCGGTTAAGTTTTCAGTTTGAACGGATGTTTAGTTCTCTAGATTTGTGTTCTTGAAAATTTAAGGTTTGGTTTGGATGCATCTTCACCTTAATCTAATTTCATAATTAGTTTTAGTTTGTTCAAAACTTCAATTTGAATGATTCATTAACTTAAATTGACATTTATTTGTTTTATAAATTATATTTGTATTAATTAATTATATTATTTATTTGTATTTTTCATAAACCTATTATGCATTAAAAAAATAGTCCTCTGTATGAATATATTTAAACCATTTGAAGTGTTCTGAGGACTATGCGTCTAATAGAAAAATGTTCGAATATCTTGACGCGTGGGATTTTTTTCAGTAATGGCCAAGTAAATCATTTTTTTAGATCTCACTATTCAGTTGTGAAGAAATGTCATTTCAAATGTAACTCGCTATAGAAATTTATGTAATCAATTCTGTCAAAAAAAAAATCCACTTCTCTTGTGCGGAACAACATCTCGAGCAGGCTAAAAAAGCTTAGCAATAGCAAATTATAATATGGATCGCTAAAAGTGATATTAACTGGATAGATTTAATATATAAAAGATCTGGAAATAATATCTAAAATTAACTACGTACAAAAAAACAAACAAAATTTTGATGTTGTCTTCAGATCTTTTATGTCAATCAAGTCAATATCACGCTTTGTTTGTCAGTACTTCGCTACTACTAGGAATACTTAGCTCAAATGTTTGTTTTTGTGTTTCAAAATAATCCTACATTTCTGGAGGTTGACCATGTTTATATTCTAAACAGTTTTTAAAAAAGTTTTGAGAAAGCATAAGTTATAAGCTTCGAAATGCATTCGGAACTCAACACGAATTTCGGATATTTTGTCCATTTTATGAAATTTAGCTATAGTGTGATCGCTTTTACAAGGTTTATTTATTGCTGAACAATGTGTTTGTTAATCGTCATTTTGGCCTCTATTGGATCAACTGTTCTTATTATAAACTGAAGCTGAATTAGGATTTTATAAGATGCTTATTCAGCTCTTATTCATACTTTTGTTAAACATGTGAAAGTAGCTGAAGTGCGACGCAAGTAAAACGTTAGTTCGTCTTCTGAATATCCTTTTATACATGTACATTTGTTTAGTGGAATATTGGCTGTTTAATTGGAGGAAACATGTCTTGTTCAGCTCATTAGTAAAACAATATTGACTAGTCGAATGAGAATTTTTGGAAACGTTTAATAAGTGGCGATTCAACTTTTAATGCATAACGTTGAACATTGACCTAAGTTTGTGTTAAAAAAGCACCTTTTCAGCTCGTTATAGAGCAAAATTTTTATTCAGCTGCCATTACCATTATTGAACAATAATTAAACATGCATGCTTGTTTGTGGCTTTGAATTGTTAGTTGGGCATAAATTGATGCGCCCCCAACTCACTAAGATAGTAAACAATCGATGAAAAATTAGATTTTTAACACTTCTTGAATATTTCACCTCAAACATTTTTTTGTAAATGTACTTAGAAATTCATTTTCAGGCATTCTTTTTTTTATTGCAAAATTGCATTTGGAATTAAAAAAAATCAAATTTCTTTCTAATGGAATAATCGAATTGATTTGTAGGTTTAGTCTGAACTGCTTTTTACATGCCCTTTGCAAAATTTTTGTGTATGCCAAATTGGTACAGAAAATCTTGACTCTCGATGTTTCGTAAATGTAAACCGCATTAACAAAACTAGTAGTCAGCCTAAGCCCATCAGTCTTAAAATTTTGATGAAAAAGTAGACTGAATATACATAAGAATACTTAGTTTAATACATAATTACAGCTAGAACAAGTACTTATCCTATGAATATGAAATCATCCAATTTTTTCATAGATCTTTAAAGTTCATTGAGCATTCTCTAGATAACCGTCTTTTCTTGTGTTTGGGAACATAAAACTCGATGAACAGGACTTTTTATGTGTATAGTGCTGTAATTTTTCCAAACTAAAACGTGAATGAACGTTGTTTGGATGGACTATTGTTGGATCGTGGCTGTGTTTTTTGGCGTTAAAGAATGTTTATTTATATAATGTGAAAATTCAAGAATCATGTACGCTGGAATATTGAAAAATATCCAAAAACGGCCTGAAAGTTTGTTACCATGCTTAAAATATATCTGCAAACCAGATTCCATCCACAAAACTCGTACAAATTAGCTCATTTAAAAATAAATAATTTCTGTTGGAAATTAGGAAACTACATTTTAATTTCCTTACATTTAGGATAATTCGCCAATGGTTGGACGGTCAAAATGCTCGTTAATTGTTCAACACGCCATAAGAAATACACGGACTGTTCAATAAAAGGGGTGGTGTTTAGCCGTAAAACATTAGGCGAATTGCCATAAGCGTTTTCCATGAAATTCTTGATTTTTTTTTCATTATTTCCATAAATATTGTATTTTTCTAAATTTAGAAAGCATATCCGTCTTCAGGGAGCTCGAATTAAATATGTTGTTATTTAAAAAACTCACAACAATCGCATTGACTAGTGATCAATTTCATCCCGAAATGGAGTCCCCCCATTTATATGTTAGAGATTACTCAAAGCACTAAAATCATATTTGTTAGAATATTTCTGCACATGAGCCACTGACGTTTACCGTCGATCTTGTTTTCCTGAATTTAGTTGTTTGGAATTAATGAGAATGAAAATTATCCATTTGACCCGAAATTACAGTATTTATAAAATCTATTAATGTGATGTTACTTCAAAACCTCCCATATTTAAATGACATAGTTCATAAGACATAAAGTTTTAAACCATAGAACTGTTGTGTCACATACAAAGCATTTCAGTTTCTTTTCATATGTCATATGTAAAAACTGTGATATACGTCATTTTTTTTAAATTATCAGTTAATTAGGTCAGTTATTCAAATAAAAGAAATATATTTAAATTATGATTTTCTCAAACATCAAATTGAACAAACACTTCAATTGATTACGGCTAGAAGGTTATTGGAACGCGGGCTAAAAGTTTGCAGAAAAATTATAAAAATTAATATTTTCAAAAGGTTCAAAATTTTAAGTGTGGAAATATGCGGAAGAGTTTTATGCTGTAACTGATAGATAACATATGTAAGTTTCACACTGTGGTTGAAACTTTGCCGGATATTCCCGTATAAGGTAACTTTTTCAATACTTAAGTTTACCAAAAATGACTAAAAGTTTGTTGTGTGAAAATGCCTTGAAAATGAACAAGGAAAAATCATCTCAATAAAACAATAATTCTGATTATATAACACAGCGTAACAAAAATGTTTGCGTGTCTCAAGAACCAAATTATGTGTCTCTAGTAGATTTGGGGCTGCTGAATCTGATGCCGTTCTCAGGTACAGGTCGCCAAAGTTGTACAAAACAATGCTTTTATTAATGTTTACATGAAATTTAAAGTACAATTTATCATACTTTTTTGTAATCTAATCCACCAAACATGCAAAATACAACTTGAACTTTCATTTCAGACATAATTTGATTGAAATTGCGCGATTAAATTTCGATTAAACCGATTTTTTCAACATGCTTGCAGTCTCCATACAAAATTCTTCGTTTCTTCTATATGGCAAAATACAACAATTTTCTAAACCATCAAAAAATAACTTTTCCGTATCGAAAATAAAACAAACTTTGATGATAAGTATTGTTATACACATAAAGTTTGAATTCAGTGGCAAATTAAGCCAATATATTACCTTACAAGCTGAGAAACTTGCATGCAAGTTGGCTGAAATAGTCATTTTTTGCATTTTCAACAGTCAATATCTCAAAAACTGGACGTGCTATGATATTTCTGAAAACGGTAATGGATTCAGCAACCCTTAATTAAGTGAATAGCGGTATTTTGGTGCTGGAGACAAAAACGTGTTCCGCAGTGTAATTTAAAGAAATAAAAAATCATTGAAAACAAAACCCTTATTTGTACTTTTATTACATTTTTTCAATGTTATTTGGCGTCTTCTTAATGTAGCCACAACATGCGGCATACTTTAAGCTATGTTTAAAAAATATAACGGGGTTAAAAATCTCAATTTTCAAATTCTAAATTATGGCCACGAATTTCTTCGAGTTACTCCTCTGTGCGACGGTCAAGCTGTGGAAGCGGGTCGAAGTAATTGGTCGACTGGTTGAACTTTATACTCCTCTTCAAGTTCCATAGAATCGAGGTTTCCGTCCGTTCTAAGTACCAACGCCTTGTCTCGCAAGTTGGCCGACAGCAGAGAGTGCCGTGTCTGTGAGCTCCTCCAAACGATCCGAAGCGTGCCGAATCAAGGGAAGAAAGTGGTTTCGGCTGTTCTTCGCAGCAGACATTACGAAGCCGATGCTTTCCGCCCAATAACAGACAGCTTTCACGGTGCCCTGCAATTAGCCCTTTTAACTATGAGGAGGATGTTGTCGGCGTACATGAGTATGTCGACTCCATCCGGCAGAACCCGAAAGATGGGCTGCATCGCTACCAGGAACTGCGTTACGGATAACACTGATCCCTGCGGCACACCATTTTCCAGCTTGTGTTCACTGGATGTGTAACCACCCAACGACACCTGAAACGTTCGCTCCGAGAGAAAAAATTGCAGTAGATTCATTATCCGACCAGGTATCCGCCAAGGTGCGTAGTAAACTGTGCCGCCTGTGACTCCAGCTCCGTGATTAGACGACGGTTGACAATCCGCTCGAATAGCTTCGTTTTGCAGCTTGTAAACGAGATAGGATGAAAGGCAGTTCGGAATTTTGGCAGTTAGGTTTCAGAATTGGAACGAAGAAGCCATTCCGCCAGCTGGCGGGAAACTCATCGCTGCGCCAGAAATTTTTCAGCAGTATAGATTTCACGGACACGGGAAGGCGTTGAAGCAGCGGGTGCCCTATCAAGGCACCTCGTCCTATGTCGAGAGCGGACAGAAGTTTGACTAGGGTAATATCAACGTTGTACGCGTCGCGGGTATTAGACGAAATCTCAACCATCTGAAATGATGGAGGGTAGCTAGACGTCGCAGATCTTTCGCCGTAGTACGTCGCCTGTTCTTCCGCTACTTCTTCGGGGTTGTCCGTTAGGTCGTTTGAGGATAACTGAGCGTTTCTGCCGATTTTCACGCAGTGTATTAACTGACTGTACGCCACAGTTCTGTCGTAGTGCTGTGCGGCGAGATATTCCCTACGAAGCTTTCCCACGATTGCTCCTTTGCTTTTTTAATCACCTTTCGAGTCTCCGCATTTGCTGCTTGGAATTTTGCCAACGCTTCGGGTTGATTATTAGGGTTGACCCATGTCCGTCCCACTCGGGCTCAGATTGGGTACCACTTCTAGTACTGCATTTGGTCCCTCGGTAGTGCAAACGGTACCCAACTTTGACAGATCGCAGTACACTTTTCACGGCATTCTAGATTACCTTATGAGCCATAAAATTTTGGGCAACTGCAAGGGACATGCTGGTCTTTAATTTGTCTTTGGTTGACCTGCTGCAGACATCGGATCGACCGTAGACACTTTCGTCGCCGACGGATTGCCACCTTTGCTTCGTGGAACCACCTGTCCGATTCGGCCACTTGTACGCAGTATGGACTTAGTTGCTGCTGCAACTATTTTTTTTTTGGTGAAGCTTCCTACATCCCACACGATCTCTGGGCGGATAGTTTCTGCTGTAATCCGTTCATGCAACGTCCAGTCAGCTTGGTCGTAGAGCCATTTTCGCCGCGTTGTTTGCTGACATGACTACCCGAGTATGGACACCGTAATAGGGGAGTGATGCCTGCTGTGCGTGTCTGATAAGGTCCGCAGGATGAACCTCCGAGCCAGACTCTCCGAGCAGATGGTCACATTGACCGCCGAAGTGTTGCTCGAAGCCGGATCGATGCGGGTAGCTGAGTCATCATTCAAAATCACCATTTGCTTCGTCAAGGTCGTTTTGGCTATGAATCGTCCAAGCACGTTTGATTGGTGCGATTCCCATATGATGTGAAATCTCCCAGGAGCAGAATCGGACCTTCTAGCTGAAAAAAATTCAGGCGCGGCAGTACCTGTTTGTGGTTGAGAATTCATCAGACTAACCTGTGGGACGTCTTGCCCCACAGTGTCAGTCATTTCTAAAACTACTACATGACTGCTTCCAGAAACACCGGCAATAGCCGGCACCGGGGAAAGACTTTATGTAGTATCATCGGTGTGGCTACGGAGGTGAATTCGTCATCAACGGGTTTGGGTAAGACGTCCCGGATGACTCCTTCAGGCTGCAGTACTTGCATGGGAAGAGGCACTACACTTTCCCTACTTCCGAACCGAAAAGTCTCGTTGTCCGTGTTCGTACAAGGATCGACGTTGTTCTTCGAACGTTGTTCGAGAGTGGGGCTATCGAAGACGCTGGTTAAGGGGTGTCTCCAATACCTCAGACTCTTCGCCGAACTACTCCATCGGAGTCCCCAGACAACCAAAATGTACGTATAACGAAATCACCTGGAGGCTTTATATGTGCAAAATTTCACATATAAGATGTCGCGAAAAGGCCTTCTACGTATAAAAGTGGAGGCGATTTGCGTGCATATATTATGTGAAGAATAATAACATACAATGCGAGTGTATAAATATTATTCCGAACTAACCTGTGATCTTATGCGACTTAACTTATGATAACAAATGCTGATTTGTCAGCTGCTATGGATTGATTCGAGTGTACGATTGATTGATTGATTCGAGGCTTTGTACGAGTGTACGAGACGAAACAAAATGTATTAATGAACTCAGAAAAGAAGTGGTTTATGCGAGGAATCTCATCAATCTGACGAGTGTTTTGCGGGTTTGATGTAATTAGTATGAATAAACGAGTTGTAACGTGAACTTTCATGCGATTTCTGGTTGTCTGGGTCAGGTCATGGGTGGTGGGTGCGATATTCTTCGGGTCGGGCTGATGTTTGGCGAGGTGGATGGTTTGGGGTAGATGAATTTTGGAGGTCTTCCGCGCTTCGTCTCCTGAACGGCCGGAAAATTGAGCGCGTAATCGGGCCAGCCGTCAAGTGGGCCACTCGTTGCTCTAGGCTGTGGTGGGGCTTCTTTACGACGATGGTTTCACTTGCGTGATGCGTTCTTTCTTGGCTTGCTTGATAAACACCATAATCTGCTCGATCCTTTCGTCCTTTCGTCCTGTAATCAGGCGATTTCCTTATCTTTATCGAATATAACCGCTTTCAGCTCCTTCAGTTTATTCTCAAACACATTCTGTTGTGCAGCTACCTGGGTGTAGATATCTGCTTGCTGTTCCACGCGTTTCCTAGCCTCGGGAAATGTCAAGTTTTCGCTCACTTTTATTTTTAACACATTCACTTCCGTTTTTTAAACCGGACGCTGGCGATTTGATGGCCATTGGTCACCCTTGCAGCTACGGCACAAAGGAGCTTTGCCGTATTCTTCTCCGTGGGGCGAGTAGCAACACGGAGCAAGCCAATTTTCATATACTCCGGGTACATGGTCCTACAGAACGTAAGGATCAGCGCCGGCTATTGACATTTTTGCCACCTTAATTTCGGGTGGTACGCTTCATACGAACCACTTTTTGGCTGATCATTTCTGTTGGATCATCCACCTTCTGAATGTCGGAAATGACGTATCTACTCACCAAATTGGTTCGTTGGGTCCATGTAACCCGGTAATCTACGTTAATAGCAACTAGCGGTCGCCATGTTGCTCCACGTGGAAAACACTTCCACTGGCAACGGCCACTCGTTACCTAACTCACATGGACGATGGAAAAATAAAAGGTAAGATCCTACCTTGTTTTCTCACCGGATGTATTTTTGTGCCGCACTGTAGAAACTCCCGGAAGGCACTATAGTAGGTCGTTAATGAGAATCACACACTTTCTCAATTCCACCTTTCTTTCGATACTTTTCAATCATTCAAAAATTCAAGCACACCATGCACTACTGACAGGTGAATGTAAACGGCCGGGGAGCCGACTGACGGAGTTTTTGTTTGCCGTTTACAGCACGTGGTGTTCACACTTCCAGAGATTAGCTTTCCATTTTTGGTTGATATATTTAACAAGTGTTTGCAGTTGGCATATTTTCCAGACAAATGGAAAAATGCCAAGGTTGTACCAAATTTAAAACCGGACAAAAATCCTGCAGAAGCTTCTAAATCTCGTCAAATCAGTTTGCTCTCCACCATAAGTAAACTTTTTGAAAAGGTCATTTTGAACACATCAATGTAAATTTAATTGTTGCCAATGAACAGTCTGGATTTCAACATGGACATTCGACCACTCATCAACTTTTACGTGTAACAAATGTGATTAATTCCAACAAATCTGAAGGCTATTCTACTGGTCTTGCTCTTCTAGACATAGAAAACGCATTCGACAGTTTTTGGTATGAAGGCTTAATGTATAATAAAAAAAAACATTATTTACCATTTTACATTGTTAGATTAATCCAAAATTATCTGTCAAATCGTGCACTTCAGGTTAATTATCAGAACGATAAGTCTTAAAGACTTCCTGTACGCGCTGATGTTCTTCAAGGCAGCATTTTGGGGCCAATATTAGCGGAATTTGGGGCAAGTGTGCCACCTTAAGCAAATTGATTTCTAACTTTGCCTAAAGCTTATAAAATCCACTTATTTAGCCTCATGATGTTAGTTTCACATTTTTTCATAACCACTGTATCATTCAAAAAGAAAATAACTTCAAAAAGTATTAGTTTTGGAGCTTCTCAAATACCATCCAAAATAACCTATTTTTCGACACTTTGGGGCAAGTGTGCCACCCATATGGGGCAAGACGGCCACCGAATGAACATCGCATGTAATTCACCTTGTAATAAAATTTTCTTTATTTCCTTATCATATTACTTACAAAGCATACGCTAATCGATAATTTAAAAAAATAATTTAAGTTTACCGTGACAAGGGGATGATTTATAACAAGGTTCAAAACATGCCTAGCTCTCTATTACTCAATTCGAATAACTTAAATGATTGTTTTTGTCTCCATTCAATAGAATATCTGTATTACCCTTATATTACAGCGGTGTATAATACTACACTAGATCAGCACTATATAACGGTAAAATATTGATGTAGATATGTAAAACGGTACTTAATAAGCAGAATAACAAGTTATTTTTGAATATTTAGAGAAAAAAATCACTTTAGGGGCAAAAATGTCAGATATTCCCCTACTATACTTCAGAAACCACTACTGGTGTCTCATTTTGGTTTATTCTTCTTTCTGGCGTTACGTCCCCACTGGGACAGAGCCGGCTTCTCAGCTTAGTGTTCTTATGAGCACTTCCACAGTTATTAACTGAGAGCTTACTATGCCAATGACCATTTTTGCATGCGTATATCGTGTGGCAGATACGAAGATACTCTATGCCCTGGGAAGTCGAGAAAATTTCCAACCCGAAAAGATCCTCGACCGGTGGGATTCGAACCCACGACCCTCAGCTTGGTCTTGCTGAATAGCTGCGCGTTTACCGCTACGGCTATCTGGGCCCCAACAATTTTGGTTTATTATTATGATTTTAATGATGATGATTACATTTTTATAAATTTCACGCCAACAATTTTCGTTTACCAAATAGGTGGTACACTTGCCCCAATAAGTATAGAATTCAACCAAACTGGATTTCGTATGTAGAACTAAATACTTTTTTCGTTCAAATGCCACAATAACTTACACATTTGAATAGTTTCATGATCTACAGTACATAAAAAAAATCTGTCAATAATTTACCTTTTACCATGCTATTTAGAAACAACAAAATCTTATAAAAATCCACTCAAATTTGGCGCGGTAAATGGCTGGGCATGGCGTACCATTGGTACCTCGCGTACCTGCAGGAATAAAATAGACCCCTTTGTGCGGTCCTTAGCCTCTTGCCCAGCAACTCCTATCCCTACCTCCTCGTGGTACTGGCCGGGGTACGAGTAACCTTGGGGAAGATCGGGTAACCAACCCCCGGTGGGAACTTTGGTCGTATGCTGACAGGGAAGGGGGGGTTTGCTTTTGCAAACCTGGAGCGTCTGTACTCCACGTTAGGAGCGGCTCACAACAGCGTCTGTTCCCCATGTCAGGGGCGGCTGATCATCGTCCGAGTGCCAGAGAAGGACTCTAAGCTAAACTGCGCACTATGGCCCTCCGAACATTTAGGGGGAATGGTCCTCCGGAAATCTAGGGGGTTGGTGTCAGGCCCTGCGAGCCAGCCGTAAAAACACATCAGCACAGGAACGTCAACGAGAGAATACGGACCGGAACAATCGGCAAAGACCACAGCGACGAAAATGGACTAGCGATTGGAAACTCGGTACGTGGAACTGCAAATCTCTCAACTTCATTGGAAGTACTCGCATACTCTCCGATGTACTGAAGACCCGCGGTTTCGACATCGTAGCGCTGCAGGAGGTGTGCTGGACAGGAGCATTGGTGCGAACGTTTAGAGGTAATCATACCATCTACCAGAGCTGCGGCAACACACGCGAGCTGGGAACAGCTTTTATAGTGATGGGTGATATGGAAAGGCGCGTGATCGGGTGGTGGCCGATCAATGAACGAATGTGCAAGTTAAGAATCAAAGGCCGATTCTTTAACTTCAGCATAATTAACGTGCATAGCCCACACTCCGGAAGCACTGATGATGACAAGGACGCATTTTACGCGCAGCTCGAACGCGAGTACGACCGCTGCCCAAGCCACGACGTCAAGATCATCATAGGAGATTTGAACGCTCAGGTTGGCCAGGAGGAGGAGTTCAGACCGACGATTGGAAAGTTCAGCGCCCACCGGCTGACGAACGAGAACGGCCTACGACTGATAGATTTTGCCGCCTCCAAGAACATGGCCATTCGTAGCACCTATTTCCAGCACAGCCTCCCGTATCGGTACACCTGGAGATCACCTCAGCAGACAGAATCGCAAATCGACCACGTTTTGATCGATGGACGGCACTTCTCCGACATAACCGACGTCAGAACCTATCGTGGCGCCAACATTGACTCCGACCACTATCTGGTGATGGTGAAACTGCGCCCAAAACTATCCGTCATCAACAATGTACGGTACCGACGCCCGCCCCGGTACAATCTCGAGCGGCTGAAACAACCGGATGTCGCCAATGCGTACGCGCAGCATCTTGAGGCAGCGTTGCCGGATGAGGGCGAGCTCGATAGGGCCCCTCTTGAGGACTGCTGGAGGACAGTCAAAGCAGCCATTAACGACGCTGCCGAAAGCGTTGTCGGATATGTGGAACGGAGCTCAAGAAACGATTGGTTCGACGAGGAGTGCCAAGAGGTTTTAGAGGAGAAGAATGCAGCGCGGGCTGCAATGCTGCAGCATGGTACGCGGCAAAACGTGGAACGATACAGACTGAAGCGGAAACAGCAAACCCGCCTATTCCAGGACAAAAAGCGCCGCCTGGAAGAGGTGGAATGCCAAGAGATGGAGTTGCTGTACCGTTCTCGAGAAACGCGGAAGTTCTATCAGAAGCTCAACACATCCCGCAAAGGCTTCGTGCCGCGAGCTGAGATGTGCCGGGATAAGGATGGGAGCATCTTGACGGACGGACGCGAGGTGATCGAAAGGTGGAAGCAGCACTACGATGAACACCTGAATGGCGCAGAGAACACAGGCACAGAAGGTCAGGACAGCGAAGGCGATGGCTACGTCAGCACAGCGGATAGCGGAAATCAACCAGCTCCCACGATGGGGGAAGTTAAGGATGCCATTCAACAGCTCAAGAACAACAAAGCCGCTGGCAAGGATGGTATCGGAGCCGAACTCATCAAGATGGGCCCGGACAGGTTGGCCGCTTGTCTGCATCGGCTGATAGTCAGAATCTGGGAAACGGAACAGCTACCGGAGGAGTGGAAGCAAGGCGTTATATGCCCTATCTACAAAAAGGGCGACAAACTGGAGTGTGAAAATTATCGTGCAATCACCATCCTAAACGCCGCCTATAAAGTGCTATCCCAGATTCTCTTCCGTCGTCTATCACCTATAGCAAACGAGTTCGTGGGAAGTTATCAAGCAGGTTTCATCGACGGCCGCTCGACAACGGACCAGATCTTTTCCGTGCGGCAAATCCTCCAGAAATGCCGTGAGTACCAGGTCCCTACGCACCATTTGTTCATCGATTTTAAGGCGGCATACGATAGTATCGACCGCATAGAGCTATGGAAAATCATGGACGAGAACAGCTTTCCCGGGAAGCTCACAAGATTGATCAGAGCAACGATGGACGGTGTGCAAAACTGCGTGAAGATCTCGGGCGAACACTCCAGTTCGTTCGAGTCTCGGCGGGGACTACGACAGGGCGACGGACTTTCGTGCCTGTTGTTCAATATTGCGCTTGAAGGTGTCATGCGGAGAGCCGGACTTAACAGTCGAGGCACGATTTTCACGAGATCCGGACAATTTGTTTGCTTCGCGGACGACATGGATATTATTGGGAGAAAATTTGAAACGGTGGCAGATTTGTTCACCCGCCTGAAACGCGAAGCAACAAGAGTCGGGCTAATGGTGAATGCGTCGAAAACAAAGTACATGCTGGTTGGCGGAACTGAGCGCGACAGGACCCGCCTAGGAAGCAGTGTTACGATAGACGGGGATACCTTCGAGGTGGTGGACGAGTTCGTCTACCTCGGATCCTTGTTGACGGCTGACAACAATGTTAGTCGGGAAATACGAAGGCGCATCATCAGTGGAAGTCGTGCCTACTATGGGCTCCAGAAGAAACTGCGGTCAAGAAAGATTCACCCCCGCACCAAATGCACGATGTACAAAACGCTCATAAGACCGGTAGTCCTCTATGGGCATGAGGCGTGGACTATGCTCGAGGAGGACTTGCAAGCTCTTGGGGTTTTCGAACGCCGAGTGCTAAGGACGATCTTCGGCGGCGTGCAGGAGAACGGCGTGTGGCGGCGAAGGATGAACCACGAGCTCGCTCAACTCTACGGCGAACCCAGTATCGTGAAGGTAGCTAAAGCTGGAAGGATACGCTGGGCAGGGCATGTTGCAAGAATGCCGGACAACAACCCTGTAAAGATGGTGTTCGCCACGAATCCGGTCGGAACAAGAAGGCGTGGGGCGCAGCGAGCTAGGTGGATTGACCAGGTACACCAGGACCTGGAGAGCGTGGGTCACAGTCGAGGATGGAGAGAAGCGGCCATGAACCGAGGGAATTGGCGAAATATTGTTGGCGAGGCTTTATCAAGATAATTGATGTAAAGCCAAATAAGTTCAAGTTCATACGGTTTTGAGAAAACTAATTAAGAAGAATCACAACCTGTCTTCGAAAACTGTTTTAAAATGAATCACCTTTTTAACATTTTTTCGCCGTGTAAATCGCTTAAATTTTGCATACAATCAGCTTATAACAAAATCATAAGCCGTTTCATTCAGTTACTTTCGACGTTTTTCTACCAGTGTAAAGTCGGCTCAAGTAGTGTTTTGTTTTGATTCGTTGTTAAGTCACTTTGTCTCTCCATACAACGGAGCGGTGAAAGTTGCGGTTGGGTTGCGAAAATTGAAATTCTTACTTACGCCGTTTTGTAAAACGTTCTAAAAGTGAAAAATCTAGTTGGGTAAGAGCGGAACGTGTGTAATTTCGTCTGCAAAACACGTAGGATCGATAAAGGATCGAGATTTTTTTCTAGTACATGAAAGTTACATTATAACCCCCTTTGGACATAGCGTGGCTCCATTCGTTGGCGGGACCTGTTGCACGAGAGATAGATACAGACAGTCAGGAGGAGTAGCCAGTAAACTACTCCGAGGAAGTATAGACATAATGGAACTATCCGAAAAAAGCCTGAGGTCGTGAGGACAAAAATGGGAAGATTTTCCGATTTTGGAATGGTTAAATCGTTTAGAAGAAACTGGAGGCGATGACCTTCGAACGGTCTTTGAAAATGAGTTATTTGTTCCAAAATAATTTTGTTGGAGCTTTTTGTAGTTAAGAAATCGATTCATATGTGTAATTGAAAATATAAATACTCTCGCGATCTATACAGCTTGATATAACTTGTTTTAAAGGTATGAGCACAAGCATGAGCATGATTGACTGTCCACAGTTACTACTCTGTTATTGTAAGACCAGCTGTAATTACACAGGAAACCAACAGACGCTACTAAGGATCAGCAGTACCTATCCTCTATGTGTAAATATTGGTGTACTGATTATTATGATATAGCTAGACGACGCCGGCTGCTTCCAATACAGGACAATTTGAGGATGGGAGGAAAATGTTGACGTGTTACTTGCATTATAGAAGCCGAGGAGTCCTCTGCACTTCCACAAGAAAATACTGTAATGGGAAAGGCTTGTTTAAAACGAATGTGGTAAACGATAAAGATAAAATTTAAAATTAATCCATGAGCATGGTTATAGATGATCGATACTCTTTTCGTTACCGAACTACGCGACCCGGACGAATCCTACTTCAATTTAAATAGCTATCACTCCACTGACCGACTGTATTTCCGGTCCATTTAAATCTGTTTCCGATTGGAGTAAGTAAATGGATGTAAAAGCCTTTGCCAAACAAACCGATAATGCGATCAAACACACTCGAATGAGTGCTGTCAGTTAACTCGTCTTGGCGGAAACAGTGAGCGCATTCACAATTCTCACCACCGGCGGTCACAGCCTTTCACCGCTGTCGGCCCTTTCGGCACCCGACTGGCAAGAGCGATACTTCTTTTCTTCTGGCTATACGTCCCAACTGGGATAAAGTCTGCTTCTCAGCTTAGTGTTCTTACGAGCACTTCCACAGTTAATAGCTGAGAGCTTTCTTCGCCTATATTGACCATTTTGGCATGTCTATATCATGTGGCAGGTACGATAATACTCTATGCCCAGGGGAAACGAGAAAATTTCTGGTGGGAATCGAACGCTAGACCCTCAGCTTGGTCTTGCAGAAAAGCGGCACATTTACCGCTATGGCTATCTGGAGAGAGGGAGAGCCTGCAAACACTTAATCCGCCGGGATTGAGTGCAAATTTCATCGGAAATTAATTTCGTCCATTTTCAGTACACCAATCGAAGCAAGCGTATATAAAAAGCGCAGCACTCCAGAATGACTGATTAATTAAGTGAACGCCTGGCGGCTCTCATGCAAAAGCTACCTCCCTGTCGCGAAAACAATGAACATAAACGAGGGGAAGGGCACATCGAATTCCGCGCGCGAACGAAAAGGCGTAACGGAATGTCACACCCTCAATCCGGTCGCTATCGTCGCCCGCACTAAGGGGTATTGGGCGAAGCTAGCTGGCCAAAAGTTATTTTTTGCAATTCCGTTGCAAATCAATCAACTTTTTATTGTAAAGTTGATCAACATAACGGCCTACTTTTCCTACCGAAAAAACAATGCTGAAAAGTGTACTTTCATGTACTCTTTTCGGTGTTGAAAAGTAGCACTTTTCAGTACTATTTTGGTAGGCGTTCTGCGCGGCGTGTGAGTCGAGACGAGTCGTTCTCACCTCGGGTGACGTCAATGCCTCACATGCCGCACAAAATAAGCACAATTGCATCTGATTTTTTGTTTCTATCTATGACTGGCATAAGGTGAGAATTGTCGGTGTCGTGACAATTCACGACTAAAGTGAAGTGACTTTCAATTTGGTTTACACGGCGGTCACTTCACTCGAGTCTATATCCTTTGTGCAATCTGGTTCCCACACAAGCTGGTGATTGTGATGGGATCGGATCGTCCAGCATTTGTAGTCAGCTATTGTTTGTTCTGTCTTACCTGTTCTTTCCTCCAATAGGGAATAAAGATGTGCATGATACCGATGGGAGTGTGAAAATTTGTGACATTCATGGGTACTTATCACAGCCTACATGATTGAAAAATACTGAATTTAAACTACGCATGGATGTATGCCCATGTGGGTTCTCTTGAAATGTTTGTTATTACTTTAAGAGTTCATCCAGCTGAAACGACATTTTTCGAAATAGCAAAAAAATGTTGTATGCATCTCGTTGCAAAACTCAATTTTTTCAGCACTCGTTGTATTCAGCACTTAGTTGTAAATGTACAACTAGTGCTAAAAAAATCATCATTTTGCAACTTGTTGCATAAATAACTATTTGAAATTCGTTCATATTCTGAAATCATGTTCTGCGTGTGGCACAAACAGACGCGTGGACAGGAGGGGTCCAAAATTGGCCTCAAACGGATATCTCCACATCCAAATAAGCTAGAAGGTTGGTGTCTTTGGCAAAGTTATTCAGCAGATCAAGGGCTATCTGGCGATGATAAATTTGACTGAGAATTCATCTGTTAGGTGGCGTTAGTGACAAATTTTATTTAATCATCTGTATCTCTAAATCCTTATCAGCTGGAAGGTTGGTCTGTCGGTTAAGGGTCTGATTGGGAATTCATCCGCTTATTGGAGCTAGTAAAAATAAATCATTAATCTTTTCCATCTTAAGATCCTTATCGGCTATCAGTTTAGTGCCTTCGGCAAAGATATTCACCAGATTAAGGGCTATCTGGAGTTGTCAATAGGGCGATATTCAAAACTAAAAGGCCATAGATGGCTGTTTTTCAGTGGTAGTAAAAATAGATCTTGAAGCAAAGAAAGCACCACGCTAGTTTTATACGTAATTAAAACGTTTGATTTCTAATCACTACTTTCATTTATCCAGTTTCCTTATTGTAAGTAATTAAAGTTTTTAATTACTTTCCACACGTTTTAACAGTTCTCGACTACCATTCTTCCATGTGCTTGTGTTGAAAATTGGATAAATTTGAGAAAAGAGCGTAGGGCGATCAGTGAGTGGTATACAAATATCAGTGTCGCCGCTCGGCCAGTGAGAGAAACTGAATGTTCGAAAGGTTGTTATCTGTTGTTTTTGCCGCTGGTGCCAACTGTTAGTGTTTTGGACTGATGTACCCAATTAGTTTTTTTTAACAGTCGATACCCAATTGGCGCCAATGAATGGTCGACCAGAATAAAACATAAAATCAATGCAACTGCGCTTTAAGAGACTATAAGGGAAGCCATGAAAAAGAACTTTTAACATGGATCTATAATTATGAATATAAAGTTATGAAGAGATGACTGTAACGCAATCAATCGGATTATTCCTCAAATAGATTCCACCGTTAGACACGAACCTTTATTAATGTTCATATTTTATAAATAAAAGATTTGTTGTTAGATGTTTTGAATCTCCAAGGGCAGGGCTGGTTGTGGCTGAGTGTCTTCAGACTTCAGGCCAAAAGAAACCAAAAAGAGATCAAACAGGATCCAAAACTATCCTGGACTCTAACTGGATATCTCTTGAAAAATATTTCTAAGAATTGTTTTCGAAGTCCCTAGTAGTGATATTCAGTAATGAAAGGTGGCGAACATGTCTGCTGAACCGGAACAAAAACAAAAAAAGTTCGAGAACATCAGAGTGCTGATTTACTTGCATCTTTCGTACTCGCGAGTATACGACGCTTATGTGAAACGTGATCGTGTTCGGAGCTGTGCAGCTGATTTATAAGGTTTTTTTGACTACAAACTGGTAGTTTCCCAAGTAACATTGGTAGATAAAATGCTGTTTAAACAGCCTCTTTTCACCTGAAGAAGCTGTTATTCAGCTACCAATGTTACCTGGGTTACTGTCGATGGATAAGCATACAATTGATTTCTCTGTCAAAACCATAATATAAAGCACAACTTGTTCGGTTACTCGCGAACTTTTTGTTAACTCTTTTGGTATGTACTCCAGAGCAGGCGGGTGCGAACTTTCATACGACAAGCCTGTTTACGAGTCTGTCATGAATATTTTGCATTGGTTTACACTCGTAATGTGCTTCGCGAAGCAAACAATTCAATCCCAGCTGATATTACAACTTACATTACTATATACATATTTTTCAGGATTTTAATCAAATCAAATAAATTTAGGTATATGCTCAAAGGTTTCTTTAGATATTACTCCAAAAATTGCTTTAGGAGTTCATTTAGTGATTGCTATAGGGACTTCCTAAGGGATTCCTCCAAAAAATCTGTTTCAGATACCTTAAAGAATTCAACATGGAATTTGACTAAATTGTATCACAGCATATCAAGTACTTATTCAAAGATTCTTTCATAAATGATCCAAGAAAGTGCTGAGTCCTTCCAGAATTCATTTAGTTATTTTTCCACCGTTTTCTCTAGGATTTTCTCCCGTTTAGAACATCTTCCAGAATTCAATCAATAACACAGCAGAACGAGTTTTTTTTTTCTGAAACACCAAAATATTGCTATTTACATTATATGAGGTTACTGAATCTATTGTCGCTTTCAAAAATATCATAGCACATCTTGCTTACGGATTTATGTGCTTGATGTACAACAGAAATCCGTTTAGGAGCTACAAAATACGATAAAACTAGGTTTGTAATAGTTTCGTCACAGACAAACAGACGTAACACTTTAATTATTTCCATCGCACAGCATAATAGCGCCCAATTCTAATAAGTGGTAGTTGGCCGATGGGCTACTCGTGGCGCTCGCATTATTTTTGTTCGAGTTTGACATTTGCTCACTACCGCCATCTAAATACCGGTTGGCCAAATGAAGTATTTTTAGCATTGGCCGTAAATGTTCACGTGACTATGTTTTAAATTGACAATTATTCTAGCGGTTGCGTCTGTTTGTCTGTGGTTTCGTTAACAAAAAGGTACTTTTTGATGATTTGGAAAAGTATTGTATCTGACCAAACGCCAAATTTTGTATGGAAACTTAAAGATTGTTAAAAAAAGGTTTAGTCGTGATTAAATCGTGCTATTCCCATCAAACTAAGTCTCACACATTAGTTTAGGGCCTATTCTGCATTATCAATAGATTTAATTACGGTGTTGGGGATATAACACACGCCAAGGACCGAGGATCGAATCCCATCCCCGAGAAAGTCATTTATAAACTTAAGGTTATAATGACGACTTCTTTCGGAAGGGAAGTGAAGTCGTTGATTTCGAGATAAACTAGTCTAGAGTTAAAAACAATGGAATTCTTGTAAAGTTTTTTAGAAAAATCCCAAAAAAATTGGTTAAAGATTCTGAAATAAACCTTTGTGGATTTTTTTGAAAGTACTCCTGTTGGAATCATCACCTACGGTAACAATTGGAGAAATTTGTGGAAGGATAAATATCTATTAATGATATCTGGAGAAAATCTTGTGATAGTTTGTGGGTGAATTTATAGAGTGATGTCTGTTGATATTACTACAGGTAGTAGCGTTGGCAGTGGATCACCTTGAGCAATTTCTAAAGGAATTTGTTCAAGCATCTCATGACATTCACTGGAAGAATTTCTGCAAAATTTGTGGAGGAATTTTTAGAGGTTAGCTTGGAGGTTCCCTGTAGCAGTCTCTAAAAGTATTACAGAAGGCATCTTTGAAGAAATCATCACAAGAGTTCCTGAAGGCTTTTCTCGAGGAATCTGAGTTTGAATTCCTGACTAACCTGTAGAATAAACGCGCACCCCAAAGGTTTTTTTTGTAGGTTCAAGTAGAAAAAGTGGATTTAGAGGTCATATTGATTAAAAAAACGTTTTAGGGACCTTCCATTGAAAATAAAGACTTGCATTCAAATATAAATTAATTTTACTTCGAAACAACTCTTTGTGTGTAAGTAATAGTAATTAACAGAATAATAATCTCAACCAGCGGCGATTCCCTAACCTCAAATCTACCTGTTCCACAAATAGAAATTCTTGAATTTCAGCAACAAATTTGCATGTAATGAGTAGAGATTTGTTAGAAAAGACGATTTCAATAATTAGCTTTTTGGTTTATAATCTAAATTTGTCGAAATAGCCATTTTTAGAGTCGTAGAACAGGTTGAAAGTGAGGTTACTAGTCGCCACTGATCTCAACATAAAGATATTCTTCTACCTTTATAGTTGAAATATTTTTTGAAATGTGGATCCTATTTTTACTCACAATTCTTCATTTGATTTCGGATTGCCTAATTCTGACGAATTTTTATTGTTCAACAGATGTACAATTAGAAGCAAGTTTAATGAAGGCACTCTCAGAAGCGTAGCTATGGGGGGTGCGGTGGGTGCGGTTCGCACAAAGTGCTTAAGGGCCCGAAAACAAAAGAAAATTTTTAATAGCATTAGAAATTGAGAACTCTCCAGAAATTGTTATAAAAATTCCTCTAGAAATTCTCTCAGGAGTTCGTCTTGAAATTCCTTGAATGATTTTTTAGGATATGCTAAGACGAGTTGCTTCAAAATTAGCTCCAGAAAATCCTTCACCAATCCACCACCAGACATTGAAAATTCTCTCAGATTTTGTACGATATTCCTTCAGAAATATTCTCCAGATAATCACAATACCTTGAATATATTTCTACAGATTTTTTTCAGAAAAAGAACAAACGATTATTCTAGGATTGATGTAAATTCGTGTATTATTATTTCGAAAAATAATATAATAATTCCTCGAAGGCTCGTATGGCAAATTTCCAGACGTTTTCAAAACCAATCCTTCAAGAATTACCCCACAGATTCATAAATTCTTCCATAAACTATACCACAAAATCCATAAGAAATTCTTCCAGGATTTTTACAAGAAATATTATCAAGGTTGCCTCAAAATTTCTCCATAAATTAGTATATTTTTCAAAGATTTATAGAATTATTTTTGAAGCAAATTTCACTTGGACAATTCAAAAAATGCTTACATCACATAATACAGCATTTATTCCTGTAGTTCCTCCAAGACAATAGACTAAGTGAGTAGAAGACTGTAGTTCCTTCAAAATTTTCAGTGATTTTCTTAAGAAAAATTTTGTTTAGTTTATTTAACAATAATTTCGTTAGTAATTTATCTGAAGACTCATAAAAGACCCTCTCGAAAGTCCAGAAGAGATCAGGAGATCTTTAAAAGACTTCTCTTTTGTAGGAATTCATTCTGTGTTTCATCAGTGATATATATAGGATTTCCTTTAGCATTATATCTATTTGATTTATGGGGAATTCCCTCCAATAATTCCTAAAAATGTACTTAGCATCTTTTTGGACAAATCTTGTAACAATTTTTGAGTATTTCTTTGGGAAATTTTCTGATTGTTTCATTGAAAAAAGTTCTGGTCGAATTCTTCAAACTTCCTCCAATGGAAACCCTAGAGGTATTCCTTGGGAAATCTATGAAGGAATCGATCAATGTACTTCTGAAGAAATTTTAGAATTGATAGCTGGAGGAAACTTTAAGCAGAGATCTAAATTATATTCTGATGAAATTTCAGAATAAAATCATTAAATCCCACAGACACTTTTAGAAAGACGTTTTTAGAGTTGTGTGGTGGGATTACTTGATGAATCCTTATTGAAACGTGTTTCCTTTTCAGTCCCCTTTTGGTCTCATTTTTCTGACATGAGGTTTCTCGAGTGTTTTTAGTCACTTGAAACCCCTGAAGTGGTTGTGTCGGCATATTTCCCTTCATTAATTAACATTTTAATTACTGAATAAAACGTCAAAAACGACTTCAACAATTCTAAATATTACTATTGATTGAACATATATTATTATTTCTATTCATTTATTAGTCAATTGGTACAAACACCTTTTTGAAGGGTCCCCGAATTTGACTCCGCTACGGGCCCCAAAAACCCTAGCTACGCCATTGGCGTACTTAATTATGAATTTTTGCAATTTCTCATCGTAATAGGCTGTTTTTCATCACGCCAATCTGTCATGAAACGGCCTACTTTCCTGCACTGAAGTATGCAGTGCAGGAATTGTCATTACGCAACTGAAATCAGTGCTGTAATGATTCATTACGCAACGCTGTCTCATTACGCAACACAATGGTGAATGCTTTCCGATATCATTTCTGATACCCTCAATTGGTCTTCAACGAAATTACAAAAAATGTTGTACGTAACTCGTTGCAGAACTCGATTTTTACAGCACTCGTCGTAATTATCCTACTCGACAAGCCTCGTAGGATAAATTTACGACTCGTGCTGTAAAAATTGTCATTCTGCAACTTGTTCCGTAAACTACTATTGTCAACTCCCAAAACAGAGTGGAAAGTTCTACTTTTCAGCACCGTTGTGAAACAGTGCTGGAAAGTGTCACTTTTCAGTACCGTTTTTGTTGGTGGGAAAACTAGTCCGTCTTTTGACAGAAAGTAGGCTGATATGCAAAGTTATTGCAAAAAAAACATGCCATTTTTTAACGCGTTCAGCTAACTAACTGAAAATCAAGATTGCAAAGAACGCATTGAAATACATTTGGCCAGCTATATTGTTCAAATACCCCATAGTACGCCGTCGTCATCGTTTCTCTGACTCTCTCTCGCGTTGAATCATCCTTCGACTGGCCTCCCCTGGAGCCGGGCCCATTATTCACATCAAATTTGGTATTCGCAATTCTGCAACAATTCTTGCGTTGGTTCATGCACTGAAAACTGCTTTTCGTATTTCTTGTAATAATCATTTTTTAAAATGACATTTGATGCCGTTTTCATTCACCATACGAAATATTTGAACTTGAAACCATCTCACGATTCGAAAAATTTATGAAATATTAGTGAAACACATGTTTCACTTTTTGTTGATGAGTGTATTCATATATTTTTATGATTGTCTTTCACTACTACTCGCTTTGGATACAAATTGTTTAATATCACGAAATTGATTATTTGTTGAACCCATTTCGTCGTATGCACTTGAGCATTAAGATTCTGTACTGTTTTATGAAGAATTCGTACCTAGATTGTGTTTCAATGTTCATTCATGATATGAAATAAATGTTTTTCGATTACGAAATGTTCGATACAATATAATTTTATTGCAGAAAACAACGAAAGATTTCGTAGTTCAAACGAATGATTAAGTTATATGAAAACAGAAAATATTTTCAGTGTGTGAGATTATTTTATGTTGTTTCCAGGTAATTTAATTAAAATTCACGGTACATTGAGTCGTATTGTTTGCCTGTCGCCGCGATGTCACGCTTGAACGGAGTTGTGTTTGGCCAAAAATTTGAATTTCGGCTGCGGTTAAATCACACTCTACCTCAAAATGCACCAACTGCTATTTTCGTTTAAAAACGTCGCACTTTCAGCACTTTTTCGTTGTTGTTAAACTTTTACCTAAATTTCACTGCGTCGGAACAATAACAAACACTCGACAACCTTCGCAACGGAATGCAACACTGCACAACACTGAAGAGAAGCACGCAACAATGGACGGAAACCTTTAACTTCGGAAACGAGCAACGAGATCGGTTGGGGAGAAACGAAGTCTGGTCGCGACCGCTGTTTGCAAATGACTGGAGACTACAAACTTTGAGCCGATCAGTCAGATTGGGAAGCGAAGAGAACAAGTTAAGTTGGATCACTACTGACTGGAAGCAAAGGCGGCGTGACGTCATCGTAGTCGTCGTGCTGCGAAGCCGTTCGTCTGTCCGTCGAACACATATTTGGGTGGCCGGTTGATCATCGTCGTCTTCGTCGCAGTAGGCGAATCATTCCGCAGCTAACCAAGGAAAATCGCCGGCCCACTTTGTTTTTGTTTACATTTGCTTCGTCGGTTTCGTTCGTCGCATGCAGCGTTCTGTGCGGAACTTGGGAGTGTTGCATGATACCAGTGCGGCAACATGTTGCATGTGATCAGTGATGCATCTCTGCCATATAACAGTGATGATTTATGTGGATTGTTTTGATTAATATTTCTTTTATTATATTTTAAAATTTCATTAATTTCAATTTCATTTTTTTCATAATGTTAAACTTTGTATTTAAAATAGTTAGTGCCATATTGAACATTATAGGTTCATTTCTTTTATCTAGTTATTCTGTTGTGGAAAACAGAAAAGCCCTCAAACATCTTACAGGTAGCACTTTTCAACAGAATTTGCTGTTAAGATGAAGATGAATCGAAGCAACACCTACAAATTAACAAAATATGTGTGTCGACTGTAGTTTTGATATTGTAAACAAAAAAAGTAGAATTTTTTAAGGTAATCGATTGAGAGTTAATCATACTGCATTTATTATTTTACATATACACAATAACAATTTGAACTTGCATTAAATCTCCTTCGCAGCAGTAAGAATCCCGCCAGAACAAAACAAAATGATCTCATTCCTGTTGCGCCAACTCGTAGCTGCAACTCCTACACCTGGACAACCCGAAAAAGTTCATGTCGGACAAGGCAAAATTAAACCTGTTGAACGTATAGCAACTACTCCCGACAGTACCCCAAAACGTGTGGGAACACCCGTGGCTATAAAAGGAAACGCCATTTCGCAAGACGTGGAGACTTGTCACCATGCCAAAAAAGCTTTTAGTAGGCTTTCGTTCTCTTCCCAATCTTCACTCACGACACACGACGCAAGACTCGGTAGAAATAGAAACTTTTGGCACATGTAACTTAGGCACACACGTTTTTGCCGTCATCAGAAGCCGATGGTGAAGGTCACCGTAAAAATGAAAGGTGAGGTCATGGTCTGTGGCGAAAAATAAGTTTGGGTGAGATTGAATGTGTGGTTTGCGAGTGGTCAACACGATTTGTAATTATTCTAATTGAATTTTCCGTTTTTTCGGTGTTACAGTCCAAATGATATAGAGGGTGATACTTAGGGTTTTTTAAGCATTTACAAAAATCGTAGCGGTAAACACGTAATAGAAGTTAAATCGCCACTTATCAAACGTTTCCAAAGATTCTCATTTGACTGGTCAAGATTGTTTTACTAATGAGCTGAACAAGACATGTTTCCCCAATAAAAAACAAATGTGTATGTAAAAAGAAATATTTAAAAGACGAACTAACGTTTTACTTGCTTCGCACTATTTCCACATGCTAAACATAAACATGATTTATAGCTGAATAAGTATTTAATAAACTCCTAATTCAGCTTCGGTCCAAAAGAGGTCAAAATAACGATTAACAAACACTTTGCTCAGCAATAAATAAGCCTTGCAAAAGAGGTCACACTATAGCTAAATTCTGCGGCTAAATTTTCGGAAAACGGACAAAATATGCGAAATTGGGGTTTGAGTTCCGAATGCATTTCAATGTTTAAATTACTAATATAGAAAAAGTTACCAGTTACAATCATAACTGATGCTTTCTTAATACTTTTTGAATAGCTGTTAATAAAATAATCTTGGTCAGCCTCCATTAATAAAAGATTACTTTGAAAAACAGAAATAAACATTTAAACTAAGTATTCCGAGAAGGAGCGAAGTTCTGACAAACAAAACTTAATATTGGCTTGATTGACATAAGAGAAGATCTGAAGACAATCTTCACGAAACGCGACGTGATTGCAGATTTAATGAACAGCTCGCAGCAATTGGTCAAATCTTACAGAATCTAAATATGACATGCCAATGTTGTTCTAGTAGTTAATTTTAGATGAGAAATTCTCGCTAAGACCGGCCCACTATTTATACTTGGTCTTTCAAAATGTTAAAAATTATGCTCATTCAAAAGCTGACATGAGATATTATATGCATTGGTGCTAGAAAGGAGGTGGTACAACGAGAGGGAGGGTGGGTCAATATAGGAGACCCCCTCCCCCTAGTATGAAATAGTAGTTTACGTAACAAGTTGCAGAATGATGTTTTTTACAGCACGAGTCGTAAATCTATCCTACGAAGCTTGGCGAGTAGAATAATTACGACGAGTGCTGCAAAAATCGAGTTCTGCATCGAGTTACGTCAACATTTTTTGCAATTTTATGAAAGACCATTTCAGGATATCAGAAATCATATCGAAATGCATTCACCATCATTTTACAATTTCTGAAAACTTGTTGTGTTATGATTCATTACGCAAATCGAAACAGTTGCGTAATGAGAAAGCGTTGCACAATGACTATTCCCGAACTGCATACTTCAGTGCAGGAAAGTAGGCCGTTTCATGACATATTGGTGTGTTGAAAAACAGCCTAATTACGATGAGAAATTGCAAAAATATAGTTTGCTCTTGTAATGACCATTCAATTTGGTACACACAAATCATGCCACGCTCCAAGGAGTGGTGTAAAAATCCAGCCGTATAAAAGCTGAGCTGAATGCTTGTAAAACGTGTTTAAGCCTGAAACATAAAGTTGGTATTCAACGACATGCTTTAAAGTTTCTCCAAATTTATGTGAACAACGCCTGAACAAAGGTTGGCCAGTAAAATCTTTAAAATGTTATTAAACATGATTCTGACTAGAAATGTCATGATGGAGTTTGTTAAATAGGTGAATTTTTGTTGGGAAGGTCTCTAAAGTTCCTACTTTAAAGGCATTCAATCACTACCAGCCCTGATTAGGTTTTACTTAAGAGTTTTCTTTAGGAACATTTCCCGTCTATTTTCAGAAATTCTATCAGTAGTTTTTTAATTAATTCTTTGACAATTTGCTAGATAAAGACATTCGTATATAAATATGTGATTTTTTTTTTCTAAAGCAATGATTTGGGTAATTCCTGAAAGTATTCTTACAAAAACTTCTTACTTAAATCTTGAAGAAATCATGAGTGAAAATTTTGTAAGAAATTATAACAAATCCGTGGAGCCATATTTGTCATATATAAGAAATTTTTATTAAATTTGAAAATTAAACTCCCAAAAAATGGATTCCAAATTTTGGACGCATTCCAAGAATCGAAAATCGTGCATACAGTATTAGAAGCAGCTATTCTTGTCATAATGTCACGAGGAATTTCCAAACACTGGTAAAAATATCATTAGAGACATGTCTGGTCAGATTATCAAAAACAAACACTGTAAAGCTTCCATTTCTGGTTTCCTTTTATTTATTTTCTTTGGTTCCTGCTTGGTCTCTTTTCGGTTTCTAATTGGTTCCTGTCTGGACTCTTATTTTCAAGACAGTCATTTGCTACCAGCCCTGTATTTGATGACAAGTAGCTGAAATTCGTTTAGGGTTCATTCAAATATTACATAACGCAATAGGAGGAGCGAGGGGGTCTATCGTAGTGTTACGGTCCACACAAAAAAAATAAATTTTCCATACAAATGCTGTTAGGTGGGCAACCACCCCCAAAAATTGACAAATTTTGCGTTACGTAATATTTGAATCATCACTTATGTCGTCTATTTCGCAATATTTTTTCAAACACAAACAGACGTAACACTTGAACAAATCTCGATAAAAATTATAGGCGCAAGGACATGTACGCCCAATGCTAAAATCGGTGTATTTGGCCGACGGACCAACAGATGGCGATAGTGTGTAAACGTCAAATACGAACAAAAACGATGCGAGCGCTGCGGGTGGTGGATTGGCCACCTACCATATTTTTGAATCGATCGTTAAAAAGGTGGTCGATGGACAATGATGAGAGTGTGACGTCTGTTTGTCTGTGATTTTTTGTTAGGGAATGACCGATACTATATCACTCACTTCACAAAGAGCCTATTCCATCAAAGTTTTAAAACAATTTTTCATATATTCTACGTTTTCTAATATAGGATTAATTAGCGCTTGAGGTCAAGCCACTATGAATCCCAAAAGAGAAGTAGAGCCCGACAAATTTGATTCGGAGGGTTCGGACCCAATTGCCCACGAAGACGATGATAACAAAGAGGCAGAAATATTGTACGAAGAAGTAGGTGTCAGAGCATTGCTGTGTGTGCAATCATTCCAGGTCTCGATCGAAGTAATCAACAAGTTTCTTGGTAAGATCAATAATCAATAATCTATCTTTGTAAACTATATCTTGACGATAGGACAAAAGTTAACCATGGATTGATAGTCTGGCGAAATTCACAGATAGGCAGATATTTTACACTTAATTACAAAGTTTCAAAAAATAATACCATATTTTTTAGAACCTTCCTCCCGTGTCCTCTCCGCTGAAACCCGTTCATTTCAGCGTAACGTTATTCAGAGTAAACAACATCCAGAGATTATGAATCGTGCTATGGATCATGCAAATTATTCAGCGCGATTCCTCATTCATAATTCGGCCAAAGGAAAGCAAATCCTCGCAAAAAAACAACATATCAAAAGTTCTTTCAAAAGAAAATCATAGCTCATATTGTCGTAGACAAATTTAAAGATGTTTTTGGCAAACTCTCACATAATGAGCTTCTGAGTCGAGCATCCAAGCTGAACAAGCTTTTAGCATCCGAATTAAAGGTGATAATCTATTTATTTATCATACAGGGTAAATTTCCCAATAATGGATTCGTTAAAATAGCTAATGTTAACTATCAATGAGACTTTTATTGATATAACATTTGAAATAGCATATCATCTTGATCTAACCGTTTAAAGTTTTCCAGACATACTCTACAGTGAAATAGCCAAAAGTCCACTATTGGTCGATATACTTCAGCAAAAACTAATCAATACTTAGAGGAGGCCATTCATTGATTACGTAAAGGTTTTTGTAGATAGGATTGTTTGAGATTTTGTACATAACATAGGGGAACTTACGTATTGTCGGCAGCCTAGGCAGCAGAATTTTTAAGAGGGCAATTTTACGCAACAATAGAACATAACAATTAGCAGGAGACACCTGAACTACATTTGAGCACTCTTCATCTATTAGTTATTATACACAAAACACTATTTTATTCTCTTAATCTTCTATTTTTCCTCACCAAAGTCACGAGGCACTTGTTCTTTTATCGGCAATGCAATTTCTATTGTCGGCAATAAAAATGTTCACTTCGGCAATCCAAAACTACGCAAATACTAGTTAATGTATTGATAACATTTTGTATTTGTTGACAAATCCTGAAATTAAACGTCACTCATTATTTTCGACTCGTTGAAAGGGCCAATGCAGAAAAATACAGACTATGCTGTGAACAAAATTGCAGTTATAAATAAAATGGCAGAGAGTCAAATTGAATACACAACGCCACGAAATTTATGCAGACTAAGGCGCCGTCCACAAATTACGTAATGCTCTAGGAGGAGGGGGAGTAGGCTCAAACACATTTATTTTTTTCATGCAAAGACCGTTGCGGAGGGGGGAATGGTCGAAAATTGTACATTTTAACGTTATGTCTTAAAAAGACGCTGCCTCATGTCGTTTTCATTTAAATGAAAAGTAAATAAATATTTTATCGAATATTATTGTATTCAACCTCACTATGGCAGCATTTCGGCTGTAAAAAATGCCGTGTCATGGTTATAAACTTGCAGCAAGTGCGAATCCAACCTAGAAGTTGCAGCGTGACGTCATAGTTAATTGATTCATAATATTGTGCTCTGCAAGAAAAATCCACGGAATACGATTAGCGGATAACTTGAATGTCAGAGTTGCATTTGAATGAGTTTCATGCAGGCCCTCACACTACTGTTTATTAGGGTGCGGCTTATTTTTCAAAAGCTCTCAACACCAAACACTCTTGTACTTTTATGAATTCGAATAATATTCGAAGAGAAACCTCAAAGTTTGAGCTAAAAAATCTTAAGATTTAGAGGGGGCACAAGCGTCTTGAAGGTAAATTTTCAAGTTATAAAAATGGCCTTCAGTGAAGTCACCATAACTTCGGTAATTGCTAATCAATTTTGAAACTTTCAGCACCATTATCTAAAAAAATAAATTTATGAAAACTTTGTAGAATATCAAATTTGTGTAAAACCAAAACTAGTTTCAATAAAAAGTTGTTTACTCCGAATGTTTCCTCATATTACAAAAAATATATTTGTTTGACCATAACTTCATGAATACTCAACCGATTCCAAATCTTTTTGCATTATTTAGAAGCTTACTTAATTGTTTCAAACTTTTAATACACCACATTTCACTAAAAAAATGTTTTGACCAAGTTATTCATCAAAAACTGCACAAAAACATGATTTTTTTAACGAAAAACGTCGGTTTTTTTTTTCAATTTTGGCAGTTCATCAATTTTTTAAAGCTGATACTGGCTTTCCTTATTTCTTAAACTTTTGAAAAGGACTTTAAATAACTTTGAAACAATAATATATTTGCTCATGTTAAAAAATATATGCACTATTCAACTCGAAATTAAAACAAAATGCTTTATAAACAGAAGTTTTATAGGAAAAATGTAATTTTTGGCGAAGAAACTAAAATAATCCAAAGAAATTCGATTTTTTCTTTACAAAATCATGTTTTTTGGGTAGTTTTTGTTACAAAACTAAGCCAAAACCATATTTTAGACAAATGTGTTGTATGAACAATACGGGAACAACTATTTTTTGCTTCAAAAACATGTACATACAAATATTTGAAATCGAAATAAATATGAATTTTTCAGTTAAATGAACAAAATTTTTGAGAAAACTACTTTTAACAAAGACTTTTTGATTTAAGACAAATTTGATATTCTACAAAATTTTCATAAACTGATTTGAGGTTTCTCTTCTAATATGATTTGAATTCATAAAAGCACACGAATTTTTGGTTTTGAAAACCACACCCTGGTGTCTATGCACAAAAAATCGCTAAAAGGTAACGCGAAATTGAAAATGCTACAGGCTTTTTTAACATTTTTTTTACGTTCATATTATTCTCAGTGTATGAGAAAATCAGAATAGGCCCTTTGCAAATCAATCCATACTTATGATTTGACACAAAAACATCATCCTCTGATTGCCTGTAGAACAACAGGCAATGATGCATTTGAACGCGTTCAGTTCGCGTTCCAGTTCAATTTTTTGAACGGAGTGATCAAGTAGGCTTGCTCATTGTTCAGTTCAAAAATTTGAACGCTAGAGAACAGAAAATTGAACGCAGCTGATTTGGACAGATTTCACGGCATCTGAACGTGTCAAAGTTGTTTTGATAATGCTCAAAGCAAGAAATGCTATGTGTATTATAATTGAATGGAACTTATCATCAATTTAAGAAATATATTCCAGGTATAAATCTAAACCCATGCTTTGATTACTGATGTTCAAAATGCATCACTGACAACAGGATTGTTGCCAAAATAGTTAACCTATTGTAAGACGTATATTTTATATGTTTCTCAGTATATTGAAGTTTATGCGCTACAATCTTCAGATAAGAAAAGTATTGAAAGGCTCAATTATTACCAATGCATGCTTTGTTGCCTAATTCCAATGAATTAATTAGTTGTGTTCCATTTTTTTCAATTAATTTGACTTGTGAATAAAAAATACACCGCAATTGAATATGGTTTTCTGGCAACCTATTCCCGTAATAAAAAGTGATTGCCGGGGAAAGCAAAGTGCATTAATTTTATTTTGTGTTTTGAAGCATGAAAATTAAGTATAATCGAGTGATTTATAGACAAATCAAAAGTTTAATAGTGCATGAGTGATCGGTGCGTAGCTTTTGTGACAAACTGGTATTGGAGCGGAGAATTGGACCTTTCAAAGTGGTGAGTTTTTCGTAAGCTGTCCTTGTGTTGTTTTATTCGGCAGCTCACGAATGATGATAATTTCGTAAGCATTTATTTCATTCAATGATAAAACCCATGTTATATAATATATTTGTGAAAGATGAGGTTTACATGGAAGATTATAACTCAAGGAATATATTGAGTACATTGAAGTTAACTCTTGTTCCGTAGATAAATTTAAACAAGGACGATAAGTAAGTGCTGCCGAAAATACTCTCAGGCTGCCGAAGCCATCATTTACCCTATTAGAATTTACATGTTATTATTATTTTCAAAATTGGAAAAACTATCGTGTGGATTAATTTCGGATTTATTTCCGACACTCCACAATCCCGACGGATACCAACTGAAATTTTCCACCGCCTCTCCTCATCCGTAACGCTTTTTGTAAGGAAATAAAAAAAATGTATGACTCGTAACAGTAGAAGCATTAACCTAAGAATGCTAACCCGGATAAAAAATACAATACAAAAACAATATAACGTATTGTAACATTACCATTCAATATATTGGAAATACAATACAGTATATTGTAAAATGACAATACAATTACAGTACAATGTATTGTTTTGAACAGTTCACTATATGGTATATGAGATTTTTGCAATATAATGTATGGGTGGTTAAGTAACAATATAGATATTTTCTCATACATACATTTTGAAGATACAATACGATATATTGTTCGTGTGTTGTCGTGATTAGCAATACGTGTATTATTGTACACTACAAAAGCAATTCAACGAACTGTATTTCAATTAGTGGTGAAAAGTATAGAATTTGTATTATGGATTGTCCCCCAACTTATCGGATATTCGTGCCAAAAGTAGCAAAATAGAAGTAAAGATATTTATCATGGTTGCATTCGTCGTTACAGCTAATGTCAAGTGACTTCTAAAAAACTACTTGTTTTTACTTTTTGAATATTTTTCACCCAGCATTTCTTGCTTTTTGAACTTGTTTTGTTTAGTTTTTATTTATTTTGTTTTTCAGCAAAGCTACATAGAAAAAAGCAACAGTTGTTTTACGCGAAAATAGGAATTTGACCAAAATTGTATGGTAATTTAAAAGAATACTGTGTTCTGTTACAATATATTGTATTTTTTGAATTGTATATTCAAACAAGAATAATGTTGCTTCGACATTCAATTACAATACGCTGTATTGTATCCAATACGTTATATTGTACATTTATGGTTTATTCCATTCACTGAATGATACGTTTTTATCCGGGAATGTCGCTGCTGTTCGTGTTACCAACATCTAGTTTGCCGCGTACTGACAGCGTGAGTACCGGGCCTCAAAGTGTCAGATTAATTTTCAAAACCAAAACAACGACATGGTATAGAGCTTAGTGACATTTGAATGCACGAAGACTAGCATACGCTCGTCATACACAGTTTGTTTTTGTTTTCCTCAAAGAAACTTGCACACGCTTTGCAGACTCATTAAAATGCATATGGAAATATTACTTAATTTGAAAAATTTACACCCGGATTCTGGGTGTTTTTCGAGACAGGGTGCATATTGTTTTCCTCTAAGGTTCACAACCACATCTACACTAGGGCACGCATACCATTAGGCGTGATAACCACTAAAACCCATAATTTGAGGTAATAAAAATTAAAATTAGTTTTGTGACAACAACGCCACTAGCATTCTACTATTATTTTTTTCTATTGTCGTAACGCTCGAGTCAACCCCCCTTCCCCTTCGAGCATTACGTAATTTGTGGGTGCCGCCAAAATAAAACTGAAACCGATAATGAACGAGAGCTGCGCATCCCTTTCATAAACAATGTTGGCTCAGTGAATTCGCGTTCCGGTGTTGTTTTTCTAGCACAAATCGATGAAGTTAAGTTATTTTTTGCTCCCGGTAGCACGTCACGAGAAGAATTATACTGTTTCAAGTATCGCATCAGATTTTTTAGTAGCTACGGTGAGTAGATATAGGGAGTCGATGCCGTTTATGGGCCCTTTGCGTATTATGGACCCCCTACAGAAAACATAAAATTAATACTCAAAACAACCTTATTCTTATGAAAATCCACATGGGGAACTTCGATTGCATTGTTGGTCAGCAGTTTCAGGTAAAATATTTGGCTCGAGACGCATAAATACAGATATTTGAACAGTTAGGTAAATTAAACCACACAAGAGGGTCCATAATACGCATTTGCAGGTGGGTCCATAATAGGCATGTCGGCAGCAAGCTGGATTACATGGGAATCAAATGGACGGTCCATAATAGGAAACGTCAAATTTGTAAACAGGGAGGGTCCATAATAGGCATTCGGACAACAGTTTTCCAAATGCATATTTCGCTGGAAAAATCAAATGATTTTGTTTGTTTCAGAGGCGTACTATGAAGTAAAAGCATCGAACTTGTTAGACTCCACAAAACGTATATGCGTCTGAGATATCAATGTCCTCCAAATGCGGTAACATAAAACAATCAAAGGACACCTAGCAACGATCAAATAAATCACCGCCGCCCTAGCAAGAAAAATCTATCTTTGACATCGCATTTCATGTGAAAAATCCTGCCGCGCTTGGTGTTCTTGCATTTGATACTTGCATTTCAAACGCACACAGCAACAATGAATCGCAAGTCAGTCCCATCTGTAAAAAGTAAGCATTGAGTAAATCGATTGAGATGTTTCCACACTCGTTTTCCATACAAATCTTCAATGAATTTCAGGAGATTGGAACATGTTTCGATTCTTATGAAACTTTCATAGCTTGCTTTTCACTCCGATACCTTTTCGAGAAAAATATAACGATGGCTTTCCGAGAAAAATAAAACACGACTCATTTTTGTGTTACACGATGTGCATATTTGTACTTACTTACTTTTACTGGCGCTACGTCCTTCAAGACATGACCTGCGCCACAATGTTACGCCAACTAACTCGGTCCATGGCTGCTAACCTCCAATTCCTCGATCGCCCCACACTTCCAAGATCCTGCTCCACTTGGTCAAACCACCTAGCTCGTTGCGCTCCCCTTCGTCTTGTACCGGCCGGATTTGAGTTGAACACCATTTTTGCGGGATTGTTGTCCGGCATTCTCACAACGTGTCCCGCCCATCGTACCCTTCCAGCTTTGGCGACTTTCGTGATACTGGGTTCACCGTAGAGTTGCGCAAGCTCGTGGTTCATTCTTCTCCTCCATACGCCGTTCTCACATACTCCGCCGAAGATCGTCCTAAGCACACGTCGTTCAAAAACTCCTAGCGCTTGCAGGTCCTCTTCGAGCATTGTCCACGTCTCATGCCCGTAGAGGACTACCGGTCTTATCAGCGTCTTGTACATGGTACACTTAGTACGGAAGTGAAATTTACCAGACCGCAAGGTCTTGTGGAGTCCGTAGTAAGCACGACTTCCGGCGATGATACGTCTTCGAATTTCTCTGCTGCAGTTGTTATCCGACGTTGTCAATGATCCGAGGTAGACGAATTCGTCCACCACCTCGAACTCATCCCCGTCGATCGTCACGCGTCTGCCTATGCGAGCTCTATCGCGCTCGGTTCCTCCAGCCAGCAGATATTTTGTCTTCGACGTATTTACCTTCAATCCAACCCGATCTGCTTCACGTTTCAGCCTGGTATACTGTTCAGCAACCACCTGGAACGTTCTTCCGACAATGTCCACGTCGTCAGCGAAACAGATGAACTGGCTGGATTTATCGAAGATCGTGCCCCGCATGTTGAAGGCCGCCCGTTTCATAACACCTTCTAGCGCAATATTGAACAGGAGGCAGGAAAGACCATCGCCTTGTCGAAGTCCTTTGCGTGTTTCAAACGGGTCTGATAATGCACCCGATATCTTCACACAGCACTGTACACTATCCATCGTAGATTTGATCAGTCTAGTCAGTTTCCCGGGAAAACCGTTCTCGTCCATAATCTTCCATAGCTCTTCGCGGTCGATGGTATCATAGGCCGCTTTGAATTCGATGAATAGGTGGTGCGTAGGGACTTGATATTCGCGACACTTTTGGAGGATCTGCCGCAACATAAAGATTTGGTCTGTCGTCGATCGCCCGTCCACAAAACCGGCTTGATAACTTCCAGTGCTTGCCAGTGGCGATTGACGGCGGAAGATGATCTGGGAAAGCACTTTATAGGCTGCATTAAGAATGGTGATCGCTCGATAGTTCTCACATTCTAACTTGTCACCCTTTTTGTATATTGGGTATATTATTCCCTCCTTCCACTCCTCCGGTAGCTGTTCTGTATCCCAGATCCTGGCTATCAATCGGTGCAGACAAGTGGCCAACCTGTCCGGGCCCATTTTAATAAGTTCCGCTCCAATACCATCCTTTCCAGCTGCTTTGTTGTTCTTGAGCTGTTTGATAGCATCCTTAACTTCACCTATTGTGGGAATTGGCACGTCTCCCTCATCCGCCGTACTGATGAAGCCATTCCTCCTGTTGTCTTGATCTTCCTCCTCTGCGCCGTTTAGGTGTTCATCGTAGTGCTGCTTCCACCTTTCAATCACCTCACGTTCGTCCGTCAAGATACCTCCATCCTTATCCCGGCACATTTCGGCTCGCGGCACAAAGCCTTTGCGGGATGCATTTAGTTTCTTGTAGAACTTACGTGTTTCTTGAGAACGATAC
This sequence comes from Aedes aegypti, assembly GCF_002204515.2. Classification (NCBI taxonomy): domain Eukaryota; kingdom Metazoa; phylum Arthropoda; class Insecta; order Diptera; family Culicidae; genus Aedes; species Aedes aegypti. The sequence continues at coordinate 226,013,448 of NC_035107.1, read as the reverse complement.
AACTGCTCCATCTCTTCACACTCCAACTCTTCCAGGCGGCGCTTTTTATCCCGGAATAGATGGGTTTGCTGTCTTCGCTTCTGTTTGTATCGTTCCACGTTTTGACGGGTGCCTTGCTGCAACATCATCGCCCGCGCTGCATTCTTCTCGTCCAAAACCGTCTGACACTCCTCGTCGAACCAACCGTTCCGTCGATTTGCTTCCACGAACCCAATGGCACCTTCCGCTGCGTTGTTTATGGCTGCTTTGAGACTACTCCAGCAGTCCTCAAGAGGGGCTTCGGTGAGCTCTCCCTCTTCCGGCAACGCTGCCTCAAGGCTTTGCGCGTATTCAGTTGCGACTTCGGGTTGCTTGAGTCGCTCCAGATTGTACCGGGGCGGGCGTCGGTACCGAATGTTGTTCACAACGGAGAGTCGTTGGCGCACTTTAACCGTCACAAGGTAGTGGTCCGAATCGATGTTTGCGCCGCGATAGGTTCTGACGTCGATAATGTCCGAGAAGTGCCTTCCATCAATCAAAACGTGGTCGATTTGTGATTCAGTCTGTTGGGGTGATCTCCAGGTGTACCGATACGGGAGGCTGTGCTGGAAGTAGGTACTACGTATGGCCATGTTTTTGGAGGCGGCGAAATCAATCAGTCTAAGGCCGTTTTCGTTCGTAAGCTGGTGAGCGCTGAACTTCCCTATAATCGGTCTAAATTCCTCCTCCTGGCCAACCTGAGCGTTGAGATCTCCGATAACGATTTTGACATCATGGCTTGGGCAGCCGTCGTATTCACGTTCCAGCTGCGCGTAGAAAGCGTCCTTATCGTCATCGTCACTTGCTAGGTGAGGGCTGTGCACGTTGATTATGCTGATATTGAAGAAACGGCCTTTGATCCTCAACTTGCACATTCTATTGTCGATTGGACACCACCCAATCACGCGCCTCTGCATTTCGCCCATCACGATAAAAGCTGTGCCCAGCTCATGTCTATTGCCGCAGCTCTGGTAGATGGTATAACCATCCCTATACGTATGTACCGTTGACCCTTTCCAGCAAACCTCCTGCAGCGCTACGATGTCGAACTTGCGGACCCTCAATAATTCGGAAAGAATGCGGGTACTTCCCAAGAAATTGAGAGACTTACAGTTCCATGATCCGAGTTTCCAATCGTTAGTCCGTTTTCGATGCCTGGGTCTATGCCGATTGTTCCGGTCCGAATTTACATTGTATGCTTCCTGTACTGATGATTTTTACGGCTGGCTTGTAAGGCCTGCACCAACCCCCTGTCTCGCCGGAGGATCATCGTGCACAGCACTGTTTAGAGTCCCACGCTGGCACTAGGACGATGATCAGCCGCTCCTAACATGGAGAACAGACGCTGTTTAGAGCCGCCCCTAACATGGAGAACAGACGCTCTGATAAGCTACACCCTCAGAAGAGAGGAGCCCCCCTTCCCTGTCAGCATACGACCAAGGTTCCACCAGGGTTGGTTACCCGATCTTCCCTACGGTTACTCGTATCCCAGGCGGCACCACGGGGAGGTAGGGATAGGAGTTACTGGACAAGAGGCTAAGGACCACAAATGGGGTCTATTTTATACCTGCAGGTACGCGAAGTACCAATGGTACGCATTGTCCAGTCATTTACCACCCGTGCATATTTGTAATGGTACTGATATGTGGTTACTATTCTTTATGGGACAATTCGACTTGGTGGTTTTATTTTCATAATTTCATCAAACAAAAAGTATGGTATCGTTAGTGTTCAGCTGCAGATCATCAAAAGATATATTGAAAACTGATATCATCTCATTTTGGGCAAAATGCAGATGAGACTGACTTGCAATTCATGGCAGCATAGTTGATTGAAACTTATCTTTATTTAATTCAAACAACTGTTTAGTTTGTATCAAGCTTATATTTGGTTGAAATGAAATGAAGGATTTGTTTAAATTTACATAGAAAGTTTCAGCCGTCAAAAAAAATTGTTTGTTTGTTGCGAACATATATTTGTACTTTATTTCAACAAAGTACAAAGCAAATATAAAAAATACCTACATTTCTAGTTTATTTTGAACTTCATGTTTTGTTAAAGTAAAGTGTAAATTTATTTGTGTAAATTTTATTACGTAAATTTGGTTGAAGCAACCTAACATTTGGTCGTGTTCACCAATATTTTTTCTCCGTGATAGGTATTTTGAAAAATTTTCGATAGCAGCAAAAAATTGTGTACAGCACGAGAGTACGATGTGCACTGATCGTGCAAGTTTGGCAAGGTTTGTTCATTGTATTGTCGGAGCCATCACCTTCACTGGACCTTTTATGTCTCTGTCATTTGCGCCATTCAGGTGTTCATATTGTGCTGCTTCCACCTTTCTCGCATTCAGATGTTATTATGTTACTGTCCTCATTCCTGCTCATTTCAGTTCACGGTTCGAAATTTTGAGTGATGGATATAGTTTCTGGTAGAATCTGCATGTTTCATGAGAACGGTACAGCAGCTCTACCGTTTCTTTCCCGTGATGTTCTTTCTTCCAGGCGTATCCATGTCAATCTGGCATCGGTACTGTATACTGTTGATGACGGACAATTTTTGGTGTAGTTTTGTTATCTAATGGCTAGATTCTAATATCGAATACACTGAAGGTTCCGTCCATCAATCAATACATGGTCGATTTTAGATTCTGCTTGCTGTAGTAATCTCCTGTATCTTATGGTTACGTCAGTAATTTTGCGCACCAATAAACATTTTGTCAGATTGCTGCTATTATCATTATTAGTATTTTTATTATACTGGCTTTTCGCCTTTAGTGAGTTCGACAGTATAGTTGAAGGTAGTCTACATTTCATTCCACTCATCTTCCTTCATATTTCGCTCCACAAATTTGAATAGCTAAATAGAGAGCTTTGATTATCGTCTCATTTTCGCGACGCATTGTTCTGCCAAACGTTCGTCTGCCTCTCGTCGTCCCAGAGAAAGTTATTTCGCCACTCGAGCAAAGAAATGGAATTAATTAACTTTTCCTCAAACTAATTGTGTCAGCGGCAATGGCGACGCTTCCTTCCATTCGAATGGTCCCGTCATTCTGCTCTTCTGCAGATTACTCGAATAAATTACATTTCAATCTCGCACTTTACCAAGAGGAGCCATCACCAGACGACGAGTTGCGCCGCGCATTCTGCGGAAAATTCGCGAAGTTGTCTCCATCTTCATTTAAATATATGTAACTATCCTCTGCAATGGATGACAACGGGAAACGAAAGAGCCGGTTGATGGAAATGATGGCAGGCATCAGGACAGTACGGGTAGTATTTAACACGCGACAGACAGTCGTGTAGCTGGATGCTAATAAAATTATGATAATTATGCTTCCATTTAGACATTTACATTTTGATCCAGACGAGTCCACGAAGGAGTGAGATTCTTGCTTTTACTTTGACCACGGTGAATGTTGATAATTATTACGATATTCTTCCCAGCTCGGGAGTTGATAATTTTCTTCGACATTTGTTCCAATGTTTCAACATTAACCCATTATACCAGGAGGGAGGTTCAGAATCATAATCAATATTTTATTTTGAATCCTCAGCAGTGCTTTCTTCCTGGTATTACAACAGCTAGTCCGAATTGGTACAGCATACAACAATTTCCAGCCCATTTTTTTTTGAAAATTTAAACCGTTTAATTTAAGATCTGATTTATGTTAATAAGTGGATAAAGGCATTTTAAATATTTGTTATTTTTTACATGAATGCCCTCAATGTTATTTTTGATGACACCAATTTATTGGAACCTCTCTCATCGTGACAACATGTCTATTAGAAAGTGTTAAATATAGATCTTTTGTTTTATGTTGGAATATTATATGTTGAGTTTTGGAAGCATTACGAGAAATCTTCCATTTTTGCAAGTATGAAGAAAAATACTCTTTTGCAATCGACTACAGATGGCAAAATATCTAAACCAGCAGATTATAAAGATCGAATGTACCTCGATTTTTTTTTTCCCGCTAGAGATCAGTATTTGGTCTATTACTTAACAATAGGTTTATACTTGTTTTTAATTATGAATCGTGGTTTACGGCTAACCAGCCGAGTGGAAGTTTAACAACTATCGAAAAGCTAAACATTACATATAATTTGCAATTGGATTAGATGGACAAATTGATGTGAAGATTTGCGAAAAAGTTACACGTCTTCTCAGTGAGAATATAACTCACGACTCCCCGATCTCTAGTTGGGGCGCGTTACCACTATGCCATGAGAGGACTCATGAACGCAGAAGTTAACCTGAATTCGATTTCAGCTCAATAATCACGTGGTCCTTTTTCGCAAAGTGCACCTCTTTCGGAAGAATTAGATGCCCATCCAAACACAACGCTTTCTATATATATCCTATGCCTAGCCCGAGAGCGCATTGCTTTTTAGGTATAGGAATAGCCCACTACACTAGCCAAGCAACTTTGCCAAAAAAAGTTTTTTTTATCTCTTAAATTGACCGATTTAGAGCTTTTTTCCTACGGTGACATAGGGTGGTCCGAACAAAACTGGTGTTCTGGCTCTAGAGTTTTCAATTCAAGTTTCTCATCAAAGTAGTCTATGAAACACTTTTAGAGCTTTGAAAAATGCGTAATTTGATGAGTGGAGAAACTCGCTATCTCCTTTCGTTTAGGAGTTATTGTTGTTTTTCTCTCAAAAACATGCCTACTTTGATTGTGAATTTCTCTGATTGGGGCAAACATACAAAATATCTTCTGACGGCGTTCAAAAGACAAAATAAAATTGTATATTATATGAAAAAAATTATAGATGTGTTATTTTTTGTAACTTTTATAAAACGTCTTGAAAGTCAAATATTTTTTATCACAAAAACTTTAATAACTTTTGAACTAAAATAGATATCACCAATCTTTTTGAATGAAAATTTTCGTTTTGTTATGCTCTAAAAGTCGTTCATGCCGTCTATGGCGAGCAAATAATATTTAAAAAACTAGAGTTTTGTTGGACCACCCTGCGATGATTAGGAAAAAATGCGCTAGATAGGTCAAATTTTGAGCTACAGAAAAACTTTTTTGACAAAGTTGATCGAAATTCTATTCAAGTTCTACCGCTTTGCCTAAGAGCATATACCAGTATTTTTGCAAATAAAAAAGTTGATTATATGATATGTGTGATATTGTGGACCACCCTAGTTTCTAATGACACAGTATGAAACCTTACATTTTTAGAAACAATTTTGTAGAAGATCATTTTTGTCTAAAATTTCATTTTCATGCTCAAAATGCAAAATAATAAAGAAATACGTTCTATGAAAATCTTCAAAATAGTTTTAGAGCCCTATCTTTCTTATTTCAGATTTCTCGCCAAAGCGGTCTATGAACGACTTTAAGAACTTAACAAAACGCAAATTTTCATGCAAAAATATTTATGATATCTATTTTAGTTCAAAAATTATTAATGTTTTTCTGCTTAAAATCCTTTGTTTTTCAAGGCATTTTATTAGAGTTATAAAGATAACACATCTGTAATTTTTTGATATAATATACAATTTTATTTTGTCTTTTGAATGCCGTCAAAAGATATTTTTTATGTTTGCCCCAATCAGAGAAATTCACAATCAAAGTAGGCATGTTTTTGAGAGAAAAACAACAATAACTCCTAAACAGAAGGAGATAGCTAGTTTCTTCACTCTCCAAATTGCGCATTTTTCAAAGCTCTAAGAGTGTTTCATAGACTACTTTGATGAGATATTTGAATTGAAAACTCTAGAGCCAGAAAACCAGTTTTGTTCGGACCACTCTATGTCACTGCAAGAAAAAAGCTTCAAATCGGTCAATTTAAGAGATACAAAAAAACTTTCTTTGACAAAGTTGCTTGAAATTGCTGAAGCATGTATAATATAATTTCTACAAATAAGAAAGTTAGTTACACAATTTCAATGAAAATGTGGTCCACTCTAATTTTCAATAACACCAAACAAATTGCCTTACTAATACAAACAACTTTGTAGAAGACCGTTTTTGTCTAATGTTTCATTCTAAAGCTCAAAATGCATCTTTCCGCGTAAAACTGATTCCTGGACCACTGTGCAATGCGCTCTCGGGCTAGGCATTGGATATACACTCCCGTACATAAGTTTGGGTTCACCCCCTAAAAAACATGCAAAAGTGTTCAGTCCATATCTCTGTGATTAAACGTCCAATGGAAAGTCTCTAGACCGCATTCGAAAGGCAAAGAGTTATCCTTACTTCGTATGTATTTTTCTTAAACATTCTTTGATCTTTGTATACTACATTTGTACTTAAAGTTGTGACATTTTTAAAAAAACACACTGAAAAAACATAGCTAATTTCCTCAGCATTGGATCGACCAACATTTTAAAACAAGGTGTCATTAGAATCGTAATCTTATATACTTTGAAGAGCACTCATGAAATTTTTGCGGAAAAATCTGAAAAATATTCAAAATCAGTCAAGTCATCGTGCAAAAGTTTGGGTTCACTCCTCAGTATGGTGTATCGCGCAAAAGTTTGGGTTCATTTGAACTTACTTAAATCTGTGAAATCTCAAACCAATCATGTACGCGCCATTATTTTCGCTCAAAAAAGCTTTAAACTATTAAAATCGGTTGAAAAATGGCAGAGATATTGATAAAAATGATGAGCGTGCGGCTCAGGTGAACCCAAACTTTTGCACGATGACTTGACTGACTGTTTTATTGATTTTGAATATTTTCCAGATTTTTCCCCCAAAATTTCGTGGGGTTTCTTCAAAAAATATAAGATTACGATTCTAATGACACTTTGATTTAAAATTTTGGTCGACCCAATGCTGAGGAAATTAAATATGATTTTTCAGTGTTTTTTTTTTTTGAAAAATGTAACAATTTCAATTACAAATTTAGTATACAAAATTTAAAAAATGTTTTTGGAAAAATGCATACGAAGTAAGAATAACTCTTTGCCTTTCGAATGCGACTTAAAGAGTTTCAATTGGACGTGTAATCACAGATATTTCTTAATGTTTTTATTTTAAAATCCAAATGCCGCAAGTTTTGTATTTTCAAAACAAGTACTGGTACCCACCGCTCGTGTCTATATACTGTATTTTTGTTTTCAAAAGATTTAAGTTTTTTTAAATAAATGTTTAAAGTGATTTTTTGATTTAGCTGATATGGGGTAACATTGATCACCCATGTAAACAACGTTCGGTTATATTGAAAATGTTGTCACTTACTTAAATCATGGCCCCTGAAGCCGAATATGAAAACCAAACTATTACAAGTAATTTACTTTTTAAGTTATTTTAAAAATAAAAACACCTCAAACCGCGAAATACGCCTAAAGGTAGGCAATTTCCTAAGGAAATTGTACATTCTTAACAGTAATTCGTTAATGTTGCCTAATTGAAAATTCTTATGAATGTTTTGACGACGGAATCGTTTTTGGCGATGCCATTTTTTACTAAGAATCACATTTTCCTTTCTTATATCGCTTGCACAACTTATGTGAGTCATGAATCTTCGGTAGTGTCATCCTTAACCATTTAATTCGTTGTTTCAAAAAAATGTTAAATTTACGCATGAACTAAATGCATTTTTCGAAAACATCTTTATTTTCATTAGCTTATTAATATAAGAAGGAGAAGCGCAATTCATGCTTTGGAAATATTTCATCACTAAATGATGATACGAACTTTTTACGAGATGGGTCATTCCGTTCAATGTTACCCCGCTGATCAATGATACCCCGGATAACGGTACACAAAGAGAGCCTCTGAATGTTGAAAAGTTAAGCGATATTTGTTTTGAAATGAGCAAATACCTAAAAAAAAATAAAAGGTTTGGGATGAAAATAGCAAAAAGAATATTCAGTATGTATTCAGTTCAAACACTCCCTCCTCCCAAGAGCTACATCCAGCTTTTAAACAGGCTTAGGGGCAGTCCATTAACACCTCTACCGGCAGATTCATGTTTGCGGTAAAAAATATTCAAACCTTGATAACTTTTTTGTTTCTTGATATTTTTGCACCATTTTTTCACAAGATCTCAAAAAACTCTTCTAATTTAAAAATCTTTGTCGATATCTGGTTTTAAACATATTACGATGTTCCTTGGGGGACCGACATTCTCCAAATAAAATGTCTTTGGCGGCCATTTTAGTTTACGTCAATTTATCAAAAAATAACATGTGGGCTGAACAAAGCTAGATGATAAGAAGCTACTCTGAAAAAATAATATAAATCGGTTAAGTATTCTAAGATATATCTGAAAATTACGAAATGTTCATTGAAGTTTTTAAGGTCTTTATTTTACCAGCGTGGTACCAGACACATGAATGTCATTACTCAAATGACGGCTGCATCAAATTGTTTCATTTTTTCACAACATACTCTCATTAATGTATTGTTCCGAAGAGTGAATATCCGAATACGATAAAAATTATGTAGACTGAGAAATTTACGTGGGTTACGACCTGAGACGAGACTCGCGAAGACGGTCTTCTTTTTCTGTGATTGCTGAGTTTTTTTCTTATTCCACTTTGTGTTTATACCAATTATGCGCAAGCCGTTCAAACCCTCACATGAACCTCTCAGCAAAAAATGATTGAGTTTGCATCACATCGAATCATAAATAGCCGTTTGAGTGAAATTTCATGCCAGCAAACGTAGCAGACATTAGAAATAATTAATCTTCTGCTTAGATTTATCAGCAACTTTGGAAAAGACTGCTCCGCCGATTGAGGTTTTTAATAACAGTTTACTTTGAACACAATACTTTTCACCTTTTCAGCCATAAAAACGGTGGGCTGCATTTGACGTTTCGTGAGAGGGGAATCTGGGTTGCATATGACGTTGATATTTTTCCTCTTCGCGAGTCTCTCTCAGGTTACGACTAAGCGTCGGTCCTCCAAGGAATTTCGGAACATCTCAGGATCCAGTTGACCAATGCTCAATATCGACACAGATTCGATTCTAAAACTAGAAAAGTTTTTTGAGAACTTGTGAAATAATGGTTTAAAAATATTGAGAAACATAAAAGTTATCGAGGTTTCAATATTTTTATTGCGGCAAAATATGAAGCTGCCGGTAGAGGGGTTAATTACATAAGGGTTTACGGGGGGAGGGAAGGTTTGAGATTTCTTACGCGACGTAGAATTTATTTTTTATTTCCATACAAATAATCTTACCATGAGGGGGAGGGGGAGGGGTGTGTTGAAAAATCTAGAAAATTGTCTTACGTAATTTATGGATCGCCCCCTACCATCCGAAAAATCGCAGCGGCGGGCTCTGTCCCAACTTGTTTTCTACACTTGAATCGCACAAGGATTTCTTTCGTCATCTATCCAAACACTAATCAGCTTGGGGTTTTCTTCTAGTTTCATGGTCTCAAACACATTGTTATTATATGCATATTCCTCTTGATTGTTTCCAGTTTGGGTTTTTATTTATTCTCACATGAATTCATATTTTCAAAAATGCTTATACTGACTGTCCGTTATAAACTATATAGTGTTCTCACTGTTGGTGGTTGTGGTGACGGTAGTGTTAAAAAATGGTGACGGTTGGAGTATTGGTATCATGAAGTTTTAATTTTCATTGGTTCTGTCCAATGCCAAGCTATACATGGCGAAAAAATGCTTCTTCGGATTACTGTCAACTCTGACCTCAGTTTGAACATTTTATTAAGAAAGATTTTACCGCAGATAAGTTCAAACAATGGCATTGAACAGAGCTAATACTGATATCAAATCTATTCAGATCTTCTCTAGTATTATTTGACTGAATTTAGGGTTGGAGTTTTCGAGATAAATGCGTGAATGTTGGATGTGGAATTATGTTTCGCGGAATGAACACATTCAGGTTTTGTTGCACTATTTTTTGCCTGCGATTTGTATTATCGTTCTATTGTTTGCGTGCTGAAAAAATGGCGGAAAATGTCTGCGGAGGATTGTTGGCAAGTGGGGAATACACGTCATCTTAATTGACATCTATTGTTCTCGAACTGTTGCTTGACGGTTCTGTTTAGAAGGAATGAAGCTGTCAAAATCACCGCTCAGCAGTTCCGATTCGCACAGCGTTGGGAAAGGATTAAAAGGATGGTACTGTGTAATGACATTTGATTGTTTACAAACATTTTAATGTCACTTTGGGTAGTTGGACAAAAAAGTGCACGCAAAATCGTCCCGCGATTTTTGGGCTGCTTTGTTTGAAGTACAAGCATTTGTTTGACGTTTATTTCTACCATTTTCTCTGTTTAGTTTTACAATCATTAGCAACTTGCATTTTCACTACAAACAGTTATTGGAATCTTGTTCTCTAAAACAGTTATCTCTATTGTATATATGTTTTGTGTTGGTTGGTGGTTGGCTAACATGTTTTCAAAATTGTTCAAATTGGCGGCATTTGTTTTTCCTTTTCTACAACATCTGTTTCATAAAAACGCCCTCTTTATTCAGCTTGTGCATTCGGTGACAGCAGATTTACATTCATTTGGTTTGGATTCAAGTCAAGGGGCCATCGAAAGGATCCAAGCTGACGCTAGTACACATGTTTTCGCTATGAGTATTACATATTGACGCCACGAAAAGACCGTCATCGCGATTGAATTCTCGCGTCCGTTTGTCTGTGAGGAAGTGGAAGTTACGCTTATATAAATATGGTCGATTGCTAGGCCCTACCCGTAGTTTTAAGTGGATTATTAGTTAGATTGGTTATAATGTTGTCGCTAATCTTGACGAGACAGATGTCGGATCAGTTGACAGCTGACAGCTGTCAGATTGATTTTATGTTTTCATTTATTTTTGTAAAACCTACATATATCTCGACTTGTTTGGTTTAGTGTCACCTCAACATTTGGATGACTTCAAGTCAATTTTTCGATTTTTTTTTCACGGTAATTTCTGCTCCAAAAGTTCTTACGGGATTACAAACTTAACTTACTTAAAAAATCCAAAATCAGGTTGGTCTGAAAAGTTTACCTAAATTAGAAGGATTTTCATCGCTAGTAATAATTTATTTTGTTTTCATATTTCGGTAGGTACAGTCTCTATGTTTTGCTTCGTTTATTGTTTAACGCTACTTTCTAAGATTAAATGTAAGATGTGTTGTCAATTCTTACTGTTTAAATAAGTTTCACTACATCTTTCTTCATAAATTGATTTTTCCCTTCTCCATCTGTCTCTCAATTAGTGTTTAATGTAGAATTAAGCTTTACCTCAATTTCTTTTGTTTCGTCACGGCGCTTTGTCTGTCAACGTTCGCCTGTCTTCACCTTTTTTGGTGAGTAAATAGGGGATGGAAGGTGTTTTAAATACTCTGAACTTGTGCTAAACAATCGATTAAAATTGTCAAATGTTTCAAAAAATCAAGCAATATGAAAATGTTTTATTTCGTGTTAAATAAATTAATTTGTCTAATCTTGATTAAAGTCTAATTTTGATTTTAAAAACTCTCAAATTGATTCGATCAGTTTGTTGTCAGTTTTTTATTTGTTTTATTCCAATGGATTTGTATCTGTTTAGGGTGATTCCGCGTTTTGTGCTTGCACCGGTAAAAACATCTCAACATTTATGTGTTCATTTATTTGGAAAGGCATTATTTGTTCTTCATTTATCATTGATCTCTGTTGCACGACAGTTAAAAATCCCTAAATTTCTAGCGTTTACTGTTGGTTATATGTGCTCATCTCTATCGCCTAGTCAATCATTTTATCAATAAATAGTCAGCAAAAGTTGTACGCGGTTTTATAACGGTACGCTACAAATGACACCTTTGTTCTTACTCTCACTATGTAGGTATAATAACTAGTTTCTTTAACATCCATGCTCGTTATTCAAAGTAATATATAAAACCATTTATCCAAACTTTATGTTTAGCAAAACCGCGTGGGACACGCCGTGGCTTGCTTTGATGTCCCGTTCAAAACGTTTATGAGTTTACACATATTTTTCAAGCTACGGTTCGGTTTGGTTGTAATTCGTATTTTGCTGAGGGGTGAACATTTTTGGCTAGTGTTTACATTGTATGATTTGGTTGTGGTTTATGGACTTCCTCACTTGTTGGCGGACTAGTTTGATGCATTTGACATTTAATGGGTTTGGATGAAACGTTTACGTTTTCATTTGCTGCGCTTATACTTAGCTATTCTTACTTGTTTTGTTTTGGAGTGTAATCTGCTTGATTATCGGTGGATTTTGTTGATACGGGAGTTTCCTGTAAAAAATAAAAAAAGGGAATCATTATCGACCTAAAAACTCTTCGTGTTTAATTATAATGATGTTGAGGCAGTGGTGATTGGTTAGAAATAATTGCGTCAATTTGAACTAAAATTATTCAAATCTACGATTAAATTGTTTCAGAGAACTTTTTGTTTAAAGTTGGCACGCGCCAATCTTTTCTGGCCTGGCATGAGTGCCCAGATTAGGGAAGTCGTCGCAAAATGCAGCATCTGTGCTAAATTTCAACCGTCTCAAGCTCCAGCCCCGACGCAAAGCCACCCTATTCCGGTGTATCCATTTCAGTTGGTGTCAATGGACGTGCTCTTCGCAGACTACCAAGGAAAAAGCTGCAAATTTCTTGTGACTGTTGACCACTATTCGGATTTTTTCGAAGCTGACCTGCTGAAAGATTTAACACCGAAGTCGACGATTGCTGCATGCAAATCCAACTTTTCGCGATACGGAAAACCTTCTTCTTTCTGGCGTTACGTCCCCACTGGGACAGAGCCTGCTTCTCAGCTTAGTGTTCTTATGAGCACTTCCACAGTTATTAACTGAGAGCTTACTATGCCAATGACCATTTTTGCATGTGTATATCGTGTGGCAGGTACGAAGATACTCTATGCCCTGGGAAGTCGAGAAAATTTCCAACCCGAAAAGATCCTCGACCGGTGGGATTCGAACCCACGACCCTCAGCTTGGTCTTGCTGAATAGCTGCGCGTTTACCGCTACGGCTATCTGGGCCCTACGGAAAACCTCAACAGGTTATTTCAGACAACGAAACAAATTTTATCAACAGAGAATGGAGGCAATTTGCAAGAGACTGGGATTTCTGCCATTCAACTTCGGCTCCCCATCATCAACAAGCTAACGGAAAAGCTGAAGCAGCCGTGAAAATAGCGCCAAGATTACTGAAGAAACACTCGCTGTGGCATACCTAAAGCGAAAACTTGTAACAGAAGTACCAGAAGCAATTGAAGAAAGAAGAAGTAAAGCAAAGTTTCAGTACGTTCGAAAAACCAAAAATCTTCCGCAGTTGGAAACAGGATCCGCAGTCTATGTACAACTAAACCCAGAAGTCACCAAAAAGTGGACACCTGCGAGAGTCAGTAACAAATTAAATGAGCGATCGTATGTTGTAGACGTAAATGGTGCACAATATCGACGTGATCTAGTGCACTTGAAACCACGTAATGAACCTGAAACGCCTGAAGTGAGTACCAATCCAGCTATTGCTTCAAACGTCGAAGCAACTGTTCCAGAAAGGTCTAATAGTGATTTGCAGTTGCCGATACCTAACGACGAGGTGGATACGAGCGTACCTACTACCATTACTCCGGAACTGATCTCAACACCGAAGCCGTCGAATACTACGAGAATTACCAGATCATCTTGTGATCCAATGATCGAGGAGGGTTAAAATGTTAGATCTAAGAGAAATGTCAAATTACCAGTTCGTTTCGAAGATTACTGTCTTGAATAATTTCTTTTTTTATAAAACAGGGAGGATGTTGCATTATTTAGTTATTGAACGCCACATGAGAATGTAATTTGTAAACGACCCTTTTGTACGTCATTCATTACGCGCGCATTCCTCTCCATTGACTAGTTTTCCATTCATTCTGTATCCGAGTGCGTATCAGTAAGAACGTTGAATAAAGTTAGTTTGTAAACCGTTTCCCGAAATATTTTATTTGATGACCAAATAAAACAGTTGCGTCATAATGTATCCCAGAACTAGCACTGCCTTCTGTCCGATGCATATAAGTACCTCGGATCTTAAATCTCATACCGAATCTATCTTCAATGTCCTACCATTGACCCTGTCTTTTGGTCTCTCTTTATCCGGTATTACGAAAAACAATTTTAACCGGTATTACGAAAAACAACTTTAAACTACATTATGGAAGCTTTTGAAGAAGCATGTCCTCTGCTGTCTGTGAAAACTATAAGAGGGACCCCATAGTGGAATTCCGATCTGACTAGACTCAGGAAATAATGTAGAAGGAGTTGGAACAGACGCTGTTCAGTACGATCAGAGTCGTTCAAGTCGGCTTGCAAGGCTTACAAGAAGGCTCTTCGTTATGCTGAACGTTTCGGCTGGAAAACCTTTGTACAAATATTTACAGTTTGAGTGAAGTCAGTCGGCTGAACAAAATCCTTGCAAAATCTAAGGATTTCCAAGTGAACGAAATTCGCTTACCTAATGCTGACTTTACTTCTTCTGATGAAGAAGTTTTAGAATGTTTATTCAATACACACTTCCCCGGATGTGTGGACATAGCATCTACGGATGAATCAAATGTATTTTCCTGTAGTTACGAGTCTCTGGCTTCGGCTCGCAGTATTGTAAATACTCAATCGATTCAACGGGCACTTTATAGATTTACTCCTTTCAAATCTCCAGGAGCGGATGGGATTTATCCTGTTCTGTTCTAAAAGAGATTTGAGTTTATCAAACATGTTTTGAAAAAGCTACTTGTAAGCAGTTTTGCTACCGGGTATACTCCTAGACCCTGGCGTGATATTACTGTAAAGTTTATCCCGAAAGGAGGACGTGCGTCGTATGAAGAAGCGAAGAGTTTTAAACCAATCAGTATGACCTCTGGAACGCATTATCGATCATCGACATTGCGTCAAGCAGCGATTCGAAAATTTAGTGTTTGCGGATGCTCCAAGGAGGAGTCTTGTCATCACTTTTGTGGAATCTCGTAGCAGATACGCTATTGAGGGAACTCAATAATAGCGGTTTTTCAACTTATGGATTTGCCGACGAGTATCTAGCTCTGACAGTTGGTGTGTGCATAACCACTCTGTTCGACCTGATGCAAAGTGCTCTTCAGGTAGTCGAGAGTTGGTTTCACCAATATGGCCTTTAATAATAAAACATCTATTGTTCTTTTTACGGAAAGATGAAACCGCGATGGATTTCGACCTTTACGTCATTTTGGCTCTGAGATTAATGTAACTGATCAGGTGAAGTATGTCAGAGTTGTTCTAAATTTCCAACTTGGTGCGTTCTCTACAACTCCCACGGTAGCGCTCGAGGCTTTTCTCGACGTTGTGCCACTACATACATCTTAAACAACGTTCTTGCTCTTACTGTTTATGGATACTGGATCTAAACACACTTCGTTGTTTCCACTTTTGATGAATTGGGACAACATGGTCCTTGCTTCAAGTGATCTCACAATTGCTTGTCACTTTCCTTACAGGACATTTACCACACAATTCCCTTCACGGGAAGAATGGACGTCTGGCTATTTGGAAAGAAGTACACAGTTAAAAATAATGAAGATTACGCGTCATGTAAACTTCGTTTATGCGATGTAAACATGACGTCATGTAAATTTAAGTCTGAAATCATGTAAAAATGTGTTAAATGTCATGTAACCACTTAGGATCCTGCTGGATTACAGCGGCATACCTATGTTTATTCAATGAAAATCACACAGGAACAGATGCTTCAGCGTTTTACTGATTAATTATTAAAACACTCACTGTAATCTTAATAACTGACGGTCACAAATTAGCAGAATTTCTCACGATTTTTTATTGATCGGTCTTTGCAATGTTTGTAAAAATCAAATCATACAAAGTGCAACACACTGTCATACACGTTAGTCATAATAAACGCCAAATCAACTTGTCTGGAGTTGTATTGGCTATGATGAATTTCATGAAATATATGTAAGGTTAAAAGGTGTAATACGCCCCCTTGACGCTCCTTTAACGAAAAAGTGCTCTATTACAGTAGCGAATACATTACATAAACAGTCAGTGCGTTGTTTAGTTGGTCAAGCTCTGCATGCAGCTTTCTCTTGTCAAGTAGTTTCTTTAAAGGATACGTATAAGGTACCGCGGGGCAAGTGGGGTAAGTGAAAATAATTGATATATTTTACTGAATATGTGAATTAACGTTTTAAACTCATGCGTAAACCTTTGAGGCCATTGAGAACATTACGTTAGGTAAGAAATTTCTGAGATTTTCCAGTCTTAATTGCATAATAGAGCGAAATATAGTTAACCTGCCAACTATCAGTCCGTAACAAGTTGGCGGCGTGCAATCTTATTTCAATATTTTTAGTGGGAAAAAATTGAGGAAAATAATTGTCTGTACCATTTCGAAGTTGTCCTCTCTGATAGTTTTGAACCACAATAAAAAAAGTTTTAGAATTAATTCTACATAGACCTAAAAATAATTAAATTGAAACACTGTCAATTTTCTAATCATGTGGGGCAAGTGAAAAGTTTCTCATTAGAGATTAAATTTGTGTTTTCTCTTTAGGTAGCTATACTTATACAAGGTTCACAATTATCCTAGAACATCAGAACGTGCTGATAATTCAAGAAACACTATACTCAAAGCGTTAAATGCTATTATCATGGCCAAATCATGGAACTTCTCTAAAAAAAAGATTACCAAATATTACGATATTAATATGTTTACTTCGGACAGCCGATTAAAAAGAAGACGTTGATTGAAAAGTTCCAATATAAGAGAACGCACGGAAATCTTGTGGGATGTCTATGTAAAGCTAGTTCAAAATATAAAAAATGGGGTACAGGTGTATCCACATAAAAAAAGTTTCTAAATACTATATTGAAGGATTCTGTTTGATTTCTCTTGAAGAGTTATCCGACGTCATATCCGATTTTCTTAAAAACAAATAACGAGCGGTGGAAATTCTACAGAGCAGAAATGCAATTGCTGTCCCATGATGTAAGAACTAACATTGGAAATGTTGCAGTTATAATGTTGTCGAATCATTTCAACAAACATAACTGAACAGAAGAAAATTCAAGTAACAATAATAAAATTTTCTTTGTTTTCATGTTACTTATGTTATTGTTCATTGGGACGCCTAACCAAATGTTAAAGGTAATAGAAATCTTGAATGTAACTGTTAGTTTTTGAATTTATTGTTCAAAAGGAGACGATTTTCAAAAACTTTTTCTGTACTTTTTTCTTCAATTTTACATAAATATCAATTTCAGTATACTGCTTATATTTGGTGGGAGTCAAGCTAAAAAATATACACGACCTCATCTGTTTTAATTTAAGGTCTCTAGAATTTGAAGAATCCCAACTATGCGAAATCCCTTATCCACTTGCCCCACGGTACCTTATACAAGATTATTTCAGTGAATGATCCATATCTGGATGTTTCAAAACAACCCGTGAAATATTTCCCTCCCGTAGAAAAATGGTGCAAGCGTTGTAGAAATGTTTAGAAATAGAATTCCACCAAAGTTCTATTCAGAAGAAGAAGTTCAGAAGAATTCATTATCAGTCGTCTACCGGTAAAAGTTTTTGTAATAAGTACAATAATAAAAGCATAGACTTCATTTCAAACGAGGCTTTCTTATCGGATGCAAGATTTCAATTCAAAAAACATGATTTTCGTTATTTTTTATTTTTTATTGACTATTGACTGTTAACTTCTCAAATAACATATATGTAATATAAGGAATCAGATTTACGTGTGAAAAGCCTCAATCCGGTTTAAATGAAGTTTGAGCATATTACACCGTATAACCCTATATAGCCTTCAAGTTTGTGCGAATAGAGGGAATTCGTGCATTTTAAACAATTTGCTTTGACCAAATAAACGATTTTTGTTATGTTGATCAAATTTTTCGCTGGGTTATAACTATTATTGATATTGTATCATTATCAAATGAGGAATAAATTATTATTTTAAAGCATGTTAAAGCTGTTTCAATCCTTGGAGATAACTGGAGCGTTTACGAAATGTACCGGTGACAAATTCGCTTGAGCATGGGTGGCAGTATAGATGGAGTAGACGGTACCTTCAGATAAGCTATATTGTGGGATTTATATTTGCCAGCTTTCCGTGTCATTTAACAGTGACTGAACGGAACAGTGGTAGCCAATATGATTAGCGATCTGAAGATCATTGCGGCTTGCACTTACTCGTTTTACCTTTTTATTTTTCGTTTGTTTGTTGAAACAAAGTTATATAAAGTGCAAAATACTATTATGTACGAAATTATAGAAAGCACCGAACGAACTCGTCCCAAGTTGTATTTCCTACACTGCATTTTTTGGAATGTACGTATATGGCCTCCACATATGTTCACATAGAGAGAATCTATGCATTTTATACAATCATTTATTTCCGAATAATCGTTCACTTTACTGAGTTGAATCTCAGTTATTTGAACTAATTTGTTGGCTGGGTTATATATCTCAGAAATTTACACGTTTCGTTCGAACTGTGTAAATCAAATAATATAGTATATGTTACACTGATGGCTCCCTTCTTGAAGGTAGAGCTGGTACTGGTGTATATTCTCGTGAGCTAAGGCTGAATCAGTTTTACTCACTTGGTAGAAACTGCACGGTTTTTAAGGCGGAAATATTTGCTCTTATGCGTGAAGTGCCATCAGCGTGTAATGGGTAAAGTCATATACTTTTTTTTTAATTTCTTTATTAGTAGCATTCCAAACATTACATTAGGGGGATTCACTTAATGTCGCGTAAAGTGCAATTCTGCGTAACTTCGACAATGAAATATTTCAAATGAAATATTCTTTATTTGATTCGGTGGAATGTCAAACAAGATATTTTTAGTCTAGTTGTCCATGGATCTAGCCGCTGTAAACGTCAATTATTTGCTATTTTCAGCTAGAAAGTGATTATTTTTTAGGGCTACTTTCGCACTTATTTTGAAATTTCAAAGCGTAATTACATATTAGCATAATTGATGTGATTTATTATTCAACTAGACAGACGCACCTGGTTTTTATTGATAACAACCAAGATTGCTGATTGAAGATTTAATATATGACCGCTTCCCTCATCTCCAGCTACTTCCGGAAAAATTCCTTTGAAAGAATAACTGGTGCCTCGCATGATTTGCAAAGAAGAATATTTAAGTTCCCAGACCACTGGAGTTTATACAAAGACTTAAGACCACGGTTCATACACATTTTTAAAATTGTTTTGTGGACAAAAAACCACAAGGGCAGATGGGCAGTAGATGAATTCCGGCGAACAATTTCTTCGAAGAGAAAAGAATTTCTTCCATTACTCGGCAGCAAGAAAATTTTCTTTCCTCCGAAGAAAATACGTGCCGGAATTCGCTTACTGGGAATTGAAAATAATTCGACGTGTTTTATGGGCTGCCCCTTGATATGAAATAAAAGACCCGGTTACTCCTGGAGATCGTCATAGAAAATATTTCACTTTTCCAATGCCGATGAACCGATTGTAAAAGTCCTCGCCCAAGATCTAGATATTCAATCCTGCCACCATTAGGACACATTATTTCAGATAGGCTCTTATTAGCTATGTAAATCAGTAACTTTTTCAATTTTGATTTGCGTCCTGCTGATTATCGAAATTTTGAAATGAATTTTCCGTTCTCGCTCTAAGAAAACAACATATAGACATTTGTCAGATTACCAAAGCGTTCTTGGATTGATTTACTGTTGAATTTGATCATCCAGAAAAGTTTCACTGTCAGTTTACGCAACGTGATGAAATATTTAAGATAATCGATTTAGTATGACTTACGCGGCGCTTTACGCTGTTAAGTGAATACCCTTATTCATTATTTCTTATATCTAGATATTCTGTGTTATTACACAACACTATCATCCTAATTTGGTAACACAAATCTAAGATTTTATTAACATTTTGTTAACAACATATTATATTTCATTTGCCGTAGCAGTTCAGATTTTTTACAGGTGAGATGATTTCACCTGCTTATAAGAGAAAAAAAAAAGTTTTTAATATACTTAACCTAACTTATCCTAAACATATAACGCATTAATCGTAGCAATAGAAGATTGTAACGATTTTTGCCTGAAATTATTAATTATTTTATTTGACATTTGTTCCAATGTTTCAACATTGGATATTCTATGTAACTCATTGGTACTATACCAGGGAGGAAGCCTCAGAATCATTTTCAAAATTTTATTTTGAATTCTCTGCAGAGCTTTATTCCTGGTATTACAACAGCTAGTCCATATTGGTACAGAATACAACATGGCTGGCCTGAAAATTTGTTTGAATATCAAAAGTTTGTTCTTAAGACAAAGTTTTGATTTTCTATTAATAAGGGGATAGAGACATTTTACATATTTGTTACATTTGGCTTGAATGCTCTCAATGTGATTTTTGAAAGTTAAATTCTTATCTAGCATAAGCCCTAGATACTTATCTTCATCTGACCAATTTATTGGAACTCCTCTCATCGTGACAACATGTCTACTTGAAGGTTTCAAATAAAGAGCTTTTGGTTTATGTGGGAATATTATTAGTTGAGTTTTGAAAGCATTAGGAGAAATCTTCCATTTTTGCAAGTATGAAGAAAAAATATCCAAACTTTTTTGCAATCGACTACAGATGACACGCAGGCTTCGTCCTTTGGCGGAGAGGCCTGTGTCATCCGCAAACAAAGATTTTGACATCCCTGAGGTAACTCAGGTAAGTCAGATGTGAAAATATTGTATAATATTGGTCCCAAAATGCTGCCTTGGGGAACACCAGCTCTTACAGGAAGTCTTTCAGATCTGGAGTTCTGATAATTAACCTGAAGTGTACGATTTGACAGATAACTTTGAATTATTCTAACAATGTATGTTGGAAAATTAAAGTTTTTCAATTTTACGATCAAACCTTCATGCCAAACACTGTCGAATGCTTTTTCTATGTCTAGAAGAGCAAGACCAGTAGAATAGCCTTCAGATTTGTTGGAACGGATTAAATTTGTTACACGTAAAAGTTGATGAGTGGTCGAATGTCCATGGCGGAATCCGAACTGTTCATTGTCAAAAATTGAATTTTCGTTGATGTGGGCCATCATTCTGTTCAAAATAACCTTTTCAAAAAGTTTACTGATGGAGGAAAGCAAACTGATTGGACGATAGCTAGAAGCTTCTGTAGGATTTTTGTCTGGTTTTAAAATTGGAACAACCTTAGCATTTTTTCCATTTGTCAGGAAAATATGCTAATTGAAAACATTTGTTAAATATATCAACTAAAAATGATAAGCTACTTTCTGGAAGTTTCTTGATGAGGATGTAGAAAATTCTATCATCGCCAGGAGCTTTCATATTTTTGAATTTTTTAATAATAGTTCTCACTTCTTCCAAATCAGTCTCCCAGGCATTTTCGAAAACGTTCTCTTGATTGAGAATATTTTCGAAGTTCTGAGTAACTTGATTTTCAATTGAACTAGTAAGTCCTAAATTAAAATTGTGCGCACTTTCAAAATGCATAGCAAGTTTTTGAGCTTTTTCGCAATTAGTTAGTAATAATTTGTTTTCCTCTTTCAATGCCGGTATTGGTTTCTGAGCTTTTTCAAGATTTTAGATAATTTCCAAAAGGGCTTAGAGCCAGGGTCCAATTGTGAAATTTTATTTTCAAAATTTTTGTTCCTTAATTGAGCAAAACGTTTCTTGATTTCTTTCTGCAAATCCTGCCATATAATTTTCATAGCAGGATCTCGAGTGCGTTGAAATTGTCTTCTCCTCAAGTTTTTAAGACGGATCAAGAGTTTAAGATCATTGTTTATAATCACGGATTCAAATTTTACTTCACAAAATTGGAATTGCAATGCTCCGGGCTTCAAAAATGGAATTTGTTAAAGTTTCAAGAGCATTGTCAATATCGAGTTTAGCTTCTAAAGAAATGTTAATATCAAGATTAGAGTCAACATACGTTTTATATATAATCCAGTCGGCTCGTAAATAATTGAAAGTGGAGCTGATAGGATTGAGCATCGCTTCTTGGGATATTTGAAATGTAACAGGGACATGATCAGAATCAAAATCAGCATGAGTAATCAGTTGGCTACAAAGATGACTAGAGTCGGTTAAGACCAAATCAATCGTAGATGGATTTCTAGGAGAGGAAAAACATACATGTGGCTATCAGGGTATTGAATTGAGAAATATCCTGAAGAATTTGAGAATTATTCCATGACCGATGTTTGGCATTAAAGTCACCAATGACAAATTTTTTTTGACTTATTGCGAGTCAATTTTCGCAAGTCAGTTTGGAGCAAATTAACATGCTGTCCAGAGCATTGAAAAGGCAAATAGGCAGCTATGAAAGTATATTTAACAAACAGTGTTTCAACAGAAACACCTAAAGATTCAAATGATGGAAACAGTTGATGTTTTATACGCCTATGAATGATGATTGCAACTCCCCCACATGCCCCATCAAGTCGATCATTACGATAAACAAAAAAGTTAGGATCTCTTTTGAATTTAGATACAGGTTTCAAATACGTTTCGGTAATAACTGCTATATGCACGTTATTAACCTTAAGAAAATTAAACAGCTCGTCCTCTTTACCATTCAGAGAACGAGCATTCCAATTCAAAATATTTAAATTATTATTTGGATCCATTAAAAAAACGTAATCCAATAACAATTTGATTTGTAAATTTTACACATACTTGGACTGCTTCAGTCATAGTGGTGGCTTTGAATATTGCATCAATCATTAGATTCAATTGTTCAGTTAGAAAATTAAAATCAGAGGCAGACATGTCATGTGATTTCCCATTAGAATTTCCGGTAGACGAAGAAGCGGAGTTACCTGTGGCGGTAGGTTTTTTTCCATTTGATTTGAAACAAGTAGAATGGGTACCCATGGATCGAACAGGGGAGGAGTTCGAATTTCCTGCTACGATATCGGCAAAGGATTTACCGTGAGGCAAATTCCGGAAACGACCGTTATCGTAACGGATATTATCTTTCATCTGCCTGGCACGAGCCTCAATGACCCTTTTGCGTGAAGGGCAATTCCAAAAATTGGACTTATGGTTAGCCCCGCAATTAGAGCATATGAACTTGGTGGTATCTTCCTTCAATGGCGTGAGAAGAACCTCCGCAAATCATGCATTTAGCATCCATGCGACAATTTTTTGTACCATGACCCCACTTTTGGCACCGACGGCACTGCGTGGGGTTCTGGTAATTTCCTCCAGGTTTCTGGAAATGTTCTAAAGTCACACGGACATCGAACATAAGTTTTGCTTTTTCTAAAGCTTTAATATTATTTTGTTCTTTTTTGTTAAAGTGAACTTAATAAAATTCTTGAGAAAGCCCTTTCCGAACAATGCCAGATTGGGTTCTCTTTTTCATAATGATTACTTGGACTGGAGAAAATCCAAGTAAATCATTTATTCCATTTTTGATCTCTTCAGGTGATTTATAGTCACTTGAGAGACCTTTCAAGGCAACTTTGAACAAACGTTCAGTTTTGTCGTCATACGTAAAATAATTGTGCTTCTTCTCTTCAAGATGTTTGAGAAGAAGTTCGCGATCTTTAAGAGTTTCCGGCAATAATATATGTTATATGGTTGAAATTTATTCTTTGCTTTGTATATCTTGATATTTTCAAACAGAGTTGCTCAATATCAGTCATATCACCTGATAGCTGATGCGTTTTTCAGTGACTAACTAGTTGCAATCCATCTGCAGCAATGTTAAAAATACCCGTACTGATAAATTGTTATTTTATTTGCTTCATTTAAGGCTAAACTTAACCCATCAGTGATATCCATAGTCTTTCGCCATCAATGCACTAGTGAAGGAGTAGACAGGATGATGTTGATGTGATATAGATTGATTCGAATTGTATCGGCCTGTACAAATCAGCAAATTTTAGGCGTTGAAAATGACAGCGAGCAACTCTATTTACAGGAACTAAGCCGTCCACTAATACTTATTAAATTTCCATATTTCAGTGTGTTTTCTTCTTCTTGATGCTAACTAGTGTTGTGCTTTAGTAACAATGTCTGTTTAAATTTAAATTTCTGTCGGGTATCCCAGCACTGCCTTCTGTCTGATACGTATATCTCGGATCTTAAATCTCATACCGAATCCATCTTCAATGACCTACCGTTGACCCTGTTTTTGGTCTCTCTTTATCCAGTACTACGAAAAACAACTTAAACAATCACAAATAGGGTAGGTGTACCAATTATGGGTTCAATAATTCACCAGTATGGCTTCAAAAAGATGAGTTGATCAGTAGTATGTAGTATTTGTACTAAATTTAGTTTTTAAAATCGTTGTCTTTGTCCCAATTACGGTAATTCCCAAGTAAACAAAAGCATTATAGATGCATACAAATATCACTACAAATGCTTACACGCCTCATAACAGCAATTTCGCCGCATAGAAATCTAATTATTGTATCATTGATGCTTCTAAGTCAGATGCATACAGGCAATAAATAAGTACTAAATTAGCCAAAACCCAAGTAACCAATAACCACGATAAATCGCTTTTTGCATGAATATTCTACAAATTTTGTACGAGCTGTAACATATAAAGGTCATTCACTCACCCCTTCAGCGTTATGAAGTTTGTGAATCAGAATCAGGCTAAGATGCATTAAAAATGCAGTAATAGGGTTTCTATGCGGGGGAAGCGCTGCTAGAACGCGTGTCTGCTTTTGTAGTGCTATTATAATGGTATATGCTTTTGCTATACGCTTTTCTGATGCTTATTTGCGGCTTATTATTACCTCTTTTTATTCCTATTATTGTCATAATTAGCACTACAGCTATAACCGGCACTTCTACCCTAAATCCTTCTAGATGACAATGAACGACCCGGCCAAGCACTAGAAGCAGCAAGAGCAGCAACCGAAGCTGCAACGGCAGTCAGTCAGTGGCAACATCATCCAAGGACTCTAGAGCCATATCCATTATTCTTCATAATTTATGGGAAAACAAGCCCAGAAAGAGGTCGCTTCACGTCAACTTGATCTTCTCGGGCTCTCGTTGAATGGCGTGTCCCCTTGGCTTGGCGTCATCCCATCACTACTACTGCCGCCGCCCGTAGTCACATTTCTTCTAGGAAAAGCGGATGGGGAGAAAATTGGGTTGACTCTATATCTATCCCACTGTAGACACTAGAGCGTGGTAAAAATACTTTGCCGGAGTTTGCCACCGAGCGAAAAAAAAGGGTTACATGGGGGACCCGACTCTTCGTCTTTTAGTTATGGCCATGGCGATGCGATGGGGCCCTTTCCGGGAAGTTAGTTTCTTCTTTTGCTTTCGTTCAGGGGTTCTCAATCGATGCGGTTCGTAAGAAAGCCCAAATTTAATTAATAAATAAACCATGATGACTCAATTACTCAGAAGTGAATAAATTGGGTGAATTTGTGGGCCTTTGGGATTTGAATTACAAACTTGTAACCTTCTGAGCTATTGATTCACCAAGTTACTCAATGGTTTAGTCACCCGAGAAGGCAAAAAAACGCTTAGTTATAACAAATTTTCACATGGATATCGTATTGTTGGATGAGATTTGACGATTCGGTGAGACCATTCCATTAAATTTAACAATTTTTTTTTTTCTATACAATACACATTTATTGAACTATTCAGAACCTCTGCTCGTAGGTATCAGTCGCTTCAGCTCATCTTCTCATGTGGTTTGCTCGTCGGGTGGTGATGGAGAGGCATCGAGGCGTGGGAAAGCACGTTCTTCGCCGACACTTATCGGACGAAATTCACGAAGGAATAAGGAAAAAAGTTTTTCTCTCCTACTGCGCATTTCTTCTCTGCCCGCTTGAACACGATGATGCTATCTGACGCTGACAGGGGTTCATTTAAATATGCTCTAACGCAATTTTACGCCGGAAAAATGAGCGATAATATTTGAATTGTGTTGTGTTTGAGTTATTTTGAAATTGGAGCTCTCTTTAAGCTCATGAGAGATTGTCTTCAATTTCTCTTGCAATTTTGCCAAAAAAAAAGGTTTTTCGATGCTGGTTATCTCCATCACTTTTAAACTACAAGCCACGAGTGTTTCATAATATTTGAATGCACCCCCGTCCAGGTTATGCCATCGAGAGACAACTCCTAGAAAGGAGTAAGGGAGGTGAACGCAAATTGAAATATTATGATGAGCCGCACTATCTGACGCGTTGTGGGTTTAGCGTCATCATTGTCATCGTTTGCAAGATAATATTCACAGGACACGTTTACGGAGGTTTGCGTTTCTTTCGTTTTTGTCGCAGGTATGATTTGAAATTGTCGTTATTACGGGAATGGCCTTAAGTTGAACGTGCAATTGATTTAAGATGATACTTTGAAACAGAGATGCGTCTAATATGAATCAAACTCACATCAAACACTAAAAGTTTGAATAGTCTAGAAAACCAGATATATACGTTGAGTTGAGGCTAGATGATGAATTCAAATGAAATTATTGGTAGATTTTTCACCACCAATTTCAAACAGAATTTCAACGAGGATTCTCAATCTTTGAAAGGA
Source organism: Aedes aegypti (assembly GCF_002204515.2). Taxonomy (NCBI): domain Eukaryota; kingdom Metazoa; phylum Arthropoda; class Insecta; order Diptera; family Culicidae; genus Aedes; species Aedes aegypti. The sequence goes on along the minus strand of NC_035107.1, from coordinate 225,986,960 downwards.
TTTCCGACAGAGTCCTGGCAAGGATTTCTGACATAATTCTCGAGGGTTCCTAAAAAAAACCTAACAGTATCATGGGAAGGATTTCTAATAGAATCCTTGGAAGGATTCATAGTAGAATCCTAGGAGGATTCTAAGAACAATCCTAGGAAGGATTCCTAGTAGAATCATGGGAAGGGTTTCTTAAGATTCTGCTAGAATAGAACAGAACAGAACAACAAAATCCTGGGAAGGATTTCTAAAAGAATCCAGTGAGGGATTCCTAACAGAATCCCGGGAATGATTCCTAGTAGAATCCTAGGAAGATTTCAATTACAATCATGGGTAAAGCCCATTTTTTACTACGATTATGTTTGATACGAAATAGAGTCTTGTGAAAATTTGACTGTACGTTTGATATAATCTATTTTTGGTCAATGCACTTACCTAAAAAACATCTAATTCACTAGATTGCATTATGCGCGGCAGAGAGGCTCAATCCGGCCGTTGGCTTCTGCTCTACTGATTTTCGTCTCCAGATCCGAATGGGACATGCATTTGCATCGGTGCAACGATTCCGTGTCGGTGTAAACTTTTTTTGCAATATTTGTGTATGAATGACTTCATGTGCTTCTTATCCTTGTTTAAAAAATCTCGTTTTACTTCCTATAAATCGTGTATCTCGCATATCGGTCGCATTTCCCAGGTCTTGTGGACACTTGGATATGTGTGCTTTTGGTTGAGCTTGAATTGATTGCAGTCATGGGGGAGAATTAGAAGATGAAATCGCCGCAGTCCATTGCGTAGTCAAAGTCCTCCCCGCCAACGTCTTCGATTCCGTGAAAGTCGAACGGGCTGATGTCGGTATGGTAGATTCCACCGGCGCACGGAGCCTCGATCATGTTGGTGCAGTGGGTCGTTGGCAGGGCGTGCAACGTGATCGAGTCCTCGCATTGGGACCAGGTCAGTGCTGTAAGATAGAATGGAAGCGAAAGCTAGAGTAAGGAAAGATTGTTAAAATGCTGTATGGAAAAAAATACGCTCCGACCACTCTTTACGATCGTTATACCGGGTCGTAATGAAACATCAGAAAACTATAGTAATATTTTACAAAAAAAAAAATCAATACATCAATACAGATTCAAGATATTTGGCAAAGTTGAAGAATGGTCTGAAAAATTTAAGGTGATTATAAAACGAAGCCAAACTATGAATTTTCAAGTGCACAAGACGAGAGAATCTGACAACAGTTCGCGTTGAAAACCAATCAAATTGATTGCTTGCTGGTGGTGACCAATGGGATAGATTTTCAACGCGGAGCGTTGTTTGCTTCTCAAGTCTTGTGCTCTTGAAAATTTGAGGTGTGGCTTCCTTCTATAATCACCTTAAAGAGAGTCAGTCGATGTTTTCAAATCCTTGAATCTTGATGGCAACAATGCTAGATGATCATCAATACAGTTTGTTATATGGGGATGGTACATTACGCTTCTCCTCTTATTGGCATTACATCGTCACTAGGACAAAGCCTGCTTCTCAGCTTAGTGTTCAATAAGCACTTCCACAGTTATTAACTGCGAGCTTTCTTTGCCAAAGTTGCCATTTTGCGCATTCGCATATTGTGGGGCAGGTACGATGATACTTGTATGCCCAGGGAAGTCAAGGAAATTTCCATTACGAAAAGTCTTGTTGTCTCAAAAACACATTAGTTTCATCCTCAGTCAACCGACAACCCAAGTAATCAAAAACACTAATTATAATGCATACATGCATTACAATAGCACAATAAATGCTTACACGCCTAATAACAGCACTTCCATAGCTTAGAAACCGTATTACTACATCATTAACCCTTTGGGGCCGGCGCGGTCATATATGACCGCAGTACAAAAAAGGCTGTAAAAAAAGAACCAATTAACAAATGTATATACTGTCTTCGGCAAAGTTGTCCCAAATATACTCTTTTATCAGAGAAAAATATGAAGTATATGCCTTTATGACTTAATTGACAACCTAGAACATCCTGAACATCCTGAAGTTTGGAAAATTGAACTATAAGTACATACGAAGCGTGAAATGCTGCTTGTGAACATAAATGATGTTCAGGCTAGATAATACAGAATTACTCTTTTAACGAGAACACTATTTCATTTGCTTTGCTATGTCCTGGGATGTTCTAGGACGTCCAAACTGTCCTGAAGCACACTCTTTGAAATCTACAACCGTAACAGTAATTGTTTGAGTTAAAAACAATAACATTACAAATTCAAATAGAATCTACCAACCTCTGAGAATCTCAAGAGCTATTTCAAGGAACGTTTGGGATATTCCAGGCCCTCCAAATTACCCTGGAGTTCAGAACTTCAGGTCTACACTTGTTCCAGTAGATATTCTCGCTAAACTGAGTGAAGTTATATAATCTACAATGTTTACTGAACTTTGTCACGGATCAAAAGGCTACTTCAAGAAACGTTTGAGGTATTCCAGGCCCTCCAAATAACCCTGGAAATCTGAATTTCATGTCTACATTTATTCCAGTAGTATTTCTTGCTAAACTGGGTGAAGTTATATAATCTACCATGTTCACTGATCTTTCGCACGTATCAATAGGATGTTTTAAAGAACGTTTGGAGTATTCCGGGCCCTCCAAATTACCCTGGAGTTCAGAACTTCAGGGCTACACTTATTCCAGAAATTTATCTCGCTAAACTGAGTGAATTTATAAAATCTTTCCTGTTCACTAAACCTTCTCATGCATCAATAGGCTGTTTCAAGGAACGTTTGGGATATTATAGGTGCTCCAAATTACCCTGGAGTTCAGAACTTCAGGTCTACACTTATTCCAGTATTTTTTCTTGTTAAACTGAGTAAAGATATATAACTTACCAAGTTTACTGAACCTTGTCACGGATCAATGGACTAATTCAAGGAACGTTTGGGGTATTCTACACAGCTAAAAATATGTTGTAAATTTAAGTTTATTTTCATGCACATATTTGGAGCATCAAAATAAACCTAAATTTCAACGACCAATCCATTATTTTTCAATTGAATTCACTTTAAATTTACACGATCATGTAACATTCAACCATTTTTAGTTGAAAATTGAACGTATATTCGTTTAAATTTACATGATGCTGTAATAACACACGAATTTGATTTATTTTTACAGTAGACTTCAGTTTACATCACATTGAAAATTAAATATTTTTTTCTGTGTAGGCCCTCCAAATTGCCCTAGTGTTCGTAACTTCAGGTTTACATTTGTTTCAGTAATTTATCTCACTAAACTGAGTGAAGTTATATAATCTAACATGCTCACTAAACCATCTCATGGATCAATAAGCTCTTTCAAGGAACGTTTGGGATTCCAGGCCCTCCAAATTACCCTGAAGTTCAGAACTTCAGGTCTGCACTTGTTCAAGTAATTTATCTCGCTAAACTGAGTGAAGTTATATAATCTAACATGTTCACTGAACCTTCTCACAGACCAATTGGCTATTTCAAGGAACGTTGGTGATATTCCAGGCCCTCCAATTTACCCTGGAGTTCAGAACTTCAGGTCTACCCTTGTTCCAGTAACTTTTCTCGCTAAAATGATCAAAGTTTTCCCTTTGGGGCCGGCACGGTCATTTATGACCGCAGTCGGAAAATGGCTGCATAAAAAGAACCAATGAATAAAATTTACTGTCTTCGGAAAAGTCCTTGCAAACTTCCCTGTCAGGGAAAAATTCTAGATGTATGCCTTAATGTCCTACTTGGCAACCTAGAACATCCTGAACATGCAGAAGTCTGACAAATAGAATAATTAGTATAAAAGTAGCTTAAAATGCCTTTTGTAAATACAATTGATGTTCGTACTTGGTAATACATACCTATTATGTCAAGAAAAACGCTGCTTCACATGCCTTTTCATGTCCTGGGATATTCTACGACGTTCAGACTATCCCGAAGCACAATTCACGAAATTTACAGCAGTAGTTGTTTGCGCTAGAAATAATCAGCGCTAGAAATAATCAGCGATTTCTTTGGAAATCATTCCGTAGACGAAAAGTGATAAGCGGGGGGAGAGATCTCCGGCATTGCAATTCCGTAGATTTCCGTTGGAAAAATCCGCAAATTACCGTAGAATAATGAGAATTTCCGTAGCTTCCTGTAGAAAATATACATTTTTCTGTAGAATTATCTTACGGATCCGTAGTCCTCAATTCCGTAGATCTACGGAAATTTCCGTAGATCTGGCAACGCTGCAAATAATAATATTTTCAACTCAAACGGCATCTATTGACCTCTGAGAATCTCAAAAGCTTTTCCAAACTATCCTGGAACTCAGAACTTCAAATCTACCCTTGTGGCAGTGTTTTTTTTTTTCGCTAAATAGAGTTCAGTTATACAATCTACCAGGTTATATAGAGCCCCCATAGCCGAAGCTGTAAAGACACGGGTATTCATCATGACCATGCTGAGGGTTCCGGGTTCGATTCCCGGTCGGTCCAGGATCTTTTCGTAATGAAAATATTCTTGACTGCCTTGGGCATAGAGTAAAGGGTGTCCACGATGAAATTGACACACACAAAATTGATTCGGAAAATTCGAGTTTTCATCCGATTGCCATCAAAACTTCAGGGATTGAGAAATAACTATTTAACTTCATTTTACCATTTTACTCGTATTTTATTTACAGTCCATACGTAAATGTCCGCACCTTGGCCTCAACCCCGGCCATGAGATTCTGCACAACCTGTGAATCAACCGTTTTTAGCATGTAAACCCATACTTTCATGGACAACGAAACATATGTGAAGGTCGACTTCAAACAGATCCCCGGCAACCTGTTTTTCACGGCCAAGGATAAGTTCAGCGTTCCAGAGCATGTCCGCACTCAGAAGAGGTCCAAATTTGCGAAGCAATTCCTGGTTTGGCAAGCCATCTGCACGTGCGGGAAGCGGAGTGCACCTTTCGTGACCTAGGACACGATGAACGACAAGTGTACATGAAAGAGTGCCTCCAGAAGCGGCTGCTCCCTCTCCTGAAGGCCCACAACGTCCCAACAATCTTCTGGCCGGATTTGGCCTCATGCCACTACTCCAAGGATGTGCTGAAGTGGTATGCGGATAATAAGGTCAATTTCGTGCCGAAAATGTTCAACCCTTCCAACACTCCGGAGCTCCGCTCCATCGAGAAGTACTGGGCGATTATGAAGCAGCACCTTCTTACACACTTAAATTATTTTGCTGACCTCAGCAAACGGATTGCCAAGAATCCAACAGCTGAGGTTTCGGTAAAAAAAAATTGCCGAATCTCGGTAAACTTTTTACCGAAATATCGTTAAAATTTTACCGAATCACGGCAAACCAAATTTTTTACCGAGATTTCGGCAAACGTTACCGAGATTCGGTAATGGTTTACCGAAATCTTGGTAAAAGTTTTGCCGAGATTCAGCAAATATTTTACCGAGATTCGGCTGTTGGATTCTCAGCAATCCGTTTTACCGAAGTCGATTTCGGAAATTAAGTGTCGTTTATAAACGACCTAAGGTAGTGAAGACAGTCGAGGAACTGAAGAAAGTATGGGTTCACATGCAAAAATCGGTTGATTCACAGGTTGTGCAGAATCTCATGGCCGGGGTTAAGCCCAAGGTGTGGGCATTTCCGTATGGACTGTTAATAAAATACGAGTAAAATGCTAAAATGAAGTTTAATAGTTATTTCTCAATCCCTGAAAATTTGATGGCAATCGGATGAAAACTCGAATTTTGCGAATCAATTTTGTGTGTGGCAATTTCATCGTGGACACCCTTCATCTTCGTGCCTGCCACACTGTGGAAGTACTCAAAGAACACTAAGCTGAGGAGCAGGCTTCGTCCCAGTGGGGACGTTACGCCAAGAAGAAGAAGAAGAAGAAGAAGAAGAAGAATCTACCAGGTTCACTGAACTTTCCATGTGATCAAATGGTATTGCTAAATACTTTTGAGATACTCAGGGTCATCCGCAATGCCCTGCAGCAGTCCCTGAAATCTACAGTCGTAGCCTAGTCCGTAACAGCAGTTGTTTTCGCTTACATAACCAATCGAAATCTGTGAAGGTCGGCTCTGGTCGCATGGTTTGCTGCTAGGGTTTGATTAACATCAATAAAGAGGAGTAAATATCAATAGAATGATTCATTTGGGGAACAAAGGAGATTCGTAAGCACTGATGACGCTTAACGAAATTTCGGTAAGTTTAGTGTTCACTGTGCTTGCACTTTGAGCTGTCAACCCAATCGCGAAGTGTCCTCATGGATAGTCTCATAGTCCACACTGCCATCTGTTGCAAGAACCGCGCGAAGCACTGTCTGCCATGATGGATTTTTAGTTGACGTTTGCCTAACACGCACACTACTACACGAATTGCCTGTAAGTTTTGTTCGCATCATTCAGCAACGTGTACACTATCAAAAGTCAAAGCGGTCGAACACTAACGCCTCTGGTGGAACGATCGCGTCGGTCAAATGCAATTCAAATTCATCGTTAAACGCATGTACCATGAGCTTCTCAAAAGTGTTACGTCTGTTTGTCTGTGACAGTACAGTAGTGACGCCTCTACACGGATAGTCGTAATGCACGATTGCAAAAAAGAAGTAGAGCTCGAGATTCGTATGACGATTACCGGATCTTTTCGTAAAGGAAAGAGTCTTTACTTCCTTGGGCACAGAGTATGGGCGCATGCCTGCCACACGATATATCCATGCAAAAAGGTCATTAGCTGAGAAAGATCTCAGGTAATAAATGTGGAAGTGCTAAACTAACACTAAGCTGAGAAGCCAGCTTCCTCCCAGTGGGAACGATATGCCAAGAAAAAAGAAGAAGATTCGTCGACAAACACATATATTCAAAACGTGTTTCTACTCGTTTACGCATTTAGACTCTACTGACGTTTTCACAAATTGTTCTCAAACAAAAGGTGAAAAGCAGGGGGGGTTGAAAATAGTATATTTTTACGTGACATAATTTATGGATGCTTCCCAATAGATGTCGCTAATTATGACTGGAAACTTTATCGAATACACCATGTTTCGGAAGTGCTTCGTTTCGTGGTTATTAATTTATTACCACTAAATCCTGACTCTCATCGCGTTGTAGATCTTATGTACTGAAAATCCCGACAAGTTAGATAATCTAGAACATTCGAAATGATCTGATAATATTTGCTGAACACTCAGAAGGTTCAGAATATACGGTAGATTACAGTGCATCACCTTGTATGATGAACAAGGTTGTTATTACAAGCATAGACTTCAAGTTATGAACTCAAGAGCAGTTTGGAAGACCTAGCACCTCCCAAAAAAATATTTGTCATCATTTCTTGTTATGTTTAGCATTTTGAGCACCAAAACTATTGAAAGGCGTTCAAAAAACTGTATAATAGTTCTTGGAAAAAATCAGGCCCCAAAGGGTTAATGTTACTAAGCTTGATGCATACAGGCATTAAATAAGCACTTTTTTGACTGTATATTCGCGTATAGGTATGTTTCAATGCTTTGTAGTGTTTTGACAGATATATCACGTACTTAGTGATTGCATGTACTGGTAAATTGAAGCATAACATTAATCTTCTCACTACCACAATTGCAGATTTTTATGTTGAAGGAAAGTGAAGGTTTTAATTGATCTCTGTTCTTTTATTTGGATTCAAAAATCAATCAACCGAGACTGATTCGATAGCTGATCAAATCATTACTTCACTGGAAGTGAAAAAATGCTAATCCTTCGATCGAAAAAAGAGCAACAATAGCAGGAAATCAAAACAGAAGCCCGACATAAGCACAATGCCATCCGGCGCCAAACGGAAATCACAGCTTGGTATCGTCCAATCTTTTTTAACGAAAAGAAAAAAAAAATAACCCTGACCAGTCAAGTGAATAAATCGCAGCCAGAAATGAGATTACTCATCCTTTCGATGGCCATACCGTACCACAACAAAAATCGAAGCTCAATCTGTATCATCTTTCTGCTGGGAAAGCCTCTTGAAAATTTTTGGAAGAAAAATGTTGCCAGAGAATTGAGGAGAAAAGATGATTACGTTGTCGACGGTCAATTGCGGTTAAGGGTTGAAAGGTAATCTGTCACCACGAAGAAAGATTATTTTGAGATGTTCATCATTCCAGTTAAAGGCAAATCGTGAGAATCACATCATACGTAAAATTTGCTACATGAAATTATCGTGCTCTTTTATTCGGGGTGCTCCGTCTTACATGATTTCCAACTCCTTTACCTCAGTCATCATCAATGCTTTAATCTTCAGACTTCGAATACAGTTGTCTCACCATGTGGGACGATAATTGATACCGTAATCCGGGGTAACATTGATCATTTTTTTTAGTTTTTCTTATTTTTTTCATTTCACAATACAAATGTTACAAGTTTCATATTTTTAAAACAAGTACTGGCACCCACCGCTCCTAACTATGTACTTTATTTTGTTTTTCGAAAGATTTAAACATGTTTAAATAAATGTTTTAAGTGATTTTTCGATTCAGCTGATATGGGGTAACATTGATCACCCAAGTAAACAACGTTCGCTAATATTGGAAATGTCGTTACTTACTAAAATCAGGGCCCCTGAAGCCGAATATAAAGACCAAACTCTTACAAGTCATTTACTTTTTGAGTTATTTCAAAATTAAAAATACCTTGAACCGCAGAATACGCCTAAAAGTAGGCAATTTCCTCAGGAAATTCTACATTCGTAATAGTAAATAGCTAATGTTGCCTAATTGAATAAACTTATGAAAGATTTGACAACGGAATCGTTTTCGGCGATGCCATGTTTAGTAACACCCGCATTTTCCTTGATCACATCGTCTGCAGAACTCATGTGAGACATGAATTTTCGGTAGTGTCAGTGAAAATGATAGAAATCATTGTTTCAAAAAGTTGACAAATTTGCGCATGAACTAAACGCAATTTTGGCAAAAACCTTAATTATCATTAGCTTATGAATATACGAAAGAGCGGCACCATTCATGGTTCGAAAATGTTTCATCAATAAATCTTTATTTGAACGTCTAACAAGATGTGTCATCCCGATCAATGTTACCCCGCTGATCAATGTTACCCCGGATTACGGTACAACAAAATCTTAAAAAAACGTCGAAAGCACAGAAGGTGAAAAATGATTTTCCTGGTACTAGACTTGTTTTTTTTTTTTTGTGCAAAGATTTTAAAAGATATGAATATTTTTTCAAATATATTCTGTTAGTATCCCATCAGGGGATACTTCTCGCATAACTTGTGATCTCGCCCTAAAAGCCATTGGTAACCGAGTATGTAGCTTGTTGTTACCGAGCAAACTATTAGATTTACACGTTATTCAACATTGCTACGATGAGGAGAAAATCCTCCTCTATCTCCCAGTGGTGATAGTATTCAGCCTGGGCCATTAATTTGAATAGAAACAAGAAGCTCGACTTCTAGTACACGACACTGAAGACGGCCTTACAGTTGAAGTCGCGTATCTGCCAAAGGACACAAACTCTAGTGGAATTAAATGGTATAGTACAAAATTCGTTTTTTTCACCTAATTGCACAAAAGTTTGAAGAAATTTTCGAAAAACAAAATTAAGAACCTGTTAAGTAATTTCAGCAGCAATATATGTGATTATAAAGACTTGCTTGAAGATGTTCTGGAGAATACTTTGGAAGAACCCCTTCAGAAATACAAGACAAACATCTTGGGAGAGGAGTTCTGGGTTGAATTCTAAGAGCATATCTTAGAGGAAGAGTTTATGAACTAATTCCTGAAGAAACGCATTGTGCATTTTATGGAAAAACTCCTGAACCTAAAGAAGCTTTTAGAAGTATCCCTTTAAAATGTTTCAGGATTTTTTAAAATTACCCTTGAACAAATCTCTAGTTTAGTTAAAAAAACACACAAACAAGATTTTAAATAAATTTCCTGTAAAAAAAAAACAAGATTCCTGGATAACTATACATGAAAAGCAAATGACAAAATGATCCTGCAGTCTAAAATTTTTGTTTTTTTTTTTTATATAAACTGGTCAACTTTGGAGGACTTAATTATTAACATGATTGAGTTATTTTTTGAATAAATTTACAAAATACTATGAATTCAAAACGGTTTGAAAGTTTTGTTTTGTTTTACGATTTGTTACATCCAAAGAGAGCTATGAAGCCGGCCAAAATTTTTAAAATTAATCTATCTTCCAAGCAATCCATCTAAAATCTGCTCAAGAGATGTCATGAATTTACTCTTGTTATTTGGAAAAGTTTGAAAGAGTTCACTGTTAATCTGCAAAAAAAAAACAAACAAAATCTCATCAGAGACCTGATATGGATTTTTCCATGTATCAAGGACTAGTCAAACTAGTAGTAAAGCTACACCAAAAATCAATATTACCACTAAATCCAGAAATGCACCAAAAATATTTCTAATTAATCTTTTCATGATTTCAGTAGATCTCCCGAAAATTTGCCAAATATTTGTTGTGATCAGCTCTCCGCAAACCTGTACAAATCTAGCCAATAATATTTTCTAGGATCCACTTAATATCTTATTAGCAACCTACTAATTACCCTAGTCCATTTTTGCCTCGATTCCCATTAGGAAGAACTAAAGATCTAAATCTAAATGAAAATCTATCAAGCATCTCACCTCGAATCTTTCCAGAAATCCTTAAGTATCCTTATAGCAGAAGTTCCCAAACTTTTGAGGATCGTGGAGCCCTTAACAAATTTCTGGGAATAGATCGGCGCACCAGTAAGAGAAACGCTGAAGTTGAAAACCTTTCTTAAAACTCTCGTACCAAAAATTTTCATTTTTGAAATAGATATCATTTTTCGCTATCTAATATTATTCTAAGTGCGTTATAAGCAATGATCTAATTTTGTTCGCAAGTTCGTTAATTTTGGTTATTAATTTTCCTTATTTCATCCCTATATATTTTTTAAAGTTTTTCTTGAAGCTTCTTTTGGTTCGACATTAATAAAACTTTGAAGTTTGTCAGTACTTTAAAAATATGAAAAATATTTGTATGGCGAAATGCGTCTAACGATTTATTTCTCGAAATTGGGAACTTTTACCGGTACTTTATTTGGTACCGGGTGTACGTAATAATAATGACTATCACGCCTACCAAATATTTTTTCGATTAATGCTTTCATTCACGAGAAATTTAAAGTTAGATGCCTTTCCCCATACAAAATAAAACGAGGAAACTTCTGCTGATCAACTGTGAACAAGACCAAAGCAGGTGATCCATTGACACCCAGTATATTGCCGTAAGACGTAATTAACGTCAAAATATCAAATTTTACGAGCCGAATTATTTATCGGCGTGAAAATACAAAATCGGCGGCGTAGTGCTGATCGGCGTATGGCGCGCCACCGAAACCTCATTCGGCGTCGGCGTGGCGTAAATGGACCGGCGGCGGCGGCGCACCCTGGTACCTAGTCACCCAACAGTTATGGATAGCACACATATATGGATCAGAGTTGGATTAAAACGGGGACATCTCATCGAATAGAGTTGCAATTGCGCAGAACACATATTATATTTGTTAATTATAAATCTGTACAGCATCGCAATAAATTATAATATGCTTAAGCATATTTTTGCCGTCCGTAGGAAATAAAATGTCAACCGTATTCCCAGAAGAATAACTGGGGGCATTGAAAACCTTACTACAGTTATGAATCAAAGATAAGATGATTCCGAACCAAACGCCAAAACGTATGCTTTCACTAACGCACCATTCAATTTTTCGCAGATAAATTGCTGTTATAGTGTTTTGATCCATAATGTGAGTATTTGCTCCATAATAGGGATACTCTCCACTGATCCACATCTGTGGGATGGGAATCGTTTAAAATTTTGTATCGAAATTGACATTTTATGGTGAATAACCGCGACTTTTGAGGTGTATTCTCAAAAACAAATATATCAAGCAGTGCCTGGGAGATAATTGTGCGTTGTACAGCGTCACCAAGTTTTTCAATCATATTTTGTTATGACAAATGACCTTTAGTTGATTCATAACTGTGGGGTGACTGTAGATTTTTTTTCCTATAAAGAAACCCAGTATGAAATGCGTCCTAGATGGAAGGATAGCTGTTTGCTGCTCACACCCCGAAGCGCCTGACAGGCGAACCGCAGCTTTGATTTTTGTCCTCGTTCCGTAGGAAACCGCAGCACAGAGCATCCATCGTTATGGCAATTCGAGGAAGATGAGATTTTCCCTGCCGGCCACCGTTCCACGTTTCCCGAGCAAAGTCGGATAACTAGATGATATCAAAGTGATAACAAATTCTATTATCGCTGTTATCATTTTGATATTATGTTATCAATGGTAACCAAATGATAACAAAATTTGTTATCATTGCATCCGTCATAGACATTTTTGATAACAGGTTGATAACAAAATATGTTATCACACATCTTTCCTATTACATTTTTATAAAGCGTGTGTTGTTAAACAAAGTTGACTCTTCGTCATACAAAATTTTGTAAAATTATTTGAAGCGTAAGTTTAATCCAAAACACTCATCTCTTAAAAATTTTCCTTGATTTATCACCATAAAATTCAAAAATATATGATGATGCAAATTTAGTTATCAACTTGAACTCAGTGATAACATAATTTACTATGACTTTGTTATTCGACGAACAAGTTTGAGTTCTCATTTTTGTTATGTTGGCTGTTAATTCAGCCAAGGTGATAACAAAATCAGTTACCAAATGATGATAACCAGGTAACAAAATCTGTTATCATTTTGCTATTCAACTTTGCTCGGGTTGTTGGCTATGTTTGGCTGATGGATCCCATCCTGTCTTTTTTCCCCTAACATCGTTGTTCCGTGAAGAACTCTAGGAAAGAGTGCTTACTTCCAGCTCGGCGAGCTCAATTAATGTGATGAGATCAGAGAGGATTCGGTTGACGGTCGTGGTTGTCGTTGCTGAAGTTGTGTGGATTTTTTTGTCGTAGGTATTAGAAATCACAAGCGAGCTTTACGGAGATTGGCAGACATCTTTAAGCTGTTGAGAAATTTGAGGTTGTGATGCGGAATTTATTATCTCAAGTATCGTGTAGAATTTAAGCAAAAGCCCTATTATGAGCTCGAAGGAATCAAGACCTACTTTATGTTCAAGTTATATAGTGATGAGCATATGGTTTGATGTGATTGCTACGTAGATAAGAGTGCCGTGAACACCAGAATCGAAAGTGAACGAAAAGTACTGTCATGTTGGATAAAAGCACAACCAATGGTCACATGGCGGTGATGATTGTGTATGTAAGAACATTAATAGGAGACGACGTAAGCAATATGTTTCTTGATTTGGCAGAAATTTAACTTTCATCAGAACACATTTCGAAAGGACTGTTAGTGACTCTCAACAAACATGGGTTTTCAACAGACTTTTTGCGGCATATTTGGCTGGTATTGGGTTGTGACGATGCTAGTGTAATGACGGGAAAAATATCTGGGTTGGGCTTCCCAAATGTCATCCAGTGGCATTGCTTAAACCACCGACTCGAGCTTGCCATCAAAGATTCTGTGTCGGGGGAGCTCAAGGAAGTTCAGCTGCTGAAACGTTTCTTTGGTGCGTTATACGCACATTTAAATCCATCGCAAAAAATATACGCGAATTGAAAAGGATCTGACGCCTTGGTTTTATATTTCTCAAGCTTAAGAGTGCTCAGCACAAGTTTCGTAAAAGCTCTCGAAGTTGTGGGGAACAACTATGAGGCTTTCTTGGAATATTTCGAAAATGGCGAGGACGATACTTTCTACGCATTGTACTCAACGGAGTTTTTGTATAATGTGTCTGTTAGGTTCGATACGCTGACGATTGTTGGGCACTTGTCATTTGTACTCCAAAAAGAATCGTGCAACATTGTAGATGCCGACAGAGCAATACAGAACTGTGTTGTGCTGCTCAAAATAAGCCTTAAGGAGTCTGACTCCAAAGAAGAACAAGTGGCAACGGTCACAATTATGGATAGCACACAGCAATGGATCAAGGTTGGATTAAACATAGAATTTCATCAAATTGAGTTGAAGTTATGTAGAAAACATTTTACCCACGTGAACCACAACCATATCGCAATCAGTTTTAAATGATTAATCATCATTCGTAACTGTGGGCCTTGAAAACCATACAACAGTTTTGAACCAATGATAAAACGATTTCTAAAGAAACGCCAAAACGTATGCTTTCGTTAACACGCCATTCGTTTATCTAGATTAAGTGCTGTTATAGTGTTCTGGTTCATAATATGGCTCGATTTGATCCATATCTTCTTCTTCCGGTGATCCACAACGTCGCCATAATTCTTAATAATATGTTAGTTAAAAAAAAAAAGACCTTTGTTTCAATCCAGAAGTGTGGGTGACCGTACAACGAAAGCGATTCCGTAAATTTGATTTGAACTGTACATCCATGCGCTAAGACAGGAACATTTTATCAAACGGTCTAATTCTTCCGATAAAAGTGCGAAGTGCAAGAACTGTTGGGACCAAAAACAGCTGCGGCGATCGTGACTTGTTTGACCAACTATTGAAAAGTTCAAGCACCTATCATCTTCCGCGACAGTGGTAACAAACAAGATCTTCCAGATATTAAAAAAACTTTGTAATCTATTGAACATAATAAATCCCACAGAAGAGTTTAACAACATTTTGGCATTTGGGTCAACAGCTGAAACCAGCAACATTGCTGGGCTTCGCAATACTCGTAATACTATCCCAGTTAACGCAGAAAGTGAGAGAGGGTTCAGTAAAATGAACATTACAATATCAAAACCACGCACCAACTAGAGTGGAGTGGTACCGATGAGGGTGAATTTAATGCGGAGAAATTCACCAAGAGTTGGCTATTAAATCACTGTTCAGCGGACGACAAAAAATCAAGAAAAGATAGGATTAACACTTCAGTCGTCGCGCTGTTGTATTTTGTACAACACTGGTGAAAAAACCTCGCTTTTCGTTCACAACAGCAGCGTGGTGGTTCTGACGGTGGTCAACCACGCGACGACTGGAAGGTTAAAAAAAACCAAGTGGAAAACGACATGGAATTTCTTAATTTAATACTTGTTCCCTGGCTGTGAAGAAGAAAACTATGCGCTGATTTGAGTTGAAAAGCTCCTAATGTTTTTGCTATGCATTGGTAGTTTGAGAATCTGTTAACCTATTTAAGTGTATAACTTGTATAAAGTTAGTTATCATTCTTTTGTATAGTATTGATTTTAAGGATTTTTAAAACGTTTTGGAAGAATAAAGCATTTTTAATTGCTTGTTACGTTTTTTCAAGTTCTCCGAGATATTTTTCACGCGATTCCGCTAGAAATTCGGTCGGTACTACGCCAGCCGGACAGCTTTTTTCTGATGTAAAATTGTGGTATTTTAGTTAAAGATTCAATGCAAATATTTCAATTGATTGTAAAACAGATCTTCTAGTGTTTTTTGACGTTAACTACGTCTTACGGCAATATACTGGGTGTCAATTGAAAATCTAAAATGTTGCGACCGTCACGAAATTATGTAAGATTTTAAATACCGTAAAACGGGGTAACTTTGATAGTTTTTTCGAAGAAAACTTGAATATTTATGCATGCTGTTTCAAAGAACTATAATTTATATTTTTAAACAAGTACTGGCATCGTAGCTATCGATTGCAGTCGATAGATTGCCAAAAGATTTATTCTGAATGGATATATAATTTTTCATACAATAAAGTTGGTTTTCGGTTTTGGGGTAACTTGGATAATAAAGTAGTAATCAAACAAAATTGAATGAATAACGAACATTTGTAGGGCATTGCATACCTCTAGGCGTTTAACGTTATATGGAAATTTCTGACTTATGGCGTTTTCGGTTTTATACCTGGTGTCACAGATGACCCGACTCGCAACAAACGAACGAAAACGGATCCAGGTTCGAGTCAAATCGAATGTGTCATACCTACATTCGAACTGTCAGCCACAAAGTTTCATGAAATTTCGCTTCTCAGAGTGCAAAATCGTAAAATAATGTCTCAATATTGATGCAATAAATATTTCCGAATGCTTTCGTAAACATCTCCTGTTATTAAAATTTTGCTTTAATCGTTAATTTTGATAATTATAAAAATGTAAACAATCAATTTTTGACAGTTGAACCCTGCTCAGGTTGGATCGCAAAAAATCGGCAGAGCGAACCTCGTTGTGTTTGGGTCGAACCTGGGGCGGATCCGGGTTCGACCCGACCCAATAAAAAAACGTTTTGACAGCTGTTAGAGCGGATTCAGGGCGAACCTAGGTTCGCCCCAGCAATAAACGAAAACGCCATTAGATTACAAAAATGGTCCCAGTTTGTGAAAAAGCTTTTCGCTAAGAGATTTGAGACCGTATTCAAGTTCTATGATAACTAGGCTGTCACAGATAAGTGGCCAACTTTTCAAAACTACATCAAATAGTGATCGTAGAACAGATTGTTTGTAAGCGTTTTGAAAATGCAAAAATTTTGTCAATATTTAATATTCTTATAAAAAGTCTGAAATGAAAACTTTAGATTTTTGACGGTAGACTGTCGAAAATTGGGAAAATGTTGACCCCTGTTTTTGCAGCGATCTAATTTTCACGGGGTGAAGAATTTAGGACACTGGGCAGCAAAGGGTTAATTAAAACGGTCACCTCTTCACGAACTTTGACTTTCAATTTCGACACTGATCCGAGCTAGCGCGACTATACGGTACGGTATGACGATTCCGACGGTTTGAAATGATAAGAACTGGGTTTATTTACTTTGAATATAAGATTGTATTTTCGACTTCGATGCTGGTTTTGAACTGAATTGTACATGATTTGGGGTGCGTATTTATATCATTTTTCATCCATGGATTCATATGGGACCTATTGTGATAGATCTATTTCATTTGAAGCTGTTTTTTTTCAACTTTCATTTGTCTTCTAAAGCCTTTATAATTTTCTTTTGCTTGCGTGATCATGATTGTTCAACGGTCAATTTGTGTATATGTTAACACATACTTTGAACTGACATTTGCTTTCCCTGTCTAGAGAACTTGTATGCAAGTTTTAATGATTTTACAGCGGCACAGTTCTGCCAACGCTCTAATGTGTGTATGGTAACTCAATTGCCTACTACTACTATCCTTAAAGCATAAATATGTACAGTCACCCCACAGTTATGGATAGCACACAAATATGGATCAAAGTTGGCTTAAACGGCGAATATCTCTTCACATAGAGTTGCAATTACGCAGAACACATTTTATCTACGTGAACCATGAATCTGCACAGCATTGCAATCAATCATAACATCTTCTAGCATATTTTATTCATCCGTATAAAATAAAATGTTATCCGTATTCATAGAACCGTTGATTCATAACTGTGGGGCATTGAAACCCGTACCACAGTTATGAATCAACGATAAGACGATTCCGAAAGAAACGCCTAAACGTATACTTTCACTAATACACCATTCGCTTGCTTCACAGATAAATTGCTTTTATAGTGCTCTGATCCATAATAAGAGTTGATTTGATCCATAATAAGGACCCTCCTGTTCCACTGATCCACATCTGTGGGATGGACAACGTTTGAAATTTCTTTCGAAATCGACACTTTTTCGTAAATAACCGCGATTTTTTATGTGTATTCTCGAAAACAATTATATTCGGCATTGCCTGGCGGGTAAATTTGTTTTGTACAAGGTCACCATGATTTGTAATCATATTTTATTCTAAAAAATGACCCTTAGCTGATCCATAACTGTGGGGTGACTGTAGCTGTCAAATCAGCTCACCACTCATAACATTGTTTTGGAATTGATGGGGTATGAAATCGGTTAGTATAAATTAATTTTATATTCTTAATTTAGTTGCATTTTCATTTCTATTTCTTTTTCAGGATTATGAACTGGCTTGGCCGCAACAACCCCTTTCTTACGCAACCAAACTCGTTCATATTGTCTTCCACGATTCTTTTGGGTTGGGAAGCGCACTATAAAGGAGACCATTTTCAGCTTCTTCGCTCATTCTTCTTTTGATGTTAACTAAATCTTACGGCAATATACTGGGTGTCAATTAAAAATCTAAAATGTTGGGAACGTTACGATATTATGTTAGAGTTTGAACTAAAGGAAGGCTGCAACTATGAAAATCGACTAAAATTCAAATGCAAAAAATCACTTGGCGTAGTTAACGTCATGCGGTCGTGTCTTGTACACAACCCCCTCTGATTTTTTATTAAAAATGTTTTCAAACTGAGCTGAGAGCATAAATTTTGTTTGTATTTGACCGGTTTTGATCAAAATGTGCATGAATAGTGGTTGCGATGCATGCAAACGTAAAAATCAGTCCGGCCCGCGGGATATTTACGTCCCTCCGTTGTAACGATTAAATGTGCAGTCATACATATTTTATAGATTAGAAAAGGTAGCATGAAACGAGCTCACCAATTGATCCTTCATCACTTTTATAGGAACACAAGTAATATATACTATTACTGGAACATTAGACTGGCCCAGCTCAGTATGGGAGAAAAATAAAGGTGTATAATTCCTCGGGGCACCCCTTAGGATTATTTCTTAGGGGTAGAGGAAGACTTTCTGTAAGTTTCAGCTCAGTTGGTCGTTCCATGAGCTGGCGCAACTGAATTGAAGTTAATATGGGATTTCCAACTCAAACATATGGGAAATAGCACATCATCTTCTGTTTGGGTCAGGAGAATTGTTGATCGCGTTCAATTGAACCCAGAATGTCAAAAACGCTACATGATACCATAGCGAACAATATTGTAGAAGGTTGTATGATGATTAAAATTGAAAAAGCAGGTGTTTTAACTATCTGAAATATATTTGCAATATTGCTTAGTATATCTTCAACTTAGCTGAGTGGTAGCCACTAAGCGCATCCACCTATGACGCTGGGCGAGCTGCGGTACAAGGTGAATGCATATATGTGATTGTACGGGAGTGCTGATGTAAGCCTGACTTTCAACAATTGAAAGGTTAATGAAAATGAGCTCAAATCCAGATACAACCTTCTGCAACTATGTTCATTAAGGTATCAACTATTGAATTTATCATGCTGGGCTCAATTGAATGCGATTAACTAATATACGGAACGGAACAGTGACATAGGGTCAATTTTCAATATATTTGAATCGAATATGCCATACAAACTTCGAAGTGAATGCGCCAGCTGGGGGAGCAACCGAATAAGTTGAAACTTTGAGAGAGAGAGGCACATATCTAGGGGGTGCCCGTTGAGTTTTACAACTTTTTTGTTTAAGGGCCTTTTGTTTAAGGGTCTACTGGAACATGTCCCAGTAATGGTGGAAAAGATTTTTTAGAAGATTCAATGATTTTATCATTCTAAGATTATTTTGACGTTAACTACGTCTTACGGCAATATACTGGGTGTCAATTGAAAATCTAAAATTTTGCGACCGTCACGGAATTATGAAAGATTTTGAACGCTAATAACTCAGTCATTTATCGATAGATTTTAAAAATTTTCCCACCAATCGATCGGAAATGTATACAGCAATTTCCTCGAATGGAGAAAACTATTGAATATCGACAATAAACTATTGAAAATTTGGAAAATGTCGACCCCTTTCTTACGCAACCAATCACGTGCAAGCAATTTTCCACACTTCTTTTGCGTTCCGCTTCGCACTATAAAAGCAGACCGATTCCTGCTTCTTCGCTCATTCTTCTTTTTGCCGTCAGACTGTGAACATGGTCGGCGAGCAAGTCTCGAGTGCCTTTCGCATTCTCAGCTCAGTTTTCAATGGAACGCGAATGGAACAACAACACGCCGCCGCGACTGAAGCCGCTTGTTGAAGCGCCCATCGTCATCGTCACCGCAAAGCTCATTGGGCGAGGAGGATTGCAACCAGTGCGCCGTCAAAATGTGTCCGTGTTACGCAAATTCAACACTTTTCAGAGCCAACAAATGTGTTTAAAGAGTTGCTTGTGTAATATTCTTTAATTTGTTCGAGATGGCTGAAGAAAATCGACCAAAGCCGCCAAAATGTGTCCGTGTTACGCAAATTCTACAATTCAATCGGCCCTGTTCAGAGCCAACAAATGTGTTTTAAAGAGTTATTTGTGTAATATTCCCTAATGTGTTTACCACATACTTGCTATAATCTCTTAATTCATCTCATAGCATCATACAATAATTGATTTATTACGAATAATTGACAATACGGCAATTTGAGAGTTATTCTTGTTTCGTCTTTCATCGACCGATTCTTTCGGTGCTACAGTGTTAATCAAACAAACGGCGCTTTTCAGGTCCACCGAATTTTTCAAAAAGAGTTATTAAGCATTGATAAATTGCATTAAACAATGTTACAAAACTACAAACATATATCTTTTCTAAATTCACAAACCATTACATTCTGGATTATAACTAAAGGAAGGTTGCAATTATGACATTTGACTATAATACAAATGCAGCAAATTATATGGCGTAGTTAACGTCATGCGGTCGTGTCTTGTACACAACCCCCACTGATTTTTTTTACGTGGAATACAATAGAATAGCTTTCGAATGACGTATTCAGATATGAAAAATGACCTTCCGTTATTTTATGGCGATATTTTGTTCCTCAACCCTTTACTATTGCCTCTATCACTGATACAGACGCCCTATTTGTTGTCATCTTTCGATCACAATTGTAATGGAGGGAACAGGGTGCTTTGAAAAGCTGTTTTAGGGGACCATCATATGCGAGATTTCCACATTAAAACCTGTATTTTATCTGTGAATTATCTATATTTCTGTATGCTGAAACAAAATATCTGTATTTTAGCTAGGTATGCTGTTCCGCTCAAGAAAAGTAAAAATTTCTGCTCAAGAAATGGTCAAGAAATTTCATACAGTGAGCTCCATTTGAAATGACATTTCTTTTCAACTGCGTACCGTTTTGTCTCAAATTCCGAACAGACTCATATTCCGAACACTCGGTTTTTGTATGGCGATTTGGTTGAAATGTTTCGCTGAAATATGTCATCAAATTACAAGCAAAAGGTAGTCAATTGCAGTTCAATTTTTACATCTTTCAATCTTTTTTATACCTCGGGAGTAGTGATGATTCTCTAGTTCGAGACCAGTAGATTAAGCTCAGAGAAATTTATTTGCGATTTATTCGTGCTGTTCGGAATCTGAATCAAGGTGTTCGGAATAAGAGACAGAATAAACAGAGTGTTCGGCATTTGAATCAAAATGTTGTTTCATACTTTTAAGTAAAAACAGTACTAAACGAGTTAAAATAATTTTTTTTCGGCAACTCCAACAGCTAACAGTTAGACTTTGCGGAGAAATTTAAATTTTTCCAAATATCTGCTAATTTATGCCCATCAGAGGCATTTGAAATCACTGTCGGCCTTAAGTGTTCGGAATATGAGTCAAAACGGTACTGCGATCAAAGAAAAATGCTTTTCTTGAGCATTTCTTGCAAGAAATTTCCCACGCATCGAGATAGGCGATTACCTACTTTTCTGTTGAAGTGCATACTTCGCTTTATTCAAAAATCTGTATAATAGTTTTGACAAAATTCTGTATACAGAATCTGTATATCTATATTTTCCAAAAACAGAGGAGATTGTGTACAAGACACGATCGCCTGACGTTAATTACGCCATATTATTTGTTGCATGTTGATAGTTTCTGATTTCAACCCCGTGACGATCCATGATTTCTTCGTACAGTCACCCCACAGTTATGGATCAGCTAAGGGTCATTTTTTAGAATAAAATATGATTACAAATCATGGTGACCTTGTACAAAACAAATTTACCCGCCAGGCAATGCCGAATATAATTGTTTTCGAGAATACACATAAAAAATCGCGGTTATTTACGAAAAAGTGTCGATTTCGAGAGAAATTTCAAACGTTGTCCATCCCACAGATGTGGATCAGTGGAACAGGAGGGTCCTTATTATGGATCAAATCAACTCTTATTATGGATCAGAGCACTATAAAAGCAATTTATCTGTGAAGCAAGCGAATGGTGTATTAGTGAAAGTATACGTAATTGCAACTCTATTTGAAGAGATATTCGCCGTTTAAGCCAACTTTGATCCATATTTGTGTGCTATCCATAACTGTGGGGTGACTGTACCATTTGAACTTTCTTCACTGATGAGTGACATTCCCACAGCCAGCCCACCTTCAAGTCAGCAGAACATAAAGTCACACCGGTTATGGCCATGACTCGTTGAAAAGACTTGAAAAGTGCCTTTTGCATGTGCAGCTGAGCAGAGAGCATCCTTTGCTTGCTTGCTTGAGACGAGATAAGCCACGTGTCATGAATGGGGGAATTAAAATGGCAGTCGTCGTCCTTTTCGTTTGTCAATAGGAGGAGAATAGGGCTTCCGCTATTCATGCTCGGTGTCTCTCACACTTCACAGAACCCCATAATTTGGAGTGTGAGTTGAAAGATATGGCGAATAAAACGGTTCCATTTTTTCGCTTACTTACATCATTTGCAAGTCCCTGATTTCAATAGACTTCGAGAGATGGGGTTTTGAATTGAAAATGATCCTTGCAGGAAACGAGCGGATCTGAATAACTAGCACAATCTGGATTAGGATAGGATTCTGTTTTCTTCTATGGCATTGTCAATGGTGAAGTGTTCTTAACAAAACTACACATGTTGCAGTGATCAATGGGAGGCCATTTATCCTGTATAGATTATTTTCGATTATACTTGTGTGACAGATATTGGACACAACGTTTCCGTCATAATTCTATCATACTAACCATTCCATCATCGTTCTTCAGTATCTCTCATCCACAGTCTTATTATTCTTCATTGGCATAGCTAGGATTTTTTTCTGGAGGGGGCCTAGGGGGGGCCTAGCAAATACTTGCTTTACAGAAGTAATGTCGGTCGCAAATTTCACGATTTTCAAAAAAATCGTAGTTTAACAGACTTGTATTGTTTTTATTGATTTTGTTATTTATTTGTCATTTTTCTCATTTCGCAGCACATCAGGGATATTTGTAAATTTCAATTTTCGCTACGAAAAACATTCATTTTTTTGTAATCCAGTCAAAATTCTACAAGGATTCTAGCAAAAACTTACAAGGAATGTCCATTGTGATTTTCCCACGAACTTTTCAGGTATTCAACAATGTGCTTTACATAGATTCCTACAGGAATTTCTTCATGAATTTTTTCTTACTTTTCAGTGTTTTTTTTATTCAATAACAATTTTCACTGAGTTCGTCCTGGGATTCCCACGGAAAATCATTCTCAGACTTTCTGATCTTACCAGATAATTTCTCGAAGAATCTCTATCGAACAGCTTAAAAAAATTCTTGAAGGATTCCGCCAGAGAATACATTAGAAGTTCTTTTAATCATTTATGCTGAAGGTCATACATATATTTATTACATATAAATTCCAATTTGAAGTTCAAAGTGTCCTCCTGTGTTCACTGATAATTTATTTAGGATTTTCAGGAATTACTGAGGATTTCTTCTAGAAAAGAGTACAACAATTCTAGGGGTCTCATCAAAAATGTCATCAAGATCACCAAGCAAGGAATCATTCCATGAATTCTTCAGAGAGTTCGCCAACAGCTTTACCAACTTTGCTTTTGAAGTTCTTCCCGAAGTTACTAAATGATTGTTTGAAAAGCCGAATTATCCACACTTCCCGAAAAAAAAGATTGACTCTTCCAGGTGTTACTGTAAAGATCGTAATACAGTAATGACCCGATTTTGTCAGCCCCCGATTTTGTCTATCCCCGATTTTAGCACCCTTTTTGATCCGATTTTGTCTACTCCCGATTTTAGCATCCTTTTTCCCGATTTTGTCAGCCTAAAATTTATATTTATTTTAATCAGAGTAAACACGTCTATACTGGCAATATTGGGTGCATAGGGTCAATTATGACCTTGGCCACGTCTATACAATCATCTAAAGACCAAATCAGCCAAGAAACTCATCAATGTTACCTTGGATTATGGTACATAAAAAATGGAAGTTAAAAAACAATGTTTATTTTAATAAAATTGTAAAATTAAGTCCTTAAGTTAAAATGAAACTTGAAACGAGTCGAAAATGTTTTTCCCGATTTTAGCTCTTTCCCGATTTTGTCAACCCTAAATGCAGCATGGGGCTAACAAAATCGGGATATTACCGTAACAAGAAGTTCATGAGCAATTTAAAAAAAAACTCAATTGAGAAAATGTTATTCATGATTTTTCAGAGAAGTTCTTCGCAGATCTATCTGTATTTTTTAGTGATAATTATTTTTCATATTCCTTATAAATCAAGGAGCAACATTTCGCCTTTCCTCGAAACTTTCTCGAAAATATATTTTTTTAAATATTTTCAAAAATGCTTACCCAAAAAAAACATTCCTATGAAGCTCTTAGCGGAATACATTCTTTCAAAAACTCTTCCGCGAAAATCATTTGGCAATCTTTTGAAAAAAAATTTCACCGTATTTACAAAGATTTTGCAAATTATACCTGAACTTCTAAAAAAAATTCTTAACAAGTTCCATCAACTATTCTTTCAGGTTCTGAAAATAACTCCAAATTATGAAAATAAACTCCAAATATGGTTGGTTATTTTGTAGTACTGTATAAGTTTTACGCAAAAATATGGCCGGCATCTTTTAAGAACATGGCCGAAGATGTATTGTGGAAAAAATCGTAATGCAAGATTTTGATGAATTTAAATTTTAGGGGAAACTTTTGCATTGCATTGGAAGTTTGTTAAGGAATTCCTGATGCACTTTCAGGAACCATACGTTTAAGAATTTTGCAATTTATTTTACTATTCCTATAATTTACCTTTTTAAATTCTTCAAAAAGTTGTAATATCGAAAGATTTTTGTACAAAGTTCTTGAAAGCGTCATGCGAAGGAAGGAGAAATAATAAAATGTTGAAGCAGGTAGGGCAATGGTACAATAAAAGATAATTTATTATCTTTTCTCTAGAGGTAAATTACAAGATAGTTAAAACCTATCTAATGAATTAAAACAAATTTCTCAAGAAGGTCCATCAGAATCTTCTTTAGAAGTTATCCTTGAAATCTGTCCTTCCTTGACTTCTGATTTCCTAGAATCCTCATATGGATTCTGCCAATGATTGGCAAAATCATTTTTAAGAAAGTGTTTTAAGGACGATCAATACTAATTTCATTATGAATAGCCTAATAAGTTTTCTCCCTTCCCATTTATTTGCTGTATGTTTCTCTACAGATTCCTTTACCGCTATGCTGATTTGCTGAAGCAAAAATTTTCCTGGTGTTTTCGACAAATTTCATCTGAAATTTCGAAGGCAATATTCTTTCTAATTGTTGAATAACCCTAAATAAGTATAGAAGATTTTTTGACGAAATTTGTGAATTACTTTGGAAATATTTTTTATGACTTTTGATGAACTTAGCGGAAAAATTTGTTATATAACTTTTGGGAAAAATATTTAAAAAAAATTAACAGAAGAAACTCAGCAAAATATCACAGCATTAGATATGACAGAATCAATGTTTTTCTTTGAGGAATTGCGGGAAAACTGAACTTCTGAAAAATTAAGTAACTTTTTTTAAGTAAATCCTGGAACATTTTCCGGAATCAATTTGCTAATATATGGTAGACATAGAAGAATGGATTTCCATCAGGAGGAATTCGCTTTGAAAGTATGAACAAGTTCCACAATATTATTTGACCAAGAGATTTGCAAATGTTCTGAAACCACCTTTCAATATTCCTTGAGGAATTTCATCATTTTAAAATTCTATAAAGAATATCGAAAAGTTTTTTGAAAAAAAATGCTTCAAATCTGTTGGAAGTTTATCAAATTATTTACGAAATAATAGATTTTCTAGAAAAAATATAGTTTACGCAGTAAATTGACTCATGCAAAATTAAATACTTTAAAAATTGAATAAAAATTAAAGATATCATTTAATACTGGAATAAAACACTATGGTCGATTTTGTTACATTTTTTCAGGTTAAATTTCTGCCATTCATCTGAAAAAAAAATCCGAAATTGCTTGCAAGTTAAGCCTTATTTTTGGACAAAAATTCCCGCTCTATATTTTCTGAGAAATTCCTTTAGACATAATTCTAATTTTTCAATTATTTTTTCTGACATTATACG
Source organism: Aedes aegypti (assembly GCF_002204515.2). Taxonomy (NCBI): domain Eukaryota; kingdom Metazoa; phylum Arthropoda; class Insecta; order Diptera; family Culicidae; genus Aedes; species Aedes aegypti. The sequence goes on along the minus strand of NC_035107.1, from coordinate 225,960,844 downwards.
AGTTGAAGTTGATATATGGAATTCTTTAGATGATTATCATTTCTCCAAAAAACATGAGGAATCGGAATGTAATGAATATGCCGCCTTTATGCTTTATGCAAGACTATTTGGATTTTTGAGAAAAAAAAACGAATTTTGGGAATTATACTTCCAGGATATTGACGCTTTTTTATTCCATGGTGTTATTTGCAACGGAGATGTTGAAAAATGTGCATATCGTATTCAATCAGTAGCTAGTTCTAACAGTAACCGATCGATGGACAGCTGGACGGTTGAGCTTTCGGTTGTCTCGCAATTCACCGAAGTTAGAACCGCCACGCTGATGTTGTGTAAGACAAGCGAGGTTTTCTCACTGTAGTTGTACAACCTAAAATAACGTAACTACTAAAGAGATTTTTGTCAATAACAAGAATCTTCTTCTTCTTCTTCTTTCTGGCGTTACGTCCCAACTGGGACAAAGCCTGCTTCTCAGATAAGTGTTCTTATGAGCACTTCCATAGTTATTAACTGAGAGCTTTCTTTGCCGATTGACCATTTTTGCATGTGTATATCGTGTGGCAGGTACGAAGATACTTCTATGCCCTGGGAATCGAGAAAATTTCCTTTACGAAAAGATCCTCAGTGAGATTCGAACCCACGACCCTCAGCATGGTCATTGAGCAGCAATAACAAGAGTCATGTACATTGATTGGAAAGATGTTGCTTCATGTTAAATTAATTGTTTTTTAATTTTTATTTTTAATATCAGCAAAAATTATGGCGCGAGGGGGGGGGGTGGTTGGTTGGGCGTCGTGGATGATTATGGAGGGGGCCAGGCCCCCCTGCCCCCCTTGTTCCTACGCCAATGTTCTTCTTCATGGCATTAATGTCCTCACTGAGACAGAGTCTGCTTCTCAGCTTCAGCTCCTGGACCGACCGGAAATCGAACCCAGACACCTTCAGCATCGCTTTGTAGCCGAGGACTCTTACCACTCGGCTCTCAAAGTAATGCCATATTTATGGTACATCCAAAAATCCGAAATCGGATGAATGAATCGTTATTAAATCCGCTGGTGTAAAGGAAACCCCCGTTGAATATGAGCCAAACATTACCATCACAAATTCACGTTCGCCTTCATCTACCACACGCGTCTATTCACAGCAACCTGGATTCGGAGATTATTATCCCATCAGGATTCTCTTCACGGAGAAAATGAAGAACTCAAATTTGGGTTCTTTCAACCCAACTCGGCACGTTTGTGCGTTACCCCAAATTTGAGTAAATAGCCAAGTACTCAAATTTGAGTAGATGCATTAAATTGTATCAGTGGGTAGTATTTACCCAACGCAACCTCGAGGGAAAAAACTCAAAAATAGGTAGTTTTTTAATCGAAGCGAAATTTTAACAAACAAATAGTCGAAAATAAGCACAAGTTATATTTTTATGATATGTAGAGACGAACATATATTTTTTTATTTAACGAAATTATCATAACATTTCATTTTGTTCAATTAAATCACTTCGAAGTCACATTTCAATCAATCGGCGTGTCGGTTCCTTCAATCGTTCTCCGGGAACGCAACAACAGATGGAAACAGTAACCAGCTTCTCGGTTCCGGAAATCGTGCATGACGGGTGCAGGAACGGCGAACAGAAGTTGAAACGGGATGTTAGTAACCGGAAACAATCACTTCTTCACTCCGAGAATAGTTGATCCAAGACAAATGAACTCCTGAAAAAGAAAGGAAAAATTTAACATTATTACTTTTTTGGCACACCAAATTTTTCTGTGGATATTTACCTTTAGCAAAACCGGAATATTTGCTGACCAGATGCGGGAGCTTTTATAAAACGATGCCAGGAACAATAATTTAGCACTAATAATGTCTCTCAAACATAATTTCAATAACTTGAGTATTTTAATTTAACGAAAATTATGATTTTTTGCACTAAGACGTCTTACTATGGCGGTGACTGTTTTGAAATGATCAGCGTTGACATTTCAAAATGGCTGGCGAATTTTTTCATCCAAAATTGAGTTTAAACTACTCAACGACTAGTACGCAACTCAAATGCCACACGTTGAGTTGTTTCTACTCAACTTTGCGTTTTTTAAGTGTTTGGCAAATTGCTTATTGTTTTGCATACATATTTGTGTGTTTAATCAGTTGAGCTGGTATTTTGGGGCGATTTCAAACACGCTGAATATCTGCATATGCTTAAACAAAATATTTTTAATAAAGTACTTCATTTCAAATAAAACAAATGTACGGCGCAATAAATTAGACAAGTATTTTTTTACTCAAATTTGAGTTTGCGTTAAACAACTCAAAGTTTGGGTTAAATTTACCTATTTGGCAGAATGAAAATCACCCATTTCCTCAGTTCGACTGCCTTTACTTATTTTTGAGTTTAAAAAAACTTATTTTTGAGTACTTTGTTTTCTCCGTGTTGAGCAAGCAAAAACGGATGACTTTCAGATTGGTTTTCCACTCGAAATCGAGAGCTGTGGCGAATCCGGACGTCTCCCGATTGGAAACCAATAAATATTTAATACCCAAAGGAAGGGTATGATTAATTCGATTGGCACTTTTTGTCAAATCATGACGGCGTGAGGCACACTTTTGAGGAAAAGGGGTCAATTAACAACACTGGTTGATGTTGATGAGGGCGATGATGAAACGATAGAAGGAATGAACGACAACCCGCGGCCTTTTCCGATCGACTGACGAGTAATTATGATAAATGGGAAAAGTTTTCCACTTTCCCAGGAATAATGGTGGTAAGCTCCAACGTAGTTAGTACTAGATTTAATCCGGATTTTTCAAAATCCCGGATTAAATTTAATACCCCGTTCGGTAAGCACCAAAAGCAAACAAACGCAGCCACGCGTGAATGTGTGCGTATGAGAAAGAGAAGCCGAAATGAAGATAGAAAAGTGACATTTCATATCGCTTTTTTTGTTTTGTTTCCACGGTTCGCTGATAATTTTATGAAATGATTTCCCAAATTACCAGATTCGTCTGCACTTGTTTAGCAGGATTGTTTTTGTGATCCCGATAGTGTTCCTCGTAGGATAAATATCCCTTTGTAGAAAGCGGTGACGGAAATGAAGTGATGCCGGAATAAATGAGCCGTTGCACCTTCACGAGGCGTACCACAGGAACTGATTTCAGCTACAGCAATGTTGGGTACGATTTCCCGAACAGTACAAGCGGAGAACAGAGCAGTTGCTAGTGTCGATTTCGAGGTAAAAGGACTGCCATCAGGGAAATAATGTCAGCAGCCACTCTGGGAATGAACTGGAATTCTCTTTCTCCGGCTTATATGCGACGGTTATTTTGTACAAGACAAAAATAGAGGTGTACGAATAATCAGCAGCGAAAAAGCAATCGTTCTGTGAGCGTGATAAAGGATCGATGTGCCCGTGATTTTATTCTGGAATCATTGTAATTTCACTCACAGACACACAGCCCTAAGGATTTCTCCCGATACTACGGTGGACACGGGCAAATTATACACAACGATACGGTAAGAAATCGTTGCAGCACAGCGGATCTACACATGCTTCCCGACGACAGAGTCAGGGCTGTTTTATACCAGCAGCGGGGGCGTTGTCGGTTGTCACGTACAAAAGTAGCACAGTTCAAGCGTATGCTAGAATAAAGGCGTAAGTTGCTTGGCCGATTTATCTTCATCTCTCCTCTCTCTGTGAATAAAGGTGACAAGATGTAAGTTTGCTTTGCATTTCTTCACCTCAGGATGTAAAATTGCCTCACTGCACCGTCGTGAAGTAATAAACTGCCGAGAAACCAGCACATTGTCACCTGCATTCCCAAAAGAGAAGATCGATAAAGAGAAATTGATCGTGTTACTTAGGCCCTTATGTTAGCATTCGCTTCAGTTGTCATTTACATACAATGCCACAGTTCCTCATATCGTCTTGGTACTTCACGTTAAGAAACCAAATTCTGGATGGTTTGCTCGTTTGCTCTAATATGCTCTTTTTGCTAATGATAGTATCTGGTATTCAACTACTCCACGTATTTCATAATGCTAGAAATGATCATTTTGGTTACTCACCCACTCATAGAGCTTTACAAATTTTGTAAAATCTGTAGATTAGACATAACTAACCATATTTATTTTTACAAAATGCTATTGCAAGATTTCCTTCCTCTTTTTCTGAACTGCCAGTTTTTCGCCGTTTTTCTAAAACAACAGATCTACAGATCCACAAAATTTCATTTCTCGAGGTTTCACACCAACGAATACTACAACAATTATTCCGACCATTTCTGCATAAGTTTCTCCAGGGGTATTGTTCTGTTGTTAAAGGAAAACTCCCAGAAAATCCAGCGGATTTTTTTAAAGAATTCAATTAATTATTTGTTTTTAATAATTATCTAAGCAACTCATTTGATTTACAAAACTAATAGGAAGTCTTGGATCCTTAGAAAATTCCGGAGATTTATCTTCGAAGATTAGTCTTCGAAGTGAAAAAGAGTAATTTTAGAAGGAAGGCAGAAAATAGTCCTCCAGGAATTCATACAGAGACACCTCCAGGAATTATATTATTTCTCCGAGGAAGTCTGGCTAAAGAAATCTCCAGGAGCTCTTCCAGGAATTCTACCGAAGTTACTCCGATGTGCCTACCAGGATTTTCACCACTCTTTTGATTTCTTCCAATAATTCCTCCGGGGATTTCTTTCAGACATTCGTGCCGGAATTTGTTGCTAGAATTACTCCGGGGATTTGCTCCAGGAATTTCTCAAGAAATCCTTGGGAAATTCAGGATTTTCTCCGGGGATTACCTCCAAGAATTCCCTCGGGGGATTTTCTCCGGGGCTTTTTTCAGGAATTCCTCTGAGGATTTTGTCCATAAATTCATTAATAAATTACTCCGAAGATTTAGCGTTAGCGTTAGCGTAGTTACGGTATACTTCGTAGATTGGATAAATTTAATAAATTACTCCGAAGATTTTCTCCAGAAATTCCTTCGGGGATTTCATTAGAGAATTTATCCGGATATTTTCTTCAAGAATCACTCTGGACATTTCCACTAGAAATTTCTGCGGAAATTTCCTCCGGGTATTCCCTCCAGGAATCCATCCGAGAATTTCCTCCATGTATTTCATCCAGAAATTTCTCCGCGTATTTCGTTCAGATATTTTTCCGGAGATTTCTTCCGGGGATTTAATTAAGAAATTTCTCTGATGATTTTTTCTCAGATTTCATACGGGGAACTTCTCTATGAATTTCTCTGGGGATTTGCATCAGGAATTTCTGCAGAAATTCCCCCGAGAATTACCTCCGAGGATTTCATTATGGAATTCCTTTATGCATTCTCCCAACTCCATCGGGGATTTTTCCAGCGAATTCATCCGAGATTTCCTTCAGACATTTCATTGGGGATTTGCACCAGCAATTGCTCCGGGGATTTTTTCCGAAGATATTTTCCATGAATTCCTCCGGGGGTTTTCCCCGGGGATTTCCTTGTGGAATTCCAAAGGAGATTTTCAATAGAAATTCCTCCAGGGATTTCGTTAAAAAATCTACCTGGATTTTCTCCAGGAATTCTTTTGGGGATTTTTTCAGAGAATTTCCGCATTAATTTGCCCCAGGAATTTTCTCAACGGAATTTCGTCCAGAAATTCCTTTTGAAATTCACTGGATTTTTTCTACGAAATTCTTCCGGGGATTTCCTCCAGGAAATGCTCCGGAGATTACGTTTCCAATAAACTTTTTTACTGAACAAGTGTTAAACAAATCACTCTCCAGCAAAGCTTAGCTGATTAAACCGTTATTCAGCAATAACCAGATACATCTCCGAGGATTTTCTCCAGAAACTCTTCCGGGGATTTTCTCCACGAATTCTTCAGGGGATTTCTTCACCGAATTCCTCTAGCGATTTCGTCCATAAATTCTTTCGGGGTTTTACTTCAAGAATTCCACGAGGAATTCCTCAGGGGAATTCTGTCAGGATTCAGGAATGCCTCTTAAGATTTGCACCAGTGTTTTCCCCAGAAATTCCTCCATGAATTTCTCATAGGATTTCAACCAGAAATTACTCCGTGGATTTCCTCCAGAAGTTTATTAGGAGATTTCTTACAGCAATTCATATGGGATTCGCTCAAGGACTTCCTTTGGAGATTTCACCTAGAAATTCCTCTTGAGATTTCTACCAGGAATTTCTCCATAAATTCCTTCGGGGATTTCCCTCTGGAATTTTTCATGGAATTTCAGCCAGAAATTCATGTGAAGATTTCTTACAAAAAATATGCGTCCAGGAATTTGCTCTGTGAATTCATCCGGGGATATCCTTCACGAATCCCTCAAGATTTCCATCACGAATTTCTCCAGATATTTCTCCGGGGTTTTCCTTCACGATTTTCTCATGGGACATCCACCAGGAAGTCTTCCGCGAATTGCCTCCAGAAATTTTTGCAGGTGTTTCCTACACCAATTCTTTCGGGATTCCCGCCTGAAAATTCATCTGGAGAGTTCGTCCAGCATTGCTCCGGGGATTTCCTCATAGAATTCCTCTGGTAATTTGCTCCAGGAATTGGTCCGCAGATTTCCTTCCTCCAGGTATTTCCTCCAGAGTTCCTCCGAAACCTACTCAATAAACATCTTCAGAGTCTCTTCAGGAATTCCTTCGGGAGTATCTCTAGAAATTCCTCTAGATAACTCCTCCGGCAATTTCTTCGAAGTCCCTGCAATAATTTGTTTGAAAGTCCTGCAAGAATTTATTCATAGTTTCTCATGGAATTTCTTCGGAGTTCCTCCGGGAATTCGTTCAGATTTCTTCCGGGAATTCTTTCGAAGCTCCACCAGGAATTAATTCAGATTTCCTCCAGGGTTCCTTCTGGATTAGGACTAGGAATGTTTCACGAGTTTCTTCGAAAAATTCCCTACATTTCCTCCGGGAATTCCTCCAGAGTTCCTCAAATAATTCTTGAAACTCTTGATTCTCCGGGAATTTCCTCTAGATTTCCTCCGGGAGTTCCTCTAGGATGTTTCTAAGGTTCGCCCAGATTTTTTTCCTGACTTCCTCCGGCGATTCTTCTGGATTTCATCCAGCAATTCCTCGGAACTTCTTCTGAATTTCCACCAGGAATTCCATCAGAGTTCTTCTAGAAATTTCTCAAGAGTTCCTCAAGCGGTTGCTCTGGATTTCATTCAGTAATTCCTGGAAAGTTTTTTCCGAAGGTTCATCGGGAGTTCTTTCAAATATCCTCCATAGTTTCTCCAGTATTTTTTCCGGAGTTCCTCAAGCAATAACTCCGGAGTTCTACCAGAAACGCCTCCAGAGTTCTTTCAGCAATGTATCCGGAGTTTCTCCAGGAACGCCTCCAGAGTTTCTCCAAGAATTGCTCCAGAGTTCCTCCAGAAATTCCTTTGGAGTTTCTCTTGGATTTTGTACAGAGTTCCTCCTGAAATTCCTCCAGAAATTCCTTCAGAGTTCCTCCAGAAATTCTATTGGCTTCACCGGTAATTCCTCCTGAGTTGCTCTAGAAATTCCTTCGGAGTTCTAAGTCAAAACATGTCCATTTATACGAAATTTTGGTTGCTTGGGTTTCTTCAGCAATTCTTTCAGATTTTCTCTAGGAAATACTCCAGAGCCCTACCAGGAATTACTCCAGAATTACTGCGAGAACTCCTTCAGAGTTACTTCGGGCATTTCTTCAATAATTTCTTCGGAATTCCTCCATGATTTGCTTCGAAGTTTCTTCAGGAATTCCTTCGGAGTTTCTCCAGAAATAGTTTTGGAGTTTTTTTCAGGAATTCCTTCGGTGTTCCTCTAAAAGTTCCTCCAAGAATTCCTTCAAATCTTTTTCCGAGAAATCCTTTAGAGACCCACCGGTAATTGATTCTGATTTCCTCCATACATCCTGCAGGAATTCTTCGGAGTTCCTCCATAAATTCCTTGGAGATCCTCCAGAAATTCCTTTGAGTTCCTCTAGAAATTCCTCGGAGTTTCTCCAGGAATTCCTTTGAATATGCTCCAGAAATTTCTGTAGCGTTCCTCTGGGATGTCCTCTATAGTTCCTTCAAAAAATTTTCCGGAGTTTCTCAAAAAAAAAATCAGCATTTCCTCCAGCAAATTCTTCGGATCCTAGGTATGTTTTGGAGGTTCTCAAAGAATTTCTTCAGAGTTCCACATGGATTTTCTTTGGAGTTTCTCCAGGTAATTCCTTCAAAGCTCCACCAGTAATTCCTTCAAATTTCCGCCATTGTTCCTCCAAGATTTTAATCGGAGTTTCTCCAGGAATTCTTCAGAGTTCCTCCGGAGTTCATCCAGGAATTGATCCGAAGTTCTTCCATGAATTCTTCCACAGCAGCAGCTCTTCCACCTATCAGTAAATACCAGGTGAAAAATTCTAGCTTCCAGCAATAAACTTTAGAATTTTGCTGATTCAATACTATTTGTTTGTTTTTGTTGATCACATTCGAAATGGATCAAAAAAATGCATGCGCTTGCAGTTTGGTATTTTTATTGGTCTATTTAATTTTGACAGGTCCATTTTTGATAGAAATTTGGACCAAAAAATGGACCACCGGTGAAATTGCTCCTAGCCGGTTCCAAAAAAATAGACCAGAAAACTGATATGAAATAAAATTGCGTGCAAGCTCCAACTTTTAACATGGTCCAAAAATTTGGACCAACCCAGTAATTTGGAGCACCGGTGAAGTTGCCCTCAAGGCAGAGCTCCAAAGGAATTCTCGGTGGAGCTCCAGACACTTTTCAGGTAGAACTGCTGACAAATTCCCGAGGGACCTCCAGAAGAATTGCTGGAGAAACTGCGAAGGAACTCCCAGATCAACTATGGAGGAATTCCTGAAGAAACTTTGGAGTATTTCCCGGAGGAAATTAGAAGTAATTCTCAGAGAAATTCCTGGAGGAACCCCGGAAGAATTCTTGGTGGTACTCCTGAGGAATTGCTGGAAAAAAACCTGAAGGAATTATTTGAAGGTGGAGCTCTGAAGGACTTCCCGGAGGAACTCTGAGGGAATTCCTGGAAAAACTCCGAATGATTTCTTGGAGGAACTGCGGAAAATATCTTACAGGAACTATGGAGGAAATCCCGAAGGAACTCTAGAGAATTTTTTTGGGGATCTCCGAAAGAATTTCTGGACGGTCCATGGAGGAAATCCAAATTCCAGACAAAAAATTTGAAAGAATTCCTGGAGTAATTTCTAGAGGAACTTCATTTCTGGAGAAATTCCGAAAGAATCCCAATAAAACCTTGGGGAACTTTGATGATTTGTTAAATTAACTCCGGAGCGGTTACTAGAGGAGCTAGGGGGCGTTCCTGAAGAAACTGCATGGCAATTGCTTGAACAACTCCGGAGAAACTTCGGAGGAAATCTGAAGGAATTCTCGGTGGAGCTCCAAAGGAACTACCGAGGAATCGCTGTATCAAATCCAGAGGATTTACTGGAAATAACTCCAGAAGATTTTATGGAAGAACTTCGAAGAAATTGTTGGATTGTTGTTATACATAGGAATTGCTGAATGAAATCTAGAGGAATTGCTGTAGGAACTCCAAAACAATTTCTGGACGGAAGGAATTCCTGGAAGAAGTTTGGAAGGATTCCAGGGGGAAATCTCCTGAGGAATTTCTTGAGGAAATTCCCGGAGGATTTCGTAGGGGACTTCCCCGGAGGAATTCTTGAAAAAAAAAATCTGGAGAAAATCGCCAGATGAGTTTCTGGAGGAATTCCTCGACGAAATCTCCGGATGAATTTCTGGAGGAAATCACCGGAGCATTTCCCAGAGGAAAGGCCCCGAATAATTTCTGGAACAATTTCCGAGTATTTTCTGGTATTTTCTGAATGAATCCTCGGAGAACTTTTTGAAGGAATTTCTTCAGGAATATCTCAATGGATTCCTAAAAAAATACCGCTAATGATTGCTTCAGGAACTCCTAACAGAATTCTTGTATGAATTTATCCAGGGATGATTTAAATATTCCTGCAAAGCTCCTAAATTCATTCAGCCTTTTTTAGAGATATTCTAGATAAATTTAGGAATTATTGTGTATTGATATTTTTGAAGGAACTTCTCGAAGGAAACCTTTAAGAAATTCATGATGCATCACTGAAGATATCTCTTAAGGAATCTCTTGAGTAATTTTCGATGGAATCTTTGAAGGAAATCATGTTGGAGAATTCCATAAGGAATCTGTGGAAGAATTCTTAAAGAAATCCCTGGATGAATTTCTAAAAGAATCTCTAAAATAATCCTGGAAGATTTTTTTTTGAGGAATTCCAGAAAAAAATCTATGGAAAAATCCTAGAGAAAAAATATTCGGAATTTTGGAAACAATCTCTGGAGGAATTCCTGGGAATGTTATTAAAATAAAAGAAAAAAAGTGAAAAAAATTCCATCGGAAATTTCATAAGCGATACCTGTACAATTTACAAAAGAGATTCCTTGAGATATACCAACAGATATTAATCCATAAATGTTCCCCAAGAAATATATTAAGGATTCTTTCCGCAAGGATTGCTCCAGGGATTTTTATAAGAATTTCACTGAAGATTCCTTCAATAATTACACTTGAATATTCCAGAAACTCTACCAGGGATTCCTCCAGGAATCACACCAATAATTCTACCTGGTATTCCTCCAGAAATTCAACCAGTAAGACTGTTAGTAATTTCACCATGAATTCTATCAGAGATTCCTCCAATAATTCTGCCAGATATATAGTGATTTAATTAGGGAATCCTACAACATTTTTTCCAAAAATTTGACTAGGAATTTATCCATAAGTTATAACAGGAATATATCCAGAAATTCTATTAGGAATTTTACCAGGGATTCTTAGAAGGATTCTATCAAGGAGCTCTCCATGAATTCTAATAGGGATTTTACTATGGATTCCTCGAAGGACTCTTTCAGAGATTACACCAAGAATTCCATCAAAAAAATTTCCCTGAATTTTCTCATGAATTCCTTCATATATTTATTCAATAAATTCACCGGGTATTTCTTCAGGAATTCCTTTAGATATTCTACCTGAGATTTCTTCTAGAATCAATGTTGATAGACTCACAATCAAATCTCAATCAATAAGCTTTGCTGCGAAAGCAAACTCATTAGAGATCTGTTTCGTAAATCTCACGCTTAATATTTTCATGCACTCAATCACATTCAAGTTATCTAAAATGATTCAGTCATAAAACCCGTCAAAAACTCTTGAAAACTGAGTGTTGTTGTTTACGTTAGAAAGGATTATTTTATTTCTACCATACTAACAAGAAATCATGGTCTAGAATAATTCAAAAGTGTTTTTCAGGGAATCCTACATAGAATACTCAAGAAGTCCACAAGGAATTTCTTCATATATCACTAATTATATTGCTTCAAGTGATTCATAACTGATTCCTGTGCGATTTCCAAAAGGAATTTACTCATGGAATTGCAGCAAGAATTCCTCCATTAGTTTATTTTAGAGATTTCTATACACACTTGGTACTCCATTTCCTCAATGCCTACTTTCGTCGATTTTTTGGTAATGGGCAGTATATAAAATGTGATATTTTGCAGCATTGTTTTACAAGTTCAAGAATCCGTGTCGATATTGGTGACCTGGTTTCCGATGTTCCTTGAAGGACCAACAATCGCCATAAAAAATATCTTTGGCCGCCATTTCGTTTTTGGTCAATTTATCAAAAAATAAAATGTTGACTATATAATGGCAAGTAATAAGGAGCTACTTTGAAGAAATCATACAAATCGATTAAGTATTATTAAGAATATTACGACATGATATTTTTATTCTTGATAGGGGGATGTTCTCTATGGCCGGACAACCTCTATGCTAAGACAGTTTGAATTTTCCAAAAACGAATAATGATATTAAGATTTAAGTATTCCAGGATTATACCAACACATTTTTGCAGTGTATACAAACTATGACGTTTTCATGTCCGAACATGAACAAACAGTAGCTGTTAAAAGTTTCACTCTGAAAGAATCTACCAAAAAAATATGAAACGATAAAATTTTATACAAGTGTAGCCACAAATATTTCTTATAATTTAAACTGAATTGTCTCCATATGTTGACTTCAGTAAGTTTTGCATCAATCTCAATGCAAAATTTATTAGAAAATGTCGAATTTCAAAGAAAAGCAACCTTTTTTGTAAAACATTGCAAGTCCTCTATGACCGGACAGTTAAAATTTTAAACTAACAACTGGGATCTAATTCATAATTCGCTTTTTTCATAAATGTAGGGTACAGAAAACAAAAATAAAGCATAAACAACAAAACTTTCGGTCCTTGGAGGCCTTATAAAGTGCTGTAAATATGATGCTTCTAAGGCAAATGAATGCACGAGAAGCAGCCACAAGATATGATGTACAGTCATCTCTCCATAACTCGATAATGAAGGGACCATCGAGTTAGGGAGATACCGGGTTACATTAAAATGTTAAATACTAAACCAGTACAAATATGCGATTCAAGGGACCATGGAGGTAGCCATGAACACCAATTTTTACTATGGTTCTCCAACTAGATATTAAGATACAGTAGGCGAGTAAGGGTGAGTTGACTGTACCTAAGAGCACACTTCTCGCATAACTTCTGATCTCGCCCTAAAAGCCATTGGTAACCATGTGTGTACGAGCTACGCTCGTGGTTACCAATGGCTTTTAGGGCGTTATCTCAGAGTATGCGAGACTTCAACCTTCGAGCTGACAAAGAAATTGTGAAGAACTATAAACGCGTTGAATTCCCGAAGACATTTTCATATGAATACGAGCAACCGCTATGGCGCTGATAAAGAAGGAGTTTATGGAACTTACCTATGATGTCGCTAATATGTTTCATACGCTGTACATTATGCAAAGATTGAACCCATAAGGCATGTGCTAACATACGAAGCAACCCTTGGCCTTTCTGTGGGTTTGGTGTAATCTTTGATGATGCAAATCATAGTGCCCGAGCATAGAGGACACATTTCAGTGCATACGATTTTTGGTACATAATGTAACCCACCATAAAAATTAAATGTAAAGGTTTTTTTTTCTCATATTATTATTTACTTATAATATTGCTAATCTTTTGAATTGTACAAAAATAAACGGTAAAACTATTGCAGATTTTGAAATATCATCACAAAACAAAAAGTGTCCGGGCATAGAGGACTTGCCCCCAAGATTTCAAGATCTTTATTTGGCCAGCGTGGTACCAGATACCTCAATGCTCATTACTCAAAGACGGCTACACAAATTGCTTCATTTTTTCACAACAGACTCTCATTAGCATGACAGACACTGTATAGTTTCGAGATTCTCTCCTTCTCCGAATACGATAAAAAATCAGTAGCTTGAGAAATTTACGTGCGTTATGGCTACGCGATGGTCTGATACTTCGAATGCGAAAAGCTACTCCGTTTGTTTTCACCTTTAGTGACCATTTCGCTGAAAAAAGTTACTTTTATGACTTTTTGTTGAAAATAGTGACTTTTAGTGACCAGGTTTAAAATAGTAACCGTCTCTAAAAAGTGACTCGTTACCAGCCCTGCTATCAAGAAATATGTGGAAGACACATTACTATTTTTTTTAAATTTTGATTCGTTTTAAATTGTGTCCTAAGAGATATTCCTGGCCGTTCTAGGAAGCACTCACTGAAGAGTTCTATGACAAATTTAAATAAAAATATATGAGTCGTTTATATAAAACTCCCGAATTTTTATAAATATTTTTAAGAACAATTACTGATACATTCAGCAAGCTGGAGAAAACTGGACGGGAAATTTAACATCTTTGAATTGATTTCTCTACAAAAATAATGAAGCAAAAGCTTGGAATACCATCTTGAAGAATCATTTGATCAAAATGATGATCATGTATTTGCATGTAGCCTGTTTAGTCATAGTTTGCCTAGTTTGAATTTGCTCTTTTGCTATATTTAAAAAAATGATAGAACGGTTGAAAAAGTATATAAAAACTAATCGTAATGGATATGACGGACTGTCAGTAATTTGTTGATCAAATATGAATTTCATTGTACTTGTTCATATAGAAATACCGTAAGTACGCTATTTATCGCTCATGCTCCTCCATTCAAGGCTCTTTGAATCATTTTCATTGAAGCGGTGAATGGGGCCCCATACTTTCACCATTTTTATACATATTCGGTACCATTAGCCATTCATCACATACCAGCTATTTTCTACAAAAATGGATTTATGACAATATTTAACTTGTTGAAATGTGAGCGGTGAATGGTGTCCTTACGGTATTTGTTTTTGATGTTCTTTTCCGAAGATTGCACCAGATTGTCTTCTCTTGTTATTCTATTTAGCTCGCTCTCTCGAAACCTTGTCCAAATAACGGCCTCAGCATTGCACAGCATGTTCTTGGTGGCCTCAAATTGATTAACTTGACGTTGTTGGTCTGGTTTAGTCGGTACAATCGCAGCATCTTGCCGGCCTTGCTGATATCACGAATACACATCACGAAGGAAAACTCAGCCGGAATGGCCTTCTTAACCAAATCGCGGTCCATGCGAAGTATCCTTGGCCGCACAAAGCAGATTCTAGCATCGACGAACCAGCTTATCAGCCACTACGGGTGATCGTTTTGGCTATGATTACCTTCAGTTTCGATTCTTGTTCCGCGGGCAATTTCTCCTTCTGAACCTTCTTGTTGTCCGGAAGAATCTTAGCCTCAGCTGGCATCTTTTTCAGCACGTTTCACGTCCAAAAGAAGTCGGAGCTGGTTGGACTTATACCTACTGTACTGAGATTTGTTCTGATCACATCACTGCACGCCCAACCATGGTTTGGACCTTCTGAATCGTGTAGTATCGAAGCTGATTTGGTTCATCTTTGGTTCGCTACCGGCGGGACTTTCTCAAGGGTTCCGTGAATGTCCTGCAGTTAAACAACAAAATCCAGTAAAGTGTCGAATTTAATTAGTAATTATACCAACCTTTGAATTACGGAATACTTCTCGACAATAAAAAGGAACACAAAGCACCGATGCAAATAATAACAACTTTCTGTTTTGTTTTGCTCTTCGTTCATTTGACGTTTTCATTGCTACACGCACACTAGTCATCCAAATCAAGACCGTAGCCACATTTTCGTTAATCTCGGATTTTCTTTAGTATGCCAAAATCGGCGCACTAAAGTTAATACCGGGATTAAAATCGAGGATAATATCGGTTGATACTTAGCAAAATCGAGGATAATACTAGATTGGCGTATCATCCTCCATGGAGCTTACCACCATAAGAAAGAAAGTTTTAATACCGGATCGAATTACACTAGGCTACAAAATCAGAACATTTTTACACACTTTGACTATTTGCTAGCTTCTGGCTCACTGATATTCATATCAAATCGCATTTTCTAGTAACTCGTAAAGCTTTTGCGAAAAATAGAAAACTTATTTACATATTTTTATATTTTCGTCCAAATTAATGGCTTTTGATTTTAACACATTGCCTCAAATATTGTAGGTAGGTAATTGTACATTCGAGGTAGTGGCATTTGGGGTAATGGGGTAGAATCCTTTCACATCCTCAAAACTGAAGTGCTCATAGTCAGTAACCCATTGTTGCCTAGTGTAATTTGAGTTTGATTCGAGTAGTTGTTCTTACGATAGGTGTGTAGAGAAGATTAAAGTAGAAGTAGATGGTAGACTCACCTCCGCTCCAGATGCCATTCGGCAGGGTCGCCCAACCCCAACCGTGGCCCCAGGGCAGTGCACAGGCCAGCGATCCCTTCGGTTCCGAGCTTTCCGGGGTGTTCTTCTTGATGATGGCCACGGCTGCCTCGCTGCGGACTTTGGTCGTGTTGTTCTCGATGCTGGTGTGATTTTTCCGCCGGGCTGACACCTCCGAGCTGGTGGCCGCTGGAAAGGGATTTTTTAAAAAGAGGTCGTTAGTTTGATCAAGTTAGGTTATAGGTTTGGTAAACAGATCTGGATAAATATTAGATAAGGGCTCATGAGGTCTCGATTCCTTCTTCGGAGTTCATTTTAGTCCGCCCACAGAAACTAACATCACTATCAGGAAGATAAGTGGTTTGATACATACATGGGTTCATTCCCAAATTTTATAACGCTGAAAAAGGCCACCCACACACCCCCTCGTAACGCTTTTTGTATGAATATCCTACAAATTTGTATGAACCGTGAAATCATGAGGACGCCCAGCCCATCCATCCCCTTGAGCGTTATGAAATTTGTGAATGGGCCCATATGAAGTTGCGTGTAATCCAATCCACATAATTATTAAATCGGTTGGTAAATGGCTGGGCATGGCGTACCATTGGTACCTCGCGTACCTGAAGGAATAAAATAGACCCCTCTGTGCGGTCCATAGCCTCTTACCCAGCAACTCCTATCCCTACCTCCTCACGGTACTGGCCGCGGTACGAGTAACCTCAGGGAAGATCGGGAAACCAACCCCCGGTGGGAACTTTGGTCGTATGCTGTCAGGGAAGGGGGGTTTGCTTTTGCTTCTGCAAACTTTGAGCGTCTGTACTCCATGTTAGGAGCGGCTCACAACAGCGTCTGTTCCCCATGTCAGGGGCGGCTGATTATCGTCCGAGTGCCAGAGAAGGACTCTAAGCTAAACTGTGCACTATGGTTCTCCGCACATTTAGGGGGAATGGTCCTCCGGAAATCTAGGGGGTTGGTGTCAGGCCCTGCAAGCCAGCCGTAAAAAATCAGGCAACGAATAATCAACGAGAGAATACGAACCGGGACAATCGGCGAAGACCACAGCAACGTAAAGGGACTAGCGATTGGAAGCTCGGTATATGGAACTGTAAATCTCTTCATCGAGAGTACACACACTTAAACAGACCTTCTGAGTTCGGTAACTTTTTTTACCGATTTGAATCCGTGAATAAATAAAACACAGACGTATCGGTAAATAACAGCATATTCACCGAAAACTGTAACTAAAATTACCGATTGTCAGTGATTCTATCGCGATTTGACGAACACGGTAAAAATTTTCACTGACAAATCGGTAAATAATTCGAAGCACTGATGTCGGTGAAATATAAAGCTGACTGTTCGGTAAACACAACCCTGCATCACCGAACTCGGTAATCTAGCCGCACGAACTGTCAAATCCGCCATATTCGTTTGTTTTCGTCTACCTGTGAATCGCGTCGCAAGGAAATCTGTTTCCGCAAATATAAGCGTTTTAAGTGCAAAATAAAATGGAGCAAGTGCTGGAGCAAATACGCGAGGAGGATGAGCGAATCGTAGATATTTTTCGTAAGTAATACAGTTTTCTTTTATTAAAATACATGTTTTGCAGGCGATCGATGCCGTTGAATGTTTTTTTCTGTCGGTCGCGAGTACCAGGTTATGTAACCGGACTGCACCGTCACTTCAATGACCACATAAAAAAGAGAGATTGTTTACCGGAAAACACTCTTTTTGACTGCTGTTTTCCTAAATGTACTGCGAGATACGGTGTTCATCGGCGGATTTGTAACAAACACCAACACATTGACTACGACTGGTGCAAAATTTTTGCATGGATTGCAGTGAATGAATACAAGTGGAAATTGAAATACAAGTGGAAATAGAATTAATTAAAACGCATCCGTAAACGCAAAATAAAAATTCGATCATTTAAAATACATTTAAAAAAATACAGTTTTCGTTAATTCCAGGGATGAATATTGGCTTCAAATTTACAAATTTACGGTAAATTTAATTACAATGCAGGCTTGTTGGCTTCGGTAAAATTTACCGATCGATCAGCAATTTTGACAGTTGGTCCTTTCGATCCAAATTACTGATTGATCGGTACAGCTTTTATAGTGATGGGTGATATGCAGAGGCGCGTGATCGGGTGGTGGCCGATCAATGAGAGAATGTGCAAGTTGAGGCTCAAAGGCCGGTTCTTCAACTTCAGCATAATAAACGTGCACAGCCCTCACTCCGGAAGCACTGATAATGATAAAGACGGGGGGACGGACCTGGTGTAATGGTTAGAACACACGCCTCTCACGCCGAGGACCTGGGATCGAATCCCATCCCCGAGATAGTCACTATAAATTTTAAATGATGTTTGTTGCTGCGCATCTGTTGCGATCACGTACGGATCGGTCGGGAGTTGAAATGAGAACATTTTCTATGTCGGCTATGATGTGATAGAAAGGGATCTGTTGCAGCGATGTGTAAGGAAGGGCAAACTTTGGACCGAGGCTGAGCATAATTTCAACTTCGTGTGGTAGTGTAACTGTAGTGGCATTGTGGATGGCTTTTGAATTGCATGTTGGTAGCCCAGTGTTACAATGGGCAGCAGCATCGGCGATGATCCGATCGAACTTCCGTCTAGTGGTGGTTGTTCTGTTCGTTAAGTTAGATTCGTAGTAACTGTCTTGCTTGGTGAGAAAACTTTGAACTACATCCATAGGTAATGAATGAGTTATGTCATCCTTTAGCCCATTCAACTCCGATTGTAGCATTCTTATATCATGATAGGTCTGCTTGATTTCGATGTTGAGTAGTAATTTCTTAAAGCGATTTGTGCATTTCTGTAGATCTCTCAAGAAAGGACTGTTACGCTCTAGTAGTGTGTAAACACAATGGAAATTATTGTTGAGGTGACTTGGGAAAACGCCAGTCCGTCGACATCGGATAAGGAACTTTTTCCGACTCATCATGTTTCCCAATTTACGGTTGTTCTTCGCATATGATTTCAGAGCTTCTCTACTTACTTCGCCATACTCGTTGCCAATTCGTCGATAGAAATTGATGTTGTCATTTCGCGCCATCTTATGCTTTAGTTGGATGCTTTCGACTGTTATGAGTTACACCGGGGATTTTCTTAACGGCTTTCAGTCTCAACGGCAATCAGAACTAAAATATTTCTTCTACGCCCAACGTTTCGATTGTATTTTCAATCTTTTTCAAGGGTTCTAAAGGAACAAATTGGACAACGTTACATACATAATTTTAACGAAAAGACACTGTTACTTACAGAAAATTTTGTTCTTTGTCTGGTGGTTTTGTTTCATGGATTTGGGTCAAGTATTTGGTCTTCATCAATTTCCTAAAAATTATTCAACAAACAGACACATTTTACAATTTAAATTTTACAACACTAAAGACATTAACTAACTATTTAACTGGTTTACAGACGGAAAACTTGGACAACGGTTCACTACTCAGTTTGCTTCTCACTGTTTTATGTTATTTCAACCGTCATTTTGTATTGATTGTTTAATAAAAGTTAAGATGGGTGTCTAATATTGTATGCAAGTTAAGTGGGTTGAAATAGTCTATTGGGTGTCATTATCATTCTCGTTAGTGTTTGTCTGATTACTTATTGTCTGTCTATCTACATGGTTTGTTTTGATTTTTGCTTTAAGTGTGTGCAAAATTCCTGCATATGTCGTACTTAAACTATCACAGTCGCTTCGTTTGTTTACCGTTTTGTCCGTGTTGATGATATGGCAAACTTCCAAAACGGGGAGAGCGGAGTATCGCCTATGGCAATCTAATATCTCCGCTCGATCCAAAATGAAACGATGGTTGTTGTCGGCCGAATGCAGTAGGAGAGCGGTTCGCTCTTTAAATTTTAGTGACGACTTCCTTCGGAAGGGAAGTAAAACCGTTGGTCCCGAGATGAACTAGCCTAGGGCTAAAAATCTCGTTAATAAAGGTAGAATTCAGATCGAAGATTGGAAAGTTCAGCGCCCACAGGCTGACGAACGAAATCGTGTGATGACTAATTAATTTCGCCGCCTCCAAGAATATGGCCATTCGTTGCACCTACTTTCAGCACAGCCTTCCATACCGATACACATGGAGATCACCACAGCAGACAGAATCGCAAATCGACCACGTTCTGATTAATGGTCGGCACTTCTCCGACATTATCGACGTCAGGACCTACCGTAGCGCTAACTGCACCCAAAACTCTCCGTCGTTAACAACGTAAGGTACTGACGGTCGCCCCGGTATGACCTAGAGTGGCTTAAGCAACCGGATGTCGCAGCTGCATACGCGCAGCACCTCGAGGCTGCATTACCGGAAGAGGGTGAGCTGGATAAAGCTCCTCTTGAGGACTGCTGGAGACAGTGAAAGCAGCCATCAACAATGCAGCTGAGAGCAACGTCGGGTACGTGGGACTGAGTCGCCTGGAGGAGACGGAGTGCGAGGTGATGGAACAGCTGTAACGGTCTCAAGAAACACGTAAGTTCTATCATATGCTCAACGCATCCCGCAACAGCTTCGTGCCGCGAGTCGAGATGTGCAGGGATAAGGATGGGAGCATTTTGACGGACGAGCGTGAGGTGATAGAAAGGTGGAAGCAGCACTTCGGCGAACATCTGAATGGCGCTGAGAGCACAGGACGAGACAACAGAGGAAATGCCCTCGTTAGTACTGAGGGCGATGGAAACCAACCAGCCCCCAATTTGAGGGAGGTTAAGGATGCCATTCACCAGCTCAAGAGCAATAGAGCTGCTGGTAAGGATGGTTTCGGAGCTAAACTCATAAAGATGGGCCCAAAGAGGCTTACCAATTGCCTGCATCAGCTGATAGGCACAATCTGGGAAACAGAACAGCTACCGTAGGAGTGTTAGATTGTGGGAACTTCCGAGCGATCATTATTCTAAATGCGGCCTACAAAGTATTATCCCAGATCTTCTTCCTTGGGAAGTTATCAAGCCGGCTTCGTTGACGGCCGATCGACAACATTCCAGCTCGTTTGGATCCCACCGGGGACAACGACAAGGTGATGGACTTTCGTGAATGTTGTTCAATATTGCGCTAGAAGGTGTTATGCGGAGAGCCGGGCTTAACAGCCGGGGTACGATTTTTACGAGATCCAGTCAATTTGTTTGCTTCGCCGTTGATATGGAC
Organism: Aedes aegypti; assembly: GCF_002204515.2. Lineage (NCBI taxonomy): Eukaryota > Metazoa > Arthropoda > Insecta > Diptera > Culicidae > Aedes > Aedes aegypti. The sequence goes on along the minus strand of NC_035107.1, from coordinate 225,939,991 downwards.
ATTGCCGGCCGAACATTCGAAAAGGTGGCAGACCTGTACACCCGCCTGAAACGCGAGGCAGGAAAGGTTGGACTGGTGGCCCTCAAGACAAAGTACATGCTAGCTGGTGGGGACGAGCGCGAAAGAGCTCACCTAGGTAGCAGTGTTACGATAGACGGGTCGATGCCCAGTAAACACACGATCGTATATAATAAGATATAAGAGTACAAATGTGGAGGCGATATACGTACATTTTACATGCAGTCTAATGGCGCATGTATGTATATCGCCTCCACTTTTGTACTCATATATGCTATCGTATACGAGTTTGTGTTTACTGGGTGTGGTCGACGAGTTCGTCTACCTTGGATCCTTGCTGACGACTGACAATAACGTTAGCCGTGAAATACGGAGGCGCATCATCAGTGGAAGTCGGGCCTACTATGGCCTCCACAAGAAGCTGCGGTCAAAATAGATTCACACCCGCACCAAATCTACCATGTAAAAATCGGTCATAAGGCCGGTAGTCCTCTACGGGCAAGAAACGTAGACGATGCTCGAAGAGCACTTGCAGTCTTCGAACGTCGGGTGCTTAGGACGATCTTTGGCGGTGTGCAGGAAAACGGTGTATGGCGGCGAAGGATGAACCACGAGCTCGCCCAACTCTACGGCGTACCCAGTATCCAGAAAGTGGCCAAAGCTGGAAAGATACGATGGGCAGGGCATGTTGCAAGAATGCCGGACAGCAACCCTGCAAAGATGGTGTTCGCTTCGGATCCGGTTGGTACAAGAAGGCGTGAAGCGCAGCGAGCTAGGTGGGCGGATCAAGTGCGTATCGATTTGGCAAGCGTGGGGCGTAACCGAGCATGGAGAGATGCGGCCACGAACCGGCTGCTTCCCTAATTAAAACGTAGTTTCCATGTTTAGTTCTTTTACCGATTTTTGTTCATTCAGCATAAAACATGTTCAGACACGAAAGCAGAACTTATAGGTGCCACCCAAGTAACACCGAAAACATAAATCCAAATTTAAAAATACACAGTTTGTCCTACAATGATTGCTAGAATGTTTTTGAAACATGTCATGTCTCACGTAAGTTGCTATTTTGTTTTGTTATACCTTTCAATATTGAACTTGAATGGAGATGTTCTACTGAAGCATATAATTTGTTTTGCAATACAAATCTACCATTTAGCTGAAAATGTTCTAATTATGTTTACTATGTTTCAACCATATTATGTTTTATATTTGTCTTCTTATGTTTATCAAAACATGTGTTTGGTTATATGTTCTATTTTGGTTGTTTTAGACATGTACGACAAACAAACAGTCTCAATATGGCATATTCATGTTACATATATGTCATAATATATACTCTTTTCAAACATGTTCTTAATAAACAAATTATGTTTATTTTCAGTCAAATATAAGTTTTTTTAGTTGTCTGTTAAACAAATGCAACAAAAGTGACATTTAATACATTTGATAGCATGGATGATACACTGCCGGCTAAGAAATTCGCCATATGGTGTTCACTGAATACTTTTAAGCAAATGTTTCGAGTAAATTATTATTTTTAAGGTATGCTCTAAATGCCGATTTATCAATTTATATGAATGAATAGAGTGTGGTGGTTGTTTGCCACTGTTTAGTACGAAAAAGGTTCAATGGAATTACCTAACTCGCTTACAGTTGTGTTCATGCAGGGCTTACGTGTTTTTGTGAAAAATTGTAGGAAAAATATATAAATACTTAGAAAACACTTCATAGTCATTTGGTATAGGAGTTTTCCGTCAACAAAATTGTAACATAAAGTTTGCCGGAATAGTTTTTGGTAATAACCTGATTAGACTATTTTAGTTCGGGAACAAATCAATAACAGGTTCGTGAGATTTGAGAAGCAACTTCCATGCTACAACTTCCATTTATACTGTCATAGTCAAGTGATTTATTAAACTTATATCACACTGTAAATTTATGATCACACTAGCTGTCCCTGAAAACTTTTCACTGCCTTGAATGAAACAATGCCAAATGATTGGCAATGAAATTTTTGTCTTTTCCCAAAACACTCGTCATGCAGTGTGTCTAAGGGGACCATCTTTAATTCATGAATTTAATTTTGAATATTTACCATAACGATGAGATTTTTGTTCTGAAGCATTGAAAAAAGTAATAATAGTTCAGTAAAAATTCAGTGTATTAGTAGAAAACAAAATAATTAACTAATTTGCAAAATGTGATGATTCCTTTTTGGAAATATTTTCGTGGCTTGATGTCGAAAAATGTATATTGAACGATTTATAAGGGCGAATCGATTTTTTCAAAGCAAAAGTGCATATTTCACCATCATTTTTGATTCGCATATTAATTTAGTGTTAAATAACAGTTTACAATCAATAACAATCAAAAATGAAGGCTTGTCAATGTTTGCACTTTAACATTTTTCATTGTCGACCATCCAATGTATTTCCACTACCAAATGTTCTCAGTATATTGTTGCGTTAATGGTTTTTTGGACAAAGTATAATACATAATTATGTATACCTAAACCCATATGATACATAATTTTGACAACAAAAATATGTTGCACAAGCTCCACCTTCTGCGCTTTTTCAGTCATATATAAGTATGAATTCCAGTTTTTTCGCTATGAAACAGAACATTCTCATTAGTCATATTGAAGTCATTGTGATTTAAATGAGACATGTTGTGTTACTTGGGCATGTTGGTAAGGGCAAGTACAGTTCCATTTGGGTGTCGTTCTTGATCATATGAAACATAATTGGAAAGATTCCAATAATTTTTACAATTTTTTGCCTATTTTACCTACAATAATAATAAAATTTGTGAAAAGAGAGCAAAAAATACAAAAGGTACATCAATTGTTCATTTTTTAGAGGTGGTCACTATTTTATTGTAAGTCTTTATCAATATTTAATTAATTAATTAATCTGATTGCAGTAAATCCTTGTTAATAAAGATAAAGATAAAGACAATTTACACCGTCTTCAGCCAAAGGCTGCACAGACTGAACATTCACGAACATTAGGCAACGGACAACACGGAACACCCAGTAGTCCAGTGATGAATTTTTCGTTTGACGAAAAGTTTTCACCGACTGGAGCGGGAATCGAACCCACGCTTCGTGGCACTCACAATACGCCTAAACGACTGACGCCGCTAACCGCACGGCCACGAAGCCCACCAAGACTCAAGAGAAACAAATTCTAATAATTTCTTCAGTGATTTCATCTAGAATACTTCTAGGAATGCTTCCAATGGTTTTTCAATGGATACCTCGAAGAACTTCTTCAGAATTTGGCCCAGAAAATCTAAGAGCACTCTAACACATCCAGAATGGTTTATTTCAGAGTTAAAAAAAAAAACCGGCGGTAACGTTCACAGAGATTGAAAAAAAAATCAAAGCGATTATCCCAGGATTTCATTTAGATGTTTTTGCACTGATTACTTCACCGATTTCTCTAGTTTTTACTTCTAGCAGATTTATCACAGATCCTACAAGAACTCTTCCACAAAGGTTTATCACAGAGTTTTCGATAAAAATCGTTTCGACATTTTTCCACGAAACCCTACCCTGTCTTCAGAGTTGGGTTAAAACGGGAATATCTTATCAAATAGAGTTTCCATCACGCAGAACACATTTTACCTACGTGAACCATAGATCTGTATAGCATCGCAATCAATTATAATATGCTTCAGCATATGTTTTGGAAATAAGATGTCAACCGATGGGGCATTGAACACCATACCATAATTATGAATCAAATTTAAGACGATTCCGAAACAAACGCCAAAACGCATGCTTTCACTAGCACACCATTCGTTTACCTCGCAGATAAATTACTGTTATAGTGTTTTGATCCATAATAAGGATCCCTCTCTCCCACTGATCCACATTTGTGGGGTGGACATTGTTCGAAATTTCTATCGAAATCGACATTTTTGGGCAAATAACCGCGAGTTTTATTATGTAACGGTTCTTTTGAGATTTTTTGAAGACATTTTTCACCAGATTTAATAAGATTTTGTAATTTATTCTTGAACATCTCAAAAAAGTTATCCTGAAGTTCCATCAAGTATTCTTTTATGTTCTAGAAAAAACTCCATATTTTTTGGCGAATGGTTAACTCAGGATTCTTTCACAAATAACATCTTACAATGTATCCACTCTCCATTTTTTTTGTTCAAAAACTACTCCAGGAACATCTTGATATTTTTTGGGATTGCTTTAAAAATTCCTCTACGAATCACTCAATATCAGATTTCTGAATAAACACATACAAAGAAAAATTTGAAAGAACTTTGTTGGTATTTTTTTTAATAATTGCAGCTTAAATATAATAAGGAAAAAAAACTTAATTTCTGTCGTAAAATTCAAGAATTAAACCACAGAATCTTTGAAACTTGTTGACAATGTACTCTCGCAGAAACGCTGAAGTGATCCTTGTAGGATTTACTACAAAAAAATCTTGTTCTTTTTTTGATTGGTGTTAAAACGGATGGAATTTTTCCTGAAAATTTTTGTAACTAAAATCTTAGATAATATTTTGTATGAACTCCGAAGATTGACGATGCTGAACATATTGATGTAGAACCCATTTTTTCCTAACCCTAGAAATTCCAAACAAACTTTTTTGAAGGGTCTATTATCGACTATTTTCTAGTGCTGTAGAAGTTTAACGCGAAAATGTAAGATTTTAATGAATTTGCATTACCGTAAAACGGGGTATCTTTGATAATGCGGGTATCTTTGATAGTGCGAGACTCTCAACATACTAAACGAAATAACAAAGTTCCTGCTAATCTGTTAAGCAAAACGAATGCAAAAGTAAAAAGTATTAGTATGACACTTCATGTTAAAGCTATTTTCGTTGGCATCAAGTACATTTGAGGATTTATATGCAAATATGGAAAATTTATAAAATTTCAGCAATTTTGAAATGCTCTCAAACAATCTGTTCTACGATCACTATTTGATGAAGTCATAATGAATTCGTCACTTATACTTGATAGCCTTGTTATAGTAGAACTCGCATTCGGTCTCAAAACCCTTAGCGAAAACTATTTTTACCAACTGGGACCATTTTTGTAATCTAAGTCACAAATTTCCATATAGCGTTAAACGCCTTAAGGTATGCAACGCCCTACAAATGTTCCGTAATTCATTCAATTTTATTCGAGTGATGCTCCATTATCAAAGTTACCCCAAAACAGAAAACCGACTTTCGATTATATGAAAAATTACATATTCATTAAGAATAAATCTTTTGGAAATCTATCAACTGCAATCGATAGTGAGGATACCAGTACTTGTTTTAAAAATATAAATTATAATTCTTTGAATCAGCATGCATAAACATTCAAGTTTTCTTCCGAAAAACTATCAAAGTTACCCCGTTTTACGGTACTTTGAAAATTTGTTGAGGTATTCCTGATAGACTTCCAGGAAGCAGGAACCATACGTTGATTCTGGAGGGGGCAAACTCGATACCTCCCTAACTCGATGGTCCCTTCAATATCGAGTTAGGAAGAGTTAACTGTATTACTTAGAATTAGGGTGGTCCACATTTTTATCAAAATGAAATAACCATTTTCTTATCCGTAGAAATTATGGTATACATGCTTCAGCAAAATTGTAGCCCATTCTATTTCATGGAACATTGCCTTTTTTTGTAGCTCTTAAATTGATCGATTTAGAGCTTTTTTTTTCGTAAAAAGGTGAACGGAATCAAATGGCTGTAACATTTTACCATTTGGGTGTATTCTATTGAAATTTTGGGTGTAATTTGTTCAATGTGTATTTGTTTACACTGTGTAAGTTTCATTGTGCAATTGTTGTGAAGATGGAGTCGGAAATAAATTTAGCGCATGAACCTCGAAAATCCGGATCTATCTCATTATGCCATCAGCAGAAAGCTGGGAATGGTACATTCTACGATGTCTCGTGTTTTAAGTGAATATAAAAATGCTCTCAATAGGACTGCAATTCGGAAGCCAAAGCATGCGGTTTTGTTTTTTTTGCATTCAATTTTTCTATTTACGCATTTTGCTGTACAGTGGTTTGCTACGGCGAATCAAGCCATTAGAATCGTTTACACCACCCCGAGTGTAGAACATTTTATTTGGAAGGTAGATTGAACGTTGCATTGTAGACAGGATTCAAATGCTGAATTCGGTGAGTTTGTTCAAATATGAATCAATGCCAAAATATTATTCATAGGTACCAGAACGCCTGCCAAACGTATTCTACGGTCTTTCCCATCCTATTAACATTCCACAATATCCCGTAACACCTATGAGAGGTCGTAGAGTTCTCTGCATCTTTCAATTAACCATCCCTTCCCATTCCTCAGCATTCACAAGGACGAGGCCAGGACAGCTCTCAACTGTTTGAGGATGCGTCAATCTTGTCTATGAATCAAGGCTAGTCCCAAATTTTTGACTTTGGCAACGGACGGGGACGAGACAAACCTCATACAACGGTTTAGGACTGTACAACCTACGAAATTGTACGAATTGCTTAATGCTAATGCTAATGCTAATATAAAAAAGCTCTCAATAGGTCAAATTAAGAACTACAAACAACTTCTTTTTTTTGCAAGATGATTTGAAATATCATAATCATCATCACAAAGAAAGTTGGCTTTTATATTTATATGAAAATGTGAACAACTCTAATTTTATGTAACGTCTAACAAAGGGCCTAACTAAAATAAACAACTTTGTAGAAGACAGTTTTCGTCTGGAGTTTTATTCTAAAGCCCTAAATGTATCTTTCCACGTAAATCGGCTCTAGTGCAATGATATAAGCAAGGAAATTGCGGTTTGTACTAAAAATGACACTGTCAGTAATGATTCTGTTGTTTAAATTTTCATCAGTATTTTCAATGCAACAATAGTGACAAATTAGCATGAAGAATGCTGACTTTCTTTAGAATGTTTCCAATTTTTAGGCATATTCCGCGATTCACAATGGATTTTATTGCAAATAACCTAAAAAGAAATTGATTTGTAAGAGTTTTGCCTCTATATTTGGCCTTACCCAATATCAGCTAAATAATAAATCGTTTAAAGTATTTGTTTAAACATGAAAAAAAAAATTAAGTAAGGTACCGTGGGGCAAGTGGATAAGGGATTTCGCATAGTTGGAATTCTTCAAATTCTAGAGACCTTAAATTAAAACAAATGAGGTCGTGTATATTTTTTAGCTTGACTCCCACCAAATATAAGCAGTATACTGAAATTGATATTTATGTAAAATTGAAGAAAAAAGTACAGAAAAAGTTTTTGAAAATCGTCTCCTTACTTTTCACTTGCCCCACAGGTGGGGCAAGTGAAAAGTTTATCGTTTTGAACAATAAATTGAACAATAAATTCAAAAACTAACAGTTACATTCAAGATTTCTATTACCTTTAACATTTGGTTAGGCGTCCCAATGATCAATAACATAAGTAACATGAAAACAAAGACAATTTTATTATTGTTACTTGAATTTTCTTCTGTTCAGTTATGTTTGTTGAAATGATTCGACAACATTATAACTGCAACATTTCCAATGTTAGTTCTTACATCATAGGACAGCAATTGCATTTCTGCTCTGTAGAATTTCCACCGCTCGTTATTTGTTTTTAAGAAAATCGGATATGACGTCGGATAACTCTTCAAGAGAAATCAAACAGAATCCTTCAATATAGTATTTAGAAACTGTTTTTATGTGGATACACCTATACCCCATTTTTTATATTTTGAACTAGCTTCACATAGACATCCCACAAGATTTCCGTGCGTTCTCTTATATTGGAACTTTTCAATCAACGTCTTCTTTTTAATCGGCTGTCCGAAGTAAACATATTAATATCGTAATATTTGGTAATCTTTTTTTTAGAGAAGTTCCATGATTTGGCCATGATAATAGCATTTAACGCTTCGAGTATAGTGTTTCTTGAATTATCAGCACGTTCTGATGTTCTAGGATAATTGTGAACCTTGTATAAGTATAGCTACCTAAAGAGAAAACACAAATTTAATCTCTAATGAGAAACTTTTCACTTGCCCCACATGATTAGAAAATTGACAGTGTTTCAATTTAGTTATTTTTAGGTCTATGTAGAATTAATTCTAAAACTTTTTTTATTGTGGTTCAAAACTATCAGAGAGGACAACTTCGAAATGGTACAGACAATTATTTTCCTCAACTTTTTCCCACTAAAAATATTGAAATAAGATTGCACGCCGCCAACTTGTTACGGAGTGATAGTTGGCAGGTTAACTATATTTCGCTCTATTATGCAATAAAGACTGAAAAATCTCAGAAATTTCTTACCTAACGTAATGTTCTCAATGGCCTCAAAGGTTTACGTATGAGTTTAAAACGTTAATTCACATATTCAGTAAAATATATCAATTATTTTCACTTACCCCACTTACCCACTTGCCCCGCGGTACCTTACAAAATTCAGCAAATAATCACGGGCGATCGGATTGGATTCGAAGGATTCGGCATTGTACCGCAGTGTAATTCACCCAAGATATGAGTTTGGTACAAAAATTAAGTTAGGGTTTCAGGACCGTATTGCTTTAAGGTGAAGATGAATCGAAGCCAAAGTTCAAATTTTCAAGAGCACGGATCTGGAGAACCAAGCATCCGATTGAGCTGAAAACCTAATTGATTGGTCACCATGGTGCACCAGCTGGTGACCAATACTTTGGCTTCGATTCATCTTCACCTTAAAAACATATTGAAAATATTGTTATCCTTAGAAAACGTAAGATTATTGTGCAGGACAACACCTCGACGGCCTTCGGAAAAAAGAAACCCAAATACACCATATAATCACCTAAGTATGCAAATCTAGTACTTACGTCGTATCCGCACGATAGGCCTTCTCAGTACTCCCATCGCGTGTGGTTTGTCGACTACGAGCTCTATCTGTGGCGGTGGTGGTAGCTGGAAAAAATAAGAAAAGGATAGGTATTATGGCAACATGTTTGTTTTTCTTTTCAATTACAGTACCGTGCACCCCTGCTAATTTGACCGGTACCTCAAACCATCGGGGTTATTTTTAATTTGAGACTAGAAGTTCACTTCCATCCAGTTGACATTTTCGCATTCGTATATCGTGTGGCAGGTACGATTATACTATATGCCCAGGGAAGTAAAGGAAATTTCCTTTACGAAAAGATCCTGGACCGACCGAGAATCGAACCCAGACACCTTCAGCATGGCTCGGCTTGCTTCATAACAAATGTGATCAAACCATCGATATTGAGCATTTTGCACCTTATTAGACTAATGTGCAGAAAATTTTTGCACAGTGAACATTTGCACAGCTCACACATTAGTTTTGCAGCATGCTTGGATAGTAACTTTTTTCGTCTTTGTTTTGATTTTGTGTGCCAAAAATTAACTCATCCACCGGTGAATTAAATTCATTCAGTCCAGGAATGGCAATGTTCGGAGCCAGAAACGCCACCGAAAGAATGCTACAGTGCCCAGTGCAGAATGACGAGTTAAGATCGCTTCTCAACGTGGAGTACTTGGGTGAACCGTTAGAGAACGACGTAGATCAAGTTGCTGAAAGATCTACGGTAGGAGAAATGTTGAACCGCTGAACGATTACGCTTTGAATCTGCGGGAAACAGATCTGATTCTGGAGACGATTTGGATGACTCAATTATTTTGGATCCAACAAACAGTATATTCTCCAAGGAAAAACTTCCCAATGAATTTTACAGCTGCTGGCTATTGGCCGTTCGAGCTTTCAAAGACCATGTAAAAGGAGCAATGTAAAATAAGTCTACTAGTGGTGTGTAGCTGGCAATACGATGGAGACTTTTTTACATACATGCTATAATTGCTTTCTAATAAACATAACCATTGAGAAACTTTCATGCAATTTATTTGACTGCTTTGAATTATTCTGAAACGTCAATAGCTTTGAAGCCATACGCCTGCTAAGTTAGTGGGTGTGTAAATTGTATCCAGCACATGAATAATTTCTCTAGAATCTAAAAATTCGTGGAATGGTCAATATATTTGCTACCTAAAATCAATGCGGATATGTTGCGAATAGCTCTTTGAAATTCATTGTATTTTCAAACTGTTTGAACGGTCTTAAATTTCCAAAACTTGATCAAAATCAACATTTTTGTTCTCTTTGTATAAAACTGAAAACTATTGTAAAAAAGTATCATCAGGTGCTTTAATTTTTTATTGATGTTGAAAAGTCCGTAAAATTTTATGTATTGCATCGCACATCAACAAGGACTAATTCATCAATAAATTACTGAATATTTTGGTTCTTTATAAACTTTTAAAAATGCAAATACAAAGTCATCCAACATTGTCCTGTAGTAGTATGCGTAGTTAGGTCCTTTCAAAAAATGTTTGGAATAATTTCTCTTCTCCCTATAAAACTTAATAAAATGCATTATGCGATTAGGTATCACATGGTTGGATAATTTGTATAAAAATTCGTTGCCGTGCGGTTGGTGTCACCAGGCAATTAGCCGCATCGTGTTAAAAAGTGTGGGTTCGATTCCCGCCTCATACCAGAAAACTTTTCGTTAGGAATGTTTTCCAACGGTGCCACTGGGCGTTGCATGCTAGTCCGTTGTCTAGTGTTGTGCTTCCATAAACTTGTCGTTGTCTTTTTTAAATCATTGCGTGAATTAGAATTTTGCTTGAGAAAATAACAATTTTCACTGAGCGGATGGAAATAAAATGTCACATCCTCTGAACAAGATATATATGTACTTGGACTGAACACATCTTGTTCATTAGGTTGAAAAGCGACTCAATGGACTCCGAATTTCGTCTCAACTCAAGTCCCAAAACTCTGCTGATTGCACACGGACGGTGGATAAAGTTTTCCCTTTCTGGGAAAGCACGATTTGATTTACATAAAAACTGACTGCCACCGGTGGTAGTCTTGTAAGCAGAATCGTAGCGCTGTGAATAAACAACATACAACTCGGAATACAGTTCCGTGGAAAATCTCTTCCGACAACAGTTTCTAGGTAGAACCTCAACATGAAGTGCCGGGTGCTGCGCTTGATTGTCGACGGAAAAGTTTACTTCCAATTGTCTCGCGGTGAGGTTCCGTGAAAAGAAACTCAAACACGACCCCCCAGAATAATGGGGAGGAGGGAACAAATCCCAAAGTCCAACAATGGAGAAAATCATCAAGGTTTTCGACGACGAAATGCTTTCGTCTGGGAAAAGCACACCAAAAAACAATTGCCTGATGCTGCACAAAGTCGCGAATGGCTTCCGCTCTGATGGGAAGTTCGCGTGGGAAACTCCTTCGGTTGGCAATGATGTCGTTTCGAGGTCCGGCGGGACACGAATTCAATTACTAGTTAACCCATATTGAATGGCGTTCTCTTTTTTTTTCAGCTTCGGGCCCGGAGTCTTGTTTGATTTTTTTCCCATTCATAAATGAGGTCACAACGAGAACGAGAGATAGAGTAATGACCAATGATGTAGCCAGGATGATTGGAATGAAATTTTTACAACATGTTGGATATAACATAAATTTCGACACACATTTTTTAGTAATTTTTCCATTCTCGAGATCAAATGATATGATAGATATACATAGTACAACTTTCTTATAAAACTGTCAAGCATTTTACAGTTGTTTGTGTTAGGCATCTAAATTATGTTTTTTTTTTCGAAAAACTCGTAGACAAACAGTTTTTGCTTTTAAACTTGTGAAAGGGAAAGGATAGCATGAACTAGAATGAAATGCGGAGATTTTATGCAACAATTATTGGCGCGTGGCACAATTCCGTACCACTGCCAGCTATGTGAAACAATCGAAACGGGAATTTCCTGAAGAAGCACTTTCAGCAGATGTTGAACGGCGGAAATGGATGTGTAGCGAGTAACAGTGTGAATATTGATGAAGACGGTCAAGCCAAGAACCCACTGACCACAGAAGAGGTTAAAAGGCGGTCAGCGACCTGAAAATGAAGAACTGATAGGCTGCTGTGAAGGACGAGATCCCGGTCGAGCTTCTCAAGCCCGGGAGTGGGCAGCTTTACCAATCGATCCACCGTGTACCTCTGAAAGTAGACGAAGAAATGTCTACTGGTTGGATGGATTGCCTCATACGCCAAATCTATGATAAAGAGCACAGACTGGAGTGTGGGTTGAGCTTAGCGTACAAAATATTTGACAGGTTGATATTGCTCGAGAAGTGCTTTGACGAACACCAAGCTGGTTTTCGTGAGGACCGCTCAACAACGGACTATAAGTTTTCCTTCCGAATGATTTAAGATAAGTTCGTGAGTATAGCTTGCAGACTCACCATCCGTTTATTGATGGTTTTCCGGTGAAACTAATTACCTACGGCTACACTGGATAGATCGAAATCGAGTGTTCGGATTGCAGACGAGGTGTCAACCTCGTTCGTGACGTTAGACGGATTGAAGCAGGGAGACGCACTTTCGAAATCACTGTTCAACATTGCACTCAAGAGTGCTATTAGAAGATCGGGCGTACAGAGAAACGGCACCACACGGAAAAAAATCCGTTGCCGGATTCATGAACAAAAAGTCATGATTTCATAAAATTTTATGTTTCATGGTATCATGACTAAAAGTCATGAAATCGTGACTATTATGCAAGAATTCATATGCTCAGGGCGTTACACAAATCTAACTGTCACTTTCTTCACCTTAGTCAACGTGTCTCGTGGCGATCGGTGATCTTTTCTAGTGAAATTATAAGAAAAAATTGTTTTGAAAAAGTTTAAATTCTTCGGAACCTTGTCATCATATCGATGACATTCTTGGTGAAATTCTCGTGAGTTCCAACATTGTTTCACGACACAATCAATGTACTTACTTAATCGTGACTTTGCAGAACCGGGCAATTTTTCACTTTGAGCGAAGATTTTGCTTGACAAGCTCATCGGCGATTTTACTGTTTGGAAGTGATGCATACCCTACGTCCTATAAGAGAGCAGGTCACAAAAGGCCTTCGGCAGCCGGATGATCCAGTTCCACTTTCCACATCCGCAGAGTTTTTAAGGAGTGTTCCATGACTCATGCAATCCACCAGCCCAGGGACCATTTACCAATTCAATTGATGCTCGAAACAACATTTTGCGTACAAACCTAACCACCGAATGTTCGCGTTCCTGCTAAAGATATCACACTCGTTAGGTTGACTTTTGTGGAATGTTTTCACGGTTTATTACGAAACTATCGGCTCAAAAGCAATAAAACTTTGTTTTATTTGTTTACCAATGGCAAATATAAACTGGGATCTAAATTGACGTATAATGTTTCGTTTTCATGAACTGAGTTCATGATTCAGGGATCCTGTTTCATGATTTCATGACTCAAGTTGCCACTTTTCAGCACCAAAATTGGAATCATAAATGACAGGCATCTGAATACATGAAAAGTGCTTATGTTTTCATGACCTGTGTTCATGATATCAGATCCTGCTTCATGATTTCATGACCGAAATTGCCACTTTTCGTATCAAAAATAGAAATCATAAATGACAGATGACTAAATCCATGAATTTTATTCATGGTTCCAGCATACATGCTTCATGATTTGAGAATTTTAATTGCCATTTTTCTTCGCTAAAAATTGAAAACGTAACGTTCAGCCGGCGTTACGGTAAAATGCTTCATGATTTCATGACTTTTGATCATGGTGTATTTTCATAACATGAAAACACACTTTCCTCTCGAAATCATGACTCTTTCTCCTGTTTTAGAGGGCCGCATTTTTACCCGTGCACCATCACACGGTGGCACATGCTCCTTAGCTTTGCGGACGATATCGACTTTATTGGAATCGATCGCAGGTCCGTGGATGAGGCCATTATGCCTCTGCCTATCATTAGGTTGTTTCCATTTGACAGCGGCAAAACAAACAACTCAGTGCAAAAAAAAAAATCTACCCAGCGTTAGCTTTCGAAGTCTCCGTGATGGGTAAAAACAACTTAACGTTGGGTAAACTCGACAGAACCCAAATTTGTCTTATTCCATTGAACTTCGACGATGGGTCGGTGCATCTCTTTCTGTTTTTGACAACATTGCTGTTGCGAGAGAGGCAAAACAACCCAACCGTGGGTAAAAACTAAATGCAGTTTACCCAAATTTGAGTAAAAAGAACTTATTTTTTGGGTAGTCTGATTTCTCCATGTGGGAGGGAGGCACCGATACTACACACGAAATATGACATAAAGTTATTTCGAACTGCAAGACAACTCCAGCTTGCCAACGACAATCAAGGCAGACTCGATTAAAATCGCTAGTTTTCATTTGTTGTGTTCCTTCGATGGTTCTGGATAAACATGAAAAAATGGCCAAAGTTTTCTATGCGTTTCATTTTTGTTTTTATTGGAAAAAGTAAAATGATGCGTTTCAAATACTTTATATTCAATCAGAATAAAAGTTGCTATTGTGACATTACTTTTGAATAAGAATGAATAGCTTTTCAATCGATTTTTTGTCACATTTGATAAAATGCAAAAATATGTTATAAACAATTACGCGCTTTTATCATGTTTGTCCATTGTTTGAGACCTTGGCTCACAGTGACAGTTCGTGACAGCAAAATCTCGGCTCACCTTGACGTACATAAATTTCGTATCGGTTTCTCCCTTCCAGGGCTGGACCATTAATTCTACCGAAACGAAGTCGTTGATAAGGGCGGTGACATCATAGCAACCGGTGTCCATGATAACAACCTTTTCAAGCTTGAACAGCATCGACAGGACATGAACAGCGTGCTAGCTTGTTCGTCAGCTGTTAGTTTGGAGGTCTGGCATCGAAGGTTGGGCCTCTTGAACATCAAGAGCATTCGGCGTCTAGCCGATGGTTTGGACAATGGCGTAAAAATAAACCACAGCGGTAACCACGGCGACGGCAAAGTATGTCCGATGGGTAAACAGTCTCGTCGTCCATTTAGCGAGCAAGGCTCCCGTGCTGCAGAGAAGATCGATGTCGTCTACTCCAATATAAGCGGACCAATAGAGGTGAGTTCCGTAGGAGATAGTTGATATTATATTGTCTTCGATGACGACAAATCCCGGCGCATGTGGTTGTATTTTCTCAAAGCCAATACTGAGGCTGAAGTCCTGAAGGTGTTCAAGGAATTCCACGTGATGTTCGAGCGACAATCTGGCATGAAGATCAAGGCACTACGATCCGACAACGGGAAGAAGTACGTGAACGAACGTGATTCTGAAGGGTACCTGAAACAGCACGGCATACGTCTGGAATGAACGACTACACTCCCGAGCAGAATGGCATGGCGGAGAGAGCGAACTGATCGATTGTGGAGCGTGATTGATGTATGCTGTTCGAAGCAGGACTTTCGAAGGCATTCTAGGCGGAGTCTGTCTCGACAGCCGTATACTTTATGAATCGATATCAAACCTTTGGCCACGATGTCCCACCTTAGAGTTTTCGGAACCAATACAATGGCGTTCGTTCCGAAGCCAAAGCGGAAGAAGTGGAATCTGAAATCTCGCGAATGTATTCTGACAGGTTTCGACGAAGAGGCCAAGAGGTACAGGCTGTAGGATCCGAAAGCAAGAACCATCATCAAGAGTCGAGAAGTGAAGTTCATCAACGAAGCCAACCAAAATAAAGCGAAGCAGGAAGCACTACGACGTCGCACGCTGATACAGTTAGACATCGAAAAGGTAGTTTCGCTATCCCTCGAAGAAGTCCCCATACAACTGCATCCCGATGGCGGAAGACATCGAAGATGACGATCAATTTTTCATCGACTGTTAGACAACCGATACGAATGAAGATAGCAGCAGTGAGAGCGAAGCATTTACAGATTCAGTGATTGCAGTGACTTCCGTGCTCCCACCGCGACAATCTTCAAATCCACCTCTGTCACAGGTGTTGAGGCGCAGCGGTCGGGAGCACAGACTACTGGGCAAGTATGATGATTTTGCAGTATCGAAAAATGGTCTTCCGCATATAAATCCCCGACAGACAACTACCCGTGATACCAACCCAGATGGTGACGGGCCTTCCACGAGCATCGCAAACCACAGCAGATCCAGCGAAATAACGGAATCCGTAGCACAAGCCGTAGTTAGGAGGAGCGACTATGATCCGGTGACGCACCATGATTCATTATCCAGAGACGACTCCGAATGCTGGAAGACGGGCATGACGTATGACGTATGACGGGTGTAGGGTCTTACACCCTATAAAAACCAAGAGCGATGAATCAAAGTAGGCACTGGGAAAAAGAGAGAGTTGAGTAAGCAACCAATCGGTGTGGATGCGGAAAGAAAGAGCTTGTGAAAAAGTAGTGAAAATATAGGAAAAGTGTTAAGAGAAGAATTGAAGTTATTATTTCAAATAGTGTCCTGAAACTTGCTATCCGAATATCCTACAACTGGCGACGAGGATAACGGTAAGAGCATTGCTTATTGTATTTATTTTATCGAATGGGAAACCGCAAAAGTGCAATTGAATTATGGTGTTGCGCCACGTGATACATTTTGAGCTGAGAAGAAAAATGTTCTAAAAGGTGTGTTAATGGATCTATCGGATGATGTGCTGCAAAGGTATGGTTAATTTTAAGGAAATTATTTGAATTATATTACTCTGAAACGTGGATTTCAATAGAGTAAGGGTGGCGTTTCAATACCATTATTCGTGAAATTTCAGCTCACATGACCAACCAAACCACCTATCGATGAAAGAAAAAATAGTTGTCATAGCAACATGATAAAAGCCTAGGCATGCTATGACACCACGTTCTATACTTGAGATGTTTTCCTAAATTCAAATTTTTGCTTTCTCGCTCTGACAAGTTGATGCCATATCTTAACGCGCGGTCTCTCTCTTAGCTCGTTTTTCCTCTCAGCGTGCAATGTGATGAAAGAGAGAATTAGTGGCACGCATCAATAGGCCAGGAGAAGTGGATGAACTTGTCATTCATTTTTCTGTCAAATCTCATACAAAATCTACTTTTTCTTTGACATAAATTCACTCTAGGTGAACCACTTCCCCTGGCCTATGATCTGCGCCAGTAGTAAAATCCATCACATTGCTCAGCGTGCACTCTCTTCAATGATAGTTAATGATTATGGCGCACGGTACGATAGCGAGAATGTGAATGACAGAAACAGTGCTAATGAATCCATGAATGGACTACCCAAAGCAGGTTAGTAGTTGTGCTGGTAGTCCACTGATTATTTTGAAAAAGAGAGGTAGGTGTCAGTTGCGTTTGTCTGACATGTGTAGTATTGAGCGTGAACAGCGGGCTCGAAATCATCAAATTACGGTAATCGGCTGGTTGGGTTTGCACCGTTCGCTTTTCAGTGTTTGTTGTCGCGTGGTTTGCTACCGTCAAAACCACAACGCTGCTGTTATGTACGGCAAGCGAGGTTTTTCCACCAGTGTTGTACAAAATACAACATCGTGACAACTAGATTGTTCATAAACAAAATTTTAATTTTTACGACGATTAGGCTGATACAAATAATAATTTTCTTTTATGTCACCCCCCCCCCCCCCCTTCAAAAATCCGAAAATTTTGAAGGGGAGAAAAAAAAAGATTCATCATTTTTCCGACATCAGTTAGTTTTTTTTCAATTTTTAAAGTAAAAAACAAAAAAATGATGATCCAGAGGACGATTGAAAAAAGTTTAACAACTATCATTAAAAATAAAAATTCGAAAAAAAATACTTTTTTTTAGTTTTATTTTTTTGTTCCTTATTTATTTTTATCCCCCCCCCTCGTACCTTCCAAGTGGTCTCGGACATAAAAGAAATTTAATATTTGTATCAGCCTTATTTAAACCGCATAATTCATTGATAGCTGTTGTTGTGTGCATTGCGCAATTATTTATCGCAACAAAGATTTACACACAATTTTAAAAATAGTCGGCGCTTAATGTATTGAGCTGTGAAAAAAAAATCTGTTCAAGCCAGCTCGTTTGTTTTTTTTGTTTCCAATAGTGTGGTAATAAACGTGAAACATCTTGGAATCGGAAGATGGCCGTCACAATGGCCAACTTGTGCCCCTACTCACGTTTTTAAAGGCACTGAACTGGATAAATAGCAGACAAACGTTCTTGATCTTCTTATTTTAAGCTTTCTGCTAGTGCACTCTTGTTAGATGCTTCCTTCGTGAGATTAGTGCCTTTGAAGTTTTAGTGCAATCTTGGAAGTTCGATTCAAAGCTGTTTCACCTTAAGGGTTTCTTCATGAACCAGTAGCGTTCTGAAGAATATTTCATTGTTTGATTGTTTAATGAACCAGTAGCGTTCTGAGGATTGATCAATGAACCAGTAGCGTTCTATGGATTTCTTCATGAAACAGTAGCGTTCTGAAGATTGTTTTATTGTTTGATGAACCAGTTGCGTTCTAAGGATTTCGTGATGAACCAGTAGCGTTCAATGGATTCCTTCATGAGCCAGTAGCGTTCTGAGGATTGTTTAATGAACCAGTAGCGTTCTAAGGATTGTTTAATGGACCAGTAGCGTTCTAAGGATTTCTTCATGAACCAGTAGCGTTCTGAAGATTGTTTTATTGTTTGTTGAACCAGTAGCGTTCTAAGGATCTCGTAATGAACCAGTAGCGTTCAAAGGATTGTTTGATGAACCAGTAGCGTTCTAAGGATATCGTAATGAACCAGTAGCGTTCGGAGGATTGTTTAATGAACCAGTAGTAATCTGAGGACTATGAACCAGTAACGTTTTGAAGACAGTGAACCAGTGGCGTTTTAAGAATTTTTTTTTCGAGTCAAATTATCATAAAAAAATATAATAATAAAAAAAAAACAAACAAATGTTTTGACTTTTATTTTATAAATAACATATGAGCGTTATAAACATTGTTCAATGAACCAGCCACGCTCTACAAATTGGTGTTTTTCTTCTCTACAAGGGCGTGCAGAACAGGTGGGAAACCTGTGGCATATGAATATTATCCGTAAATTCATTGTTTTTTGAAAAAAAAAGCCACAAGATAATCAGATTTGTGTTTTTATTCATGTTAAACAAAAGTTTTAAAGCGCTTATCCAACTGTGCATTCAATTCAATATATTTTTGGACTGATTGATTTCAGCACTGACATATGCAGGTATATACAGACATAATTTCAAATTAATAATGTTGCGAATCATGTCAAAGAATATCTGAAACATATATATTGCTACCACAGCCATCATCCGATACCTTTAACAATACTTATATATATACATATAAGTATAAAAAAAAGAAGTGTTGACTTATTGATAACGTGTCAGAAGTGCTTGTATATACTACTATTGCAGATGGATGAATCACGTCACATTCCCCCATTCCGCTGCGAATCAATTGAGAAGAACAAGCTTTCTCGTGAATGGGAAACATGGAAGTGGTCTTTGGAGTGCTATTTTGCAGCTTATGACATCAGCGATCAGAAAATAATGCGAGCTAAATTGCTGCATTTGGGCGGAGTAGAGTTGCAAAGGATTTTTCGAAGTTTGCCCGAACATGATAAATCACCGCTAGTAGCTTTGGAACCAAAGGTTGAACTTCTGGACACTTATTTCCAAACCGGCAGACAAGATGTAATTGAGCGCCGCAAGCTTCGAAAGATAAAGCAGGAGGCAAATGAAAAGTTCTCCCATTATGTCATACGCTTAAGACAACAATCACTGAATTGTGGCTTCGAGAAACATCCAGCAAAAGTCGCTGAAATTCTGAAGGAAATTTATTTGATTGACGTCATAGTGGAGAACTGTCGCTCTGATGAGCTTCGCAAAGCTATTCTCAAGCGAGATCGATCGATCAGAGAAATTGAAGAAATAGCGTCGACAATTGAAGATACGGATCAGCAAATG
This sequence comes from Aedes aegypti, assembly GCF_002204515.2. NCBI lineage: Eukaryota > Metazoa > Arthropoda > Insecta > Diptera > Culicidae > Aedes > Aedes aegypti. The sequence continues at coordinate 225,920,150 of NC_035107.1, read as the reverse complement.
AAAGAATTGAAAGAAAACAATACGTCTCGGGAAGTAGCAGTTTATGAAGTCAACAGATCAGGACAAGCTAGAGCTACTTGGCGAAGGCGCACTACAGTGGAACGTAAACCATTACAGGGATATCCGTCTGGAAGATTCAAGCGTCAATTGGATACGAAGCCAATCCCGTTTAAGACGTCGAAATATTCCTGTTTTGCTTGTGGACAACAAGGTCATTTAGCAAATTCACGTGATTGTCCGGCTCGTTGCCGTATGTGTCGTCGTTGCCGTGAGCTAGGTCACTTTGAGACAGTCTGCAAGAAACAAAAGCAAGGATCAAGCGCAGTGAAGACACAGAGGAACATCCATAACATCGAGGAATCACAAGAAGCACAAGAAGACGTTGAACAGAATAATGATTGCGATTCTGAGGATCCAAAGAAAGTCTTTTATGCGTTTTATGGTGGAAATGAAACGAATGTATTGGAAGGTGTTATTGGAGGGGTTGCGGTAATGATGTTGATAGACTCAGGAGCCGATGCGAACTTGATTAGATACAAAACATGGAAAATGATGAAGGAAAAGGAAATCAGAGTAGTAACATCGACGAAAGGATCGACTCGTGTTTTAAAAGGATATGGAAGCGATAAACCTAGACGTTGTCGGTACATTTAAAGCTGAAGTTACTATTGGGAGAAGCACTACGATGGCTGAGTTTTTCGTTGTAAAAGGTGGCCAGAAAGACATTTTGGGAGACGCAACTGCGAAAAAGCTTGGGGTGTTAAAAGTCGGCATTGATGTGAACCAGATCAACGCAGAAACAAAGCCGTTCAGTAAAATTAATGGAGTCAAAGCACACATACGTATGATGGAAGACGCTCGCCCTGTGTTCCAGCCACTACGTCGGATTCCAATCCCAATGGAAGATGCAGTAAACAGAAAGCTGGAGAATTTGTTGATACGTGACATTATCGAAGTGAAACAAGGACCGTCTACATGGGTTTCTCCTCTGGTAATCGTAGGGAAAGCGTCTGGGAAACCTAGAATTTGTTTGGATTTGAGTTTGGAAGAGTGAACGAAGCAGTAGTTCGAGAACATTTCCCGATGCCGGTTGTAGACGAGTACTTGGCCAGATTGGGTGGAGGTAAAATGTGGAGTAAGCTGGATATCCGTGAAGCATTCCATCAAGTTGAGCTGGCCGAAGATTCTCGAGACGTGACAACTTTCATCACTAACAAAGGATTGTTCAGGTTCAAGAGACTACCGTTCGGACTTGTAACAGCTCCCGAAGTTTTCCAAAGAATAATGGAAGAAATTCTAGCCGGTTGCGAAGGTACATACTGGTACCTAGACGATGTGATGGTAGAAGGAGAAACAAAGGAAATTCATGATAAGAACTTGAAGAAGGTACTGTAGAAAGAGAATGATATTGAACAATAAATGATGTGTAATTTTTGTAGGTACTTGATAGATTCAATGAACGCGGCGTTGAGCTTAACTGGGAGAAATGCGAGTTTGGGGTAACAAAGTTAGAATTTCTTGGGTATCATATTTCTGATAAAGGAATCAGTCCATCTAGAACAAAGGTGAACGCTGTTCTGTCATTCCGCCCTCCTTCCTGTGAATCGGAAATTCGCAGTTTTCTAGGATTGGCAAACTATTTGAATAAGTTCATCCCTAATCTCGCTACTGTAGCTGAACCATTGAGAGAGCTAACGAAGAAATCAGTGAAATTTATCTGGAGCGATAAACATGATCGTGCTTTTCAGTTAATCAAAAATAAGCTAGCAGCAGCAACTAAACTCGGGTTTTTCGATGTTTTGGATAAAACCACAGTGTTTGCAGATGCTAGTCCTACGGGACTTGGTGCTGTCCTGATTCAAACTGATAGCTCTAACGAATCACGAGTGATGTGCTATGCATCAAAATCTTTAACTGATACCGAACGCCGTTATTGTCAAACCGAAAAGGAAGCTATGGCATTAGTGTGGAGTGTTGAAAGATTCCACATGTATCTCTATGGAAGACCTTATGAGCTGTTGACAGACTGCAAAGCTTTGGAATATTTATTTACACCAAGATCCAAACCTTGTGCTCGGATTGAACGATGGGTGTTACGTCTTCAATCGTTTGAATACCAGGTTGTACATATTCCAGGGAATTACAATATTGCAGATAGTCTTTCACGACTTGCAACGATGAAATCGCATGCCTTCGATGCAGATGAGGAATTAATTATACGGGAAATAGTTGTTTCGGCTAGCTCATCCGTTGCACTAAAATGGAATGAAATCAGAGCTGCAAGCGAAATGGATGATGAAATATTAGAGATCACACAAATGCTCAAGAATGAAAATGTGGAAAACATGCCAATAGCATACAAAATTATTTCGAACGAACTGTGTGTCATTGATAATGTTCTATTACGCGTGGATCGTATCATTATACCCACTAGTTTGAGAACAAGAGTACTGCAAATAGCACATGAAGGGCACCCGGGGATGCGAATGATGAAAAGTCATCTGAGAACAAACGTATGGTGGCCTCGGATGGATCAGGACGTAGAGAAATTCGTAAAGCAGTGCAAAGGATGCACCTTAGTATCGGCCCCTAACCCTCCAGAACCTATGATTCGTCGAGAACTGCCAGATCAGCCATGGAGAGATATAGCCGCTGATTTCCTTGGTCCCTTACCCGAGGGACAGTACTTGTTAGTCGTGGTTGATTACTACAGTAGATTCATAGAGGTTTGCGAGATGAGTGTTATCACAGCTGCTGAGACCATAAAAGAACTTGTCACCATTTTCAGCCGGTTTGGACTTCCTTCAACTTTGCGAGTTGACAATGGCCCACAGTTCAGTTCAAAATGTGAAGAGTTTAGCGATTTCTGTGAAAGCAATGGAATATCTCTAGTGAATACCATTCCATTTTGGCCTGCCATGAATGGAGAAGTAGAACGCCAAAATAGATCGTTGCTGAAAAGATTACGAATCGCTCAGGAATTGGGTAAAGACTGGAGATCAGAAATGCGAAAGTATTTACTCACGTATCATGCAACAAATCACAGTACCACAGGAAAGTCACCAGCCGAATTGATGTTTGGCAGAAAAATTAGGAGCAAACTGCCTCAAGTAGAACTCACTGACTTCAATGACGAAGAAGTACGAGATAGAGATGCAGTATCAAAGGAAAAAGGAAAAGTATATGGGGATGCAAAAAGAAGGGCGAAGGAAAGTGAGATTGGCACAGGAGATCTTGTCGTATGTAGAAGAATGAAGAAAAGTAACAAATTAGATGCAGATTTTTCAGCAGAGGAATTCGAAGTTGTTAGAAAAGTAGGAGGGGATGTGACAGTTAAGTCTTTGGAATCAGGGAAGGAGTATAGACGTAACGTAGCTCATTTGAAAAGAATTGGGGGTAAGAATAAGTCTAAAACTGTATCAGAAAATGAAGCCACTCGTGAAAAACGTACGAGAGTGGAACCTGCAAAATTCAAAGATTTTATACTACATTAATTGTGTAAAAGCTAAGGGGGGTTGTAGGGTCTTACACCCTATAAAAACCAAGAGCGATGAATCAAAGTAGGCACTGGGAAAAAGAGAGAGTTGAGTAAGCAACCGATCGGTGTGGATGCGGAAAGAAAGAGCTTGTGAAAAAGTAGTGAAAATATAGGAAAAGTGTTAAGAGAAGAATTGAAGTTATTATTTCAAATAGTGTCCTGAAACTTGCTATCCGAATATCCTACAACGGGTATGACGCGCAGATCAACAACAACACGCTAGTGTGTCGCCTGAACAAGGCGCTAAACGCTGTAAAGCAAGCACGTCGGGTGTGGAACGCCAAACTGGACGCCGCACTGAAGAAGCTGGGACTCTGCAACCGGAGTTCGACCCATGTCTGTACTACTTGGTCAGAGAAGGGAAGAACCTGTTCGTTGCAATCTATGTCCTTCTTAAACGAAGCGCTGAAGAACGACCTGAACCTGGCCAAGCTGAGCAGTACATTCCGGATGAAGGATATGGGACCTGCGATGAGCTGCTTGGGCATCCATATCACTCTTACGGAATATTCAATGTCGTTGGACCAGGAAGCATACGTCGGTTCCATTTTGCGTCGGTTCAGTATGCAAGATGCGAAGCCCGTCACAATTCCCATGAACGTAGCCGAAAAACTGTCCAAGAAGATGTTACCAAGACTGCGGAGGAGGCCGAGCGGATGAAGTGCCAAGAAGCCGTTGGATGCTTGATGTATCTGGCACAATGAACGCGACCGGATATCCTCTTCGCCGTGAATCTTGTAAATCGCTTCAACAACTGTTCTGGGCCGAAATTCTGGGGAGCCGTAAAGCATCTTCTCCGCTACCTGAAAGGAACGACAACAATGAAGTTAGTGTATTCTTCGACTGGCGACTCGTTCGATCTCGACGATAGACGGTCAACGAGTGGGTGCGTATTCCTGCTGCAAGGAGGAGCAGTATCCTGGAGCTGTAAGCGCCAGACTCCGTATTACTCTCCACGTGTAAAGCGGAGTACATGGCCTTGTCTACTGCCGTACAAGAGCGGTACGCGGTAGCTAGGACTCATTACACTGTTCGGTGAAAAGAATCCGATCGAGCAGCGCTACGACAATCAAAGCACGATGCACGGCGGATACACACGCTGGACAATACATACCGATATCCAGCACCATTACATCCGTGATGCGTTGGACCGGGAAATCATCAAACTCAACTACGTTCTAACTGAAGAGAAAGTCGCTGATGGCTTGGCGAAGCCACTCCAACGATTCAAAGGAGACTTTACCCCTCCGTTCTTACGCCAATGGTAATGCCAGTGGTCGTCGATGATGGCGACAGGCAGCACCGAACAGCAGATACCCATCCTGAAAATCCTTTTGTTCCACTACCTAATTACGGAGATCATCCGGTTATTTTCTTTGGCTATCTTTGGCCCGTGGCACCATCCAAGGCTCTGATGAAGAACGGTGAAGCTGGATGGATGTCGACCTAGGGGGACCGAGTAACTGGAGGGCTTTACCGGATCAATGATTTTTTTTCTTTTCACCGACGGATGCGGTGAACTAAAAAGCAAAAAGATGTCTTTGTTGTTGAATGGTTTCCCATTTCGATGATGCGCTAAAGGGTGCTTTTGGGCGAGCCGAACAAAATTCAATCTTGACTGAAAGAAGATGAAAAGCTGAATTGGGTGGCTTATTTCGAGTGAATGATGTTGTCACTAAGCAGTAGTGATTGAATTTTGATGAATTCATCAAATATATTGAATATTTATTTCATATAGGTAAGTCAGATGTGAGAATATTGTATAATGTTGGTCCAAAATTCTGCCTTGAGGAACATCAGCTGATATAGGAAGTGTTTCAGACTCGAAGTTCTGATAATTAACATAAAGTGTACGATTTGACAGATAACTTTGAATTATTCTAACAATGCATGTTGAAAAATTAAAGTTTTTTAATTTTAAAATCAAACCTTCATGCCAAACACTGTCGAATGCTTTTTCTATGTCTAGAAGAGCAAGACCAGTAGAATAGCCTTCAGATTTGTTGCAACGCATCAATTTTGTTTCATGTAAAAGTTGATGTGTGATCGAATGTTCATGTCGGAATCCAAACTGTTCAATGGCAAAAATTGAATTTTCATTTATGTGGACGAGCATTCTCATTTTGAATAGAAAAAAGTTTTTAAAAGTTTACTGATGCAAGAAAGCAAACTGATTGAACGATGATTGGAAGCTTCTGCAGGTTTTTTGTCCATTTTCAAAATTGGCACAACTGTGTCATTTTCCCTTTAGTCAGGAAAATATGTCAATTAAAAATATTTGTTAAATATACCAACCAAGAATGGCAAGCTACTTTCTGGAAGTTTCTCGATGAGGATGTAAAAAATTCCATCATCACCAGGGGCTTTCATATTTTTGATATTTTTCATAATAGTTCTCACTTCTTTCAAATGAGTCTCCCAGGAATTTTCAAAAATGTTCTCTTGATTGAGAATGAGTAACTTGATTTTCAATAGGACTAGTAAGTCCTAAATTAAAATTGTGCGCACTTTCAAACTGCATAGCATGTTTTTAAGCTTTTTCGCAATTAGTTAGTAATAATTTGTTTTCCTCTTTCAATGCCGGTATTGACTTCTGAGGTTTTTTTTTTCAAAATTTTAGATAATTTCCAAAAGGGCTTAGAGACAGGGTCCAATTGAGAAATTTTATTTTCAAAGTTCCTTGTTTCTTAATTGTGAAAAACGTTTCTTGTTTTCTTTCTGCAAACCCTGCCATATGATTTTCATAGCAGGATCGCGAGAGCGTTGAAATTACGTTCTCTCTACGTTTTTAAGACGGATCAAGAATTTAATATCATCGTCTATAATCACGGATTCAAATTTTACTTCACATTTTGGTATTGCAATGCTGCTGGCTTCAACAATGGAATTTGTTAAAATTTCAAGAGCATTGTCAATATCAAATTTTGTTTGTAGAGAAATGTTAACATCAAGATTACTGTTATTATGTGTTTCATATATATTCCATTTGGCTCGAAAATATTTGAATGTGGAGCTGATAGGATTGAGAATCGCTTCATGGGATATTTGAAATGTAAAGGGGACATGAATAGAATCAAAATCAGCATGAGTAACCAGTTGGCTACAAAGGTGACTAGAGTCCCAAGCAGCACAGTTTGTTTCAACCCAAGAATAAAATTATCTCTTGAAACTTATCAGAGTTGTCAATTGTTGAAAATATGACTTACAATTGCACTGATTAGCAACGCAAAAAGCGCAAAAGGCGGAGTCTGTTTGCAACATATTTAAGTTATATCGAAATTGCTTATTTGTTGCAAAATACTTAAAAGAAAAAAAAAATAAAATAAAAGAACGACAATCGAACTTCCGACCACTAGATTACCAATCTGCTCCTCTACTCACTACTCCACCAGCTCTTCGAACAATTGCTTCGCTCGCTAGTGCACTATGCAAGCGACCACATGGCCCATTAATCAAAGCTTTTTGCTCATAACTTGACTGCACCCTTCAGAACACAAGTTCATTACTGGCAAAATTAGACCACGTCTGAGATAATCTAAACTTTTTGCAAAAACTTCAGCGCAACACATGAGAAACACCTTTTAAACAAACAAACTGTTGCTAGACCATCTTTTCGTTGTAAGATAATACGTAAGGTGCATCTTAACCATATTGCAACTGGATTGAAACAAACAAACTTCTAGCTGTCATACACGTAGTTCAGCGCAACTTTCTCGCAACTGGGATGAATCTTCGTGAGTTGTGGGTATTTGAACAAAAATTGGATGCAAGTTGCGGATGGTTTTAACGAAAGTAACTTAAAACATAACATTAAAACCGGCATTTTGAAAGAGTTTCAAGAGTTTATCTGAAAAGTTGCTGAAAACATCTTGATAAATTTGACTTCATTGCTATTTGCAAGGGACATTTGCAGCAAATCTTGCTGTTTCAAAAATTATGAACGTCAAACAAGGAGTGAAATGCATATTCATTAAAACGGCAATGAAACTTTTTGTGCCTTGATATTGATATGCAACCGAACTAGAACCAGGTAAGTTACAGATTCTATTACTGATACGCGATTGAAACCATTTTTGGAAAGTATCTCTTTGGAAGACGTTTCGCGTGCTACTTGGGGTCGGTTAGGACTAAATCAATCGTAGGAGGGTTTCTAGAAGAGGAAAAACTCGTAGGGCTATCAGGGTATTGAATTGAGAAATATCCTGAAGTGCACTCATCAAATAAAATTCTGCCGTTGGAATTGCTTTGTAAATTATTCCATGAGCGATGTCACCAATAACAAAAAAAATTGACTTATTGCGAGTCAATTTTCGCAAGTCAGTTTGGAGCAAATTAATTTGCTGTGCAAAGCACTGAAAAGGCAAATAGGCAGCTATGAAAGTATATTTACCAAGCTGTGTTTCAACAGAAACACATAACGTTTCAAAACCTTTAGTTTCAAATGACGAAAACAGTTTATGTTTTATACGCCTATGAATGATGATTGCAACTCCCTCACATGCCCCATCAAGTCGATCATTACGATAAACAAGAAAGTTTGGATCTCTTTTGAGTTTAGATCCAGGTTTCAAATACGTTTCAGTAATAACTGCTATATGTATGTTATTAGCTGTTAAAAAATTAAACAGCTCGTACACTTTACCATACGAAGAACAAGCATTCCAATTCAAAACATTTAATAAAATATTTCAATTCATTATACATTTATAAGTGTTTTCATTCTACCAGTAACGCCTCATCGATGTGCTTGTATACATATATTAGAAAGGAAAATATTTCATTTCATTTCGTTTTTTTCTCTCTGACATCGCAAGCCTAATTTCCATATAATACTGCGAAAATACTCCCTTTCGTCCATGATCACTCTCCCGGCAATGGAATCACAGTATCAAATTCAAATCGGTGAATCCAATCAAACTGATACGGTCTTCCTCCAAATTCATGCATAATCAACCCTCACGCGAAGAGACAATTTTCTCGTCTTCCATCCTGCTTGGCTTGCTTCCCTTTGCGTCACCACTGCCTGATGGAACTACCATAAATTACGTCACGCAAATTTTGTCATACTTTTTGTACGAAGATTTTGAAAATTTTGTATGAATAGTCACGCTTTCCAAAAACTTCGCCCTTTTAAAAACGTGACGTAATTTATGGACGGCCCCTTAAAGAAGGATATCCTTCACGCCATCAGCGAACTGATGAATTTGGCGAATTTCACTGATTGGAACCATTCAAATATTTGCTTCTCTAAAATTGTCCGGCAAGCACGTGCGAAAAGTGGAAGTTTTGGCCGTTCAAACTGTCATGTGAAATTGCGTGGTGGGGAACTGTACGCTAATTACGCAAGACTATTCTGGATGACCATTTTTAGATGTCACCTTTAACCATGATTGGTTTTGGTGTAAACATAAAAAATTCCAATAGTTTCTTACGTAATCAATGAACGACCCAAATTGAACATTCCGTATTGGATCCAGACGGAGCTCTGTGTCGTTGCCGGAGAAGCGTCCGAAAATTTAAATATGTTTGTTGATTTTTTTTTTGCTCCAATAGATCAGCTCAACGACCGATAACAAGCGATGATAAAATCTCATCGGACTAGGCACGTGCCACCATGCCGAGAAATGCCTGCTGGATATTTTGGAGGGAAAAGCTACGGTCATTAAAATGCTTCAGTTTAGTAAAATAAACAACAAACATTGTTCAAGTTCAAGGATACACCGATCAGTGCGCAGCATCGTACTGTGCGTCTTTCTGCTCTCGGAATTTTATAAAACTATCTCAGTGCTACAATACTTTTTTTTCTACTTTTGATCCCTATTCGATCCGTGCTTTAACAGGTGTCTTCGATTTTTCGTTGGGCCCGTAAGCGAAAGCTAGCGATGGTATTCCTTCTTGGACACCGTCTTGGAAAAAAACCTCTTAGAATATATCGTCGATTATTCACTGAATATGATTGCCATATTGACAAAAGTGAATCTCTGAATTAACAACTTCCTTCTAAAAAAGTGGGTCACTAAACGTTGCAATAATGGAAGAAATTATGTTTCGCCGGAATGCGTGTTTTCTTCCAATAGTGAAATGGTTAATGTTGATAATACATCTAAATGAGGAATCAATTCGATGCTTCAAACAAATTTTCCAAACATCAAATCGAAGCAGCCTCTAGCCCAGGCTCTTTGATTCAAGTGAGGAAGCAAAGAGTGCCGCCTATCGTTGTCAGTTGTTCCGAATTTGGGAGATTTAGGCAGGAGATCTTGAACTCTATTAGACGGATTTCACGCCAACTCGACACGCGATTGGCAGCACCCCTTAAGAATTCAATGAAACTTTCTGGATGTCAAAAGTATGTGAAATTAAGATACTTTGCATATGTTGTTTTTTTCAAAATCGATCTAGACTAACATTTGGAAAGGGTCAAAGTTTTTTTTTTACTTTTTTTTATAAACCCGTATAACTCAAAAACGGTAAGACCTACAAAAAAAAATGTTGTATGGGGGACTGTCGTGAAATTTCCTGAAGTTTAAAAAAAAATAAAAAAATAAAAAACATTTTCTACACTTTAAAAATATGATTCAAAACTTTAAAGTCGATTTAAATAAAACGGCCACTTTAGATTTTGATCATCCTTAAGTAAAAAGTTTCGTAATTAAATTTACTAAGTCGTCCGTACATTGCAAATTGGGCATATTTTAGAGAAAAAAAATTTTCGAACATCGATTTTTTTAAGTCCAAAATGATTTTTTTATTTTTTTGTTATTTCGATTTAAATAGTCTAGTATGAACATATTTTCAAGTGATAAATGAGTTTTAATCACAAAATAGATCATATTTGTTTTATTGGGAGTAGTTAAAAGAAATAAAACGGAATTATACAGTTTTTTTTAATTAAATTCAATTGATCTCGCACCAAACCGCTCATGACCAAACCGCTTTCTTATTTAGTCAAAGCCAATCTTAACAGGTGTCTGGAAAGGGTCAATATTATGCTTATGAAAAAAGTCGTAGTATCTGCACATGAATATTTACATTATTTTTGGCCTTTACTGAATAATTTGAATATTTTTGGTTCATCCTCTGAATTGGTATACCGTTTGGCTGCAATTTGTGTATCACTAATAGGCATAATGATGATATTTGTGGGTACCAGGGACAGTTTTAACCTTATCAAAAAATTCCACCAATTCCTCTGACATTTTAACATATTGTTTATTAGATATATAACAGAAATTTAATTTGGTGATACATGTATCAGTTTGTTTCACTGCCCAGTCGAATAGTTCTCGCGGAGTTGCGATTGTGTTTCCATAGTATTTTGCAAGACTTGCTCTTTTTGCCATTCGCTTGAGAGTGCCACCAATAGCGTCAATAAGCTGACAATTTTTTTTTTATTTTTATAATGAGCTGCAACTCTATCTGGCTTAAAAATAACTTTTGATTTGTTTAACAAAATTTGTCAATTTTGAAATGAATAGCTGAACTGCTACTGTGTCATGGGTCTGATATTATAATAAAACTAACATTTTCCAATTTATTATCTTTTTTATGATAAATCTAGAATTGGTGTATCGTTGCTTGGGAATTATTCCAGTGATATCCTTGAGCAGCGTTATAATTTTCAGAAAAGTCGCTAATTACCAGTATTTAACCTTGTTTTAAGGAGTCTTTTTTGTTTCGTAGAATAGCAGACTGTTATTTGCAAATAAAATCATGAGTTATGAGCTTATCAACTTTTTTTTAGGTAGATAACAATACAAACATATTCATTATTTCTCATTCATCTGGCGTTTAACGCAGGTACGTTTAGTAAGTTTTTTTCACAAATCTTTTTCTAGAAGAGAATTTAATGGGGTATGGATAAGGTTGTTACTTTTCAATGTTTGCAATACTGTTGTGATACCTTTCAAACCATAAAAATCCGTCGGATTGTTAGACGGAGTTGATTTTCTCATAGGCAGAGGCGAAGTCCATTGATTGCCTGCATTTAAGGTGATTATAGAACGAAGCCACACCTCAAATTTTCAAGAACACAAGACTTGAGAACCAAACAGCGCTCCGCATTTGAAAATCTATCCCATTGGTCACCACCAGCAAGCAAGCATTTTGATTAATTTTCAAAGCGAACTGTTGTCAGATTTTCTCGTCTTGTGCACTTTATAGGGCGTTGCATACCTCTAGGCGTTTTACGCTATATGGAAATTTCTGACTTAGATTACAAAAATGGTCCCAGTTTGTAAAAATGGTTTTCGCTAAGAGATTTGAGACCGAATTCATGCTCTACTATAACTAGGCTACCATGGGTAAGTGACGAACTCATTTTGACTATTTCAAATAGTGGTCGATAATAGATTTGTTTGAAGCGTTGCAAAAATGCTAAAATCTTGTAAATTTTTAATATTTGCATAAAAATCCTCAAATGCACTTGATTCCAACGAAAACAGCTTTGACATGAAGTGTCATATTAAAACTCTTTACTTTTGCATTCGTTTTTCTTAACTAATTGAAAGAGACTTCGTTATTTCGTTTGCATGCTGTCTCAAAGATTTACAATTTATATTTTTAAAACAAGTACTGGCATCCTAGCTATCGATTACAGTCGATAAATTGGCAAAAGATTCATTGTGCATGGATATATAATTTTTCATATAATCGAAAGTTGGTTTTCTGTTTTGGTGTAACTTTGATAATGGAGTATGATTCAAACAAAATTGAATGAATAACGAACATTTGTAGGGCATTGCATACCTCTAGGCGTTTAACGTTATATGGAAATTTCTGACTTAGATTACAAAAACGGTCCCAGTTTGTGAATATGCTTTTCGCTAAGAGATTTGAAACCGTATTCAAGTTCTATGATAACTAGGCTATCAAAGATAAGTGACCAACTATTCAAAACTACATCAAATAGTGATCGTAGAACATATTGTTTGTAGGCGTTTTGAAAATGCTAAAATTGTGTAAATTTTTTAAATTCGTGTAAAAAGCCTCAAATGGTCTCGATTCAAATGAAAACAGCTTTTATATGGAGTGTCATACTAATATTCTTCAGTTTTGCATTCGTTTTGCTTAACCGATTAACAGAAATTTTGATATTTCGTTTAGTATGTGGCGGGTTACGCACTATCAAAGTTACCCGCATTATCAAAGTTACCCCGTTTTACGGTATTCGAAATTTTTGAGACCCCATTTTACAAAAATCTGGAAGATCCAGACTTCCAGACAAATTTTTAAAATCTTCCAGATTTTTGAAAAATTGACTTGCATCCCTGGTTGTGGGGAACAACTATGAGGCGTACGTGGAATATTTCGAAAACCGCGAGGACGACACTTTCAACGCGTTGTACTCAACGGCGTTTCCGTATAACTTGTTTGTTTTGTTGGATACGCTGACGATTGGTATGCACTTGTCACTTGTTTTCCTAAAAGAATCGTGCGACGTTGTCGATGAAGGCAGAGCAATACAGAACTGTATTGTGCTGCTCAAAATGAACCTAAGGGAGTCTGACAGTTATGGATAGCATACAGATATGGATCAAACGAAGAATATCTCATCAAATAGAGTTGCAAATTACGTAGAGCACATCTTACCAACGTAATATGCTGAAAAATCTTTTTTTTTTCGTCCTTTGTAAATAAAATAAAATGTCATCCATATCGCAAGAAACGTTGTTTCATAACTGTGGGCATCGTAAACCATACCACAGTTATGAATCAATGATTCCGATTAGAAACGCCAAAATGTATGGTTTTGTCAATACACCATTCGTTTACCTCGCAGATTAAGTGCTGCTATAGTGTTCTGATTTGTATTATGACTCGATTTGATCCATAATATCCTCCTCTCCCACTGATTCACATCTCCATGAATTATCATATTTCATTTTAAAACATGACCCTCGGTTGATGCATAACAGTGAGATGACTTTTCAACGAAAGCGATTTCGCACATTGTATTTGAACTATACTGTTGGGACCAAAAATAGTAAGTTGTTTGACCAACTAATGAAAAGTTCAAGTAATCATCTTCTGCGACAGTGATAATAATTAGGATCGTCCATACACAGTACCAAAAAATAATGTGATTTACATCTTTTGGGATGCACATAAAAGAAGCGAGCCGAATGACGTAAAATTGTTTCAAATTTAAAATACGTTAGTGTCTGATTCGGGAAATGTCGATCACAGTTCCATCGTTTTCGAGTCCTTTAACATGTAAAATTACATTTTTTGTTCAATACATCTTCATGGACACGTTTTTGTGTCATTCCATCACTTACATCATGTGTCATTCAGTCATTACCAGAATTACGTCCAGAGTAATTTTCATTATTTTTAAGAGTGTACATAAAAAAATCAGAGGGGGTTGTGTACAAGACACGACCGCATGACGTTAACTACGCCAAGTGATTTTTTGCATTTGAATTTTAGTGGATTTTCATAGTTGCAGCCTTCCTTTAGTTCAATTTCTTACATAATATCGTGACGGTCCCAACATTTTAGATTTTTAATTGACACCCAGTATATTGCCGTAAGATGTAGTTAACATCAAAAGAAGAATGCGCGAAGAAGCAGAAATTGGTGTGCTTTTATAGTGCACTAGCCAACCCACAGGAATCGTGGAAGAAAATATGAATGAGTTTGGTTGGGTAAGAGAGGGGTCGACATTTTCCCAATTTTCGACAGTCTATCGTCAAAAATCAAAAGTTTTCTACATTTGAGTAAAATGTTGTATACATTTCCGACCGATTGAAAATCTACCGATAAATGGCTGAGTTATTAGTATTTAAAATCTTACATAATTTCGTGACGGTCGCAACATTTTAGATTTTCAATTGACACCCAGTATATTGCCGTAAAACGTAGTTAACGTCAAAACTTTGACCCTTTCCAAATGTTAGTCTAGATCGATTTTGAAAAAACAAAGTATGTAAAGTATCTTAGTTTCACATAGTCTTCACACCCAGAAAGTTTCATTGAATTCTGAAGGGGTACTGCTAATCCCTTTGTCGAGTTGGCGTGAAATCCGTCATTAGGGGAATCAAAATCTCCTTCCAAATCGCAATGAAAAATAAAACTGTCGCGTTTTGCCGGAAACTCTTGAAGATCGCAAACTACTTCTTGAAGAGAAGAAGCACACATTTTTTACTTATGACGACAAAACTGAACGTTTGTTCAAGATTTCCTCAGGGGATTTTCAATAGCATTCCCTCTAAGGTTTTCGTCCAGGAATTGCTCCGAGGATTTCCTACAGATTCACAAATGGGGACGTTCTCCATAAATTGTTCCGGAGATTTCTACCAAGAATACCTCCGGAGATTTCCTCCAGGAATTTCCAATAAAAATTTCATCGGGATTTCGTCCATAATTTTTTTCGGGGAGTTCTTCCAACAAACCTATTGGTGATTACATTAAGAAATTCCTGCGGTGATTTTTCTTCAGAAATTCCTTTCGGGATTTTTTTCAAAGATTTTATCCGGAGTTTTCCTCTAGGAATTTGCACAAAGAATTTCTCCGAAGAACTCCCTCAGAAATTCCTTCAAGGATTTCCTCCAGGGATTCCTCCGGAGATTTTCACCATAACTTCTGCGAGGATTATCATCAGGATTTCCTGAGAAGATTTTCGATAGTAATTTCTTTGAGAATTACCTCCAGAAACTCCTCTGGTCATATGCACCAGAAATTAATTCTGTGATTTCGTGCAGAAATTCTTCCAGGAATTGCTCTGAAGATTTTCTCCAAAAGCACCACTGGGGACGTTCTCTATAAATTGCTCCGGAGATATCCTCCATCAATTCCTCCGTGGAGTTTCTCCAGAAATTCCTCTGCAGATTTTCACCAAGAATTCCTCTGAAGATTTCCTCCAGGGAATTTCCAATAGAAATTTCTCTGATGATTTCTTCCAGATTTTTTTCCGCCAAGAAATTTTTCCGGGGATTTCCTCCAAGAATTTCAAAGGGGATTTCATTAGGAAATTCCTGCGGGGATTTTACTGCAGAAATTCCTTCGATGATTTTCCTCCAGGAATTTCTCTGGAAATTTATACAATTTTTTTTTTCCAGAGATTTTTTCCAGGGATTCCTCCAGATAATTCAAGAATTCCTCCGAGGATATCCCCAAGAACTTTTCTGGGGATTTTCGTCAGGAATTCCTCAGGAAACTTTCAATAGCAATTTTTCCGAGAATTTCCTCCAGAAACTTCTTTGGCCATCTGCTCCAGGAATTAATCCTGGAATTACCTCTAGGAATTTCTCCGAGGATTTTGTCCAGGAATTCTTCAGGGGCTTCCTTATATTTCGGGGATTTCGTCCTGAAATTCTTCTGAGGATTTCGTCAAAGAATTTATCTGGGTATTTCGTTGAGAAATTCCTTAGGGGATTTTTTCGAGCGATTCCTTCGGGAATTTTTCAGAGAATTTCTCCGGACAGGAATTTCTCCGGAAATTTACTCCATTAATTCCTTCTTAGATTTCCTTCAACACAGAAATTCATTGAGAAATTCCTCCGAGGATATTTTCCAGATATTACTACGGTTTTTTTGTCAGAGATTTTATCGGAAGATTTCTTACAGGAGTTTCTCTAGAGAGTTGAACCAGAAATTTCTCCTGAAATTCACTCCAGGCAGTTCTTTGGGATTCTCTCCGGGGATTTCCTCCAGAAGTTTCTCCGGATATTTTAAGAACTCCACCGGGGAGTTTCTCAAGTAATCCCTCCATTCCTCCAGATTTCGATTGAAAATTCTTTCAGAAACTCCTTTGGAGTTCTTCCAGAAACTTCTCTGGAATTCTTCCAGCGATTCCTCTTGATTTTATCCGGTGATTCCAAGAAAGGTACTCTGCAGCTACATCGGAAATTCCTTCGTATGTTGTATTTAGTTTCTGCAGTCATTTCTCCGGAGTTTCTCCAGAAACACCTCTGGAGTTCCTCCACAAACGCATCCGGAGTGCCTTTTTTAGGATTTTTTTCAAAATTCTTTCAGGCCTTCTACGCCTTCGAAGTTCCTCTGGAGCTTCACCGGAAATTTTTCAGCAGTTTTTCCGAAAACGTCTCCGGAGCTCCACCTAGAATTCTTTCGGAGCTCCAGCGGGAATTCCCTCGGAGTTCTGCCGAGAAATCCTTCGGGTTCCTCCGAGAATTCCTTTGGGGATCCCGGATGATATACCTTCGGAATATCTTTGGAAATTTCTTACGGATTCCAGTGGAAATTCCTTAGGAGTTTTTTATTTCAGAATCCCTCCGGAATCCCTCCAGAAATTCTTACAAGAATCCCGCTGGCAGTTTCACCAGGAATCCTGCCAGGTGTTCCTCCAGGAATGCTCCCAGGATTTCTCCAGATATCGGAGAGGAATTCCCCCGGAAGTTTCTTCAAAAATTCCTTCATAGACCCTTCAGGATTCCGTATAAACTGGTTTCTGAGGACTCCGTTTAAAAACTTTCAATAAAATTTAGTATTCTTCTTCTTCCTTCTGGCATTGCGTCCCTACTGGGACAGAGCCCGCTTCTCAGCATAGTGTTCTTATGAGCACTTCCACAGTTATTAACTGAGAGCTTACTGTGCCAATGACCATTTTTGCATGCGTATATCGTGTGGCAGGTACGAAGATACTCTATGCCCTGGGAAGTCGAGTAAATTACCAACCCGAAAAGATCCTCGACCGGTGGGATTCGAACCCATGACCCTCAGCTTGGTCTTGCTGAATAGCTGCGCGTTTACGGCGCTACGGCTATCGAGCCCCCTTCGTATTTAGTATTCTGCTGGTTCAATCCACTATTTGTATGTTTTTGTTGATCACTTTTGAAATGGAACAAAAAAAAAATACTTGCAATCACTGTCACAATCACTGGTTTGTCACTGGTCACTGTCGATCCGCGATCAGTTGGTGTCTTTAACACATCGCACAGTGAACAACTGCAACTGGTTTTCGACATTGTGTTGTTTGGTTCTGCTGTGTACCATATTTCCTCATCACAACCACCGGAATGGCTGCTTTTTGCGACCTTTGTGCCAAGAGCATCAAACTCCTTTCAAATCTCCAGGAGCGGATGGGATTTATCCTGTTCTGCTCCAAAAGGGATTTGAGTTTAGGTTTTGAAAAAGCTACTTGTAAGCAGTTTTGCTACCGGGTACATTCCCAAATCCTGGCGTGATATTACTGTAAAGTTTATCCCAAAAGGAGGACGTGCATCGTATGAGGAAGCGAAGAGTTTTAGACCAATCAGTCTGACCTCTTTTCTTCTGAAATATCTGGAGCGCATTATCGATCATCACATCCGTGATGTTTATTTGGCAAACATGCCTCTTCATGTGAATCAACATGCTTACCAATCTGGAAAGTCCACAGTGACTCTTTTACACAAAGTTGTATACGATATCGAGAAAGCATTCGCTCAGAAGCAATCCTGCTTGGGTGTTTTTTTTTGATATTGAGGGTGCCTTTGATAACGTGTCTTTCGATGCCATATTGGAAGCCGCACGAAACCATGGGCTACCTACAATGATTACCAATTGGATTCATCAAATGCTCAAAAACCGACATCTCTTCTCGACATTGCGTCAAGCAGCGATTCGAAAATTGAGTGTTTGCGGATGCCCCCAAGGGGGAGTCTTGTCACCACTTTTGTAGAATCTCGTAGCAGATACGCTATTGAGGCAACTCAATAATAGCGGTTTTCCAACATATGAGAACAATCCAATCAAAATTGGGCCATTTCCAAAGGATGTGCGTGATGGCGATGTCTGGTGCGTTCTCTACAACTCCCACAGCAGCGCTTGAGGTCATTTTCGACGTTGCGCCACTACACATATATCTTAAACAAGAAGCACTTTCTTGCTCTTACCGTTTATGGGTACTGGATCTACTGGAGAAAAATCCAGTGAATCGTAGATCTACACTAGACAGTTTCACAAAAATCAAAATTTCTGGGATTCAACCAGTCATCCCCTAGTCCTAGTTGCAATACTAAAACAAACTACCAGACAAATTTTCATCCAATTTGGAGAAGATTGGGAGGTGCCTCAAGTCGAATTTGTGTTTTTTGGCTATTTTTTACATTCCAAAAATTCTAACGAGAATTTGGAAAAAGGAAAATCAAAATAAATACCACTAGTTGAACGTGTTATTAGTTCTTTACAACTTTTGAGAACACTGTATGCCAATTAGAGATGGTTTTGACCTCATAAAATTGATTTCTGTTCATTAAAGTACCTGTAAAACATACATTTCTCTACAGTTTTTGTTTTACAAGATTCTTAACCTCATGCCTAATCATAAAAGTTCAACCGTAGTATCATTCCTTTGTTATTTCTGAACATTATTGTAGTACATCATTTTTGTATCCGAATTACAGATAAATTGTAAAAAATCGTCGGAAATACGACATTCCTCATTCCCCTGCATTTAGAGCTGCTGCCAAATGGCGCAATTGCTGACATGTTACAAAATTGAACATAGAAGCTTTGCTTTTTCAATGATGGATGATGATTGAAGAAAACAGCTATCAAATGTCATCAACGCAGTCGTGTTTCAAACAACATTCACATTTGATGCCAAGTAATTACATATGTGATATAGCCCCGAGGTTAAGCTTCTCGACTACCAGATCTTAAGAAGCTGAGAAGCGGGCTCTGTCCCAGTAGGGACGTAATGCCAGAAAGAAGAAGAATACTAAATTTTATTGGAAGTTTTTAAACGGAGTCCTCAGAAACCAGTTTATACGGAATCCTGAAGGGTCAATGAAGGAATTTTTTTTTTCCTCTCCGATTCCTGGAGAAATCCTGGGAGCATTCCTGGAGGAACACCTGGCAGGATTCCTGGTGAAACTGCCAGCAGGATTCTTGTAAGAATTTCTGGCAGGATTCTGGATTCGACTTGAGGCACCTCCTAATCTTCTCCAAATTGGATGAAAATTTGTCTGGTAGTTTGTTTTAGTATTGCAACTAGGACTAGGGGGTGACTGGTTGAATCCCAGAAATTTTGATTTTTGTGAAACTGTCTAATCTACACACACTTCGTTGTTTCCACTTTTGGTGAATTGGGACAAAATTGTCCTTGCTCCAAGTGATCTCACAATTGCTTGTCACTTTCCTTATAGGACATTTATCACACAATTCCCTTCACGGGAAGAGTGGACGTCTGGCTATTTGGAAAGAAGTATATCAAACACTATAGTTTGTTACACTGATGGCTCCCTTCTTGAAGGTAGAGCTGGTGCAGGAGTATATTCTCGTGAGCTAAGGCTGAATCAGTTTTACTCACTTGGTAGAAACTGCACCGTTTTTCAGGCGGAAATATTTGCCCTTATGTGTGGAGTGCAATCAGCACTTCAACAGCGCGTAATGGGTAAAGTCATATACTTCTGTTCAGATAGTCAAGCTCTCGCTTCGGCCAACTCAAGGTCGAAGCTTGTTATCGCATGTCGAACTCAAATTGAGGAACTGAATTCAGTCAACTCTGTAACTCTTGTATGGGTACCTGGCCATTCTTCCATCGCTGGAAATGAATTGGCTGATGAGCTAGCTCGCGATGGAGCATCGCATGACTTCATTGGCCCTGAACCGGCTATTCCAATTTCGAAGTGCTGGGTGAAGCTTCAGATAAATTCTTGGGCGACAACTCAGCACAAGCAATATTGGAATAGTTTGGAGTCATGTCGTCAAACAAAATTGTACATTACTGAGCCATCTCCAAGGGTGGCGAAGTATTTAACAAATCTGTCAAAGCAGAATTGCAGTCTCTTGGTCAGAGCGTTGACAGGCCACTGCCGACTCAACTATCACATGGCAAATATTCAGCGTGCTGACTCATTTGTGTGTGATAGTTGTGACTCCGATTATGGAACTTCGTATCACCTGATATGTAACTGTCCAGTTTTTTCGCAAATGCGATTCCAATTACTTGGTAAACACTTATTAAGTGAAACTGCATTCAGAAGCCTGAATCTTCACCTCAATGGCTCCCAATAAGGGCAGTGGAAATGTCAAAAGTGTAAAATTGACTAGCAGGCCTAGGTAAGAAAAAGGACAAAAATCAAAATCTAAGACATCCCCCAAAATCAAAAGTTGATGATCCGCAACATCCAAAGAAGGACGGCAAACGTCCGGAAAATGCGGAACGCCTCAGCAATGATTAAAATCCTCCAAGTGAATCTCCATCATGCTCAGTGCGCAACAGATGTGCTTTGCAGGAGGTTCACAAAAGAACACCTTTCCGTGGCGCTGATTCAAGAGCCATGGGTCAACAAAACTCGAATACAAGGTATTCAACTAAACTCGTGTATAAGGTGACCAGACGTCCCGCCTTTCGCGGGACAACGCAATTTTCAACATGATATTACTGCGTCAAATCTAATTGTTTGACTAAACTGAGCAGTTAGATCATGATTTAGACCTAAAATGTTTGTAGAATACACATCCAATACGAATAATGTTTAATTGGGAACGAGATCTGGCAGGGTGTCCCGCGTTTCGCGGGACATATATGGTCGCTTTACTCGTGTAGGTTGGTATATGATGACAGCCAGCTCTCTCCCAGAGCAGCTATTCTAATACGCAATGGCACTAAATGTTTTCCAATTACAGAATTCATCAAAAGGGACATTGTGGCGGTCAGGATGGAGGTTTCTACTGCTAGGGGCAGTACTGAGATCATTATGGTTTCGGCGTATTTCCCTGGCGACGCAGAAGACATTCCTCCTCCAGAGATGGCTGCTCTTGTCTCTTACAGTCAAAAACACAACATCCCCTTCGTCATCGGTTGTGACGCCAATGCTCATCACCTTGTATGGGGAAGCACAAACACAAATATCAGAGGTGAGCATCTTTCCTCCAAAAATATTGACATATTCAATGCAATTACGACAAGAAGTTCTTGATCTGACTTTATGCAGTCAATCCATCTCGGATAAAATAAAAAACTGGCATGTTTCTAATGAAATATCTATGTCAGACCATAAACATATAGTCTTCGAGTGGGAAGGGGGTCTAATGATTCAAAAGTCGTTTATAGATCCCAAGAAAACTGATTGGGAAACCTACTCAGCTATTCTCCGTTCTGAAGACTATATAATAGAGCCGAATATTCAGACTATTATACAGTTAGAAGCAGCTTCGGATTCTATTAAAAACAAAATTCTAAATGCTTATCAAGAGAGCTGTCCGATCAAAACAGTTAGTTCGAACAGAGATGTTCCATGGTGGAACATCAACCTTGATAAACTCAGAAAAACTGCTCGGAAGGAATTCAACCGAGCCAAACGCACTTCTGATTGGAGTCTATACCGAAAGGCTCTGACAGAGTATAACAAAGAAATGAGACGAGCAAAACGGAAATCATGGGTTCTCATGTGTGAAAGCATTGAGAAAACTCCCGTAGCTGCTCGACTTCATAAAACTCTTTCGAAGGATCACTCCAATGGTTTGGGAAGTCTTCAAAGGACTGACGGTTCACTCACTGTGGAACCTTGTGAAACACTGAGTGAAATGCTAAGAGTTCACTTTCCTGATTCAATCCCACAAACGAGTCTAAATGCTGAAGGTGCCAGACTTGACGTTTCAGTTCCACACGGGTTCCTATCAGGGGATTCAGGAACAAAAAGGAACGCAATAAAGGTTGCCAAAGAAGCTTTTACTCGCGATAGGGTTGTTAGGGCAGTGAGATCTTTCGAGCCATTCAAATCTGCTGGCATGGATGGAATCTTCCCAGCGCTTATCCAAAAAGAGGAAGAGACACTGATTCCACACATGGTAGAGATTTTTAAGGCAAGTTTAGTTCTGGGACACATTCCAAACGATTGGCGTCAAGTTCGAGTTGTCTTTATTCCAAAACCAGGAAAAAGGACAAAACCAACCCTAAAGCATTCCGACCGATAAGCCTATCCTCGGTAATGCTTAAAATCATGGAGAAGGTATTATGCGAGCATATAGATTCTAAATTTATGAAAACTATGCCTCTTTCTAAATCCCATTTTGCTTATCAAAGCAGAAAATCAACGGTCTTAGCACTGCACACGCTAGTGAACAAGATCGAGAAAACCTTTCATGCAAAAGAAATCGCTCTTATGGCATTTCTTGATATTGAGGGCGCGTTCGATAACGCTTCTTATTCGTCTATAGGTTCAGCAATGTTGAGGAGAAACTTCGACCCATGCATTGCAACCTGGGTAAATGCTATGCTAGCAAATCGACAGATCTCATCTGAGCTGAGTGATTCGCGCATTACTGTAATGGCTACAAGGGGATGCCCTCAAGGGGGAGTACTCTCTCCCTTATTGTGGTCATTAGTAGTGGACGAACTACTAGATAGCTTAGAAAGAAGGGGTTTTGAAGTTGTTGGATACGCAGATGACGTAGTCATTATTGTACGAGGCAAATTTGACAGCGTTATTTCATCAAGGATGCAAATTGCTCTCAATCACACACTCTCCTGGTGTCAAAAAGAGAAACTAGGAATAAACCCTTCAAAAACAACAATTGTATCGTTCACAAAAAGACGAAAGGTACAACTCCACCCTCTTTTCTTGAACCAAATACAATTAGTTTACTCAAATGAGGTCAAGTATCTTGGCATCACACTTGACGCAAAACTAAATTGGAACACCCATCTTCAAACAATCATAAATAAAGGTCTCAATTCACTCTGGGTTTGCTCAAAGACCTGTGGTAAAACATGGGGTCTAAAACCCAGTATGATCATGTGGATCTATAAAACAATCGTTCGGCCTAGAATAACCTATGCGTCCCTTGTTTGGTGGCCTAAGACAAAGGAACCCGAGAAGAAGAAAATAACTACTGAATACCAAATTGAGGTATTCCATACCAGATAATTTCCAATACCTACAACCTGAATGAGGTATGAATGAGCCCGGCATAAGAGGTAAAATATCTCAAATAATACCTTCTGTATATTCTACAAATACCAAGCTGATAATCAAATCAGGTATTGTAATACTTAAATAAAACGTGATAGATTTTCAAATAAAAGTAGATTTTTTCAAAAATAGTTCAATACCTCCAGCAGTCCTCAATACCTATCGAATACCAAAATGAAGTATTTTTGATTGTTTGAAACATTTTTTTCAAATACCATTATAATACCAAAATGAGGTATTGATAACTGAACAATACTTAATTATGGTATGATACCAAAATATGGTATGCATAAGTTATTGGGGAGTTATTCTTTCCTCCTCGGGAAGCTACGGCTAGAGCTAAGCTGAACAAAATTCAACGTACTGCCTGTATTGCCATAACCGGTGCAGTTCGTAGTACCCCCTCGTTTGCCCTAGATGCTATACTCAATCTGCCCCGGCTGGATCAATTCATAAAGCTGGATGCTGAGAAAAGTGCTCTTAGGCTTAAACGATCAACAGTCTTACTGTCAGGGGACTTAACAGGTCACCTCAGTATATTAAACGAATTTTCGATAAATCCTATTGTTGAAAAATGTAGTGACTGGATGGAAAAAGTGGTAAACTATGACTCACCATTCACGGTGGTCTTTCCTTCTCGTGAGGAATGGGAAGGAGGTGGACCCACCATTTCACCGGGATCTATTAAATTCTACACAGATGGTTCAAAAATGAATAATTTGACAGGGTCTGGAGTATACGGACCGAAAACCAAAATCTCTGTCTCTCTTGGACAGTGGCGTACAGTATTTCAAGCAGAAGTCTATGCAATCTAGGAATGTGCGCAGCTGTGTCTGAAAAGAAATTACAGACATGCCACCATCTGTATTTTTCTGATAGTCAAGCAGCGCTTCAATCTTTGAAGGCTTTCACTTGCAACTCAAAACTTGTGTGGGAATGCATTCTTGCACTGAAATCCCTAGCTGAACGCAATCGAGTTAAACTATATTGGATCCCAGGACATACGGGTCTAGAGGGTAACGAAAATGCCGATCAGCTAGCAAGGAATGGATCAACCAATATGTTCATTGGTCCAGAGCCATTCCTTGGCATTTCAAACTCTGCACTAAACACGGAATTGAACAATTGGTTGTTCGGTCAAATACAATAAAATTGGAATACAGTTTCCAATGCGAATCAGTCCAAAAGGTTCGTAACAATAAACATGACACAAACACAAAAACTTATAGGTCTCAACAAAAGGGAGCTCAGAACATACATCGGTCTAATAACTGGTCACTGCCCAAGCAGATACCATTTATACAAGATCGGTGTCGTCCAAAACACAAATTGCCGTTTCTGTGACGAGACGGACGAAACCTCACAACACCTTCTCTGCTCTTGCAGTGCACACATCCATCGTAGGTTCAAAATATTTGGCAAGCACTACTTACAGCCAGCTGATATTTGGAACGCATCCCCCAGGGAGGTGGTTAGCTTTATTAGGCTGATCACGCCAGATTGGGGGAACTACAACACTGCAACCTAGGACTTCTGCCCATCAATGGCAGATGGTTCAAAGTTCAGTCAAATGCGCAAAGTATTCCGGAGGCACATTTGCTACTGGAACACATTGTGTACATAGAGTAATAGGGTATATCACAATAGTCCTAAAAAATGGACGCAGTGATCCCACACCCGACAGAAGAAGAAATGGAGCATCCATCATTTGGCTTTGTGCACTAGCAGAAAGCTTAAGATAGGAAGATCAAGAAAACGCGAGTAGGGTCGCAAGTCGTTTGCAGGTCGCAATCATTTGGGGATTTTTTTTTTGATTGATCGTTGAATGAATCAGTGGAGGAAATCCTGAATAACTTGTAGGAGATCTTTGAAGGAGTCTCTGGAAGTATGCCAGGATGATTTCCTGAAAGTATGCCTGAAGAATTTTCCCACAGGAATTTCTGGTTGAATCTGACGATAAATTTATAGTGGATTTAGTGGGAAGTTTCTTTAATACTGAAGCAATAATAAATTTGTTTTTTGTCTGTTATTATGATGCAAGAAATGGTAATGCGATTGCAATTTCGTGAATATGTTTCAACAGTGGATTTATTACTATTCCTTTTAATATTACTTAGCTGATAATAGCTCTTGGTATCTTATTATCCGTTTCCGATCGGCCTGTGTATCCTACATCGTCTGCCCCTGACAGGACAAAATCCAATAACACCACCATAAATTCTCGACAACTTCATTACGGTTCATGTTTAGAAAATGTCAGAGCCGTAAATCGAAATTGCATGTATCCACGTCGGGAAACATGCCTGCCTTCAAACCCATTGCAGCATCACCTGTCCCATAAATAGCTAATTTGCGAGAACAACAAACAATCCCTGCCGTGCCACGGTGTGGTGTGGTAACGCAACATGAAAAGTCAATTCCCGGAAACATCTCATCAATGTCAACGGGCTGATGCCGAAAGCCAATTTGTGGAGCAGTTCAACGTGGCCACCGGCTTTTTTGCGAGCAAAACGAAATGTAAGCCAACGTGGCTTTTAGCCGCCTTTTTTGGAACGAGAGTGGATGGCTAATTCGGTTATGGAAGCTAATCAGCCGATGCAAACATATTGGCCAACATTGAACCAACAAACAAACCGCCACCCCATTTGATGCCACGAAAACTTGTTCAACTGCGTGGCCTACCATCAATAATTGTGTCAATTTGAGTTGATTTTGACTTTGACCGAAGTTGCCTTTCCACCGTTAGGTAGGGATGCGGAATCGAATTTTCGCTTTTCTCTCTTTGCGTGTTGGAAAAGCAACACGTGCGGGTTTGCCCATAGCTCTCACGATTCAAGATTTGTATTGTTGATAGAAGTTTTACCCAATTAACCTCGTTTTTTTCATTTATTTAGCCACAATTCTTGGTTCGTGACCGCATCTCTCCATCTTCGGTTCTGCTCCACGCTCGAAAAAATGGCTCTGCACTTGATCCACGTACCTAGCTCGCTGCGCTCCACGCCTTCTTGTACCAACCGGATCCGAAGCGAACATCATATTTGCAGGGTTTCTGTCCAGCATTCTTGCAACATGCCATGCCCATCGTATTTTTCCAGCTTTATCCACCTCCTGTATACTGGGCTCGCCGTAGAGTTGGGCGGGCTTGTGGTTCATCCTTCGCCGACATACATCATTTTCCTATATAGGGTAACTGGGGGTAAAACGCGCCCTCTAAGGAAGGAAGCGTTTTTAGCTATGAAGAACATTATTATAAGCTCTTTTTTAATCATTATCCCATAGACAAACATGTTTTCTATCAAATAGTAGAAACAGCTATCCATTTTCTTTTTTCTGGAGTTAATCAATCAATTTTTATAAAATGCTTGCTTATCTGCATTTTTATTTTTTGCGGGGTAAAACGAGCCACCTGATTTCGGCGTTAGTCGTTCGCGTGCACGCATGCGCAATCATGCTTGCAAATAAGTTCCATACATAAGGGCGTTTGATCAGATGTTATTGTTCGAATAGGGGAACTGGGGGTAATATGCCCATAGGGGGCAAAACGCGCAACCATCGATTTGGACGAACGATGTATTTTAGAATCCTTTTTTTTCACTCTAGATCATAGAAAATGGATAAAAATCCTTTTTCTAATATGTTTTTATGTGTTTTTCGTAACCAAATCGATAAAATCGTATAAAAACGTTTTTCGCTGTTTTCGTTGCAATTTTGTGCGATTTTCAATGTCATATTTTAGGTCGATAAATACCCAAATTTCTGAAATTATTGCTGAGAGCCAACTTGTGCACTGTCGTAGTTTGTATTACGCCCAAAACATATGTTAAATTTGCCCTCAAAAAGCTTATTGAAGGACCTAAACTTTAATCAACTCTGGGGGCAAAACGCCCACCCCTATTTCATAACACCAAAACAGCCGTTTGAATTCAAATTCTACCAAACGTAATGCCACGTTGCAGTTATGCCAAAATTGGAGCCTTACAAATGTACATTTTTCGCATCAGCATGTATACTATTATTGAACAATAACATCTGAACAAACGCCCGGATGTATGCAGCACATATACAAGCATGATTGTGTGCGTTCGTTTACAGCATGGCTAACGCCGAACTCAAGCGGGGCGTTTTACCCCGCAAAACAATACATATGCAGTTAAGCAAGCATTTTTTTTAAATTAATTTATAAACCCCAGAAAAGTTAAAATGGATAGCTGTTTCTACTATTTGGTAGAAAACATGTTTATTTATCCGACCATAGTTAAAATAGTGCATAAAATAATGTTTTTCACATCTAAAATCGCTGTTCTCCTTAACGTGGGCAAACTACCCCCGGTCCCCCTATAGTATACATTCTGTTTCGAAAAATGTGCATTTGTAAGGTTCAAATTGGCACGTAACTACAGCTTGGCATTACATTTGCTGGAATTTGAATTCAAACGGCTGTTTTGGTGTTATGAAATAGGAGTGGCCGTTTTGCCCCACGAGTTGATTAAAGTTTAAGTCCTTCAATACGCTTTTTAAGGATAAATTCAACACTTTTTTCGCATGGAATAGAAACTATGGGAGTGCACAAGTCGATTCTCGGTGATAGTTTCAAAAGTTTTGTTGTTTATCGGCCTGAAAAATGGCCTAGAAAATAACACAAAATTACAACGAAAACAGCGAAAAACGTTTTTTCGAGTTTTCACGATTTTTGCCAGGAAAACACTTAAAAATATATATAGAGAAGCATTTTAATACATTTTCCATTATCTCTGGTGAAAAACATCGTCCCAAAACACGTCGTTCGTTCAAAACAAGGGTGGCGCGTTTTACCCCAACGGCGCATTTTACACCCAGTTCCCCTACCCTCAAAGATCGTCCTTAACACCCGACGTTCGTATACTCCAAGTGCTTGCAGGTTCTCCTCCATCCTCGTTTCATGCCCGTAGAGGACTACGAAGAGGTACCAACCTTATGAGCGTTTTGTACATGGTATATTGGTGCGGGAGTGAATCTTTGCGCAGCTTCTTGTGGAGGCCATAATAGGCCCGACTTCCGCTGATGATGCGCCTCCGTGTTGTTTTCAATTGTTCGGCCGACAATGTCCTTATTATCCACGAAGCAAATAAATTGACTAGATCACGTGAAAATCGTACCCCTGCTGTTAAGCCCGGCTCTCCGCAAAGTCCATCACCTTGTCATATTCCTCGGCGGGACTCAAACGAACCGTAATGTTCGCCAGAAACCATCAAACAATTTTTTTTTTGAGTAATCAGTTGGCTACAAAGGTGACTAGAGACGGTTAAGACCAAATCAATCGTAGAAGGGTTTCTAGAAGAGGAAAAACAAAAAGAGCTATCAGGGTATTGAATTGAAAAATATCCTGAAGAACACTCAGCTAATAAAATTATGCTGTTGAAATTACTTTGTAAATTATTCCATGACCGAAGTTTGGCATTTTTTTCTATCTTTTTTAACGAAGATTTTAGCCCTGGGTTAGTTCATCTCGGAACTAACGGCTTTACTTCCCTTCTGAAGGAAATCGTCACTGAAATTTTAGCGACTATTTCGGGGATGGGATTCGATCCCAGGTCCTTGGCGTGAGAAGCGTGTGTTCTAACCACTACACCAGGTCCGTCCCCATGTTTGGCATTAAAGTCACATGACAAAACATTTTGACTTAGGGGGCATCCATTTATTACGTAACGCTAAAATTAAAATTTTCCGACCCCCTCCCCCCCTTCGTAACACTTTTTGTATGAAAATTTTCAAAATTATGTATGAGTCGTAACGCTTGGGCCTACTCCCCCCTCCCCCTAGAGCGTTACGTAATTTGTGGACGGCGCCTTATTGCGAGTAAATTTTCGCAAGTCAGTTTGGAGCAAATTAACTTGCTGCCCAGAGCATTGAAATGGCAAATGGGCAGCAATGTAAGTATATTCATCAAGCTGTCTTTCAACAGAAACACTTTAAGTTTCAAAATCTTTAGTTCCAAAAGACGAAAACAATTGATGTTTTTATACGCCTATGAATGATGATTACAACTCCCCCACATGTCCCCTAAGTCGATCATTATGATGAACGAAAAAGTTTGGATCTCTTTTGAGTTTGGATCCAGGTTTCAAATATGTTTCAGTAAGAACTGCTACATGTATGTTATTAGCTGTAAGAAAATTAAACAGCTCGTCCTCTTTACCATCCAAAGAACGAGCATTCTTAATTAAATCATTTAAATTATTATTTGAATCCATTAGAAAATGTTATCCAACAACAATTTGATTAGTAAATTTACACCTACATGGACTGCTTTAGTCATAGTGGTGGTTTTGAACGTTGCATCAACCATTTGGTTCAATTGTTCAGTTAGAAAAATAAAATTTGAGGGAGACATATTAGTCGAAGTAGGTACATTATCTAATGATTTTTCGTTAGGATTTTCGGTAGACGAATAGGCGGAATAGAAGTTTCCTGGTTTGAAACAAATAAAACGTTTACTCGTAGTATGAAAAGGGGAGGAGTATAAATTACCTGCTACGATATCGGCATAGATATATGAGGGCCGAAAATCATGCATTCAGCATCCATGGAGCAATGTTTTGTTC
The DNA here is from genome assembly GCF_002204515.2 of Aedes aegypti. NCBI lineage: Eukaryota > Metazoa > Arthropoda > Insecta > Diptera > Culicidae > Aedes > Aedes aegypti. Next base: position 225,890,169 of record NC_035107.1, on the reverse strand, counting down.
CATACAGCCCACTTTTGGCACCGACGGCGCTGAATGGGTTTCTGGTAATTTCCTCCAGGTTTCTGGAAATGTTCCCATGTCACACGGACATCGAACATAAGTTTTGCTTTACCAAAGCTTTAATATTATTTAGACCTTTTTTGTTAAAGTTTACTAAATAATATTCTTGAGAAAGCCCTTTCTGACGAGTGCCAGATTGGGTTTTCTTTTTCATAATGATTACTTGAAGAAAGGAAAATCCAAGTAAATCATTTATTCCATTTTTGATCTCTTCAGGTGACTTATAGTCACTTAAGAGACCTTTCAAGACGACTTTGAACAAACGTCCACTTTTGTCGTCATAAGTAAAAAAATGGTGGTTCTTCTCATCAAAATGTTTGAGAAGAAGTTTGCGATCTATAAGAGTTTCCGACAAAACGCGACAGTCTCCTTTCTTTGCGGTTTGTAAGGAAACCTTGATTCCCCTAATGGAGTTCAATATCTCCTGCCTCAATCCTCCAAATTCGGAACAACTGATCATGAGTGGCGGCACTCTTTGTTTCCTCATTTGAATCAAAGCGCCTGGGCTAGAGGCTACTTTGATTTGATGCTCGGATTTTTGATTTGGAAATTCGTGTAAAGCAACTGATTGCTCATTTCGATGCAATTATCAACATTAACCATTTCACCCTTGGAGGAAAGCGTGCATTGATTGATAAAAAGTAGAAGTAGAAATAAATGAGAAGGCAACAAGAAGAGAAAGCAGAATAAGTTAATCAACGGAGATGAGCCAGCCAAGGACTGAAAATCTCCCTAATAAAGATAAATAATAATAATAATAAGTTAATCACTCGCATGTTGTTTCGCTGGTATAGCATCCTAGAATCTTGAAACCGAAATCTTGAAGGTTCGTTCTTGAATCGAATAATCAGATAATCCAATGTTAACACGTACTCAACGTACTAAACCATGAAATTTTATTTCATCAGAATAACATATAGATTTCTGCATGATTTTATAGGCCATACGGATATATACCGTACGGGACACAAATTTTGGGCAAAGGTTAACGCGCTCACAAAGTGAAAGGGTCTTTCCCTTCTTTTTTATGGATACTATCCGAAAAACCTCTGCCAAGCTAAAATCTACCACCTTGGCACCAACAGCCTCCAGTATTTTTTCTCCTCGGACCAAAATCCACCGAGCAGCTATGTTTATCTTATTTATGGGCAATTGGGTTGCCATGCGCCTTGCCGAGTGAAAAACTTGCTTTTTATAGCTGGGAAATTTATTTACGACATCCTTGGGTGGCCCCTTTCTTTTTTTGTTGCACCCATCCACTTTCTGCGAGGATAACATTTCGCCTTATCTGATTAAATTTATGTCGGAACGATTCAGGAGAGTACCATGATGAATTGCAGATGGGCCGAGAAAAATGGGCTGTTAGAACGGAGATTAAGCTCAATTAGGATATTCAAAGTTGGTTGATTGAGGATGGTTTATGTTGCAAAACTAGTTTAGCTTTGAATGATCCAATTAGCATTACCGGCAATGCAATGGCTTTTACTGGTGATCCGTTAAATGATAAATTTTTAATATAGATTTTTGGAATTAGAGTTACCCTGGCTTACCGTTTTTGTGATTGCTGCAATCCAGTCGCTGAAATGAAAAACAACAAACAGAGCAATTAGTCAGGTATTCAGTTTCCATAAACACGTACAACATAAACTATATTTAAGATTTGATCAATTTCTTATACACGTTTCCTTTGTGCGCCCAGAAAATGTAAACTGGCGGCTATTTATAAGACAACAATAAGTCCCACTCATTTTCCTTCACCTATCCATTCTAATTAGAAGGAATCAACAAATGTTTCCATTTGCCTTCTTTCCTCGGATCAAACTTCCCTTTTCAACTGGACCGCCGATGGCCCGTTCATGTCGTTGATGAACGTGGGAAAACGTGACTGTTTCCTTTGCGCTCCTAAGTGGTTCCGTTTGAAGCGGATTGATGAAGGCACGTATTTGGACCCCTTTAAGCGGGGAGAAGGTAGGCCACGTGGAACCCAGGGTAGGAATTCGGTTTGCTCGTGCTCTCGTGCTGCAGCTCGTTTGGATTCGATGGAGCCGAAGGAAATGTTATCGTTGTTTGGTTGGCGGTATCGCGTGGCTTTCGAATGTTTTAATTGAGCAATTAGTGAGGTTCACGTGGACGTGAAGGCAATGTTTGGGAACGTATGTCCTCATAAATGTAGGTAGTGATCTATAGTAGTCATAATTGGGGATTGTCGATGGCTTTTTGATGGAAATGGATTGTTGCGAACAGAAATTCCCATGGAGTTTCTCCATACTTCCCAGGTAGTTTCCCTGGAAGTCTCAAACTACCACAGAAGCTTGTCTAACTTCCCCACGAAGTTTGTTCAACTTTCCCTGGAAATTTATCCAACGTCCCCTGGAAGGTTGGCCAATTTCCCCTGGAAGGTTGTCCAATTTCCCCTGGAAGTCTTTCCAACTTTCCTAGGAAGTTTGTCCAACTTTCCCTGGAAGTTTGTCCAACTTCCCTTGGAAGTTTGCCCAACTTTCCCTGGAAGTTTGCCAAATTTCTCCTGGAAGTTTGTCCAACTTTCCCTAGAGATTTGCTAAACTTTCCCTAGAAATTTGCTCAACTTCCCCTAGAAGTTTGCTCAACTTCCCCTCCCAAGTAACAATTTAGATTCTAACTGGCTTTATTTATTTTTATGATAGTTTTATCGTAGATTTTCATATTCTTCTTGGTTTTATAGTGATTTTCACCCAGTAGAAATGATCTTGAACCGTTTTTGGTTTCAAATACTTCTTCAAGAACACTTCGGATGCATCACATAAAACTTCATTTTCAATAAAAACAAATGACCTTGGCAACAGTTTTATAAAACTCTCGTACTTATCAGTAAGAACGCGCTCGAGCGAGAGTAAGAACTCTTGGCCGAGAACATCATAAATTTCTCCAGTTTCAGTGGTCTACCTCCTCTTGGCCATGATATAGGAGCGGAACTGGACCACTGGACACCTCCTGCATGGTGGATTTCTGGATGTGGTTAAATGCCCGATTGCTTCCCTGCTCAACGTCTGGGCCTTATTAAGAAGTTATCCACATCTGGAAATACTTACCTTTAGTCGTTTTGTAGCTTTAAATTTCATGCCGTAACAAAATCTAGCATGAACGCTTTTCTCCAAAAACGAAAAATGTAAATAAACAAACGTCAAAATGTGCTTCTCTTGAATAAAACGAACGAATCTTATCACGTTCTTCAAGAAGATCAGTTTGTCTTCATCAAAATCGCCTTAAGCATAAGAACTCTCAAGTGATATTTGTTACACTTGCCCGAGTTCAGCCCAATATATCTTGGTGTTGAGTAAAACTACCGCCATGATTGTAATTATAGATGCATTGGCAAAGGAGCCATGATGGGAGAATTCATGTATGCTGGATTGTTCAACATTTTCGGGCACCAAATTGATGAAATTGTTTTTCTGAAAATGCAATATTAATGAGGCGCATTGTGCGTTTCGGCTGCTTCATGCATGATATTCACGATGTAATAAGCGTGACAACCGAAAACACAGGTAGGTATCGAAAAAATAGCAGAAAATTATCATCACAGATGTTTTAATTTGCATTTTGTTTTATTATTGATTGATAATTTTATGAAGAAGTATTTATAAATTCGTTAGTCAAACCAACATGATAAACATATTGTGAGTTTAACTTGTCTTGAGAATTACTTTTGGAAGGTTTAAGGAAATGTTGAGGATTGTCATAAGTGATGATTACAAGTTTTAAGAGATACTTGACAGTTGCTCTCCAACACCGTCTCTAGTATGTGCCACTTTAGTCTTATGAGAGGTTTATAATTGGGTTAGTGTAGGCTTGTAGAATTACTGGTTTTATTTCTAGTTTTATAGAATTGGTGTAAGAGAATACTTCAAGAATAGCATACAATTAACTTTGCTACTTGGACTGGAAGTTTATCCAACTTCCTCTGGAAGTTTGTCCAACTTTCTCTGGAAGTTTGTCCAACTTTCTCTGGAAGTTTGTGCAACTTCCTCTGGAAGTTCGTTCAACTTACCCTGGAAGTTTGTCCAAATTCCCTTGCAAAGTAGCCCAACTTCCCATGGAGGTTAAGTTTGTTCAATTTTCCCTGGAGGTTTAGTTTGTTCAACTTCCCCTGGAAGTCTGTTCTTCTTTCCCTGGAAGTTTGTCCTACTTCCCCTGGAAGTTTGTCCAACTTCCCCTGGAAGTTTGTCCAACTTCCCCTAGAAGTTTGTCCAACTGCCCCTGGAAGTTTGTCCAACTTCCTCTGAAAGTTTGTCCAACTTCTTCTGGAAGTTTGTCCAACTTCCCCTGGAAGTTTATCCAACTTTCCCTGGAAGTTTATCCAACTTTCCCTGGAAGCATGTTCAACTTCCAATGGAAGTTTGCTCAACTTCCCCTGGAAGTTTCTACAACTTCCCCTGGAAGTTTATCCTACTTCCTCTGGAAGTTTAGCCTACTTCTTCTGGAAGTTTGTCCAACTTTCTTTGGAAGTTTGTCCAACTTTCTTTGGAAGTTTGTCCAACTTCCCCTGGAAGTTTGTCCAACTTTCCCTGAAAGCATGTCCAACTTCCAATGGAAGTTTGCTCAACTTCCCCTGGAAGTTTCTACAACTTCCCTTTAAAGTTTATCCTACTTCCTCTGGAAGTTTATCCTACTTCCTCTGGAAGTTTGTCCTACTTTCTCTGGAAGTTTGTCCAACTTCCCCTGGAAGTTTTCCCTACTCCTCCTGGAAGTTTGTCCAACTGGCGAGGTTGGTGGTCTAATGGCTACCGCTTCTGCTTCATATGCAGAAGAATGTGGGTTCAATCCCAGGCCCGTCCCTTTCCTCGTACTTTGTACTTTAGTCTTACACTTGCTTCTATCTTTCACTCTCAATCTACCATACTCACACCCTACTCGTTCATAGCAAAAACGCTAGAACCAAAAACGGACAAGAAATCGTTTCCCTACGCTTCACTCTATCTTACCATTATAGCATGCCTTTCCTTACGCCTGATACTAAGGCAGATTGCTAACCAAAGAGCAAACCTCTCTGCCATGCCTTTCCCCCAATCCCTACACTCCCGCATGAACTGGCGTAGATGCAGTGGTATATACGGTCTACGTGGGAGCCAGTTCAATGCATCATCAATTCCTCCCCCTTTCCCCTCATTGGTCTGCATTCTGACGTGGCAGGCGCCATTGTTGCCTGAAAACAAACTTATACACTGTGGGTGTCTGTTAGTCCCGAACAGTCATTCGGTTGATTCCTTGTGTAAGTGAAGCTAATCTGGCAATACTGGAGTAGCAACCACGGGCGGCCAATCAAGCTCAAGCTCAAGCTCCTCCTGAAAGTTTGTCCAACTTCCCCTGGAGCTTCTTCCAAATTCCCCTGAAAGTCTTTTCAACTTGCAATGGAAGTATGTCCAACTTCCCCTGGAAGTTTATCCAACTTCCCCTGGAACTTTGTCCAACTTTCCCTGGACGTTTTTTCAACTTCCTCTGGAGGTTTTGCTTGTTCAACTTTCCCTGGAAGTTTGTCCTACTTTCCCTTAAAAATTCGTTCAACGTCCCCTGGAAGTTTATTCAACTTCCCCTGGAACATTGTCCAACTTTCGCTGGAACTTTGTCCAACTTCCCCTGGAAGTTTTTTCAACTTCCCCTGGAGGTTTAGCTTGTTCAACTTTCCCTGGAAGGTTGTTCAGCTTCCCTTGGAAATTTCTCCAACTTACTCTGGAAGTTTGTTCTACTTCTCCCGGAAGTTTGTCCAACTTCCCACGGAAAATCTTCCAAATTCCCCTGGAAGTTTATCCAACTTTCCATAAAAATTCGTTCAGCTTTCCCTTGAACTTTGTTCAACTTCTCGTGGATGTTTGTCCAACTTCCCCTGTTAGAATCTCCCCTCATATTTTTTTTGCACGATTAATTAACCTGACGACATGCATTTTCTAGTAGATTCTAATGAACTTCACGTATTGTAGATAATTGTGACAGAATTAGCAATTTAAAATTAATAGTGGAAAATATACGTTCGTTGCATCCAACTAGCTGAAGACTACATAACCCAACTGCCAGTTAGATCCAACTCGCAGTCATGTCCAATCCAACGCGTTGCTCTTTCCCGTCAAACATCGTCCTTCCACGGTGGCTCGCATTCATCAATCAGATCCAAAACCCGTTGGCATTGCAGAAAACCGTCGACCGATGCCTGGGGTTCATCGTCTGGGACTTCGACACCAAACTGTCGTACGCGAAGCTTATCTTCGTGGTAATCATGTACATCTACTTGGTCGTATGCTGCGTCTGTGCCCTATTTCTGGTCAACCCAGCGGACGTTCATCCTGATTACTACCTTAAGATGTGGTTTTTCATAGGAGCTGGTGCCTCTTGCTCATTGCCCTGGATTGCCCTGCTGCCGGCTCGCCGTCACTTCGCAACGATTCACGAATTTCTCACCGACCAGTACCGCCTCGATCCGTACCATCCTCTGCGTTATCGATCTCGACCGGTCATTTTCCTGTGCTCCGTATTCTTCTTCTCGATTAACACCAGTATCTCCGTCTTCTGGTGTATTCTTCTGCAAGGCAGTTGTCCTATTACGTTCGCATTCCGTTACCCAGGCGTCGAGCCTGCTTCTTCACTTGTATATCTCGTCGAGTGTTTCCATCTTGGGATGACGGCCAATGGGACAATGGTGACGACTCTTACGACCCTATTAAGCTTCATTGTGGAGTTCGATGTCCTTGGAGTTGAATTGCGTGAGTCATTCAGTACAATGGACGTGGATGTGATACGCCGTAGTGTTGAACGTCATCAGCAATTGCTAGAACTGGTTAACTTATTCCGCGCCAAGATCAAGCCTTACTTCCTGATTGCGATGGGGTTGTACTTGTTTCTGGTGACCTTCTCGTGTTTCCTGCTGGTGGTTCAGCTTCGCGAAGGCGACTTCCAAGCCTTGCGATTCAACGTGTTCAACGCAGCCATCTCGATCGTGACTATTATAATGTTTGGCGTTATCTGCGATATGGTGGAGGATCGGGTAGGTCATTGGTAGAATGAAGCATCTTTGAAGTATCAAACTCATTCGATGTTCTCCAGGTCCGACGGATTGGCGATCAGGTGTACGAGTCTGAGTGGCCGTTGAAGCTAGTCTACGATCAGGGACGTGGCGATGTCTATCGATTGCAGAAGAGCAGTCTGATGATGGTTATTGCCCGTTCGCAGAAGAAGGTCGGGTTCACCTGTGGAGACATCTACCAGATGTCGACGATTACCAGTATGCAGGTGTTGAAGCTGTGCTACACGGCGTTCACGATGCTGTGGAATGCTACCAACGAATGAGGACTCTGCAGATGTTACCAGTTGATCGTATTCTTGCTTAGTGTAGATCGAAAGATGCAAATAAAGTTTTTTTGTGTCTATCCACATTTGGGTACGTTTTTAGAAGTTCAGTTGGACCAGTAGAGGAAGAATGAGAAAAGGCCTTAAAGGAACACAATTTTCAAGAGATGATTAAGTCGAATTTCAAGACGTGCTGAATCAACATCAAGAGGAAGTTCGGAGCAATTTAAAGGAGATGTTTAGAATAACTTTCAGGGGAAGTTCGAAATAACTGGAATGAAAAGAAGCTTAGAGCAACTTCTGGGAATGTTTGGAACAACATCTTAGAGAAGTTTTGAGCAATTTCAAAGCAAGTTCGACTGTAGTTGCTGTAGTAGTTTGGAACAAATTCCAGAAAAAGTTTGAAGCTGAGAATAACTTCCAGGGGAAGTTGGAAAAACTTCCAGGGAAAGTTGGACAAGCTTCCAGGGGAAAATAGACAAACTTCCAGGCGAAGTTGGACAAATATCTAGGGGAAGTTGGACAAAACTTCCAGGGGAACTTGGAAAAACTTCCAGGGGAAGTAAGATAAACTTCCAGGGGAGGTTGAGCAAACTTCTAGGGGAAGTTGGACAAGCTTCCAGGGGAAGTTGGACAAGCTTCCAGGGGAAGTTGTGGAAACTTCCAGGGGAAGTTGGACAAACTTGCAGGGAGTTGGGGAAACTTCCAGGGGAAGTTGGACAAACTTCCAGTGGAGAATGGACAAACTTCCAGGCGAAGTTGGACAAACTTCCAGGGGAAGTAAGACAAACTTCCAGGGGAAGTAAGATAAATTTCCAGGGGAAGTTGAGCAAACTTCTAGGGGAAGTTGGACAAGCTTCCAGGGGAAGTTGTGGAAACTTCCAGTGGAAGTAGGACAAACTTCCATTAGAAGTTGGACATGCTTCCAGGGGAAGTTGGACAAACTTCCAGGGGAAGTTGGACATGCTTCCAAGGCAAGTTGGACAAACTTCCAGGGGAAGTTGTGGAATCTTCCAGGGGAAGTTAGAGAAACTTTCAGGGGAAGTTAGACAAACTTCCAGGGGTAGTTGGACAAACTTCCAGGCCAAGTTGGACAAATCTCCAGGGGAAGTTGGACAAACTTCCAGTGGTTGTTCATCAACAGTTGAACATACTTCCAGGTGAAGTTGAACAAACTTTCAGGAGAAGTTAAACAAACGTCTAGGGAAAGGTGGACAAAACTTTCAGTGGAAGATCTGATGATTTTCCTGAGGAAATTGTAACAAGCTTTCAGAGAAAGTTCAAAACAACTTCCAAAGGAAAGCTAAGGTTAAGGGAAAGTTTGAAGAAACTACCTGGGGTAATTTGGAACAGTTTCCAAAGGAAGTTTGGAACAACTTTCAGGACAAGTTTGGAAAAACTTTCAAGGGAAGTTTGGAACCACTTCCAAGGGGAGATAGGAACAACCTCCAAAAGAAGTTTATTACAACTTCCAAGGGAAGTTTGGAACAGCTACTGAAGAAAGTTTCGAAGGGAAATTTTGAACAACTTCCAAGTAAAGTTTGAAACAACTACCAGAAGAAGCTTGGAACCACTGTTTCGTCTTCGACCTTAGCGCACTGGTCAACAACCAAAACGAACGTTCTCAATGGGTCAATTTCTTATTCGCGGTCCCGGCGGGGAAGATCACACACAATTGAACATCGTTGAATACTTGGTACAAAAAACTAGAGCATTTATTTGGGACGAACTGTATTTGCGACTGGTTTATTCGCGCACTGAATTGAGACTCACCATACTATCTGATCGTATACCTACATTCTCCTATCCCCGGGTAATCGGAGAGATAGGATGAATGATCTGCTATCCATCTCTGCTGGATGGATGCTGCGAGAATGAGTGACCATCTCGCGAATACAGTGAAGCTGATGATCGTTGCAGAGTGGGTTAAATCATGGCCTAAATTATACAATATTTTACATACCGGCCGCCTTGGAATACGCGGTATTTCAAACAATCTTATGTACTATTCTACAAACTAGAGTTCTGATGGATACAATATGTTCAAAAGAGTGTTATGGAAACAGAAATATTAATTGTAGTTATTGTATGTATGCTGGTAACGTAACTGGTGTCTAGCGAAACGTCATTCTCTTCGCTAGAGGGATATTCTTCTGGACATCGATGGGCATCTATGGGACCTGGGTTTTCGGCCTCCGTGTTGGCCATCTTAAGATCGTTGGCTACGGATGGACGGAATTGGTGACATCGGGTTGCTTCGGCTGGGCGCGCCGGCGCAGAACAAAATAAACGACTGGAAAAGATGAGAGGCGATTTTTTACAAGTCTAAAACAATGTACAAACGACTTCCCTGTCGCGGAGGCTTGCGCGCCTCCGCGGGCGCTCCTGCGCCGATGACGATGCGTTCACCAGGTTGAACGGTATTTGGATAGGTTTTGGATTTCGGGTTTCGAGATGAGCGAGGACGACGAATGGTTGCCTGAAGCACCAAGCTGCACTCCGAAGAATAATCGAAGCATGACATCTCTTGAATTGCCTGCAGACTGGAGGCTGCACTTGAAGAAACTTGGAATTCGAACGAACATAGGCACCGAAGGTGCCTGATCCTGTGACTTGAGCTGTGTCAATCACGGGACCGATCCGGTTATCACCGGTTGAGAACTGCTGAGCTTGGACGCTGGCAACCTGGTCATCTGGGCATCATAGACGTCGGAAAGAGGGTGATGATAGCTGACAAATGGCTTACTTCGTGGGTGGCTTCGCTGATCGGCTGCCGGCCGTCGGAGGGGTTGGCTACGTATACAAAACATTCCTTAAGCTTTTTTGAATTTCTATAAAACACAAAGACTTAACTGGTGCGCGGGAATCGGTTGACTCCCGCAGGCGCTCCTGCGCCATCGTTGGAGAAGGCTTAAAACTCAGCCGTTGAAGCTTGCTCGTTGTCGCTGATAGGCAGAATGCATATCTTAGAGATAGCATGAACCACATCTCCGTCCTTGGTCCGGACAGTTACCACCCTGATGTTCCCATCTGCTCCCGGATGGATATGCGTCACCCTTCCGAAGAGCCATTTTAGAGGAGGCAGATTATCCTCCTTGATCAGCACCATTGTGCCAACGAAAAGGTTGTTCCTCTTGCGGGTCCATTTAGTCCTGTTATGTAGGTCGGACAAGTACTGCGTGGACCATCTGGACCACACGCGCTGAACGAAATCTTCAGCTCTTTGCCATCTGGGCAGTCGATTCTCAGCAATATCTTGCAGCCACGGCTCTGCCACTGCTGCCAGCGGCCGATGAACAAGAAAGTGGCCAGGTGTTAGTACACCTAGATCGCTAGGATCGCTGCTGAGCTGTGTAAGCGGCCTAGAGTTAAGACACGCTTCTATTTGAGCCAGAACAGTGTTCAGCTCATCTGGAGTAACCGTTCGCAGTCCAATCACCTTTCTCAAGTGCTGCTTCATGGATTTAACCGCCGCCTCCCACAAACCACCGAAGTTTGGGGATTTAGCAGGAATAAATTTGAAATCTATTCCATCGTCCGCCGCGCCAGTAGCGATGGAATGCTGAGCTTGTTGATCTCTGAACAGAGTTGCAAGCTCGTCCAGTTGCCGCCGTGCTCCAATGAAATTAGAACCGTTATCACACATAATGAGAGCTGGTTTCCCACGTCTGGCCACGAACCTTTTCAGTGCTGCCAAGAAGCCTTGGGTGGTAAGGTCAGCAACCATTTCAATATGGACTGCTTTAGTCACTAAGCAAACGAAGATTGCGGCGTAGTGTTTGACGGTAATTCTCTTCCGATTGGGATAATTGATCATGAAAGGTCCGCAATAGTCAACGCCAACTCGTAGAAATGGTGGCGCTGGGGTAACCCGTTCTGCCGGAAGATCGGCCATCAACTGGTCTTGAACCGTTGGCTTGTTCCGGAAGCAGGTGATGCATTGGTGCACAATCGTCCTTGCGAGACTGCGCGCGCTGAGTGGCCAGAAACGTTCACGGACACTGGCTACCAACAGTTGTGGTCCAGCGTGAAGATGTTCAAAGTGAAAACGACGCATAATCATGAACGTTAGAGGATGGTGCTTATCCAACAGCATGGGATGCTTTCGGTCCGGTGAAACCTGAGCGTTTTCTAGCCGGCCGCCAACCCGGAGTACGCCTTCAACCAATCTTGGATGAAGTGATCTGATTCGAGATGTTTGTTTTACTTCTCCATGCCGTTCTAGATCAGCGATTTCCTGAGCAAAGCATTCCTGCTGCGAAAGCTTCACTAGATGCATTAGAGCGTTCTCTCGCTCTGCGAGTGAAATCGGGCCATATTTCTTCACTGGACTACGGAGAGCATTGTGCTTGAATCGCAGCAGCATTGCGACCAGTTTTTCTAGCCGGTGTAGCGTGGAACGAAGGCCAAAAACTTCACTTGGCGGCGAGATTGTTGCTACAGAAGCTACTGTGGAACCCTCTTCCAAATGCGAACGATCGAGCTCCTCCAGTACAACTTCTTGTGCTTCCGGCCAACATTTCTTCTCCTGTCGCAGCCAGCTTGGACCTTCCCACCACAGAGAGTTCTGCTGGAGATCAGCTGGCGAAACACCGCGAGACAAAGCATCCGCGGGGTTCTCGGTGCCGGCTACGTGTCTCCAAGTTCCATTTTTCGTTAGATGCTGCACTTCAGAGATCCTGTTCGCCACGAACATTTGGTATCGTGACGGATTTGAAGCCAGCCCATATCTCACAATCATAGAATCGGTGTGGAAGTATGACTGAGCAGACATTGAGATACTTGCGGAGGTTTTCTCGTAAAACAGCGGACGACAACTCCAGTCTAGGAATTGTGAGCTGTTTTCTCTTCTTTCCTAGCTCTGCGAGTGGTGCGACTCGTGATTTAGCTACTAGCAAGTTGGTAGTAATTGTCCCGTCGAAGTGTGTACATCGGACGTATATGCAAGCCCCATAGGCCTTTGTTGAAGCATCACAAAAACCGTGGAGCTCCAACGAGAGACAATCTTTCCGGAATGCGATCCATCTCGGAATCTGCAGGTTTTCGAGCCTAGACAAGCTGGTCCGAAACTCGATCCACTGTACTCGTAGATCATCTTCCAGCGGTTCATCCCAAGTAACTTTTTGTTTCCAGAGGGTCTGGACGAATATTTTGGCAGAAATGATCACGACTCCGATTAGCCCGATGGGATCGAAGATTCTGGCTAGGTCAGAAATAACCGAACGTTTGCAGACTTCCGAAGACGTCCACTCTGGTACCTTGAAGCGAAAGACGTCTGTCCTAGGCTCCCAGATAAGTCCAAGAGTTTTTATAGTAGCGGTTGAGTCATCGAGCTCGAAAGAGGTGAGGTCATCTTTGAGCTCTGCGGGTATCTTCTCCAAAACAGCAGAACAGTTGCTGCTCCACTTTCGTAGGTTGAATCCTCCACCCTTCAGCAGCTGCTGCATGTCGCAGCAAAGCTTAACTCCTTCATCCACGCTGTCAACGCCAGTCATCATGTCGTCAACATAGAAGTCTTTACTGAGGATGATTGCCGCTTCAGGGTATTTGTGACCATCCAGCTCTGCGAGCCGCTTGAGGGATTTAGTAGCCCAATACGGCGCTGATGCCGTCCCATATGTCACAGTGTTCAACTGGAATACTCGGATATCCTCGTTCCGATTATCTCGCCAAAAGATCTTGTGGAGTTTGCGGTCCGTCCACTGTTGCAGAAACATACGGTACATTTTTTCGGCGTCCGCTACGATGGCAATCCGATTCTTCAAGGAAATTGTTAAGAAGCACTTTCATGGAATATTTGGAACAACTTCCAAGGGAAGCTTAGGATGACTTCTAGGGAAAGTTTAGATCAAATTTCAGGAAAAGTTCGGAAAAATTTTTCTGAAAAGTTTGGAACAACTTCCAGGGAAAGTTCGAAAAAACATACAGAGGAAGTTTGGCTGGAATAACTTTCAGAAGAAGACTAGAACAACTTTCGAAAGAAACAGGGAACAACTTTAATAAGAGATATTGAACAAATTTCAAGGAAAGTATAAACCAACTTCCAGATAAAGTTCATAAAAACTTCTGGAAAAAGCTAGGACAAATTACCGAATAAGTGCATTTCAATTTCTAGTGGAAGTTTGGAAAACATTTCTGCGGAAGTTTAAGAACAGATTTTAGGGAATTTTTTTTTTTTTTTCTATCTTTATTAACGAGATTTTTAGCCCTGGGCTAGTTCATCTCGGGACCAACGGCTTTACTTCCCTTCCGAAGGAAGTCGTCACTGAAATTTTTAGTGACTATCTCGGGGTTAGGATTTAATCCCAGGTCCTCGGCGTGAGAGGCGTGTGTTCTAACCACTACACCAGGTCCTTCCCCTTTTTAGGGAAAATTCGGAACAAGTTATAGTGAATATTTGAAACAATTTCTATAGGATGTTTCGAAAAACTTTCAGGGGAATATCGGATCAACTTCCAGGAGAGGAATAACTCCCAGAACTTTGAAACAACTGCCAACGAAAGTGTGGATCATCTTCCCGGGAAAGTTTGAACCATCATCCAGGCTGGGTTAGAAACATCTTCCAGAAGAGGTCAAAACAACTTCCAGGCGAATTTTGTAACATTTTTTTCCTGCATAAGTTTGGATTTATTTTTTGCGCTTTCTTACACAAGATATTCTGGCGAACTCTTTAGAGGACATATGATAAACTTGTAAGAAAGATCTCACAAATTTCCAATAGAAGTTATGCCAAAGATTTAAACGATGTTTTTCAAATCATCCAGGGAAAAATCTGACTCCTTAAAGAAATTCTGACATATGTCCAGGAGAACTTCGTATAAACTTCCAGGGAACGATCTGATAAGCGTCCAGTGGATTATCTGGAAAGAGTTCAGACAAATTACTAGCGGAAATTTTGACAAACTTCCAGGAAAGTTCTGAAGAATTTACGTGGAACGTTCTGAAACACTTTTTTGTTGAATATCTGACAATTTTCCAGAAAATATTTTTTTCGTATTTGCCTGGAAGCAAATTTCTGAAAACTTCCAAGAAATCTGACAAACTTCGAAAATAGGCTCTGACAAACTTCCAGGGGAAGCTTTGACAAATTTCCAGGGAAAGTGTTTTAAGAAAGTTTCAATGAACTTTCATGGAAAATTCTAACAAATTTTAGATAAAATTATGCAAATATCCAAGGGAAGACATGGTAAATTTGCAGTGGAAATTCTGTCAAACTTCCAGTGACAAACATTAGAGGGGAGATTCTGACAAATTTCCTGGGTAAGTTCTGACAAACTTTTAGTGAATTCCGACAAAAATGCAGTGGAAGTTTGTGAAAACTTCTGGAGAAAGATTTGTCAAACTTCCTAAGGACATTCTGACAAGCTTCCAGAAGAAATTCTGACTAACTTCCGAATAAAGTTCAGTCAGACTTTCATTGAAAGTTCTGACAAAAATCCAGAAGAAATTCAGCAAAACTTCCACAGGAAATTCTTTCAGTGTATCAAGGAAAGTTTTGATACCATTCTCATGATTCTCACGAGATTCTCAAAGAATATCCAACAGATTCTCACTCAATTGCCATTGAGAATGCTCACATGGTATTCCCATAGGATTCTCACAAGATATCCGCAGTATTTTTACACTATTTCCACACCCTTTCTGAAGGTTTTGCACAAAATTTACAGAGGATTCCTACATGACTCTTAAAGAAGTCTTACATGATTCACAAAGTATTTCCACAGGATATTGACATTAAAATTCTCAATATATTTCAAGGCGAATTCCGGATTGCATTTCAATCTCCGCAATATTTCCTCAATATTTCAACAAAAGTCCACAGTATAGCCACTAAAAGCCCAGGTTTCCTACACGAGTACTATGATTCCCATTTTACCTTTCCCGATGGAAGACCAGAATTCTCACTGAAATGCTAGCATCCACACTGGAGTATCAGCACCCTCACTATAGTTTAACGATCCAATGGACACTCAGAATCCTCACTGAAAATCACAGGTAGTCCACTGGAACTTCCATGATCCATCCCAAAAATTCATAATTCACACAAGAGTCCCAAGATCTACATTGGAATCCCAGAATCCACATCGAGATACCAGGATCCACACTGGAATCCCAAGATACTCATTGGTATGCACACTTAGAAAAACACAATCCACACTGAAATACCAGGATCAACACTGGAATCCAAGAATTCACCCTGGAAGCCTAGCATCCATACTGACATCCTATGATCCACACTGATATATCATCCATATATGATCCAAGCAGGCATCCAAGGCTCTATACTGAAATACTTGGATCCTTACTGAAATATCAAGGTCTACCCAGGAATCCCAGCATCCACATTCCAATCAAAGGATTCATAACAAAATCGCAAGATCAATACTAGAATCCCAATTTCAACTCTGAAATCCTATGCTCCACACTGGACTCAAAGGATCTGCACTGGAATTCAACGATCTACTCTGACATCCCAGAATCCACACGTGAATCCCAGGTTCCACATAGGATCCCAGAATCCACTCTGGAATCCCACTGGCATCTGGAAACTCTGGCTCCACATTGGAAACCCAATGTCCACACTGAAACTCCAGGATCCGCACAGAAATCTCGAGATCCGCATTGAAACTTCAGAATCCACATTGAAATCTCAAGATCTACACTGGAATCCGAAGCTCCTTTTTGAATTTTTAGAATGCCTACCGGAATCCAAAGATTCACACGGAAAACCCAGAATTCACACCTGAATCTCAGGGTCCACACTTGATCCTAGAATCCACACTGGTATTCCAGGATCCACATTACAATTCAAAGATTCATACTGTAGGCCCTTGATCCACACTGGTATACTAGTATTCACATCGGAATAACAGGATCCACACTAGCGTTGGGCGATTTTGAATCGATTTTCAGAACATCGATTTTTCCATTCTGATTGATTGAATTGTTTAATCGATGTTAGGAGCACTCTCAATCGTGTGAATCGATTTTCTTCATTCGATTACAATTTTGAATTTCGAGGCTTTATTAAAATTGAAGGAATTTAAAAATCAAATGCAATTGCATTTAATCTTATTTTGCGAACATGTTTAAACATGTGTAAATCGAATCGATTCAAAATTATCGATTCCAATGATCCGATTTAATCGGAGAAGCGATTCGACATATCAGGATATTTAAAGAATAATGGGTGGACATAATTCTAATAAAAGTATTTACAAGCTTCAAAGAACAGCTTTGGGAAACTTACGGAAGCATACCAGAAAAATTCCTTAGAAGAAATACGATGAACTTTGTTGTGACGGAAATTGTTTGTGAAACTGGTAACACTGAATTAAAGAAATACTCAGTAGTGTTCTATAGGAAGGAAGAGTTCGGGAGGCCGTTTCTTTGGTAGTGCGGAGTGAACACCAAAATGTATGTAATTATAATAATTATAATTTGTTAATATTTGTACTAAACAATTTTCAGCATTGAAGCTACGAGCATCAAGGAATAGGGGAAACTCTGACAAAAATGCAGTGCAAGTATTTAAAAACTTTCGGAGAAAGGACTGTCAAACTTTTTGGCAACCTTTCTGGTAAAGTTCTGACAAACTTCCAGGGGAAGTTCGGAAGAACTTACATGAGAATTTTTAACAGTTTTTTTAGAGGAAGTTTTGACAAATATATAGTGTACGTTCTAATAGATTTATATTGAGGTACTGACAACTATTTAGGTGACTTGTTGTTAAACCACCAGAAGCATCTCTGTAAAAAATTCAGGTGTAGTTCGAAGAATTTCCATCTGAAGTTTTAACCAGTAAAGTTCGGATAAAACTTTAAGGAGAAGTTCGGACAAACTTTAAGGAGAAGTTCGGACAAACTTCCACAGGAAGTTTTGACAAATTTCCAGAGAAGTTCTGACAAATGTACAAACATCTAAGAGAAGTTCAGACAAACTTTCAGGGAAAGTTATGACAAACTCCCGATTGAAGTTCTGACAAATATTTAGGAGAAGTTCTGTCACTTCTATGGGAAGTTCTGCCAAAATTCCTATGGAAATCATAAAATCAATTCCCGCCGACTACATAATCTTTAAGCACAATGTTATCACAATTACTTAATTTGGCAAACATATTCCTATCTGCCGATATTGAATACCTTTCCCCTAAAAACTTATAAAAGAAGTTCTGACAAGTCTTCGGTGAAAGTTTTGACAAACTTTTTTTTTCTTTATGTTTATTTTGAAGGCACTCTGTGCTCGTGGCCACTATTGTGCCGGAATCAGTTCATCTGTATCTACTTTACCGATACAGCTCTTTTTTTAACTAATCTATATTTACATCTTTTACACTCACGCCGAGCAGGTAGAAGAGTGCTCTGCTGTTTATCTAATCGATTTCCATAAGCTTTAGTCCATTGCTCTTGCGGTGGTTAATTTTGTCCGTATTCCTGAGTCGTTTTGAGGCTAGCTGCCTTCGAAGCTGGTGGCTGGACGGGTTATTTAAGGAGGGGCTGGGAATTGAATCCATGACCTTCCACTTATGAAGCGAAAGCGTAACCTCAAGGTTATGGACCCCCCATATTTTGACAAACTTACTGAAGAAATTATGACACATTTCTAGGGTTAGTTCCTACAAACTTCATAGAGAATATCTGATGGAGAAAGTTTTGATGACATGCAGGGGTAAATCTGGAAAACTTCTAAGGGAAGTTTTGAAAAACTCCAAGAGGAAGTTTAGACAACGCAAGTAACCACAAGCACTAATAATTTGCCCTATATCAGCATCATAGATGTAAACAGGCATTATAATAGCACTACAAATGGTTACACGCCTCATAACAGCCCTTCCACCGCATAGAAATCCTATTACTGCGTCATTAATGCTTCTAAGCCTGATGAACACATGCTTTGAATAAGCACTATATTGGCTCTATATTTGCAAATAGTGCATGTTTTAATGCTATCCAGTGTTTTGACAAATATACCACGTGCCTTGTGTGTTTGTAAGTAGTAAATAATGAGGGTATGATGATCGTTTTATTTTGATTCTCAACCGGTGAATAATTATCCTGATTTCAATTTCCAACTTTGTTTCAATGTCTCTGGGAAATTTCAATTTGAAACAGGTGAAGATGACAATGCCATAACCCGCATCATTCAATGTAAAAGTTTTCAACCAATTAACGACACTCGATTCCTTAATTAGATTGATATCAATAAGATGAACTTTTCAATGGCACGTAGTCGTTTGAAGCCTTCTGTTCAAACGACTACGTGCCATTGTAACTTCTCCCGTTGATTCATCCTAATCATACATTTTGTTGATTCACGATTCAAAAGAATCAATTAGAAGGTTTCGGTGATGTGATTTGGTTGTAGACGTTCAAAAATGTCCAATGCCAATCATCATCCGAAGCAGTTGAACCTCAGTCGCCACCATGTCCAATTCGATTCGAGCAGCATTCCCATCGAACATTGTCCTTCCGCGGTGGATGGGATTCATTCATAGAATTCAAGATCCGTTGGCCTTGCAGAAAGCTCTCGATCAATTGATGGGTTTCATCAGCTGGGATCTTACCAACAAGATAATCTACATCAAGGTGTTCCTCATTACGTACCTATTTGTCTACTACGTGATATGCAGCGTCTTTATCATATTTCTGGTCAATCCAGAAGACGTTCATCCGGACTATTACCTTCGAATGTGGTTTTTTATTGGAGCAGGTGCCTCATGCATAATCCGATGGATAGCTATGATTCCAGCACGACACGGATTCGCCATTGTAATACAGCATCTGACCGAACTAACCCGTCAAAAACCATATCAACCACTTCGGGTGCGATCAAGGCCGGTGATATTCCTATGCTCGGCGTACTTTTTTGCGATGAACACCAGTGTTTCCGCTTTCTGGACCGTGCTTCTGCTCGGCAGTTGTCCAACGGATTACGTAATCGACAGCCCCATCCTTAGTTATGCTTCCCTATTGTTATATCCCATGGAAACCCTCATCAACGGGATGGTCGCAACCGCAACGACGGTAACGATCCTCACGACGATGCTCGTGTTCATCGCGGAGTTCGACATCCTAGGGTACGACTTCCGGGAGGCGTTCAGTACTGCAAATTCAGAAGAAATACGGCACTGCGTCGAGCGCCATCAACGTCTTCTGGAAATGGTGACCCTGTACCGGGAGAAAAGCAAGTTGTACTTCCTGACAGCTATGAGTCTGTACTTCTTCCTGGTGACGTTCTCCTGTTTGCTCTTGGTAGTCCAACTGCGGCAAGGTGACTTCCACTCCGTACGGTTCAACGGCATCAATGCAGGCTTGTCCATCGTGTCCATTCTGCTGTACGGAAGAATCTGCGATATGCTGGAAGATCGAGTATTTCACTGCGGTGTAGTAACTTCTACGGGAGATTTTTAGAATTTTCTTATTGCAGGTTCAGGACATTGGCAATCAGGTGTATGGTTCGGATTGGCCGTTGAAGCTTTTTGGCACCCGCGAGCGCAGAGAGGTTCATCAAACGCAGAAGTCCAGCATACTGATGGTTATTACCCGATCACAGCGCAAGGTTGGATTTACCTGTGGGGGTATTTTTGAAATGTCTACGGTTACCAGTATGCAGGCGTTGAAGCTGTTCTACACGGCACTCACGATCCTATGGAATGCGACGAGCGCATCGGAAGGGACTCAAAACTAATAATAATTGACATGGAAGTTATGTATAAATGTTATAGGTCACATGAATGTCTCTATTTGAGACACCAAAAACTCGAAGCCATTTTGCATATCAGAGATGCAAGGGAAATACATAAAACTAGCACACCAGTGATACGATGTAACTTCAGTCAAATGGAACTTAGTTCAATTTCAGTGAACGAAGGCACTTGTTGATATGCCTGCTTCCGAAAAAGTATTATTATGTTTTTTAGGCACTTCTTAGCAAAAAATGCTGGAAACTTTTACCTACCCCGGGCAATCTGTATGCCAAAGGGGATAAGGCTCTGTGGATCTTATTTGTCGGTTTTTATTATCCTAAAAAGTCTGCTGGATGAGCTTCTCAGTTGTGGTCGTTCAGGAACCGTCTCACTATACTGCAGGTTCCAAGAATCGTCGCCTTTTGGATGCTGTGCGCTGCCCATAACTGCATATTTGTAAGATTCTACCCCATTACCCCGAATGCCATTTCCCCGAATTCCATCAACCCTAATTTACAATAATTTTGACATGAATGACATGATGACATTTCCCTATGATATTGGAATTCGGGGTAATGTCGTCCGGGGTAGTGGGGTATCATTTGTAACATTCGACAAAAGTAGGCATTGAGTAAATGGAATGCCATTTATGCATTTTGTGGCAGTATGGGAGGAGACTAAAATTTCTAAAAATTATCAGGAACTCAAAAGTGCTTATTTGAGGCTGATATTTTGTACAACTCATATCGCATACTAGGTGAATAGTCAGAAAATAATTCTGATAGAAATTTCATTGCTATTACATTACGAGGCTCATTTATAATCTCAATGTGACTGTTATGCGGTTATAGTTACCAATGTAATAAAACAACTTGGTATTGTTTTTTTTCGAATTTTCTAGAACGATCTCACAGATTTCAGTAAGTTTATCAAAGGTATATATCATTGATATTAACTACAATTTGTCTAAAATGTCGAATGTGACAAATATGCAGTTATAGGCAGTAAACCATTGAGCGACGTTTTCTCAAAATTTGAGATTGATCTGTTTAGTTTTAAATTTTTGGCAGCATCGTAAGTGAGAAAAAGCCAGCAAAATTTGACTGTTTCAAATTTAACAACTAAGGTTCACCAAGCTAATGTCAAAAAGCTGTATCTCAACGAAACCATAACCAATTTATGCTCAATAGGCTTTATTTCGCAGCATTGTCTTAAACCTTTGTTTGAGCTGTCATTACATAATTTGTAACAAATTAAGTTGGTCATCGTACCAAAAAAAAAAAAAAGTGTTTTTACAATTCTTCTTCAAAATTTTAGTAATTTGGAAAAATTTCTTTCGTTTTATGTGAAGTGTTTCGAGAAAATGAGTCACTGTGAACCAGCAAATACATTCAAATCTGCATCCTGTTTCATAGCTCGTTTAAAACTTAACCTAAATTACTTGAAGGAAGCTAAAACGTGTGGTTAGCCGCGACGGTCGTTTAGGCGTATTGTGCTACGGAGTGTAGGTTCGGTTCCCGCCCCAGTCGATGGAAGCTTTTCGTCATACGAAAATTTTTTCACTGATCCACTGGTCGTTTCATGTGTCCGTCGTCTAATGTTAGTTATGCTCAGTCTGTGCAGCCTTTGGCTGAAGAAGGTGTAAATCGTCTTAAAAAAAAGAAGAAATTGTATCTTATATTCAGGTTTATGTACAAATTTCTGCATCATATTCATTTTTTATAAAGACTTTTTCTCGATTGGATGGAAAAAACAAATTTCGACACAAAACGTTTAGGATGATAGTGTTGTCTAACACAGAACACCTAGATATAAGAAATGCATTTAATGTTGGAATGATAGGGTGATGTGTATCCATCGTATTAAGCATTGATCAGTGAGAACTGCAATTTTCCCAGTATTGCAGTGAATGATGCTGAAACAAACCGATTCCAAACAATTCTTTCTCAAAACGGCTTTAGCATTGTACAATGAGATTTTGATAAATCTTGATCTCCTTTGGGAATTCATGCAAAGAAAATGCATCTTGCCGTATTATCAATCCGTCGTATCGTTTTCATTTCTGTCGCAATCAGTTTCCAGATTCATATCACAACTTTCGGCTCACTGCGATCTATTGAGTGGTCAAAACACAACATATCAACGCTATAATAAAATGTTTTACTAGAATATATAGATCTACGGGCATCTCCCTACATTCCTCAGCATGTTGAAATATACGAATTTCTTTCAAAATGCATTGTTCGTTATCAAAATTCAGCCCAAGCATATGAACACAATTCCTTTGACCGTACAATTATGGAATTTGCTCGCAGTGCAGCGAAAACAACACAATCAAAGGAACCGTATTTTTACGACGAGCGTCGCGCACACATTGATGCGCACAAGCTTTTTTTTCTCAGCACGACGGATTGAACTTTGCACAATGGTCGGAAAAAAGTGAAGTTTGGCCAAAACTATTTTTATCGCCTTAATCGATGAAATATGTAATCTGAATATGTTATTTGGCGTTTTTGTTGTTTCAGAAGGGATTATTCACAAATTACGTAACTTTGAAAAAAAATTTTTTTTTTTAAATGTAAAATTGTTATCAAACCGGGCTGAAAGCACAAATTATGTTTATATTTGATTGAGTTTGATCAAAATGTGTATGAATAGTGGTTAAATAAATTTTAAATAAACTTTGTATGAAAAATATCGTCAAAATATATGTAAAATATTGAATTATTCAAATAGCTCTAACTTGCAAATCAGCAAATTTCTGCAAAAATTACTAAAATGTAATATTGAATAGTATTAAAACTTAAACCAAATATTTTTTCCATCCTCATGCTCGATAAAAGTGTTGAACCATAAGCTTTCAGATAGTGGGTAACTTTGGGGAATTATTGCATTCCTAAATTATAAATTTTGTGCTTTATTTTATTGTTACATTTTTCAATTTTTTGACTTCAGCCTGTTTGCCGTCATAAAAATCATAGAAATTTAAATTTTAGTTCAATTTCAATTAAGGATCATAATAATATTACACATGAGGTATATTTTAAAATTTAAAAAATCATAAAAATCTCAAAAAAGTTTTTGGTAGTTTTGGCCGCCCCTTTATATGGAGCCCGACCATTGTGCTTTGTTTACATTCTCAATTTTACGCGGTCGGTGAAGAAATTTCATAAAATTTCGTGAATTATGGAAGTTTTACGGTGTGTGATTGGAATTAAATCTTTCAGTGAAGAAGTACGAAGGTTTTCCATATCGAAAATAAGTGCCCTGCGATGTAAGTCACTCAGGGGGCGGGAAGAAACTTGTATCATAAAGTGGTGTGACTGGTGTAGATTGCTAAGCATTTCTCTCAAATCGTATTCGTCCATGCGATTTCGATGAAAAAGTGATAAGTGGATAATTGAACTGAAGTTATTTAACGAAATACAATAGTTTTATTGCATATTTGATGTACAAGTGTACAAACAATGAGAATTTTCACAATAATACACTTGGAAAATGAATGAATGTTGCAGGTAAGTTGGAATATCCGTCGTTGTGGAACATTTGAAGTTTGATACGACGAATAATAGCGCTTACGACGAAGTAACACGAAACTCTACTAATAAATAAATTGAAAAAATAATAAATATGAACACATGTCACTAGAAAATAAAATTTTCAATTTGACGCTTATTTCCAACGGGATGATGTCGGGTATCTAAAATAGTTAATAGGTAGCCATTATAAAGCGATTTGGAATGTATTTCAGGTTTTTCCGACCTTTCCTGAGCAGAAGAAAAAAGCTACTGAATACCAAACTGAGGTATTCCATACCAGATAATTTCCAATACTTACAACCTGAATGAGATATGAATGAGCCCTGCATGAGGTAAAAGACCTCAAATAATACCTTCTGCATATTCTACTAATACCAAGCTGATAATTAGATCAGGTATTGTAATACCTAAATAACACATGATGGATTTTCAGTTAAAAGTGAAATGTTTCAATAGTAGTATAATACCTCCAGCAGTCCTCAATAGCTATCGAATACCAATATGTAGTACTTTTTATTGTTTAAAAAAATATTCCAATACAATTATAATACCAAAATGAAATATTGACAACTGAACAATACCTTATTATTGTATGATACCAAAATATGGTATGCATAAGTTATTGCGAGTTATTTTTCCCTCCTCGGGTTGTAAGGCTCGTAACTATGCTCGGCCGACGTTTTGCGTAAAAAACGTGTGAATTAAAAAAAAAAACGTTTTTTTAACAAAAAAATACTTCGTGTTTTTCGACATTTCATGACCTTGCGAATCAGAACATTGTTCTGTTTCTTTTCTGTATATTCAAAAAGGTTTTTTTTAATCAGGTTTTTTACGTTGTTTTTTTTTTGTCGTATTTTGAATTAAGACGGTTTTTACGCCCAAAACGCGCAAACGTAAAAATGCGTAGAAAAACTTCAGTGTTTTTGCATTGTACTGCAGAGTCATGTGAAACTATTTTTTAGATAATAAACCTTCGAGCTGTTTAGTGCACGGTGTCTTTGTGGAGTAACTTTATTACGAAAAAATAGGTAAGTCTGAAATTTTGAGTCTAAAATAATTAGACTTTGCTCTTTGATTTGCGACCAAAATCAAAATAATCGGTCGGGGGGTCCAGAACATTTTTTTTAATTTTGTGAAGTATTTATGGTATCGGCTTTTGTACCTACGCACGTTGTGTTGAACGTATGGAGATACCCGAGCAAAGTCGAATAACAATCGGATAACATAGTGATAACAAGATGTACATCATGATTTCATTTTTTTTATTTTTTTTTTATCAATATGAAGACTTTTGTTATCAACGAATTTCGAGCTGTCAGATCGAGGATGCCATCGATTTGTTATCATCATACGATCTTTATAACTAATTGATAACATAATGAGTTATTAATGAGGGAAATTGGCTTGACAACAAAACTTGTTATCAATGTGTTTCAAATGATAACATGATGGAATATTTATATGATATCTTTGGTATAAACTTTTGTTATCATGATTGTTATGTTGCCTGCTTATTCAACCATAATGAAAAAAAAACTATGTTATCAAATGCTTGTTATTGGATAACACAATATGTTATCGTTTTGTTTCCCAACTTTGCTCGGGTACGGAACAAACTGCAAGATCAAACCATTTGAACACATTGGCATGGAAGGTAAAGTTTTATTGGTCAAAAGACCTGTAATAAGCATAAATGACATATGATGTACGCATAATCGCAAAACTGTCTCAAGCATCATTTTAATTATTTTCCACGAAAAACTTTGAAAATCGTACTAAAATTGGTCATAATGGTGTAAGAAGTTATTAGGAAATATTTCTCGCAAAACTTATGATCTCGTCCTAAAGTGAAGATGCATCGAAGTCAAACCTCCAATTTTCAAGAGCGTAGGGTGCAGAACCACTTGGGCACTTTCATGATTCACTTTTGCATGGGGGGGGGGGGAGGTTTCTCGGCCGAATTGTCTGCACTTTGCAATGAAGAGCGCATTAGTACGACGCAAATTCTGTAGCATTAAAAAAGCCCCACTGCCCAAGTGAATCAAAAGTGCCAAGAATTGGGTCCGTCTCCCTATGTAGCTCGTTGTTATTAGGCAGATAAACGGACCAACATAAAAACTATCACCGCTGGGAGACAGAGGAGGATCTTCTCTTCATCATAGAATTGTGAAATAAAGTGTAAATCAATTCGTTTGCTCAGTAATAACAAGCTACACACTTGGTCACCTATGGCTTTTAGAACGAGATCATAGATTATGCGAGATTTCTCTTTTACTCGTAGATACAAACGTGACTTATCCGCGTTCAAACAACACACTTTCAGTTATTCGAATTGACTAGTAGAGGGCTTCACATGTGATAAACCTTGTTATAAGGCATGTAACATACTTGCCCAAGGTGCTGAAAAATACGCTATTTTGGATGGTATTTGAGAAGCTTCAAATGTTATATTTTTTATTTTATTTTATTTATGGCACAGTGCTTATAAAAATATTAGAAACTAACATCATGAAGCTAAAATGGGTTTGGGATTTTTGTACATGTGTGCAGGGCTATAATCCCATATTAAGCTAAATAATAGCAAACAAACTCATGAATATCTCTTCTGTTCTGTTTTGTGGTCGGATTGAATTTCTATCTTCAGCAAATTTCTCCATTATGGTTTGAAGAATGAGTTTTTAAGATAGGATAATAAGTTTGTACATAAATTGCAGAGCAAGCGTGTTCGGAACACATCTCAAAATTTCTTCATAGTAATTTCCATATAAACCTAAATTGTCTTTGGGACATCTTAATATCACCACCTAGAAAGCTGAAAGTTTCACAGAACACTATTTTTACTGTAGAGGGATTCCACGGAGGCATGCAAGTCGATTCTGATCGACCATTTCAAAAATATCTGAAACTTTGCACAGTTTTTCAGTTCCATCTAAATCGTCATTTTCCGATATCGAATCTTCAAGTTGAGTCACGACTAACTTTTCAAAAGGGTGTATGTGAAAATGGTTCAAACATATTCAAAAAGCTGCACAGCAAAAACGGTTCGTTCGATTGTTAGACAACTAAAGAAACAAAGTTAGACAACTAAATAAAGATTCCAAAAAAAAAATACACACATAAGGATAGTAAGAAATATTTGGGAGTTTGAATTCTCAAACATTTTTAAATTTTAAACCGCCCTAATGTACATAAACTCATAGATACGCAAATACAAACATATGAGCAAGTCTCTCGAAATCAAACAAAAAAAAATTTACTCTAGACCCCCCGACCGATTTTTTTGGTTTTTGCAGCAAATGAACGCAGTGTAGAACTAGCCCTCGTGCGTTAAAATACACTCAAATAAAGATTAAAAAAAAAAAAAAAAAAAGCAAATGAACGCGAGAGACCTAGACTTTATTGTGGCGAAATTTCCGACTCACCTATTTTTTTGTAATAAAGTTGTTCTACGAAACACACCGTGAGTGGAATACCTATATTGCCCTTCTACGCCTACTTGTCTCATGTTCTATGTGAATTTTATGAACCGCGAGACAAATATGCGTAGAACGGCAGTATAAGCAAATGAAAAACCAATTTTCTTATTTATTTTGTATGGTGTTCAGTTGCAGCAGCTTAACGCCATTCTGCTGCTGTTGCTGCTCATCCCGAAATAAACGTTTCTTCACCCGCCGCTCGCCATCCACCACCCGCCACCACCACCCGCTATTTGCCACCCACCCTTCGACAGCCACTACACTAAACCACCACTGTTTGCCCCGCCGCCACCTCCGCTGCCAAAAATATTGCTCATGCTGCTTCAATATAACGAACGTTTGTTACCGCAAGACCCGTCCATGTAACGTTGGATCAATAAAGCTGACTTGCTGCGCTGTGTTTCATTTCTACCACCCCTCTGACGCTACGTCCGCTGCCATCAACGATCGCTCGATTCCATCTACCAACATCTTCACAGCAGCCAAGGTGAGCAAGATACATACAATAGATTGTTGTCAAATTGTTGCTCACACTAGAGGCCACGTCGCTCATAAAAAATTGTACAGCGCCATCTGTTTGTGAAAGCGTGCACATAAACTGCTAGTTGCCAGTTAATCAATCCAGTGTTGCCTCAAACTATAAGATGAGCTGTGGTAATGTTACTACATCTAATGTGATATTAGCCACATTAAAAAAGGGGCTTGATTCATTTACTGACCAGATATCTGCAAGCCAACAATTCATGTCCTCTAAATTCGATACTATACTCGATGACTTCGTGGAATTGTGCAATGAAGTTTGCTTGCTGAAACGAGATAATGTCGAGCTTAGGAAAACTGTTGGCGCAACTTGAAAGACAACTCGAATCTCACAGTTGCACGGTACATCGACAGGGAAAACTTTTGGACGACTTCAGTCGAGAGTCACTTTCATGTAACGCCATAGTTACTGGAATTCCCAGAGTTCCACACGAAGAAACTGCAAAATTGATTGAGAAAACCTTCTCTGTTGTTTCTCCTCACATCGACATGAAACAAGTCAAACACTGTGAGAGACTGTCTGTTACTAAGAGTCATCACGAGACTCCTCCAATTCGAGTGGTTTTCAACAACGTTGATGCTAAACGAAAATTTGTTAAAGCCAAAATTGAATACGGCAGACTACGTGTTGGGTCCATTACACGTTACCACGGCAGAGCTGATCAAGTTGTCTCTGTAAGGAATGAATTATCTCCACTGAAAATTGAACTTTTGAATGAGCTAAAACATTCCCAACATGCCATAGGCTTCTCCTATGTGTGGGCTAGTACTGCTGGCGACATCCTAGTAAGGTTCAACAAGTCTTCAAAGCCCATCGTCATCAGGACTCGAGCAGACTTTCATAAACTCACATCAAATCAGCAATCAAAGCAGTTGTGAAAATGTACGACATGACCATGGATAACATTTTGAAGAAAAGTAACATTTTTGTCGAGCCACCAATTCAGCGATCATTTTTTGCACGTGAATCCTGCTTTAATATGCTGCAGATCAATATTCGCGGCATGAATAATATTGAAAAACTTGATTCACTAGCCATATTTATCGATAACTTGGGTACTCCTGTGGATATCCTGATAATTTGCGAAACGTGGATCAAACAAGGCAGGTCGAGTTTCTATAATATGAATGGATTCTCCTCTATGCACTCTTGTCGTACTCAATCTGCTGGAGGCTTGGCTGTTTATGTAAGGAACGGCATTGGCTACGATATCATAAGCAACTCAACTATAGATGGTTATCACCATATTAACCTACAGATACCAATGGACAATTCCGTTTGTTCTATTCACGGTAAATATCGTCCTCCAGATTTTGATTTTGTTCGTTTCCAAACTTGGATCATTCTATTGCACGAATTGATGACATCACTAGAATAACTAATTACTCCATTAGCTGTGATCTTAGCGACCACAATTATGTTCTAACATCTTTGAAAACATTTGTTGCCAGTAACCGTATGCGAACATTGACGAAGACTATCATTAAGTACGAAGTTGTCGATAGAAAATTCAATGAGTTCCTGACAGTCTACGATTGGGCCAATGCGAATCCTAATGAAAGGCTGGTAAAAATTGCAGAAAAGTATATTGAGCTTCGGAACGCGAATACAACTACCAAATCTGTGCACGTTAAACTGAAAAAAAGAGGGATGTCCATGGTTTAATTATGACATGAAATTCCTTTGTCATGCAAGGGATACTGCGCTGAAGAGATGGAAGAGAAACCGTACGAATGATCATCTCGCCGAAGTTCTGAGATTAGCCAATAAAAAACTTATGGCAGCAAAGCGGAAAGCCAAAAAACATTATTATGGTCAATTTTTCAATGCCGGCAATCCCAAAGAACTTTGGAATCGCATCAACGGTCTGCTGGGTACCAACTGCCAACTACGTGAAATCATGCTGCATATTGACGGTAGGGAGGTTTCTGACGCTGCACTTGTATCTAACCTCTTCAATGAATACTTCACCTCAATTGGTAGACTACTAGCTGAGAATTTGTCATCATCAAACAACACTAACGCTCACTATACTATCAGAGAGGTTCCAAATACATTCTTATTGACTCCTGCAACATCGCAAGAAGTTTCCAATATCATCACTAACATGGATAGTTCAAAAGCGACAGGATACGATGGATTACCAATCACCGCTCTAAAACACCATTGCACGGTTTTATCGACAATCATAGCCGATGCCTTCAATGATTCAGCTATTACTGGAATATACCCCGAATGCCTTAAGAAAGCGATTGTCTATCCAGTATTTAAAACTGGAGACCGGAAACTACTTAATAATTATCGGCCAATATCCGTGTTACCGGCAGTTAACAAGGTTTTCGAACAACTGCTCACCCAACGTCTTCTCGAATTTTTGGATTCTAACTCTTTCTTCTATAACAAGCAATACGGTTTTCGTAAAGGCTCCTCAACTCAAATAGCCGTGCTTGAACTAGTAGATGAGCTGTCAGATACTATTGATCGTCATAAGAACATTGCTGGTTGTCTGTTCTTGGATTTGTCAAAGGCTTTTGATACGATCGACCACGGATTTCTTCTGAAAAAGCTTGAGGCGTGTGGAGTTCGAGGTCTTCCTAACAACTTGCTAAGGAGTTACCTGCAGAATAGGAAACAAGCTGTCATTGTTAATGGATGTCGGAGTTGTGAACTTAGTATTGAAATCGGGGTACCCCAGGGAAGCAACCTCGGACCGCTGTTGTTTCTTATTTATGTTAACGATCTGTGTAACTTACGGCTAAACGGTGTTCCTAGACTATTTGCTGATGATACAGTGCTCTCTTATACTGGGCGGACTCCTCAAGAAATAGTTGATAAGATGAGAGAGGATCTTCTTATTGTAAGTGAATACCTAGAAAACAATCTGCTATCACTAAATGTTGCGAAAACTAAATTTATGATAATAAGAGGATCACGCACTATTCTCTCGGAACATACAGGTATCATGTTTAAGAACGAGGAGATTGAAGAAGTTGAATGTTTCAAACATTTAGGTATCATTCTCGATTGTAACCTGTCATGGAAAAATCACATCAAACATCTAGTCCAAACTTGTGCTCCGATTTGTGGCATGCTTAGAAAACTATCCTACTTTCTTCCTAGACACGTTTTATTAAAAACTAGTGGTCCCGGCAAACTTCGTCTTGCCATCAAGTAGGCTGTTCAAATACGCTAAGAATCGTCCCATACAAAACGACAGTTCCATCTACTCTCGTTTTTTCCGACTTTCTCGTTGAATATCCTGGGATTTTTATACACACACAAGGGGAAGGTCACTCTACGCACTTCATTCGGCACAGCTTTGCCTTCAGTGCGCCAAAGTGTGCCAAGCGTGCCAAACGTGCTATAATACTACTATCAATGAACTGAAATTATGGAAAAACGTCCTCAGCAAGCATTGACATTTCATTTTTTTTGGGTTGCCTCTCAAATTTTGCATTACTTTCCCGTCCGGTTTTTTTTTTAATTTTGCGGTTGTTTTCCGAGATACAGTTTACTTACATTATCTTAGGGAAAACTAACGAAAAAGCCAAGTCAAGTAAATGTAAGACTTCAATAAGAAGGTTTAGAAAATGGTGCGCATGAATTCTAGGACAACACGGGACAGAAATTCGTGTGGGCCGTTTTCTAAATCTTCCCATTGAAGTCTTACATATACTTGGATTCTCTTAACTTAGAAAACTACCGCCCATGAAAAACTGCAGCACGCAGCGTCATCGATTATGTACGGGATCGTAGTGGAAGGGAGAGGGATGCGAAGATTTGGGAGAACATTACGATGAAAGCGCAATGCAGTAAGACGTATGTCATGTGTAGATCACTGTAATCCTCGGGACATACGTCCAAAGATTTCCTACATGTTTTACCCATCTCCCAGTCATTGGAAGTGACACTGACGCTTTTTTTTTGTATCTTGTAATGTAATATATTATTTATTGTGAATTTTGTATAGGACATGAGCCACAGCCGATTCCATCATCTTCAGATCGTTTGGGCTCTGCTGGTATGGTGCCACTGTAGGTTCGTTCGTTCTGAAAAAAAAAAATGTATAATTGTAAACCCACTATATTGAGCATTTTGCACCTTATTAGACTACTGTGCAGAAAATTTTTGCACAGTGAATATTTTTACACCTCACACATACACCTGCATATCAGTTTGACAGCTGCTTAGATACCACCGTTTTCGGTCTCTGTTTTGATTTTTTATTTGGTTGCCGATCGCTAGTGGTAAGTGTTTCGTTTGCAATTCGATGTGTTTTGAGTGATTTCTTACTCTCATAACATACTCTGTTTTAGTCATCATCGTCAAGATTCGGAATGCAAAATGAACTTAGCCAGAAACGCCGCCGGAAGAATGCTAGGACATGGGAAACATACGCTTTTTTGAGCCTCTCCTACCATGGTGATCAGACGCTCCAGGTTGGAGATGCAAAGTCTTCCCTCATCCCCTGTCAGCATACGACCAAAGTTCCCACCGGAGTTGACTACCAGATCTTCCCTAAGGTTGCTCGTAGCCCGGTCAATACCGCGTGGATGTAGGGATATGAGTCGCAGGGCAGAAGACTAAAGGCCACATAAAGGGGTCTATTTAATTCCTGAAAATACGCGAGGTACCAATGGTACGTCATGCCCAGCATTAACATATCTCAATACAATACACATTGCGGTTAAATATGAGCTCCATATATATATACATAAAAAAAAAAATCATGTGAAAGTGAAAACGTCCGCGAAAATAAACAAGTTTTGATAAAATATGTCTTATTACTTTGATCAGTTTTGAAACGTCATAGCTTTTCAAGCATACGCCTACTGGTTTTAGTGAGTGTGTAAATTGTATCTATCAAATGAACAATTGCATTAAAATCTAAAAATTCGTGCAATGGTCAATATTTAATGGACCGATGCACGAGTTCACTATCTGACGTTTGAGCGGTGCCGTGTTATTTATGTGACCATGGCAACTAATGAATTCGGCACCGCTCAAACGTCAAATTAGTGAACTCGTGCATTGATCCATAGTGTTAGGAGGTTAGTTTTGATCCCGAAGTCGAAGTTTTCGACAGATAACAAACAACTCAGAAAACGCAATGATTGCTGAGATGGAAATTTCAGTTCACTGCAATTTTTATAGCAACCTACTTTGGTAAGGTGTGCCAGTCAGTGCGCCGAATTGTGCCATTGCTGCGCAAGACACACTGCGTAGAGTGACCACCTCCTTGTATTTTTGAGCTGAAAACTTAACTAAAGTTCTTGTTGTCTATCTAGTAGAACTTATGTTGAACAGGTTCATCAAAAACATAGAAGTATACATACTCAACCACAAGCATCCTTGTCAAAGCAATGAAGCTTTTTGGTTGGAAAATGTGTTGTTAATTGTTTCAATAAATTAGATGCATTATAGGCTAACACCAGTTAGTATAACACTCTTCATAAATATCTTTGTTTCTAAGTGGAGAAGAGATGAGTGTCTACTTGAAGATCAGGATCCCAACAAATTTGTAATAAGAAGGTGCATAGTGTGGTAACGGCAAATAGACAGCTTCTTAAATTTTCAATAATTTCAGCCCTATTTCTCCTTCCTTGATGTTAACTTATTTAATGGAGATTCAGAAATTTTCTTTAGATTGCTATGTTCTACTGATTCTTGTCCTTTCCCTCTTGAATTAGAACTCTTGCTATAATCTGTGAAATTCTATCATGTTTGAGTCAAAAGAAATAAAAATTGATTAAAGTTTCTTTATCCAAAATATAACGGGTTGATAACTAGTCTTATCAAATACGAAATAAAGTCGATCTTGCACCGTGTGTCGTTGCCCAAACATTTATGGTACTTGAGCAAAAGCAAAGTGCTTAGAAAAGTGTACAGTGATCTGTCAAATTTGGGTAACGAATTTAATACTAGAACGGGTACCCAGTTTGAGCTTCATTACAGCGTCTTTATTTCGTCTCTGGTCTGAATGTAATCGCCTCTACTTCTATGACAGAATATTTTAAATTTATTCCCTAGTTCATCTCTTTTAATAAGAAATTGAACATTGTCTGAACGAATATGCCAATAACATTTATATCGAATACCCCATGATGCCATGTGTAATAAGACAAATAAGGATACCTGCAGCTCTAAAGGTACTTAATTTATTTTGAATACGTACTTAATTCAACTAAGGGATCGTCCATAAACAACGTGGTCATTTATTGGAGGAGGGAGGGGGTGTCTGGCCAATGACCACAGTCCATACTAATTTTAAAATTGTTGTGTGGACAAAACACAGAGGAAGAGAGGTCCAAAAATAAAAAAATGACCAAGTGGCTTATGGACGACCCTTACAATCTTCAGCTGTTGCTAGGACGTGGCCGTAGCAACTCTCGACTGTTGAAGGATGTGTTAATGTTGTCTAGTAGCCCTAGTCAAGCTTGAACACTCTGTTTAAACAAAAGGAGGCCGAGAAGGAGGCAACCCTCATTGAATTACTATAGGACTTGACACCCACAATACATGTGCAC
Source organism: Aedes aegypti (assembly GCF_002204515.2). Classification (NCBI taxonomy): domain Eukaryota; kingdom Metazoa; phylum Arthropoda; class Insecta; order Diptera; family Culicidae; genus Aedes; species Aedes aegypti. The sequence continues at coordinate 225,856,027 of NC_035107.1, read as the reverse complement.
AACACTAACATAATGTCGAAAATCCAACTCTGAGACATTCAAAAAACATTTGATGAGCTTCAAAATAAGTTTTTAGACTATATTCTAAGCATTCGAAAAAAAAAAAAATTCAATATTTTTGTGTTGATAAAAACGGAATACAGTGAAACCTCCATGAGTCGATATTGAAGGGACCATCGACTCATGGAAATATCGAGTCATGGAACCGCAATCCTTTGGAAAGCTGTTTCAAGGGACCATCATAGTAACCATGAAATTTCGTTTCTACTATGGTTCCATGAGTCGATATCGAGTCATGGAACATCGACTCATGGAGGTATCACTGTAGTTTGTTGACGAAATCGGAACGTGACAAAAACGGAGCGTGATAAAATCGGAACGTGACAAAAACGGAACATACCTGTATTATGCTTTTATAAATAGTCGTTACCAATATGCATCATGTGTATGGGCCTCTGTAGGTGTCAATTAGTTAAAAGCATTGCAGGTGCAACAAAACAGGTGCCTAAAAGCCATATATCGCCTTCCATTTCTACATCCTACGATAAATCTATATGATTCTTTCAACCACAGTATAGTTCCAATCGGTGCTTTACATGCACATCAAACCTCAATTGTAATCCATAGAATTATTTGTATCCAAGATATACATCACAATTTTGAGTTACAGAATGTATCACATCAGTACGAAACCCGGAATTTGGACCGTATAGTTGCCTCGAATTTTGCGTCTGAGATAGGTAGAAGAAGATTTTCGTCCATTGGACCTCGCATTTATAACAATTTGCCTAGTAGCGTAAAAAACTGTGAATTTATTACAACATTTAAGAAGAATTTGAAAAAGTATGTGCTTGATCATCTAGGTAGATATCTTTAAGTAGACAAATTATATCAATTAGCATGTAGGAATGATTATAACAACAACAACAACATTCTCGGTACTTTTGAGACTTTTTAGAGGAGCTTTGAGGATATTAAAGTCTTAAAAGTGCAGTGCCGCTATGTATTGCAATAGTTATGCTTAATAAATTTGAATTTGAATTTAAAAAAAAAAAACTTTTCAGGGCTGACCCCTCGGTCTGGCTTTTGCCAAGTTTCCCCTCTACCAGGACCAATACTCAGACGAACTAGGCTATGGTGCCCACATGAACACTGGTTTTTTTATTGGTTTTGTGACGTGATAGTTTCCGAAAAATACCCATATTCCATTGCTTCTGAGAAAAGGAAGCATTGTGAAAATCAGCAGCTCCATCAGAATTTGTTTGAAATAGTAGTGTCATTTATAATACTGTCTAGTCAAAATGGTTTTGAATAATTTTTCATTCAAGTGCTATTCTAATTACTCCTGTCTTTTACGTAAGATTAGAGGCTTAAATGCCAATTGTCGTGAAGTCTTAACAAAATTAGGCTGTTTAGTAGTAGTTCTAGTTAATTTCATTTTTTATTGTTAAAAGTATTTATTAGTCATTACATTCATATATCCTTTAAGAAAGAAGTCAGTTTCCTTGTCTGTTCAATAATTTCTCGAACCTAGCAAGTGAACTTTAATGATCGATCTCAGCGTCTTACTTTCCATAGTCATTTTTATAGTGAATATTTAAGAGTAAAGTTACCTTGGGCTTCTATAACAGCCTCCTACAAGATTCACTTTTCGGTGGCAAATGCAATGCTTCACAACGTCTACTTTCTACTTGTAAATTTTGCGAAAATGAAGCTGGAATTAGATTATTTATACCGTTGTTGCAAAAGAGGTATTTCTTTTTATGGCAATGCAAAAACCATATTAATATAAGATTATCGCCACTTATTTGTACTCAGTGAATCTACTAGTCATTTACCTCAGAGTTATATTCCCTACGTCGTACATGATAACGATGTGTCTAGCTATCTAATAGTAAGAGTGGCTACGGATTATTCTGGTTAGCAAAAGGCAAACTGATCGTCACCAATAGTATTAATGTCCACTTTGAATACTTATATTAATTATTTGAAATGGGCATCAATTCTGGGCCCAGATAGCCGTAGCGGTAAACGCGCAGCTATTCAGCAAGACCAAGCTGAGGGTCATGGGTTCGAATCCCATCGGTCGAGGATCTTTTCGGGTTGAAAATTTTCTCGACTTCCCAGGGCATAGAGTATCTTCGTACCTGCTACACACATGCAAAAATGGTCATTGGCATAGTAAGCTCTCAGTTAATAACTGTGGAAGTGCTCATAAGAACACTAAGCTGAGAAGCAGGCTCTGTCCCAGTTGGGACGTAATGCCGAAAAGAAGAAGAAAAGAAGAAGAACGCAAATGTAGCTTATATACGTTAGCATATTATTTTTCGTTTGAAATGTTTAAGGCTCTAACACAAAAAAATTCTCTCACAGCATACCTCAAATGAACAACACATTTTTGAAAGAAAATATTTGTAGCAAAACTTTTCAACGATTCAATATAGGGTTTTGTTCTTCTTCGTCGTAAGCGCTGCTATTCGTCGTATCAAACTTTAAATGTTCCACTACGGTGGATATTGAAACTTACCTGCAACATACATTCATTATCCAAGTGTAATTTTGTGAAAGCTGTTATGGTTTATACACTTGTACACCAAAAATGCAATAAAACTACTGTATTTTGGTAAATAACTTCCGTTCAATCATCCACTTTGCACTTTTTTACCGAAATCGCATGGACGAACACGATTTGGGAAAAATGCTTAGCGATCGACTGAGCCACACCACTTTCCAACACATGTTTCTTCCCACCCCCGTGGGTGTCTTACTTCGCCAGACACTTATTTTCACTATGGAAAACCTTCGTACTTCTTCACTGAAGGATTTCATTCCAATCACACGCCATAAAACTTCAATAAATCACCAATTTTTACGAAATTTCCTCAACCGCCGCGTATTATTAAGAATGTAAACAAAGTTCAATCCGTCGTACTGAGAAAAAAAAACTTGTGCGCATCAACGTGTGCGCGACGCTCGACGTAAAAATACGGTTCCTTTGATTGTGTTGTTTTCGCTGTACTGTGAGCAAATGCCATAATTGTACGGTCAAAAGGAATTGTGTTCATATGTTTGGGCTGAATTTTGATGACGAACAATTAATTTTAAAGGAAATTAGTATATTCCATCATGCCCGTAGATCTATATATTCTAGTAAAACATTTTATTATAGCGTTGATATGTTGTGTTTTGACCACTCAATACACACAGTGAGCCGTAAGTTGTGAGACGACTCTGGAAACTGATTGCGACGGAGTTGAAAACGATACGACGGATTGAGAATACGGTAAGATGCATTTTCTTTGCATTATTTCCAAAAAGAGATCAAGATTTATCAAAATGTTATTGTACAATGCTAAAGTCGTTTTGAGAAAGAATTGTTTGGCATCGGTTTGTATCAGCATCATTAACTGCAATACTGGGAAAATTGCAGTTCTCACTGATCAATGCATAATACGATGGATACTAGCACATCACCCTACATTTTTATGTTGGAAGCAAGGATGGAAAAAAATCAGCTCTAACGACAAACAACAGGGTATCTGAAAGGTCCAAGAAAAATCCTCCAAAATTATGACTTAGATTCGCGAACAATTGATCGTCACAGGCTCACAGGCCGAACGATTCATTTTTCGCGGAGCGGAGTTTGTTGTGATGGCTTGACGACTAAGGGTTTGTCGTTGTTGCTATGATCGCATGATAAAGAACAACCACGATGCAACATTTGTTTTATCATGATCACTAGATTTCCATCCCTGGTTGGAAGAGTACATCAAAAATACCGTCTTTTATCGAAAGAAGAGCAAATTTGTGATTTAGATATTTTGTGTTCCAGCATATCTTGAAAGTAGATCATGCGTTCGCAAAAAAAAAAAATATGTTGAATATTGGCAGGTTCGAAAGTAATTATCTTTAAAGCAGCACGTCTTGAATTTATAAAACAACAAAATATAAAAATGGTCAACATTGAGCTTTACATAATAATAAAATTTATAACAGTATAAATATAAAGAACAGCCTTTTTTTAATAGAAGGCAAAATTTATGATTGAACCAATAGAAGATTGGACGCCAAACCATATTGCGGCATAATAAAACGAAAATACATCAAAAATTGCGTTCAGAATCATCGAAGTGATTGTGCAACTTTTCCCCGAATGTCGGTTCCCTGAATGCCAGTTCCTTTAATGACCATTTTCCCCGAGTGAACGGTATCCCCGATGCATATTAGTTGTCCAGTTCGTTCACCACCCTGGAATGTAAAAAAGTTACGACAAATATGAGTGCAAAAAATTTGAGCGGATCAATGTTATGGAATGCCACCATTTTGTCGAATGGAAACAATAAAATGTTTAAAAAATATAGCTCCAAAAACAGCCTATGTATAAAAGAAGGTGAAATTTATTTAAATTTTAAATAAACAGTTGGTATACTCAGGGCAGGCAATCGTCAGATTCGTCACAGTGCGATGACGAAATAAAAAAAGACATCGTCATCCAGTAGAATAACTCTGGCAGGTCGTCGTCTCGTCATCGACGAAAGAATGCACGACGAACTTCAATCCAAAATCGTCAACGAGCAAATTTTTCTTCATTCCACTTGCTACCCTTACACACAAGAAGAAGGCGTTTACTGTATATTCGCTTGCTTCGCACCAACCAACGAATGCCATCACATAATTGCTTGTATTGGCAAATGAACTTGCTCTTCTCATGATTTTATAATAGCTCTGTTGGTAAGCGCATGGGGTTGACGAATCAAAGATCGTTTGTTCGAAACCAGTCTTGTTTTGTTATTTTGTTTTCGTTTTATATTTTCAAAAAAATGCTCTTAATCTGTCGAAGACACGATGCATATTTTTAGTCGGCTCAGTGGTCCCGAACGAAGATTCACCCGTAACGAAGGAATCGTATTTGTTCGTCATGACGCCGAGTCTATGTATCGGATCTCTGCGACAAATCTTCATCCGACGCTGGTTGAGTGACGATGACGATGCTTCTTTTAGTTTCGTCGCTGACTTTTTCCATTTGACGGTGACGATTGTCTGCCCTGGGTATACTTATAATTATGGTTAAATTTGAATTAATATTTGAAAGAAGGATAAGTTCTGGGTAAATAATAAAATACAATAGGGTCCTAAAGCCCTGTCCCAATTTTAGTGCCAAACGCTTAAATTTAGGCCAAAAACACATGTTTACTCAATTTTCTAATGTTTTCCGTTGGTTTAAGCCCAAAAAACATTTTATTAGATTTTGTCACATCCTTTAGCTTAAACTCAAATTTTGGGTATATTTTGTTTTCCGTGTCCCTTACGAAATGTCAGATAGGAACAACCCCAGTGGTGTTTTTGTCGACTAAGCGAACGTCAAACATGATCAAAAGTGTCAAGGTTCATTTACGGACCAAATTTTTAAATTAAAGTTTAAACATGATTTTGCCATTATTTGAGCGAGAAAAATTGCTAAAGTAGTTACTAGAGTGGTTCAAAAAATCGTTTTTGCTCCACACCGCTCATTCGATTTTAGATCGAATTCTGAGTGTCCTCTCAAAATTTGAGCTCATTTGGATGAAAACTGAGACTGCACAAGCCCTTCGAAGTTTATATGGGAATTACTATGAGAAAAGCAACCAATTCAATCAATCGGAAATAGTGTTTTCCCATGTGCTCTTGGGGATTAGAACTACGTTGATACTGTGAGATACATTCATCAGCTACAACTTTGCCGAAGACCGTTTTTAAATCGGACGCCTCAGTAATTAGTTATTGATTTATATCCAGTCACAAATTCTTCAGCAGTGCTCATTTAACTTCTGAACAGGCAACATTGCTGCACCTGGCGCGAAAGATAGCACGCACAAATCATGGCTACTATGTTTTACTGCATATATCCAGTGATGCCTGCAGAACAGCCCAATAATTATAGCCAAAGTTTTACAACTCATTCAAAAATCAATAACTAATTACCGGGGCGTCCGATTTAAAAACGGTCTTCGGCAAAGTTGTAGCTGATGAATGTATCTCACAGTATCAACGTAGTTCTAATCCCCAAGAGCACATGGGAAAACACTATGACCGATTGAATGAATTGGTTGCTTTTCTCATAGTAATTCCCATATAAACTTCGAAGGGCTTGTGCAGTCTCAGTTTTCATCCAAATGAGCTCGAATTTTGGGACGACACTCAGAATTTGATCTAGAATCGAATGAGCGGTGTGGAGCAAAAACGATTTTTTGAACCACTCTAGTAGTTACAGTAACATGCTTTTTCGTGTTATTAAATAAAAACAAGATTTCATTAAAAATTTTAGGACCCAATTGGCAATAACTTTCCTAATATGCTTTAGTTTATTCAAGAGCATACGATTGTTGAATAAAGTGTCATTTTGTCAACTGATTTCAAAACAAGCCTGATGTCATCAGAAGGATTCAATAGAAACGTATAAACGGATGTCATCTTAAGAAATGTTTGGTTTCAGAATCATTATGCCAAACGACTATTTTGCCAAACGACCATTATGCCAAACGACCACTATGCCACACGACTTTATGCCAAATGACCATTATGTCAAACGGATTTATGCCAAACGGCTTTATGCCAAACGACTTTATGCCAAATGACCTACCATCATTTTTCGCGAAAATGTGTATAAAAATCGTAGTGGCCGCTTTTACCCCGTGGGTGAGCGGTTTTACCCCGTCACTAAAAATAATCGTGATAAGACATCACTTTTTCAAGCGTCAAGAAAAAAAATATATTTTTTATAAATACTACATGCCTTTACAGGCTTTAAATAACGACATGCTGCGTCGAAAAAGGATATATTGATTCTTGATTTTGACATATGAATTAAATTGCTTAGGTGGGCGGTCCTCACCCGTCTTCTCCTATGTATAAACTTTCGTCCACAGGTATACTTCCCTTTTGCAACTTGTATACAAGCTTGCTTGCGAAGCATTACAGACAGAGTGACAAGCAGATAGATTGACATACAAGACGACAAACAACGACTTGATCATAATGGATTTCAACCAAATTTTTAACAAACGTTAATTGACTTGATACAAAAAAACCCTTTTTAGCTATTCAGACCGATTTTCGTGATTGGGAATTTAACAAAAATCCATTATCGTTTAATAATTACAGCAAAAATGCAATTTTGTCAAACATGCGTATTCCAAATTACAAAAAAAAAAATTGTCGGATGAGTGTTTTTGGATTAAAAAAAAAACTCCGCTTTTATTGTAGGATACCAATAGAATACAGAAAGAAATCCTTTTATTCTCACGATTCGAGGACAGATACACTCCCGTGCAGAAAGTTGCCCCTTAAAACATACAAAAGCTTTTTGTCCATATCTCTGTAATTACACGTACAATTCAAACTCTCTATGGCGCATTCGAAAGGCAATGAGTTAATCTTACTGCATAGGTTTCAGTAAAACATTGTTTGAATTTTGTATATTTTTTTTTTCAAAAACACACATTAAAAAAACATGATCAATTTCCTTAGCATTGGAGCAACCAAAATTCCAAATCAATGTAGAAGCATAATCTTATATTCTTCAAAAAGCACTCATGGAATTTTGGCGGAACAATCTGAAAACTGTTTAAAATCGATAGAACAATGACTGAAAACACGAATGGGTGAAGTAAATTCAGGTGAACCCAAAATTGTGCACGATGACTTGAATGACTGTTTCATTGATTTTGAATAGTTTTCAGAATTTGCAGCCAAAATTTCGTTAGTAATTTTCAATGACTATGAGATGACGATTCTAATGACACATTGATTTAAAATTTTTGTCGATCCAATGCTGAGAAATATGACTATGTTTTCTCAGTGTTTTTTTTTTAATTGTCAACTTTAATTAAATTTTAAGTATACAAAATTCAAAAAATGTCTCTGGAAAAATGCCTACAAAATAACAATAACTTATTACCTTTCGAATGCGTCATAGATAGTTTCAATTATAGGTGTAATCACAGAGATAGGGAGAAAACACTTTTGTTTGATTTTCAGGGGGTGAACCCAAACTTTTACATGAGGGTATACAGATATATTTCAAATGCCAATTCGCTGATCCGTCGAATGGCCCTGAATATCCGAAAAACATTATCAATTAGTTGCATTCCACAGTACAGTAAACGCTGAGTAGCAAAACTTCAGCACCTGCATACTGGTAACGGTCGACATTTGGTAGATGCTGCCACAAGTGAATCCGACCTTCTGCTGAGAGCGTGCGATAACCATCATCAAACTTCTTTTACCCGAGTTGTACACATTTCTATGCTTCCTGTCCAAGATAAGAGTTGACGGCCAAGCAGAACTGTACACCTGATTACCCACCTCTCGAATCTGCAACGAAAATCGATCGGTTACTTGGAGACTTTTTTCTTTCAGTTGCAAGTTACCGTCTCTTCCAACAAATCGCAAACTACTCCGTACAAAACTATGGTTATTATGGAGAAACCAGCGTTTATCACGTTGTACCGCAAAGCTTGGACATCTCCGCTGTGCAGTTGAAGTACCACAAGAAAACTAGAGAACGTCACCAAAAGAAAGTACAAACCCACGACGACAAGCAAGAAGAATCTGATCTTGTCCCGATATAAGTTCACCATTTCCAGCAACCTCTGATGACGCTTGATACAACTTCGTATTTGATCTCGATTCCAGTTACTGAACGCCTCCCGTAGGTTTTCTCCAATGATGCTGAACTCGACCGTGAACACAAGCAATACTGCAAAGCACATCACCATCCCTCCGTTGGATAAAGTAGCGAGGTACGCTGATTGAATTGGATAAATGACTGAAAACAGTTTCTTCACGAAGGAATCATCGAAAACGAATGCCATAGGGCAGCTTCCGAAGAGAAGAAACCCCCAAAAGATCGCCATACTCGTATTCATTGCCAACAGAAAAGCTGTACTGAGAGAAATCACCGCTCGAGAACGTATACGGAATGGATGAAATGGATCCGTGCGTTGCAGATCTGAGAGATATTGAACGATCTTCGCGTAATGGTGGCGATTCGGAAATAGGGTGATCCATTGGAGTATGACGAACGTACTTGCTGCCAAATAGAACCACATGTTGAGATACATGTCAGGTGGAACTTCCAAAGGATTGACCCAAAACATGCAGCCGAAACAAAGGAGCAAGAAGCCGAGCATGAAGCACAAGGAGAATATCTTCATGAAGAACTCCAGAGGTCGAGAACCCCAATAAATGACGCCGAAGTAGCGGTCCATCGATTTCTGCAGGGCCAATGGGTTTTGGATGCGATCGATGAATGGGATGCATCGGGGTATAATGACGTTTGTGGGGAAGGATGCACGAAGCGATGTCGCCATATTGGTCACTGTCGGTTAACTGAGGGGACAAGAAGTAGTTCATTTTTGAGGCGAATACGTATTTGACGTTCGTTAATTGGCGGTAGGTTAGAGTTTGACAGGGGGCGGAATTCGAAATTTATCTACTAATGACTGAGTTATGTAACTTCGCAAACTGCTCCAACCGACGAATGTTGATTCTCACTGTTGTGTCGGTACACAAAAATCTCGTTTTGTGAAGTCTGGTGGAAATGTTCAAATGCGTGAGCAAAACAAATAGTTTTGAAAACTTCAACAGTCGACTCTCCATATCTCGATATTTCTCCCTATGTCGATGATTACTTCAGTCCCTTTATTCTTCATACGAATTTTCTCGCCATATCTCGGTATCCTCCTTATCTCTCTTTCTTTTTTTTCTTTATTAGTATCATTCCAAACATTACATTCATTTCTTATATCTAGGTGTTCTGTGTTATTAGACAACACTATCATCCTAATTTGGTAAAACAAATTTAAGATTTCATTAACATTTTGTTAACAACATATTAAATTTCATTTGCCGTAGCAGTTCAGATTTTTTACAGGTGAGTTGATTTCACCTGCATATAAGAGAAAAAAAACGCTTTGAATATACTTAACCTAACTTAACCTAAACATATAACGCATTAATCGTGGCAATAGAAGATTGTAACGATTTTTGCCTGAAATTATTAATTATTTTATTTGACATTTGTTCCAATGTTTCAACATTGGATATTCTATGTAACTCATTGGTACTATACCAGGGAGGAAGCCTCAGAATCATTTTCAAAATTTTATTTTGAATTCTCTGCAGAACTTTCTTCCTGGTATTACAACAGCTAGTCCATATTGGTACAGCATGCAACATGGCTGGCCTGAGAAATTGTTTGAATATCAAAAGCTGGTTCTTAAGACAAAGTTTTGATTTTCTATTAATAAGGGGATAGAGACATTTTACATATATATTACATTTTATTTGAATGCCCTCAATGTGATTTTCGAAAGTTAAATTTTTATCTAGCATGAGCCCTAGATACTTAACTTCATCTGACCAATTTATTGGAACCCCTCTCATCGTGACAACATGTCTACTTGAAGGTTTCAAATAAAGAGCTTTTGGTTTATGTGGGAATATTATTAGTTGAGTTTTGGAAGCATTAGGAGAAATCTTCCATTTCTGCCAGTATGAAGAAAAAATATCCAAAATTTTTTGCAATCGACTACAGATGACACGCAAGCTTCGTCCTTTGGCGGAGAGGTCTGTGTCATCCGCAAACAAAGATTTTTGACATCCCTGAGGTAACTCAGGTAAGTCAGATGTGAAAATATTGTATAATATTGGTCCCAAAATGCTGCCTTGGGGAACACCAGCTCTTACAGGAAGTCTTTCAGATCTGGAGTTCTGATAATTAACCCGAAGTGTACGATTTGACAGATAACTTTGAATTATTCTAACAATGTATGTTGGAAAATTGAAGTTTTTTTTTTTAATTTTACGATCAAACCTTCACGCCAAACACATTCGAATGCTTTTTCTATGTCAAGAAGAGCAAGACTACTAAAAAACCTTCAGATTTGTTGGAACGGATCAAATTTGTTAGACGTAAAAGTTGATGAGTGATCGAATGTCCATGGCGGAATCCGAACTGTTCATTGGCAAAAATTGAATTTTCGTTGATGTGGGCCATCATTCTGTTCAAAATAACCTTTTCAAAAAGTTTACTGATTGAGGAAAGCAAACTGATTGGACGATAGCTAGAAGCTTCTGTAGGATTTTTGTCTGGTTTTAAAATTGGAACAACCTTAGCATTTTTCCATTTGTCAGGAAAATATGCTAATTGAAAACATTTGTTAAATATACCAACTAAAAATGATAAGCTACTTTCTGGAAGTTTCTTGATGAGGATGTAGAAAATTTCATCATCTCCAGGAGCTATCATATTTTTGATTTTTTTAATAATAGTTCTCACTTCTTCCAAATCAGTCTCCCAGGCATTTTCGAAAACGTTTTCTTGATTGAGAATATTTTCGAAGTCCTGAGTAACTTGATTTTCAATTGGACTAGTAAGTCCTAAATTAAAATTGTGCGCACTTTCAAACTGCATAGCAAGTTTTTGAGCTTTTTCGCAATTAGTTAGTAATAATTTGTTTTCCTCTTTCAATGCCGGTATTGCCTTCTGAGGTTTTTTCAAGATTTTAGATAATTTCCAAAAGGTCTTAGAGCCAGGGTCTTCTTCTTCTTTCTGGCGTTACGTCCCCACTGGGACAGAGAATGCTTCTCAGGTTAGTGTTCTTATGAGCACTTCCATAGTTATTAACTGAGAGCTTACTATGCCAATGACCATTTTTGCATGCGTATATCGTGTGGCAGGTACGAAGATACTCTATGCCCTTGGAAGTCGAGAAAATTTCCAACCCGAAAAGATCCTCGACCGGTGGGATTCGAACCCACGACCCTCAGCTTGGTCTTGCTGAATAGCTGCGCGTTTACCGCTACGGCTATCTGGGCCCCATAGAGCCAGGGTCCAACTGAGGAATTTTATTTTCAAAATTTTCGTTCCTTAGTTGTGAAAAACGTTTCTTGATTTCTTTCTGCAAATCTTGCCATATAATTTTCATAGCAGGATCGCGAGTGCGTTGAAATTGCCTTCTCCTCACGTTTTTAAGACGGATCAAAAGTTTAAGATCATCGTCTATCAATGAATCAAATTTTACTTCACATTTTGGAATTACAATGCTCCTGGCTTCAACAATAGAATTTATTAAAGTTTCAAGAGCATTGTCAATATCAAATTTTGTTTGTAATGAAAAATTAACACTCTCACTTGACTCTAATAGTCAATAAATGTTTCACATACATTCCAGTCGGCTCGAAAATAATTGAAAGTTGAGCTGATAGGATTGAGCATCGCTTCTTGGGATATTTGAAAAGTAACAGGGACATGATCAGAATCAAAAACAGCATGAGTAATCAGTTGGCTACAAAGATGACTAGAGTCGGTTAAGACCAAGTCAATCGTAGATGGATTTCTAGAAGAGGAAAAACATGTAGGGCTATCAGGGTATTGAATTGAGAAATATCCTGAAATTACTTTGAGAATTATTCCATGACCGATGTTTGGCATTAAAGTCACCAATGACAAAAAATGTTGACTTATTGCGAATCAATTTTCGCAAGTCAGTTTGGAGCAAATTAACTTGCTGTCCAGAGCATTGAAAAGGCAAATAGGCAGCTGTGAAAGTATATTTGCCAAACTGTGTTTTAACAGAAACACCTAAATTTTCAAAAACTTTAGTTTCAAATGACGAAAACAGTTGATGTTTTATACGCCTATGAAAGATGATTGCAACTCCCCCACATGCTCCATCAAGTCGATCATTACGAATTAAACAGCTCGTCCTCTTTACCATTCAGAGAACGAGCATTCCAATTTAAAATATTAAAATTATTATTTGGATCCATTAGAAAAACGTAATCCAATAACAATTTTATTTGTAAATTTTACACCTACTTGGACTGCTTCAGTCATAGTGGTGGCTTTGAACATTGCATCAATCATCAGATTCAATTGTTCAATTAGAAAATTAAAATCAGAGGCAGACATATCACTTGAAGTGGGTACATTGTCTGATGATTTCCCATTAAAATTTCCGGTAGACGAAGAAGCGGAGTTACCTGTGGCGGTAGGGTTTTTTCCATTTGATTTGAAACAAGTAGAATGGGTACTCATAGTACGAACAGTGGAGGAGTTCAAATTTCCTGCTACGATATCGGCAAAGGATTTTCCGTGGCTAGATACATTCGAAATTGAAAGATTCGAACGGCTACCCGACGGATTAAAATTAGTTTGTTAATGAGCATGATTATGATCTTCCTGATGGGTATGATTCATGATCAAGCGATCGTTAACTGAAAAATGAGCATTGTTCGATATTCTACCAGGGAAATTCCGGAAACGACCGTTATCGTAACGGATATTATCTTTCATCTGCCTGGCACGAGCCTCAATGACTATTGCACGAAGGGCAACACCAATAATTGTACTTATGATTTCCCTTGCAATTGACGCAAAAGAATTTATCGGTATCTTCCTTCACTGGACAGACGTCCTTGGCGTGAGAAGAACCTCAGCAAATCATGCATTTAGCATCCATGTGACAATTTTTTGTACCATGACCCCACTTTTGGCACTGACAGCACTGAGTGGGGTTCTGATAATTTCCTCCAGGTTTCTGGAAATGTTCCCACGTCACACGGACATCGAACATAAGTTTTGCTTTTTCTAAAGCTTTAATATTTTTTAGATCTTTTTTGTTAAAGTGAACTAAATAATATTCTTGAGAAAGCCCTTTCCTAACAATTCCAGATTGGGTTCTCTTTTTCATAATGATTACTTGGACTGGGGAAAATCCAAGTAAATCATTTATTCCATTTTTGATCTCTCCAGGTGACTTATAGTCACTTGAGAGACCTTTCAAGACAATTTTGAACAAACGTTCAGTTTCGTCATCATAAGTAAAATTTGTGCTTCTTCTCTTCAAGATGTTTGAGAAGAAGTCCACTGGATACGAGTTACTGACACTGAAGAAGACTGCAAATGGTAGTCGAAATACGCGTATCTGTCAAAGATAAGCATTTAGGAGTTAAAAGTTTCTCTACTTATTGAAGTGTTGGAATAGTGCTTAACATTGGCAATTGGTTCGGAAAAATATCAATTCGACTGATGGAAGTGGAAATTCAAATTATTTCTTTTCTTTACATGCAAAGAAATTCTGTAGTGATGTCTGAAAAACGAAAAAAAAACATAATAGTGATTAAAGTGAACAACCTAATTCTAGAACAAGATGTACGGCCATTATTCGTTTTGTAAAACCTATTTGCTGTTCAAATGCTGGTTCAATGCTTGCTGAAAAATGGAAGTCACGTAGGGTGCAGAACTACTTGGGCACTTCCATGATTCATTTTGGTCAAGTGGAGTTTCTCGGCTAAATCGACTGGAACTTTACAATTAGAAGTCCTTCAATACGACGCATATAGTGGTCAAATATGAGCTCAGTAGCTTTCGAAAAACCCCACTGCCAAAGTGGATCAAAAGTGCCAAGATTAGGATCCGGCTCCCTATATATTCGTACCAAAGTTAACATAAAGAAATTTGTGAGCTCGTTCTGATGTAATCTTTAAATTTGTGTCATTTTTCATCGCTACCAGGAATTTTTGAGTTATTTATTTAATTTGTTTAGCATATTCGGAGGGTTTTTATCTCTTTTCAGAGAGCGATGAATGGTGCTTAAACCAAGGCTCTTGAGCCAGAACACAAGGTAGAAATACCTGTGTCCAGGGTTCTGAATTTTCGTATCATTGATACGAAATCTACGATTTTTGGCACGTTAGGAGAATGCTTTTTTCGCTTCCTCACGGGAACATCATTTATCGCTCACACTAAGTTTCCCTGGAGCTACGATGTAGGATAACCGAACATCGTTCCCGGATAATTTATTTTTCACTCCATAATATTTTCACTCACCAACTGCTCCCGAGAAATATCACTATGTGGATAAACAAAAACTAGTGCCGGCGACGGGATTCGAACCTAGAACATTTCCAAAACACGATGCGTGCACGCTAACCATGCTACCGCACCAACTTGACGAAAGTAATTGTTAATATGGTGCATAAAAGCAACTGCTGCTCGTGGCGATGGATACATGAAAAGTTCTCCATGGATCGGAGAAAGAGAAAACAAACTTCTCACAGCTGCGGAAATGTGCAATTATCCGCTTACAAAGCGAATGCGTAACCTCGAGGCTACGGGACCCCCTGCCATGGAATATAGGCCTTAGGATCTAAGAGCATAAACAGTTGTATACTAATAGTATTTAGCTGGGCCAACGATTTTTCCAAACTGGTGGTCGTCAGCTTGAAGTCCAAAATGGCATCGGACGTCATCCTCTTATCGTGCCCATTCCGAAAATACCCATAATGCATGGGATTTCAACGATTTTCCTAAACTTGTGGTCGCCATCTTGGATCGGCAATCGGTTTTTGTCATCTTCTCGTCGTGTCCATTCCAAAAATATCCATATTGCATGGGTTACAACGATTTCCCGGATCGGACCAATCTCGGCCCTTGGGACCACCCCTCGTGATAGCAAATTTGACAAAACCCCACGATTTCGCTTGAATTTAAATTTTCAAAACTATTAGACATAGAGAAAAATTACCTTCGATACTTTGATTAAAAAAAAATGATTTCAACGCGTTCCTCAGACATCAAGTAAACACACATCGAAATGTGTTGAGCCAATCATGAGAAACGAAGTTTTATTTTAAAAAGTTAGAATTTGCCATATACAATCCCAAGCTCTCTAATATCCTTCAAGAAATTCAGATCATACATAATTAATTAAATACTGATCTTGAAATTTCCAGCAAAATTCCTCAACAATAATTGTTTTCAAAATAAGTGGTCAGAAGTCCTTAGCTTTTACAAATAATAGACCACTTCCGTCAGATCTAACCCCCAGTTTTTGTATTTTTCTTCGAAAGACAATCATTTTTAATGAATATTAACGCTCTCAGATTTTGTTTATATGCACTCCTGATTTTCTTACAAATTTTTGAAAACATGGATACTCACCACATTTTGAAAAATAATTCGAGATGCGGCACAGTTTGTTCAACCCTATAGGTATCAGCGTGGTGATTTTGCAACAGTTTTTCGATTCCACCCCTGCATTGGGATGCTTGTTTACATTTGCAAACGTCAAATCAGGTGCGCGCTCAAACTGACCGTGATCCCGGTCAGGGCGCCCCAAACAGGAGCGCCACCGAAACTACTCAAACAAACGTTTTTAAACCAGGTTGGAACTGGCGCAATCCGTTCTGAATCACAGTTCCAACTCCAACCCAATTCAAGTCTTCCTTTAGGAAAATATATTTTCCTCCACAGATTCAAAATTCAAAACCACCCCCTAACAACAAATCTCTCATCCACCCAGCAGTTACGGTACTGCTAGTTCTATTAGACTATTTTTTTTTACTATTCATGCCGACAAATGCCTTAATCTATCTGTTGGCTGTTGATCCGGAAGATTTCCGCCTTGAAGCCTGATTTGCTATTGATAATAAATCTTCGAGCTGTTTAGTAGAATACCTATAAGTAGATGAAGAAAACCGAATTTAGTACTATACCATTTAATTCCACTAGAGTTTGTATCCTTTGACAGATACGCGTATTTCGACCTCAACTGTAAGGCCGTCTTCAGTGTCGTGTACTGATTTGCTGCTGAACAGGAATCGCTAAAGAAATTTCTCGTCGATTCCTTGCAGAAATTTTCTACAGCGACTCCCGTTTGAACTGACATCTCTTTTCAACTTCGTACTGCAATCAGAAAAAAGTGCTTCCTTGATCGATTTCTTCCAGGAATTTTCCATGCATCAAGATAGGCCAAGAAATTACTTGTCAGCAGCGAATCAGTCTTGAGGCAGCAACAGCCCCGTAAGGAAATTTTGAGCGGCTGTTGCTGCCTCTAGGCGGGAATCTTCCGGCATATTCAATCCCTTCAATCCTCGTCGTCACAAAGCAGAGAGATCAGGCACCTATCGACTACAATCTTTGCGTTACAGAACCGTGTAGTGTTCGCCGGGTGCGGTCATAACCGGCCGAAGCGGAGAAGGTGGTTTCCGCGGTGATTACGGGGACTTCAGGAGCCGTGAAGGAAGGAGGGAGCGAAACCACAACGGAGCCCATTATGATGAATGAAAACATAAACAAAAATCATCTGGTCATGCCAGCTGATTGTAAATTCACCACAACGTGGTGGCAAAACCATAGGGGAAAAAGGGGTATGCATTTTTTCGAGGTGAAACAAATTGTAGGGGACCGAGGGGTGAACTAACGTGCCGCAAGTTTTTCATTGTTTTCTACTAGTTAAAGGCTCCAAAACATATCGGTTCCTTAGGAAAGTTTGTTCAGTAAATTGATAGAAATCATATAAGCTAATAAAAAAAAATCACGGAAATGGTCTATTATTGTCCATACAGAATACTCTTTATTATGTCAACTTTTGAGTTTCAGTTATCATTATTTTTAAAGGTTGGCAGAATTAATAAAGAAGTTTCATAATAAACCAGATAATCGGAGAAATCGCGCGTAACTTTTTGAAAGGACCTATCTAACATTGAAAGATTCTCGCCACTCTCATAATTTTTTTCATTAAAACAATGCAATACTGAAGGTTTTGTGAAGATTTTTACTATAAATCAAACGATAATGTCCTTGTCCAGCGTTCCATACAAAAAAAGCTCAACAGTAGAGGTCATTGCAGCTCAGTTATTGATTAAAGAGAAAGTTAACAATGTAAGATAGGTCCTTTTGAAAAGTTACGCGAGAAATATAGAAGTAGTTCTTTGATATAACTTCTAGTCTTTATAATTAAAAAAAAAAACTTAAATTGAATTTTGATAACAAACTGTAAAAAGAGTAGACGGAGCCATATTTTGCTTTCATTAGAGCCTTTGTAATTATCGCAATTCAGCGTAGTTCTCAGAGAAGCATCTGATAAAAGTGAGTTAATCCATAAAATCTCTCATGGTGAATTTATATGGATGAATCATTGAAAATTTGTTTATAGAATGGTGGACGAAATTTAGGGTAATAACTCGTAGGAATTTTGCACGGTAAATGACTAGGCGTGGCGTACAATTGGTACCTCGCGTACCTGCAGGAATGAAATAGACCCCTTTGTGTGGTCCCTAGCCTCTTGCCCAGCAACTCTTATCCCTACCTTCTCGTGGTACTGGCCGGGGCACAAGTAACCTTAGGGAAGATCAGGTAACCAACCCCGGTGGGAGCTCTGCTCGTATGCTGACAAGGAAGGGGGGTTTGTTTTTGCTTTTGCTTCTGCAATCCTTGAGCGTCTGTACTCCATGTTAGGAGCGGCTCACAACAGCGTCTGTTCCCCATGGGCGGCTGATCATCGTCCGTGTGCCAGAGAAGGACTCTAAGCTAAACTGCGCACTTAGCCCTCCGAACATGTAGAGAGAATGGTTCTCCGGAAATCTAGGGGGTTGGTGTCAGGCCCTGCAAGCAAACCGTAAAAATACACCAGCACAGAAACGTCAACGAGAGAATACGAACCAGAACAATCGGTAAAGACCACAGTGACGGAAATAGACTACCGATTGAAAACTCGGTACGTCGAATTGCAAATCTCTCAACTTCATCGGGAGCACACACATATTCTCCGATGTACTGAAGGTCCGCGGTTTCGGCATCGTAGCGCTGCAGGTGGTGTGCTGAACAGGAGCAGATCATCATAGGAGATTTGAACGCCCAGGTTGGCCAGGAGGAAGAGTTCAGATCGACGAATGGAAAGTTCAGCGCCTACGACTGATAGATTATGCAGCCTCCAGGAACATGGTCATTCGTAGCATCTACTTACCTACTAGGTACACCTGGAGATCGACCACGTTTTGATCGATGGACGGCACTTCTCCAATACAACCGACGTTAGAACATATCGTGGTGCAAACAATGACTCCGGCCACTATCTGGTGAGGGTGAAACTGCGCTCCAAACTATCCGTTATCAACGATGCACGGTAGCGACGCCCGCCTCGGTACAATCTAGTGCGACTGAAACAACCAGACGTTACCAATGCATACGCGCAGCATCTTGAGGCAGCGTTGCCCGCTGAGTGTGAGCTCGATGGGACCCCTCTTGAAGACTGCTGGAGGACAATCGAAGCATCAATTAACGAAGCTGCCGAATGCAATTTCCAATGCGTGAAATGGAGTTCAAGAAACTATTGGTTCGACGAGGAGGTCTTGAAAGAGAAAAGGAAGTCTTGAAGGAGAAAAATGCAACGCAGGCAGCAATTTTGCAGAATAATACGCGGCAAAACGTGGAACGATACAGACTGAAGCGGAAACAGCAAACCCGCCTATTCCGGGACAAAACGAGCTGTCTAGAAGAGGTGGAATGGAAAGAGATGAAGTTGCTGTTCTCAAGAAACGCGGTAGTTTTATCAGAAACTCAACGCATCTCGCAAAGGCTTCGTGCCGCGAGCTGAATTGTGCAGGTACCGGGTACCCCCGTTGGTTTGACCACATTTAATCTGAACACTTTTTAATTTGTACCCCGCTAATTTGCACATCGTTCAGATTAAAAATGGTTCAAACGTCATTCAGCTCATGGAACGGAGTAAAGTGAAATGGAACGCTGTGGAACGGAACGCAGAATCAAAATAAAACAGCCAAAAGGGTAACCAGAAGTACGATTTTCTGTTGTTCGTAGGGTGACTAGAAGTTCAAATTAGAAATGAACCCCGATGGTTTGCATGAGGTACCGTTCAAATTAGCGGGGGTGCACGGTATAAGGATGGGAGCATTTTGACAGACGGACGGGATGTGATCGAAAGGTGGAAGCAGCACTACGATGAACACCTGTATGGCACTGGGAACTCAAGGACAGAAGGTCAGGACACCAAAGGTGATGACTAAGTCACTGCTGCGGACAGTGGAAACCAACCAGCTCCCACGATGGGGGAAGTTAAGGATGCCATTCAACGCGAAGCAACAGGAGTCGGACTGATGGTGAATGCGTTGAAAACAAAGTACATTCAGATAGGTGGAACTGAGCGTGACAGGGCCCGCCTAGGAAGCAGTTTCACAATTGACGGGGATACTTTCGAGGTGATTGACGAGTTCTTCTACCTCGGATCCTTGCTGACGTTAGTCGTGAAATCAGAATCTGTGGAAGTCGTGCCCAGAGTCTATATACACAGAGTTGCGCGAAGAGACTTCTTTCAATGCTTGTTCTGGGGGATGAGATTTATTACGTTTAAATTGCGAGCTGCTATGTCAACATGGCTGCCAAAGTGAATGAAACAAACAACTTTTCGTCATTTAACAACTCTTATCTTAATTTCCTACAAACAGTCTCCGAAAGTTGAGACCATATTTACGTACGAATCATGCATTAAGGTCACAAATTGAGGTTTCAATGTAATTGGCAAAATGTTCCAGCTCTTGAAAGACGAAATAATTTTCCAGATCGAATACCCCCCGTCCTGCAGCAGGGCCATCAAATGTATTTGTGTTTCATACTTCTTCGAGCATGAGATCCCATTCAGTGCATATGTTGTACCTATACCGTTTCGTCACAGAGCTCTTCCACGAATCTACGTTTCCGACCGAAAGCGCGAACGGTAACTCACCTAAGGAAGTTCCATCAAATTAAATTTTCACTTTATGCAAACACATGACTTTCGCGGTGCACTTTGCTCCGTTTCGTACCAACGATGACGGTAGCATGGGTCCCACATGGAAAAGCCCTGCCCCACTTCAACCACCAAAAGCACCGATAATGGTAAGGGGAGAGGGTGTGAGCTGCACTTAGCTCGTTACTTCTGTTCGTTTGAGCGAAAGTGGTGGGTGGTAGATAGGGGAAGTAGTGATAAAATGATCGCCTTAAGGATTCTATCTCGTTATCTAATAAAGAAACGATAAATTTGTATTGTTTCAGTTCAATTGACCTCAGTACCAAGATGTATTCTTTCTACGTTGTAGCATTTCACTAAAGTTTGTAGCTAGGTGTTCACTTCACTACCAGGGTTCTTTTAAACACCACTTCCCCTATCGCTACAGCTTGTGTTCCAGGAAGATAGTGGTATGTGATGTAAAGGAAACACGATGGATGCAAATTTGATGACGATGCAAAATCGTACTCTAGATCGTAGATGGTGCACTCCATGGCGTTGGGGAGATTGATTCGTGTTTTTTTTTTCTGTGCAACTAATGGAGGATGCTTCTTGAATGCGGTGCCGAGTTCTGTCCGGTAATCAATATAACGGGGTTTTGGGACAGGTTGAAAGCAGATGAAAGGTGGAAATTGAATGTAAATTTATTTGATTGAACTGATTTCAATGTGACAGATGAGAAGTTCAAAAGATGCCAGAGAATCACCTGAATGCTGGCGTGGAGCATCTCATTGCAGAAAATGAATATCATGTGATTTACATTTGCGATCCATTTCCAACGTGTTTCTAGTCCACGTTCAAACCATTTTCATTCCATTTTCAGTTTAGTTCCAGTTAATTTTCGGCCCATTCAATTTCCAAGAAACGTCCAGTCCTCTTCCTATTTTATTTCCCATTTAATTTCCTATTTCGTTTCCATTCATTGCATTTCTCATTCAATTTCCATTTTCCATTCCCCATTCTATTCTCCCATTTTATTTCTTATCCCATTTTTCATTCTATTCCCTATTTAACTTCCCGTTAATTTTCCAATTCAATTCCTAATTCCATGTTTTTTGTCCCAATTCACATTCCTTTTCCATTTTTTATTTCCATTTAATTTCCAATTCAACTTTTTATTGTATTTCGTATTCAAATTCTCATTTCATTACCTATTTAATTTCGTGATCAATCTCATTTCTCATTAATTTTCGCATTCCATTTCACATAACGTTTCTTATTCCACTTCCTCTTCCATTTCTCATTCAATTTTATAATCCTTTTTCCATTCCTTTTACAATTTCTTATTGCATTCTCATTCAATTTCTCATTCCCATCCAATTTCGTGTTCTATTTTCCATATGTTTGCATCCTATTTCCCATTCCATTCAACATTTAATTTAACATTCCTTTTTCAATTCTCTTTCGTATTCCATTTATTATTCCTTTTTCTCATTTTCTTGATAATTTTCAACCCCATTAAATTTCCATTTTCCATTTTCCATTTTCCATTTTCCATTTTCCATTTTCCATTTTCCATTTTCCATTTTCCATTTTCCATTTTCCATTTTCCATTTTCCATTTTCCATTTTCCATTTTCCATTTTCCATTTTCCATTTTCCATTTTCCATTTTCCATTTTCCATTTTCCATTTTCCATTTTCCATTTTCCATTTTCCATTTTCCATTTTCCATTTTCCATTTTCCATTTTCCATTTTCCATTTTCCATTTTCCATTCCTTTTGAATTCTATTTCTTATTCCAATACTCATTCATTTTTCAGTTTCCATATAATTTTCATACCCATTATAGTTCCAATTCCATTTTCTATTTCCCATTTATTTTCCAATTCAATTTTGCATTGCATTTCTTATTCAAATTCTCATTTCATTTCCCATTTCATTACCTATTTGATTTCTCGTTAAATTTTCCATTCGATTTCGTTTTCAAGTTCAAGTTCAAGTATGGATTCTATTTTAGTTCATCTCACAATTTCTCGTTCTATTTCCATTCCACAATCCCACCCCATTTCCTATTGTATTTATCAGCCCACATCCCATTCTATTTCTCATTCAATTTCCTATTTCATTTTACATTCAATTTCTTATTACACTTAATATTCCATTTCATGATCAATTTTATTAATTATTTCATTCCTAATCCAATTTTGATATTTTCCATTTCTTATTTCCGTTTCTTATTGCAATCTCATTTAATTTCGCATTCTATTTTCCTTTTTTTAATCGCATTTCCCATTCCATTCCACATTAAATTTCCCATATCTTTTCTAATTCTATTTCTCATCCCATTTCTTATTCCAATTCTTATTTCTTTTTCATTTTTCATTTCCTATATCATTTTCAAGTTCTTTACATTTCCAATTCCATTTTCCATTTCCCATTTATTTTCCAATTAAATTTTGCATTGCATTCCATTTCCCATTTCATTACCATTCGATTTCCCGTTCAATTGCGCATTCCATTTTATATTCCATTCCTTACTTCAATTCTATTTTAAGCTCTCATTCAATTTCTAATTCAATTTCTTGTTCTAGTTCCATTTCACAATCTCGTTCCATTTCCTGTTGTATTTCTCAATCCACACCCCATTCCATTTTTTTTCACTTCCTATTCCTTTTCTTATCTAATGATATAATCCATTTCCTATTCATTTTCCGATTTTATTCCCAAACCCAATTTGACATTTTCCATTTCATTTTCATATTATATTGCCATCTCATTCAATTCATTCCATTCCACATTTCATTTCTCATTCCTTTTCCTATTATATTTACTGTTCCATTTATCATTTCAGATCTCATACCTTCTTATTTTCCTCATTTTCCATATCATTTTCAAACCCGTTATATTTACAATTCCTTTATGCATTGCATTTCTTATTCAAATTCTTATTCCATTTCCTATTTTATTACCTATTAAATTTCCCATGCCATTAAATATTCCTTTCCATACTTCAATTCTATTTTAATTTGTTATTCAGTTTATTATTCAATTTCTCGTTCTATTTCCATTTCACAATCCCACCTCATTTCCTAATGTATTTCTCAGCTCACATCCCATTCCATTTTATAACCCATTTATTATTCCATTTCTTATTCCACTTCCTATTCCTTTTCTCGATCATTTTTATAATCCATTTCACATTCATTTTCCAATTCTATTTTTATTCTATTTCCTATCTCATTTCCTATTTCATTTCCTATTTCATGTCCAATTCTCAATGCACTTTTCTATCGTATTCTTATTTTATTTTCAATTTAATTCCAGATTCTATATCCCATTCTTTTTTCCATTTCATTTCCCATATCATTTCCCATTTTAATTGTGATTTTTGTTTGCATTTTCATTTGCATTTGCATTCAGTTTTCATTCCAATGATCATCCACATTTCCTATTTAATTTTCCTGTAAGTTTTCCATTCTAATTCTCATTTTCATTTCGATTCGCAGTCGCATTTCCATCCGTTTGACATTCATAATTCCATTTTATTTCCATTTTCCATTACATATGTCTTATGTTCCGTGTCATTCCTATTTTATTCTCATAACATTTCGGTTTTACTGCCACTTCACTTCCGTTTCATTTCAATATTTTTTCCGTTCCTCTTTCCATTTCATTTTTCATCCATTTTCGTTCTTTAATTTATTTTCGATACATCCTTGTTTTATTTCCAGTCTGTTTCTATTCCATTACAGCGTTACTTCAATAAATAATTCATCAGAAATTATTACAGTTATTGTTTTCAAACATGGAGGGTCCCCCTGGGGAAGTCTCTCTTGGAGGGTTCCCAAGGGAAGTCTTCCTTGGAGAGTCCCCCAGAGGAAGTCTGCATTGAAGGATCCCCCTGGGGAAGTCTTCATTGAAGGATTCCTTAGGGAAAGCGCAACCCGGTCAACCAGTCAGTGATTTTCGATAGCGATCTATATAGATTCGTTATGAACCGTTAGCGATCGCCATCGTTGGTTAAAGATCTATAAAGAATTATGAAGACTTGTTGGTCGGGAAGTAGCACGCGAAACATCTTTCAAAGAAATGCTTCCCAAAAATGGTTTCAAAGATGTATCAATAAAAGCATTAAAAACTTACCTAGTTCTAGTTCTGTTGCATATTAATCAAAAGCTCATAAGGTTTCATTATCGTTCCAATGAACTTGCATTTCACCTCGTGTTTGACGTCTAACATTATTGAAACGGCGAGATTTGTTGCAAATGTCCTCTGCAAGCATCAATGAAGTCAAGTTTAACAACATGTGTTCGGTAACTTTTCAAACAAACTCTTGCAACTTCTCCAAAAATGCCTAGTTTCAATATACTTTCATTTAGAGCATTCGCAACATAACTTCATTGCATGCAAGCTGCGATTTACTACCCACAACTCATGCGTGAAAGTAGCACTTAACTACATATTTGACAGCTAAAAGTTTGTTTGTTTAACCAAGTTGCAGTATAGTTGAATTGCACCTCACGTATCATGTAACAACGAAAACAAGTTCTAGGAACAGTTTGTTTGTTTACATGGTGTTTCTCATATGTTGCGCGAAAGTTTTTGCTAAAACTTTGGCTCTGAGGGGCGTGTCCATATTTTGCCAGTAATGAACTTGTATTCCAAAGGGTGCAGTAAAGTAATAAGCAACAAGCAATGTGGTCGCTTATATAGTGCATTGGTGAGACAGTTTTTCGAAGAGCTGGTGGAGTAGTGAGTAGAGGAGAAGATTTATGATCTAGAAGTCGAGAATTTGGTTCTCGTTTTTATTTTTGTTCTCATTTTTTTCCTCTTCGGTATTTTGCAACAAATATGCATTTTCTCATCTTGCGCTTTTTACGTTGCTATTCAGTGCAATTGTAAGTTATATTTTCAACGATTTTCAACTCTGATTAGTTTCAAAAGATATGTTTTTTCTTGAGTTGAAACAAACTGTGTTGCTTGGGAGTCTTCCTAGGAGGTCCTCCAGAGAAAGCCTCCCTTGAAGGGTCCCCCTGGAGAAGTCTACCTTGAAGGATTCCCCTGAGGAAGTCTCCCTTAAAAGATCCTGTTACGTGAGAAATGTGTTGTGACTGTACATTGTCATGTTTATGTCCGTCATTCTTCGTGTGCTTTATGCTCGTACCCGTGCTGTCGAAATATGTGATTCAATGTAAATATAATGAAAACAAGTTAACTACCGGCTCTCCAATTACTGCGTGGGATTTTCAATATTAATTCAAGGGGACGGACCTGGTGTAGTGGTTAGAACACACGCCTCTCACGCCGAGGACCTGGGATCGAAACCCATCCCCGAGATAGTCACTAAAAATTTCAGTGACGACTTCCTTCGGAAGGGAAGTAAAGCCGTTGGTCCCGAGATGAACTAGCCCAGGGCTAAAAATCTCGTTAATAAAGATAAAAAAAAATAATTCACTGTGATATCTAAATGAACAAATTCAATAAGTTTATTCGACAGATGTACAGTATTAAACTCACTACTAAATATCACTTACAATACAATCAGTTATGGAATTCACTGGATAACTTTACTTTAGTTTGAGTATCAAGGCGGTTACCGCTAAGTGGCGAGGGATCCGACAGTGGTCTCCCTACCGTTTTGCGGTCAACAGTGTTGCCGGTAACACAAATAAACCACGTTGAACGCCTAAACGCAGGCAATTTTCATCGATATTGAAAACTTGTTCACAAGAACATATTTTTCTAAGGTAATTAATTTTTATCCACCATGCAAATTTAAAACTAGATTGAGAAAACTAATCTGGAATGAATGGGACAGTTTATTTGAATTGTTTATTTATTTATTGTCTTTATTGCAGGTTGCTTCGAAATATAGATTTTCAGTGAACTTCGTAGATCACACTTTTTTCTTGCTTGAAGGCGGTTGCCAAAAATCATTTCGCAAATTCATCAAAAAAAAAATTTCAATTAAATAAACTAAAAAGATCGCATAACTGGCAACCTTGCTCGCCCTTCGGTGGTGGTGGAAGATCGAAAACCAAAACAAAACCGAGAAAAACAAAAGCAAATTTGGTAGCACGTGGCTTTGCATGACATTTCTCTTTGTCAAAATGCTGTCAGATCGCGAGGTTGCACTTTGGAGTCACACTTTCAAAGTGTGCTGTTCAATTTGGTGGGAACAGAGCAATATTAGAGAGACTTTCAGCCCTTTCCTGGTTCGTCTCTGAGCTTATTTGAATGGTGTTTTTATATGGCATTGTTGATAATCGATTGTATGGAGAAGAACCCTTCAACAGTTCTTCAGGTATTTACTTAAAAACCTGTTTTTCTAAGGTATAGTTCACTTCAGACTTGCTTTTGCCGGGGCGAGCGACGAGGGCAGGATCAAACATGTCGCGCGTCGGTCTCGTAAGTGAAAAAGTGGCGTGATCGGTGAGTTCGGTTGAAGAAAGTGAAAAAGTGCCGCGATCGGTTAGTTCTGTTTGATCCTTCGACCTTGACGCTTACTCCTGGGCAGTGCGTCAAGAAAGCCCGAACAGTTTTTTTTATTCATTTTGAGTCGCGCGATTATATTTTGTTTTCCTGAGTGCTTTTTTATAGCCGAGCAAACGAGTGAAGCCGAAAGTGGATTGTGGCTGCTCAGTCAAGGATAACGGATCAATTGGTGAGCTCGCTTCATGCTACTATTTCTAATCTATAAAATATGTATGACTGCACATTCAATCGTTACAATGGTGGGATGTAAATATGATTTTTCAACAAACTATGGATGGTTCGTCACTGTGAGTGTCGACACAAACTCTGATTCATGATTTATTTATGTTTAACATTTTTTTTTTTCAGAACACCTCTTAAATACCTTTATTTTTGTAATTAAAAAAACTTTGAATGGTTCGACACTACAAGTGTAGACTTGCGAAAGGTTCACTTTATTCAACAAACTTTGGATGGTTCGCCACTGTAAGTGTCGGCATAAGAATAAGAGTGTTCTATGATGTCCCAACCAATCGAGTTTTTTGTTTCTTTTCAAATGAGTAAAATATAATAACACATGCTTTCGTCCTGACAGCTGTAGGAATGTTACATTTAGGTATTTGTTCAACAAACTTTGAATGGTTCGTCACCTCAAGTGACGGCATAATTTTCCTCTACATAGAAATTGTTCATATCAAATGAAAATATTATATTTACGTTTAAGCATGTATATATCTCACAAATCATTGTTTATCATGGTCTAATCGCTTATCAAAGTGAATCCTATGACCCAACGATCCTCTCCATTAACAAACATCCCTCCCAGTAACCTTTGTGGAGATGCAGAGGCAAACACGGTCTCCAAAAAGCAAAGGTTACACACTACAATTCCTTCCCCCAATCCCACCTGACTGCAAGGACGTGGCCGGCGCCGTTATTGACCCTGTATAAATAGAGGCACTGAATTATGCACACTGAAGAAGATTATGGCCAATCCCAGCCGAACTTCTAGTTGATTCTTTGTGCATTTTCACTGACTTCGGTCAATCACGGAATAGCAACCATTGATACCATGACCCCACAGTTATGGATCAAATAGTGTGGAGTCCAACCTATAAAATTCAATAAAACAACATGGAAAACGTAAAATGGTAATTTAAAAGCACGAATCGAATCGTTTCAAATTGGAACTTCGGTTAGTAAACCATTTTGAGTATAATATTTACATAGGATTGCAAAAAAAATTAAAAATTGTATCGGTTTCTGAAAACCATATTATGGATCAATTTTCATATTATGGATCAAATTGTGACATATTACGGATCAGTGCGCAAAATCAAGAGATTTTCAACTCAATGCATATGTATTGCATGTTTTGACGAAAGTTAACAATGCGTCATATATTACTGCAAAAAATAGCAGTGTTTGAGCTGGAAACAAGGGTAAAATGCCTTTTGTTTGTGATGCTGCATTGTAATAACTGAGACATGAACTGTTTTCGCTCCACACCAAGTTTTTCACCCACTTTTGTCGGCTAAAAAAATGAAATTTACAAGCCTTGATGTTTTATTAGATTTATCCTTAGTGCTATTGTCTGAAAATGTCGAATCCAATGCTTAAAATGGCAGAAATCTAGATTCTTTGGAAGTGATCCATAACCGTGGTAAACAATCATTTCCTGATCCATATTATGGATCACTAGTTAGAAGTGCTAATATTCAATATTTAGAATCAACAATCGAGAAAAATGTTTTCCAAAGATAAATTCATACTTAATCGAAACGAATGAGTATGTTTTATGCTATAACATTTGAATTTTACCACCTGTGCACAGC
Source organism: Aedes aegypti (assembly GCF_002204515.2). Lineage (NCBI taxonomy): Eukaryota > Metazoa > Arthropoda > Insecta > Diptera > Culicidae > Aedes > Aedes aegypti. The sequence goes on along the minus strand of NC_035107.1, from coordinate 225,827,165 downwards.
TGTGGGAGCTTATGAATGCTGACGGCACTTCTTACAGAAAACGAACATATAATGATAGCTGTGTGGTGCCAACTCAACATTTGTCAAATACACCACTATTTAGCGGTTGAACGTTGTGCTTAACACTACACATGGTAGAAGACAAATAGTATAACATGGGAAAAATATGTTTTACGTCATCTTGTATGTTTTGAACGAGTTATCCGATGTTGAACGCCAAAGTGATCCGTCACTGTGGGTGATCCGTAACTGTGTGGGCATGGTATGTGTAGTCAGTCTAAGCTAAGCTAAGCTAAGCTAAGGTATAGTTCACTTCAATGTTTGAGGTTATGGCTTTCAGTCTTAAATAAAACTCAAAAACGGATTTTTGCTTACATCCGACGTTTCGGACACATGTATTGTGCCTTTTTCAAGGATCTGTGGACAATGATACATTACGTCGTGTTATGTGTTGATTATGTTGGATGTACTCACTAGCTGTGTTCCGTTTTATCGTTTGCCCACAGCATAGGCAACATTTATCCAACAGCATAAAACGCTACAACAAGAGTATCAGTTACCAGGCGATCAAAATGTGCAGGCGGACTTTCATATCGTCCGGATACATACAATTCCCCGTTCGGGTACTATACGGGAGTAGAAATCCGAAAACGATCCGGGTCACAGAACTGAAAACGCAGTTGCCTGTTTTAGCGCCACTTTTACTCTTGTTGTGTCGATTCTGTTTGTATTGTTTGTTGCTGAACAGCATTTCTACACCTATTGTGCTTGAATGTGTGTAGTACGCCAGCGTACGTGTTGCCCAGTGGTACCGTGTATGACGTCACCGTCATACACACTGTCGCAATACGTTGGAAAGATCATTCAAAAGTCGATCGAACGAAAGTACGATGCGACTGACTCGTTCACGTTCTGCCAGTACATCAACAACGCACAACTGTCACCAGACTAAGTCCTCATTTCCCTGGACGTAGTGTCGTTATTCACCTGCATCCCCAAGGATCTAGTACTACGTGACGTCATCAATACCTGGGACAACATCAAGCAGCACACCGACATAAACCTGGACTTGTTCCTAGAAATTACCGAATTCTGTATTGACTGCAGCTATTTCCGGTTCAAGGGACAATTCTATCAACAAGTGTTCGGGACTGCGATGGGAAATCCACTGTCACCAATCATCGCAGACTTAGTGATGGAGACATTGCTGGACAACGTAGTTGAGAGAGTCGGATTCCCGATGCCAGTGTTGAAGAAGTACGTGGACGACCTGATGTTGGCGGTACCCAAAGGGAAAATTGACGAGGTGAGAGATATTTTCAATCAGTACCACGAAAAAATCCAATTCACGGTAGAGGTGGAAGAAGACGGAAAAATTCCGTTTCTAGACTTGTTGTTGGTTCGTCAAGACGACCAAACAGTCAAAACAGAGTGGTACATGAAACCGATCGCCTCAGGACGGTTTCTCAATTACCATTCCGCCCACAGTATAAAACAAAAAGTGAACGTGGCAAACAATTTCATCCACCGCGTCAAAACATTCTCCACCAACATCGATTCCAACACAACACGCAACCTCATTTTCACTCAACTAAAATTGAATGATTATCCCCCCACAATGATCAACCGCCTCATCGACCGATCGAGAGAACGATCGATTAACACCACCAACAATGACGTCCTTGCCCTGCAAGAAAACGTCTATCGATCAATGGTGAACATCGGAAAGTTGACAGGAAACATTCAAAAATTCCTCAAAAAAGACTTTCCGAATGTCATCATCAGCTCGAAAAACGTAAAAACCGTGGGAAACATGCTGACGCCGGTGAAAGATGTTGCAGATAAAAACAGTAGATCCAACGTGATTTACAACATCCCATGCGCAGACTGCTCTGCGTGTTACATAGGCACAGAGTTGCTTAATATCAATCATATCAGCTGATGGCTGATGGTCTAAAACTATCAATATCACTTGCGAGCTATCAATATCACTTTGATTTGACAACCAACAGCAGTGATGCGACATCGCACTCTAGATCAAAATCACTGCAGAATGAGTGATTAGACTGGCCCAGCTTAGTATGGGAGAAAATTAAAGTTGTATAATTCCACGGGGCACCCTCAAGAATTATTTCTTAGAGTTAGAAGAAGACTTCCTGAAAGTTTCAGCTCATTTGGTCGTTCCATGAGCTGGCGCATTTGAATTGAAGTTAATATGGGATATTCTGCTCAAACATATGGGATTCAGCGAATCACCTAATGTTTGGACCAGGAAAATCGTTGATCGCGTTCAATTGCACCCAGAATGTCAAAAATTCTACTTGATACCATAGCAAACAATATTGTAGAAGGTTGTATCATGATTAAAATTGATAAAGTTGGTGTTTTAACTATTTGAAGTAGATTTGCTAGGCTCATGCTATACTGCTTTGTATTTCCTCAACATAGCCACTAAGTGAATCATAGCCACCTATGACGCTGAGCGAGCTGTTGCACAAGGCGCATGCTAATATGTGACTGAACGGGAGGCTGATCTGAGCCTAATTTTCAATAACTGAAATGTTAATGAAACGAGCTTAAATCTAGATACAACCTTCTGCAGTTATGTTCATTAGGGTATCGACTAGTGTATTTGTCGTTCTGGGCTTAATTGATCGCGATCAACTTGAATACAAAACGAAACAGTGACATTGGGTCAATTCTCAATATATTTGGAACGAATATTCCATACAAACTTTAAATTGAATGCGCCAGCTGGTGGAGCAACCAATCAAGTTGAAATTTTGTGAGTGCTTTTTTCTTACCCTAAGGCACATTTCTAGGGGGTGCCCCGTTGAGTTTTACAACATTTTTGTTTTAGGGCCAGTCTAGTGATCACGTGGTCATTATCCATGCTATTAATGTTTCTCAGTGACCAGCACATAGTTTCAATCTATCTGCAACATTGTCGAAAATATCGTACTGATAAATTGCCATTTTATTTGCTTAATTTAAAGCTAAACTTAACCCATCAGTGATATCCATAGTCTATCGCCATCACTGCACTGGTGATGGAGTAGACAGCATGAAGTTGATGTGATATAGAATGATCCGATTTGTATCGCAGTCGGCCTGTACAAATCAGCAAATTTTAAGCATTGATAGTGACATCGAGCAACTCTGCATAGGCATGACGACAAACAAGCTACACACGAGGATTACAAGTCACCGCTCCTGTTCCAACCGACTACAAAACATGTGGGAACAAGGCAAGACGACGGAGGACCTGGAGGTAGCGCAACTACGAGAAAGAACAGCGCTGCTAGATCATAGAGATGGTCGGGTCTCGGGTTTTCAAACCCGAAACCCGACCCGAACCCGAACCCGACGGGTTCGGGTCGGGTTCGGGTCTGAAAATTTAAAATTTTTCGGGTTCGTGTTCGGGTCGGGTTTGAAGGCTACAAAATTATCGGGTACGGGTCGGGTTCGGGTTTGAAAAAAGTCGGGTTTAGTCGGGTTTGAGTCGGGTTTGATGAGAATGGTGAACAGAGTTACAACCTAAAAGCTTCCCAATGCATCAGAAACGATGAATTTATAATCTTTTAAAACTCGGGTTCTATTCAGTTTTTTCTTAGAAATTTTTTTTCGGGTTTCGGGTCGGGTTCGGGTTTGAACAGCGAAAATTTTTTGGGTTCGGGTCGGGTCCGGGTATGCTTTTCAATTACAGTTTCGGGTTCGGGTCGGGTCCGGGTTTTAAGAAATAAAATAAGTCGGGTACGGGTCGGGTTCGGGTTTGAAAAATGTGAAACCCGACCATCTCTACAAGATCACTCGGCTGCAAACCAACACAACTTTGCATAGTTTTAAGAAACAGAATTTACCAATACTCGAAACATGCCACATTATAAATACACCTCACACAGTCAACAAGCGCACAGATACAGACAATTTAAGCAACACGTACGCTGGCGTACTACACACATTCAAGCACAATAGGTGTAGAAATGCTGTTCAGCAACAAACAATACAAACAGAATCGACACAACAAGAGTAAAAGTGGCGCCAAAACAGGCAACTGCGTTTTCAGTTCTGCAACTCGGATCATTTTCGAATTTCTACTCCCGTATAGTACCCGAACGGGGAATTGTAAGTATCCGGACGATATGAAAGTCCGCCTGCACATTTTGATCGCCTGGTAACTGATACTCTTGTTGTAGCGTTTTATGCTGTTGGACAAATGTTGCCTATGCTGTGGGCAAACGATAAAACGGAACACAGCTAGTGAGTACATCCAACATAATCAACACATAACACGACGTAATGTATCACTGTCCACAGATCCTTGAAAAAGGCACAATACATGTGTCCGAAACGTCGGATGTAAGCAAAAATCCGTTTTTGAGTTTTATTTAAGACTGAAAGCCGTAACCTCAAACATCAACATAACAGTCGTACCTCCAAGAAAGTTCACTTCAATGTCCAACCAAATTTAGGGAATTCCAAAGTTTGAAGTGATTCGGAAAAAAAATTGACTGTGAACACGCCATTTGAAGTTTATATGGAGATTACTATGGAAAACGCCAACCTTTTGTGTTCAGCCCTCTATCTCATCGTCATAATATTTTATGAAAAGGTGAACAAACTCTACACAAAGCCTTTCAGCTACAACTTTGCCGAAGACCACATTTCGATTAGACGTCAGGATAAATTGCTATTCATAATCATAAAGTGGGTTTGCATTTTGCATGCTCGGCAGGCAACAGTGGTGCTCTTGGCGAGTAGAATAGATCAAAGTAATCCAGGCTACTATGTTCTACAGCAAAAAAGCAGTGTTGCTCTGAAAGTAATTGATTGAGCATCTCAGCATAATTTAGACTTTGTTATCAATAATAGCAAATTATCCTTACGTCCAATCAAAATGTGGTCTTCGGCAAAGATGTTGCTGGGACGAATTCGCATGAGAAGAGTATATTCACTTTTTTGTAGATTATTTTTAGGGCTTAACACAAAAGGTTTTCCTTTTCCATAGTTATTTCCGTATAAACTTCAAATGGCGTGTGCACAGCCAAATTTCTTCCAAATCGCTTCAAATTATGGGAGAACGATTTATATCATAATTTACATCGTTTAAGCATAGGGGAGCAGAAACTTCAAAATTTGTATCAGTCTAAAGTGGGTACAGGAATGATCAACTTCTCCCCGCTGATCAACTACATCCCGAATTACGGTACTGAAATTCTTTTAGATTCAAAGATTGATATAGAATAGATTTTTATACAAAACGGTGTATTTTTCACTATGGCAACGACGGGCGATATGGCCAAAACCGGTGCTTCTACCCTACGACTTAATAAAAACATTGTAGCACCACATATATCAATTTACTTCCACAGTTTTCACTATTTTGCTAAGTAATTGAAGGTTTTGGAGTGAAATAATTTGCAAATTTCAATTAATTCCAAGTTAATTGGGTAAATTAGCTACGTCCCCATTCTTCGTCTGGGAATTCTATCAGTGTGGTGCATATGTTATTCATTAGTAAGTTACAGGTAACTGTGCGACAAAGACGCAATTCTGGCTATATTCAAATTAGCCATTCGAACACGAAGCAGTCATGTATAGTTGGAGCTGCCCTCATCGACCATGTCCGCTGCTCGTGTTGACTGTTTGCCAAACTCCCGGAGTTTCTCGATCTTGGGACATTTCCGGGACCCATTCGCCTTCCAGAAGCTTCTGGATCGCTGTATCGGTTTCATCCATTGGGACACGGAGTCCGCATTCACCTGGGTCAAGATACTTCTGCTGGTCTTCACCGGGACGTACTACACGCTGTCCTGTCTGTGTCTCACCCGGATCGATCCGGCTGAAGTACCACTGGACCACTTCTTCGGAATGTGGTTCCTGGTTGGTGGTGGGTGTTCTTGCTTCTCCCAGTGGTACGTCCTGGCCATCGAACGGCGTCACCTTGCCAAGGTCATCGGTTTTCTTACGAATCTACAGCAAAACGGAATCGATCATCCAACGAGAGTTCGTCAACGATCACGTATTGTGCTTTACTCCATCGTTCACTGGACCACGAATGTCAGCCAAACCGCAGTATGGGCCGTTACCTTGCTCTTCACAAGCTCTATCGCTCACGCCACAAGCAACTCATACTTGTAGATGTTGGCTTACACCTTCTTTCCGTTGGAGATCATGCTCATTGGAATGACCGCCAACGTATCGCAGATCAATACCTTCACCACACTGTTGGTGTTTGCGGTGGAGTTCGAGATACTAGGGGAAGACTTCCGTCAGGCGTTGGACAAGTGGAACGTGGTTGACATGAAGACCTGCGTTCGACGGCACCAGAAGTTGCTGGAGATGGTGATGCTGTTTCGGGATAAGCTCAAACTGTACCTTCTGCTGTCACTGCAGATCTACTTCTTTTCGATCACGTTTTGCTGCGTAATGCTGGTAATCCAACTGAAGACCGGAGACAATCAGATGTTCTACACGCTGATCAATCTTACAACCGCACTGCTATGTTTGCTACTGTTCGGACTGTTCTGCGACTATTTGGATCTGAAGGTGAGTTTTTGAAGGGCTACTGTATGACGTTATTGCTGCAGGACTTACATTTCAGGTGGCCGAAATAAGCGACCAAGTTTTCGACTCAAAATGGTCGGAGCGAATCTCACGGGATCGATCGATGAAGAGAAACCTGCTGATGATTCTGATGCGGTCTCAGAAGAAGATCAAGTTTACCTGTGGCGATATTTACGCCATGTCGATCGTTACCTGCATGAACGTGATCAACATGTGCTACTCGGCATTCACGCTGCTGATGAACATGGTTCAGGATTAAACCATCGAATGTGTTAAATGCGTGCTTGTTGAGAATAAAAATAGCCATCAAAACTTTAACCGCCAGATGGTTTACATAGTTATTCTACATCCCTGGGTAGATTTAAAAAAATCGTTAGTCGAAATTTTGAGTAATGCCCTTTTGAAGGCATAATCGTAAACATCGTTGATTTTTAATGAATTAACGGAATATTGCAACACCGGAAGCTATTTTAGAATGTTTCCAAATACAAACGATCATTCAATATTATGAAGAATTATCCTAATTACCTGCTTTTTTATATGGGCTCAAGGGCTATGATGCATTACGGATCGGAATTCATTTTGTATTTACTGGTTTTATGATCACAACATGTGAGGCCCAAATTGCCGTATATTCGTGCTTGTCGCACGACATACGAATGCAAAACATGTCAGTTGGTAAAAAATTATCTCAGTTGATAACTTTCAAAGTACTCATAAGAACTCTAATCTGAGATGTAGGCTCTGTCACAGTTAGGATGTAGCGCGAGAAAGAAGTAGAATAAGGAGATCTTAAATTCATTTCTTTTATTTAGTTAACATCTACACAGATAACACAGAATCAACAATTTCACGCCACAATACTCGGTTCGTGGCCGCATCTCTCCATCCTCGGTTCTGCCCCACGCTCGCCAAATCGATACGCACTTGATCTGCCCACCTAGCTCGCTGCGCTCCACGCCTTCTTGTACCAACTGGATCCGAAGCGAACACCATCTTTGCAGGATTGCTGTCCGGCATTCTTGCAACATGCCCTGCCCATCGTATCCTTCCAGCTTTGGCCTCCTTCTAGATACTGGGTTCGCCGTAGAGTTGGGCGAGCTCGTGGTTCATCATTCGCCGCCAAACACCGTTCTCCTGCACACCGCCGGAGATCGTCCTAAGCACCCGACGTTCGAAGACTCCAAGTGCTTGCAGGTCCTCCTCGAGCATCGTCCACGTTTCATGCCCGTAGAGGACTACCGGTTTTATGAGCGTTTTGTACATGGTAGATTTGGTGCGGGCGTGAATTTTTTTGACCGCAGCTTCTTCTGGAGGCCATAGTAGATCCGACTTCCACTGATGATGCGCCTCCGTATTTCACGGCTAACGTTATTGTCAGCCGTCAGCAAGGATCCAAGGTAGACGAACTCGTCAACCACCTCGAAAGAATCCCCATCTATCGTAACACTGCTACCTAGGCGAGCCCTGTCGCGCTCGGCCCCACAAGCTAGCATGGTTGGTAAATGGCTGCACATGGCGTACCATTGGTACCTCGCGTACCTGAAGGAATAAAATAGACCTCTCTGTGCGGTCCTTAGCCTCTTGCCCAGCAACTCCTATCCCTACCTCCTCGCGGTACTGGCCGGGGTACGAGTAACCTTAGGAAAGATCGGGTAACCAACCCCCGGTGGGAACTTTGGTCGTATGCTGACAGGGAAGGGGGGGTTTGCTTTTGCTTTTGCTTCTGCAAACCTTGAGCGTCTGTGCTCCATGTTAGGAGCGGCTCACAACAGCGTCTGTTCCCCATGTCAGTGGCGGCTGATCATCGTCCGAGTGCCAGAGAAGGATTCTAAGCTAAACTGTGCACTATGGTCCTCCGAAAATTTAGGGGGAATAATCCTCCGGAAATCTAGGGGGTTGGTGTCAGGCCCTGCAAGCCAGTCGTAAAAAAATCAAGCAACGAATAATCAACGAGAGAATACGAGATCTTAAGTTCATTCGTTTCAAATAATGAATTAAGATCCTTTTCATGAAATTTTTCTTTTTTTATTTTGAATCGAAAGGCCATGAGTGCGACACTTTAATCTCATAAGTACTTAAATCTGTTTTCGTAACTAATTACCATTCATGATATATGGCGTATTATAACAGTGGTTCCCAACCTTCTTAAAGCCGCCCCCCTCCTTCGATATTCTTGAAACATCTCGAGTACCACTTAACATTTACATTCATGGAAACAGATGTTATGAAAATTAAGAAGTTATCTATATCAAACTCAATCGGGGCAATGCAACTTGTACGCGACGCAACCCACTGCGTTCAGTACCGCCCCGACAAATTCGCTATCATCTAGCGATTCCTAAAACATTCGCTGACACCTAACTGACACCTCGTACCTTGCATACGTAAACCTATGTTTGACAAAACGACAGAAAGTTAGAAGACGAACACGTGAAAAGTTATTTCCATTGTTAAAATCCACTAAAATTTCTATTTTGTATCCTAAACTTATAAAATCGTAAGTAAAATGAATTGTTAAAACCTAAAGCCTGTCCACGATAAATTTCGGACACGGATGGCGGGTGTACCACAAAAAGTTCGAGAATTTTACAGAAAGAAGGATTAACATCCTTGTCAACTGTTTATTTTGTAGATATAACTCTTTTATTCTGAAATAAACAATTGTTTTTGTTGAATTATGAGTTACTTTTTTTTGCTGCCATTATTTGGGTGTCCGAAATTTAACGTGGACAGGCTTTATTGTGAACTAAAATAATTGAAAATCTACAGCACAACACAAAACATTGACAAATAAGCAGTTACAAACGACGGACAGTACACGAAGAAAATTAAAACTGTGAGTAACATAAAATTCTATTAAAATCATGCAATAATAAAGTGTTTTGTTGTAGCTTTAAGCTTACTCTGCTAAACAACGAATTTGTCTGGAGAGGTTTTCGAAACGTCCAATAGTCCGTCCCGTAACAATCTTAAAGAGTTTTAGACTCAACCATCCGGCTGATTGAATGGTAATTACCATCACAGGAACAGCGATATATGTCGAGCGACGCAGCTGCCGAAAGGTGTTGTACACTCTGTGAGCAGCCAACCCACAGCGGTCAGATGATCGAGTGTGTGAAATGCCACAATCGGTACCACAATTCGTGTGCCGGTGGTGAGGATGGTACGTCGGCTACGTCTAGCCCATACTACTGCGATCTGTGTAGGCCCAGAGACCCCACGCCGTCCGTCTCAATCTCCTCGGCTGCCTCTACCACAGCTAGCGCATGGGAGGCGAGGTTGCAGTTACAAATGCAACAGCTCGCGGAGGAAAAACTTCTTCAGGAGAGATTGATGGCCGAACGGGAAAAGGCAGAAAGGGAAATGTTACGGCTCGAACGAGAAAGGAACGAGAAGGCGATCGCCGACAAGATCGAGTTAGAGAAAGTGTTCATCACGCGTAAGTACGATTTGCTGCTTGCGCAAGTGGACGAGGGGGACGACAACAGGAGTGTGTGCAGTAGGCGAAGCAGTCTGAAAAGCGCCCAGAGAGTGCGCATATGGATTGATAACCAGCAGGTGACCCTGAATACCAAATCTGGGGAATGCATCTCCACTGGATTCACATCACAGCAGAGCAGTTCAGCAAACCAGTGAGACGGTACAGCAGTGCACAACCTAAACCCCTTTGAGCCACCGAAAACGATCGCAGCGAATGATATCAACGTACCCGAAAATCAAGCCGTCGCCGCCACAGTAACGAGCGGGTGGATGGATATGATTTCACCGTTCTCTAGCATGAATCTCGGACCAACCACGAGCGCCCCGGCACTGCTTCCAACGTGTCAGTCTACTCCCTTCGTGGCACCTACAACAACACATCCACAGGCTATCAATCAACACAATCGCACCTACTCGGTGCGGATCGACCCCGCCAACACAGCACTGGAAGTTGAACCAAGTTTGTATGTAGGTTCGGCTCCAATAAGTACACCGCGGAGACAAGTTAGAATAGCCGATACAAATGTAGGTAGTCCCGAGCAGAAGCGAAGTTCTGACCATCAAATCAAGATATTGATTTGATTGACATAAGAGATAAAAGATCTGAAGATAATATCTAAAATTTATTCCTGGAACTTCTAAGCCATATCAAAATTTGCTGTTTGCAGATCAAATGAATAGCTCGCTGATATTGGTTAGATCTTACAAAAGCTAAATATGATATGCTAATGATATTCTAGGAGTAAATTTTAGATATCATTTTCAGATCTTTTATCTCTTATATCTATCAAGTTAATATCACTTTTAGATGTCCATATCAAAATTAGCTATTGCTGAGCTTTTTTCACCTGCTCGGGGTTGGGCACGTGGAGATGTATTCTCACCTAGCACATCCATTTCAAACCGAAACAGGCAATTTTACGATGCTAACGTAGCAGTTAGCGTCTCTTCCCTAGTAGGCGACACTGGGTCAAATCAGTTTAGGGCCATGAGAGATATCGTAACAATTCCATCCGTTACACAAACGAATCAAAATCCAATTAGAACTGTGCACTCTAGCAGTGCCGCAATGCTTAGTGTCTCGAGTTATCAGGACCCAATATTCTCCCTCTCAATGGGTTCCTCCGCTCCCCAGTTTCCTCCCCTGTCAAACGTTCAATCGCTCGCGAGTAATGTGGCCGGTCCGAGTTCGGCAAGAGCTAGTCATGCTATCGGTGTTCCAACAGCAGTGAATCCCGGTGTTAGTGACAGAACAGTGTATTCTTCTCAATTTCGGAGCGACTGTTTCAACAGTGGTGCGATCTCGGTTCCCGGGATCAACTCTAGGGTGGACCACCTACGGCATCCTACACATCTTGCTCCATGGCCGTGTAGTTCCGGCGTCCAGAATAGAACTACGGACAACCCGTTCCGGTGGTAAGAGTCCACCAAACGGGGTAACCCCAATTCAAGGTGTGATGCGAAAAACCGTGCTGAGGAATGAATGGTCGAAGGGGTGAAAAAGATGTTCGGCCATTAACGGAGCCTGTGGGGCACCTGGGCACCCCTCACAGTATTTGTCCCTTACCGCGTTAATGCAGGGCTCTGGCGTGGTTGACCTCTTTTCCCGTGCTACTCGTGGGATCCAAAATGAGTACAAATTCAAACAACAATCAGATTAGTAGTGGTAGTGCAGGTAGTAGCAGTAGTAGGGAAGCGAACCCCTTCGCAAGAAGTGGGCTAGCTAGATCTCCGTTGAGGAGAGTAGAAGCAGGAGGAGGCAGCAGTGCACGTAGTGCCAGTGCTGGAACCCATATTTCATCCCCGGCTAACGCATCGGGTGAAGTTATGGATGGAGCGTGGTTGATGAGGGCCATCAATAAAAGTAGAGATGGGCTCTCTGCGATGGAAGTGGCTGCACAGCAGCTCGACTCCATAATTGACTTTGCGTCCTCGAAGTCTAACATCAGCAAGGACCTCAAGCAGGCCTTGCTTAGACTTCGTAAGTCAATGTTGGCGGCCAAGCAGAACCATGCTGAACCCATGGTGACTGTGGCTGCGGCAGAACCCGTGGAACTGAAGGTGCCGAAGTCTACCCAGACGGAACCCTTCGTTTTCGCGGGCAGCCCCAAAAGCGTGGAAGCGAATGCTTACAGCAAGCAATCGCAGAAGCGCGCGAGGCAGCCGTCAGGGGAGGAGCTACCCGGCGGCGCTCGTAAGGCCAGGCGGATACTGACCCCGAAAACCGGCAGAAGTGCCGGAAAATCGGACCCCAGCCAGGCGTCCCGGAAAGCCGAGAAGGGTGGGCCCGAAAAGGCTGGCCCCTCACGGAGTGATGGGAACAGGGGGTTGCGACCTTTGAGAGGTCCTCCATCACCACAGGTCAGGGCGGAGCAGGGGGGGGGACGCCCCCTGGACAACCGTAGTGAGGAAGAAGAAGAAGAAGAAACAGGAGAAACAGGAGCGCAGGGATACCAGACCTAAGAAAGGTAGGAGGGTAGGTGCCAAGCGCGAAAAGGGTGATGCGATCATCATCAAGACGGAAGAGTCCAAGTACTCGGAAGTCCTGAAGGCGATGCGCAGTGACGCGAAGCTTGCGGATCTAGGAGCCGACGTACGCAGTGTCAGACGCACTCGTACAGGTGAAATGATCCTCGAGCTTAAGCGCGACAAGGAGCGCAAGGGCGCCGCCTACAAAAGTTTGGCGGAAGAGGTCCTTGGCGCTGGTGTTGAAGTGAGGGCTCTGACGCAGTCAATGACTCTGAAGGTGATGAACCTTGACGAGATCACTAACGCAGAAGAGCTCGTCACGGCACTGCGGCAACAGTGCGAAGTGCAGGTGCCCACCACCGCCGTTCAGCTACGGAAAGGTCCGGCAGGTACTCAGGTGGCCTTAGTACACCTACCTGTGGCAGACGCAAATAAGTCCGCTAAGGTAGGTAAGATCAAGGTTGGTTGGTCAGTATGTTCACTGAACATACATGAGCAACCAGTGATCTGCTTTAGGTGCAGGGAACCTGGACACAAGTCCTGGGGCTGTAAAGGCCCTGATAGGACTAAGTTGTGCAGGCGTTGTGGTGAGGAAGGTCATAAGGCACTAGGCTGCAAGAACCCTCCCAAGTGCTTGATTTGTTCCGGCAAGTCCGTGAACAACAATCACCCAACGGGAGGCTCAAGGTGCCCGACCTTCAAACGAGCCATCAACGAAAAATCACAGTGCAGGTAACGCAGCTGAACCTGAACCACTGTGACGCAGCTCAGCAACTGCTGTACCAGTCAGTTGCTGAGTGGGGGACGGACATCGCCATCATATCGGACCCATACCGAGTACCCGCCGGCAACGGCAACTGGGTCGTGGATGGATCCGGAAAAATGGCGGCGATATGGACAACGGGTAAATACCCTGTCCAGCAGTTGGTGTCTACTACCTACGAGGGCTTCGTGATCGCCAAAGTAAACGGGGTCCTCTTCTGTAGCTGCTATGCGCCTCCGAGTTGGTCGACCGAGCGGTTCACGCAGATGCTGGACTGTATGACGACCGCGCTGACAGGGCGAAGGCCAGTTGTAATAGCGGGTGACTTCAATGCCTGGGCCGTGGAATGGGGAAGCCGTAACACGAACCAGCGAGGTCAAATCCTGCTAGAGGCACTGGCCGTGCTAGATGTCGATCTGGCTAATGTTGGTGCCAAAAGTACCTTCAGCCGTAACGGAGCGGAGTCGATTATCGACGTTACTTTTTGTAGTCCTGGCCTAACGAGTAGTTCGAACTGGAGGGTAGACGATGCCTACACTCACAGCGACCACCTGGCGGTTCGCTACAGTATCGACTACAACAACAGCAGGCAGCGGGTTGAGGAAGCGGCTAGGTCAAGGCCAAGCCCTCGTAGGTGGAAGACATCGTACTTCAATGATGAAGTACTTAGGGAGGCGCTCCGCCGTGAGCGTAACCTACTCGGCCTAAGCGGGGACGAACTGGTAGCGGTGCTTACGCGTGCATGTGATGCGACCATGCCTAGAAAAGTCCACCCTAGGAATGGGAGACCACCGACATACTGGTGGACTCAAGCTATTGCGAACCTGCGCCGTGCCTGCCTACGGGCCAGGAGACGGATGCAGCGAGCACGTACCGAGCAGGAGCGTGAAGAACGACGGGCGGTGTTCACCGCTGCCAAAGTCGCGCTGAAGTCTGAGATAAGGGCAAGCAAAAAGGCCTGCTTCGAGGGACTCTGTCAGAGTGCCAACGCGAACCCGTGGGGTGATGCCTACAGGATCGTAATGGCGAAGACAAGAGGTGCAATTGCTCCTACGGAGCAGTCTCCACAGATGCTGGAGGGGATCATCGAGGGGCTCTTCCCGCGCCACAACCCTAGCCCATGGCCTCCTTTTGTAGGACAGCCGGGGATTGGGGCTGGTGATGAGGATAGAGTAACTGATGAGGAACTTGTAGGGATTGCAAAATCCCTAAGCATGGGGAAGGCACCAGGTCCGGACGGAGTTCCAAACCTGGCCCTCAAAGTCGCAATCCTGGAGGCTCCCGGTATGTTCAGATCTGCTATGCAGATATGCCTGGACGAGGGAGTATTTCCAGATGCGTGGAAGAGGCAGAGCCTGGTACTATTGCCAAAGGCGGGGAAACCACCCGGTGACCCGTCGGCGTATAGACCAATATGCTTGATTGACACGGTGGGGAAAGTGCTCGAGAAGATCATCCTCAACAGACTGTCGAGGTACACCGAGGGTGTAAATGGTCTCTCAGGCAACCAGTTCGGCTTCCGGAAAGGGAGGTCCACTGTAGACGCTATTCTGACGGTTAAGAAAACCGCTGAGATAGCACTCCAGCGTAAGAGGAGGGGTATTCGCTACTGCGCAGTAGTGACTCTGGATGTAAGGAATGCATTTAATAGTGCCAGCTGGGCGGCTATTGCTGATGCGCTCCTGCGTCTGGGGATACCCGAGTACCTGTACAAGATTCTCGGAAGTTACTTCCAGAATCGGGTATTAGTCTATGACACAGAGGTGGGTCGGAAGTGCTTTCACATAACCTCAGGAGTCCCGCAAGGTTCCATCCTGGGTCCGGTGTTATGGAATGTCATGTACGACGAGGTGTTGAGATTAAAATTCCCGGCGGGTGTGGTCATCGTTGGCTTTGCCGACGATATTACGCTGGAGGTCTACGGTGAATCGATCGAAGAAGTGGAATTGACTGCAGCCCACTCGATCGCAATTGTGGAGGAGTGGATGAGCTCCAGGAAACTGGAATTGGCTCACCACAAAACGGAGGCTGTTGTTGTCAACAACCGAAAGTCGGTGCAGCAAGCGGTGATCAGTGTAGGCGACTGCACAATCACTTCGAAGCGCTCCGTCAAACACTTGGGGGTGATGATCGACGACAAGCTTACCTTCGGTAGCCATGTCGATTATGCCTGCAAGAGAGCCTCCACAGCTATTGTGGCACTGTCCCGGATGATGTCCAATAGCTCTGCGGTGTACGCCAGCAAGCGTAAGCTTCTGGCCAGTTGCGCCTCGTCCATACTGAGGTATGGTGGCCCGGCTTGGGGCACGGCTTTGAGTACCGATAGCTACCGTAGCAAGCTAGAGAGTACTTATAGGCTAATGTGCCTGAGGGTTGCGAGCGCGTACCGTACCGTGTCACACGATGCACTTTGTGTCATCACCGGTATGATGCCTATTGGTATCCTTATCATGGAAGACATAGAGTGCTTCGAAATGCGCGGCACAAGAGGCATACGCAGGACTGCCAGACTGGCCTCCATGGTCAAATGGCAGCGTGCGTGGGACAGTTCCACCAAGGGAGTGTGGACTCACAGGTTGATTCCGAGGTTAGATATCTGGGTCAATAGGCGCCATGGGGAACTAACATTCCACCTAACACAGGTCCTTTCGGGTCATGGATGCTTTAGACAATATCTACACCGTTTCGGTCATGCGGGTTCTCCCGAATGTCCAGTTTGTGCAGGTTTAGAGGAAACGGCGGAACACGTTTTGTTCGTGTGCCCGCGTTTCCGCACAATGCGTGACCGCATGTTTGCCACATGCGGTCGGGACACGACTCCGGACAATTTGGTCCAGAGGATGTGTGAAGACGAGTTTGGCTGGAATGCCGTTTCATCGGCTATCACCCACATCGTCTCGGAACTGCAAAGGAGGTGGCGAGTGGACTCGAGGAGTGGCTAGTGCAGACGCTAAACAACAGGTGGTCCAAGGGTTCGCAGTCGGCTACGTAGGTCATACCGGTGCCCTACGGTCGAAATCGACCCTTACAGCGATTAAGTGGCCGCGGGGAGAACATCCTGGTAGCGCTGCTGTCGTGGCGCCGGCCTACTGGGTGGATACGAGCCTCTGGTTGTTCGGGGCAGGTGGAGGCCCCTTCGTCAGCAATCCCAGCTGGTGCTAGCTGATAGGGCCTGAGCCTTCAGTAGGTCAAATTGCGAAGCCCGCAGTATCAGTTCTTGATACCTGCGGTGCAGCTGGGCGCGGGCGAAGGGTTTGGCGGCAATGGAAATGGTTTAGTGGGTCGGGGGTGTAGTCCTGTTTACTGCTTGTACGTAGTAAATGGTCCCCAACCCCACACTCCCGGACCTCGGTCCGGAGTCTGTTGAGCAGATTATCCCCCCATTGCTTAGAAGGAAAAAAAAAAAAAAAAAAAAAAAAAAAAAAAAAAAAAAAAAAAAAAAAAAAAAAAAAAAAACATCTTGCTCCAGTGGTTAGTTCAGCATCAGTGCATCCTGCGGGGATGAACGCACCATCAGGAGTTTTCCCATCCGCTGGTAACTCCACACCGATGCACAGCTACTTCAATCCACCATTTTAACAGAGAGAAATCATTGGTGCTGCACATCCTGTATCGTCATCAAGTTTCGACGCTCAACTACTCAACGCTCCTACCGCTCAGCAACTGGCAGCCCGCCACGTTGTCCCGAAAGAACTTCCGGCCTTTTCGGGAAATCCTGCAGAATGGCCATTATTTTGGAGCAGTTATGAAACGTCAACGAGAATCTGTGGGTACAGTGATTCGGAGAACTTCATGAGGCTTCAACGTTGCTTGAAGGGAGAAGCGAGGAAGGCGGTCAGCTGTTTCTTGCTTCATCCGCTGAACGTTCCGGAGATCCTGCGCACGCTTAGCACTCTATACGGACGACCAGAGGCCATCATTGGGACATTGCTAGCAGAGGTACGAGCAACACCGGCACCGCGATCCGATAGGTTGGAAAGCATTATCAATTTCGGATTAGCAGTGCGGAATCTCTGTGCTCACCTGATTGCGACTGGCCAAGAGTTGCACTTAGGAAACCCAATGTTAACCAACGAGCTGGTCGACAAACTTCCAGCAAACATCAAGCTAGACTGGGCGTTGTACACGCAGCGGGTGGCGAGAGCAGATTTACGAGCTTTTTCGGACTATATGAACGTCATCGTCGATGCAGCGAGTCGAGTAACGCCGGTTATGGAGAAATCGAAGGGGAGAGCCGTTATCAACGCGCATTCTTCGGAAAGCTACGCCAGTAAGAGCCATGGAGAATACAAGTCCACGATGATGAAAACGGAGTGCGATAAACCATCAGTGGGGGCTAGCGACAAGCCCTGTATGGTTTGCAAGATAAGCGGACACAAGCCACATCGTTCAAATCCAAAACGCTGGAGAATCGGTGGAAGATTGTACAGGAACTTCACCTTTGCAGAAGATGTCTCTACCCACACGGAAAGTGGCCCTGCAAGGCGTCAGTGTGCGGCGCAGGAGGTTGTCAGCAACGGCACCATAAGCTACTTCATCCCGTCAACCCGAAGCAAGAGCAAGATTGTGCTCCATCTTCAAGCGCTGTAACAGGAGTGGTTACTGTTCATCAACATCTCCACAACAAAGTTTTGTTCCGAATTATACCGGTCATGCTACACGCCAATGGCAGGTCTGTCCAAACATTTGCCTTCCTTGATGGAGGGTCAGACTCAACATTAGTCGAGAAATCACTAATTGAACAACTCGGCGTGGAAGGACCTGTATCTCCGTTGTGCATGCAATGGACGAATGGAGTGAAACGAACCGAAGAAGATTCCAGGAAAGTTCAGCTCATCATTTCCGGAGTAGGACAAAGCAAGCAGTTTCAGTTGAAAGGCGTGCAAACAGTGGAGAGTCTTGACCTACCAAAACAATCGGTCCATTTCAAGGAATTGGAAAGTCGTTTTGCTCATCTGCGTGGATTACCCGTTAGGAGTTACAGCGATGGAGTTCCCGGTATTCTAATCGGGCTGGATAACACTAAAGTAAAGACTTCCCTGAAGCAACGAGAAGGAAAGGCAAACGAACCTGTAGCCACCAAAACCAGGCTAGGATGGGTCGTGTTTGGCCGATCAGGAACCATGGAGCCAGATCCATCGCATCGAGTACTCCACGTGTGCACCCGTTCCCACGACGACGATCTCAACGAGCTGGTAAAGCAGTTATTCACGACGGAAAGCGTAGGAGTATCTGCATCGACCCTAACGGAGTCGGAGGACGATCGACGAGCACGAGAAATACTTGAGGCGACGACGATTCGGACTCCCTCTGGAAGATACCAAACGGGACTGCTCTGGAAGTTGGACGAAGTCAAATTTCCGAACAGTCGGCCAATGGCTGAGCGGCGTCTCCAATGCCTCGAACACCGTCTCTCAAAGTCACCCGATCTTTACGAAAAAGTAAGGCAGCAGATGTCTGAATATCAGGTGAAAGGTTACGCGCATCAAGCTACACCAAGGAAGCTGGAAGAATCGGATCCTAAACGCGTGTGGTGCCTACCACTAGGCATCGTTGTAAACCCTCGGAAGCTCGATAAACTACGTGTCGTGTGGGATGCGGCCGCCGCCGTACAAGGAGTCTCGTTCAATTCGGTACTTCTGAAAGGACCGGATATGCTTGTGCCGTTACAAACTGTACTTTCGCGTTATCGACAGAAGGAGATAGCCGTCAGCGCCGATATTATGGAAATGTTCCGTCAGGTGCAGATAAGACCGAAAGACCGACAAGCCCAGAGGTTCCTATGGCGGGACAGTCCAGCGGAAGCTACGAAGGTTTTCGTGATGGAAGTGGCAATCTTTGGTTCAACTTGCTCGCCGTGTTCCACGCAGTATGCGAAGAATATCAACGCCGACGAAAGTTCCCGAGAGCAGCGGTCGCCATCAAAGATAACACCTACGTCGATGACTATCTCGATAGCGTCGACACTGTCGACGAAGCGGTTCAACTGGCTTTAGATGTGAAAACCGTGCACGAACGAGGAGGGTTCCAGATACGGCATTGGATGTCGAACTCCCCAGAAGTATTAGGGCGTATCGGAGAACAGAGCACTCAAGCGGTTAAAAGTTTCGTGATGGACAAAGACAGTCAGCAAGAACGTATTCTGGGAATGGTCTGTTTGCCTAACGAGGACATGTTCTCCTACACGACAACTTTCTGAAGCGATTTGGAGCGCCTCTTCGACGTAGCTGTTGTTCCTACTAAACGAGAAGTTTTGAGGCTAGTGATGAGCCTGTTTGACCCTCTGGGACTCATTGCATCGTTTGTGGTAGAAGGAAAGGTCATCATTCAGGAAATTTGGAGAGCGAATGTTGGCTGGGACGAACGAATTCCTGCCGAAATGCTTCCTCGATGGCAACAGTAGTTGGAGGTGTTACGATTGCTGGACAAAGTAAGGATACCACGGTGTTACTTCCCGGGATACAGCAAGGAAGCATACGAATCTCTGGAGCTACATATCTTTGTCGACGCTAGCGAGAGCGCTTTCGCGGCTGTCGCCTACTTCAGGATCGTTGACAAAGGGGAGGTTCGATGCAGCTTGGTGGGAGCGAAGACCAAAGTAGCACCGTTAAAACTGCTCTCTATTCCTCACTTGGAGCTTCAAGCGGCAACGATTAGGACGCGGCTAATGAAGACCATCGTGGACAACCATACCATTCCAGTGAAGCGCAGAGTAATGTGGAGCGATTCCAGGACTGTGCTCGCATGGCTCCGTTCCGATCAAAGGCGATATCGTCAGTTCGTGGCATTCCGTGTTACGGAGATACTGGAGGAAACAAGCATAGCTGACTGGAGATGGGTGCCATCGAAACAGAATGTGGCGGATGAGGCCACGAAATGGGGTAAAAGTCCCAACTACTTGGAGAGCTGCAGGTGGTTCAACGGTCCTGCATTCTTAAACGAGGACGAGAGTCAGTGGCCCAAGGAGGAAACCACATCGGAGCAGTGTACGACCGAAGAGCTGAGGAGTGTACATGTTCATGTGCAGACCTTGGCTGAACCTGTAATTCAGTTCCAACGATTTTCGAAATGAGAGAGACTTGTCAGAGCTGTTGCTTACGTGCGCCGTTTCTACAACAATTGCTTATGGAAAAGGGCCGGCTCTGCGAGAAAAGGGGATACGCTCTCCAGTGAGGAGCTGAATCTTGCCGAGTACTCGGTCTGGAAGATGGTGCAGGCGGAAGTGTTTCAGGAGGAGTTTGCGCTTCTACAAAAAAATCGAATCGTTCCCGAGAGTCAACAGAAGCCTGTGGAGAAAAGCAGCAAAATCTACAAGCTATCACCGTTTCTGGGCGAAGGAGATATCATCCGGAAGAACAGCCGGATTTCAGCGTCACCGCATGTTTCATACGAGACGAAGTTTCCGGTTATCGTGCCCAAAGACCACCATGCAACGCACCTTCTGGTAAACTGGTACCACCGGAAATATGGCCACGCAAATGGAGAAACGGTCGTCAATGAAATGCGACAAAGATACCATATCCCGAAGCTTAGGGTCGTCGTAAGGAAGACTACGAAATTCTGCGTTTGGTGCTCTGTATACCGAGTTGTACCCCAGGTACCAAAAATGGGTCCACTGCCATTGGCGCGGCTTACGCCCTACGTGAGAGCGTTCACCTTCGTAGGACTGGACTATTTCGGACCACTGAATGTTCGCGTGGGACGGGCAAGCGTCAAACGATGGGTAGCTCTGTTTACCTGCCTGACTACCAGGGCAGTACATTTGGAGATAGCTGCTTCGTTATCAACGGACTCGTGCAAACAGGCTATCCGGAGATTCATCGCACGAAGAGGAGCTCCACAGGAGGTTTATTCGGACCAGGGGACGAACTTCCAGGGAGTCAGCAGTGAACTGTCGAAACAAATACGATCAATCAATGCAACACTGGCTTCCACCTTTACCAACTACAGGACCCAGTGGAAGTTCAATCCATCGTACGCTCCTCACATGGGGGGTGTATGGGAGCGACTAGTTGGCTCCGTTAAGAGACGACTGAGTTGTCTGCTGACAGACAGAAATCCCGACGATGAAGCTTTGTCTACAGTTCTTGCAGAAGTCGAATCCCTGGTGAACTCACGCCCACTGACCTACCTACCCTTGGAGAGCGAAGAGCACGAAGCCTTAACACCCAACCACTTTCTGCTCCTGAGCTCCAGTGGGGTGGTCCAACCAACTACGAAGCCTACGGATGAATCAGCGGCCCTTCGTTCCAGCTGGAATGCTATCCAGGTTATGCTGGACAACTTCTGGAGACGCTGGCTCAAGGAGTATCTCCTGATCATGTCACCTCAATCGAAATGGTTCGGAGAGTTGCGGAACGTTCAAGTGGGAGATTTGGTGATGATAGCCAGCGAAAAGGAGAGAAACAGCTGGACGCGAGGACGAATCCAGCGAGTTTATCCAGGAAAGGACGGACGAGTTAGGCGAGTAGACGTGCAGACTACGATGGGAGTTCACCAACGCCCGGTATCCAAGTTGGCTATACTGAACGTCACTGGAGATCCTGGTATAGCTGAAGATTCTGACAGCAATACGGGGAGGGGTATGTACGCGACGCAACCCACTGCGTTCAGTACCGCCCCGACAAATTCGCTATCATCTAGCGATTCCTAAAACATTCGCTGACACCTAACTGACACCTCGTACCTTGCATACGTAAACCTATGTTTGACAAAACGACAGAAAGTTAGAAGACGAACACGTGAAAAGTTATTTCCATTGTTAAAATCCACTAAAATTTCTATTTTGTATCCTAAACTTATAAAATCGTAAGTAAAATGAATTGTTAAAACCTATTGTGAACTAAAATAATTGAAAATCTACAGCACAACACAAAACATTGACAAATAAGCAGTTAAAAACGACGGACAGTACACGAAGAAAATTAAAACTGTGAGTAACATAAAATTCTATTAAAATCATGCAATAATAAAGTGTTTTGTTGTAGCTTTAAGCTTACTCTGCTAAACAACGAGTTTGTCTGGAGAGGTTTTCGAAACGTCCAATAGTCCGTCCCGTAACACAACTCAAAAATACAATCAAATTGAGTTTACTAATCATCCATACATCCACCAAGTATTCCACCAAGCAATCAAAAATATTTAGCAAAGATCCATCTTACCCGATTAGAAAATAGCTAATTGCTCGTGTGTACAAGGGATGTACAAATTTTGAGTAAAATTATGAAAAAACATCTACTTGCTCAGGTGGGTTTCGAAACTTGCTAGACACGCGTTTAACCAACTGAGCCATCAACTGAGGCACAGTATGACTGAAAATTTTGAATCCAAGTCCACTATGGGTCGGGTCAAAATCCAACACAAAATCTTGCAGTCTAACTTTTAGGATTGCCCTTTACGGAGACGAATTGTCGAGGCTTGGATGAAGCAGATGAACGGTTACGTTTTACATTCCCGGTGTTCCCTAGGCAGAATCTCCTACAATGCTCATTTTTTTATCGCTTGCTTAAGAATCATTCCCATCAGGTTCATTATATACATCTTTTAATTTCGAATGGATTTACCCAACGAAGCTCGTCTGCCGATGTTGTAGCAGGCAGTTTCAACTCCTTAAAATTGTCTTCTTGTGGATAACCGTTCTAATTATTTCAAATCATATAGAAAACCCCCTGCCGCTGCAGGCAATTCCTATTCCGATCTACTTCTAAAAAAATATCTCCCACAATTGTAGTCCAAGATGGTGAAAAAAATACTAATAAAATTGATGTCGGATTACGTTTCTCTAATGGATCCAAAAATTATTTGTTTAATATTGGAATGCTCGTTCTTTGAATGGCAAAGAGAATAAGTTGTTTAATTTTCTTACTGCTTACACATTATTAAAAGAAAATATTTGTGGCAAAATTTGTGAACGTTTGAAAATTGATTTTAATTTTGGAAGTGTAAATCTAAAACACCCTCTCCACCAGTTAACTCTCTCTTACTTGATATTCCGTATCTCGATATCGAGTTAGAGAACCATAGCAAAAGTTGGTTTTCATGGCCAACTCGATGGTCTCGATGGATCGCCATTGCACTGGTTTTGTGTTCTATAACTCGATACCTCCCTAACTCGATGGTCCCTTCAATAGCGAGTTATGGAGAGTTGACTATATTACCGAAAGAAGGGAAAATTGTAATTGATATAATATTTTTTCCATCATATCTCGAAAGGAAATCACGTGTTTGTTAAAATATAATTTATGTTGAAATATTAGCAGGTTTTATGATAATGATAATTTTAACAGCAGGGCTTGTGCGAATTAATAAAACAGCAAAATATAAAAATGTTCAACATTTAGCTTTACTACATTTTATCTTATAATAGTATAAATATAAATTAATAGGGGCGGGCGACGAGGGCAGGATTAAACATATTTCTCGTCGTTCGCGTACCACGGTAGAATAGTACATATCGCGGATCGGCGTTCAATTTTTTTATCGGGAAATATTGCGAATCCGGTTAGGCGCATTAATTTCAAATTATATATTTATCGATTACCAAAACGAATCCTTTACCAAAACCTTTTCCATATCCAAACTCCCTGTGTCTACTTGTGGATGTGCAGAGGACTCCTCGGCTTTCATAAAGCAAGTAACACATAGACATTTCCCTCCCATCCCCAAATTGACCCTCATTCGGAAGCAGCCGGCGCCGTTATTGTTTGTTATAATAATGAGAGCACCAGTACTTACACATTGAGGATGTTACTGATCCCGAGTAGTGTCTGTTGGTTCCCTGTGTACAGCTGTTCTTGCAATAACGGAGTAGCATCTGCGGGCGGTCAATCATGCTTTTGCTAATGCTCATATTTTAATATTGATGATTTGCAAAATAAATTGGATTCACAAATTTGGGCATATCTCTAACTATTGGTTGGAAAATGGCTGCACATGGCGTACCATTGGCACCTCGCGTACCTGAAGGATTAAAATAAACCCCTCTGTGAGGTCCTTAGCATCCTGCCCAGCAACTTCTATCCCTACCTCCTCGCGGTACTGGCCGGGATACGCGAGCAACTTTAGGAAAGATCGGGTAACCAACCCCGGTAGGAACTCTGGTCGTATGCTGACAGGGAAGTGAGGAGGGGGGGTTCTTCTGCAAACTTTGAGCTTCTGTTCCCTATGTCAGGGGTGGCTGATCATCGTTCAAGTGTTAGAGAAGGACTCTGAGCTATATTGTTAGACCGAATATTGTTTAGTTCGGGGCCTTCCGGCTGACGAACGAGAACGGCTTACAACTGATTGATTTCATACCTACTGCCTTATGTAACACTCAGAGATCAGCAGAGCAAACAGCAAGTCGATCATGTTTTGATTGATGGACGGCAATTCTCCAACATTATCGACGTCAGGACCTATCTTCGACCACTTCCTGGTAAAACTGCGCTCAACAATTTCCGTCTTTAACAACATACGGTACTGACGCTCACCTCAATATGGCCTTGAGCGGTTGAGGCAGTTGGATGTTACCATAGCATACGCCCAGTATCGCGAACAAACGTTGCCGGGATAGGATTCGCTCGCCGTCTGCTGGAGTAGCATAAAGGCAGCCATCAACGTCGCAGGCGAGGACATTGTCTGAGTCGACGGAATGACTGGTTCGACGAGGAGTGTAGGAGTATTATAGACAGAAGCGGAAGCAGCAGATCCGTTTGTTCCTGGAAAAAAGTGCAGTTCTATCAAAGAAGTTCTATCAAATACCCTACGCATCACGCAGAGGCTTCGTGCCGCAAGCCAAAATGTGCAGGGATAGAGTTGGGATCATTTTTTTTGACGCACGCGAGTTGTTCGAAAGGTGGAAGCAGCTCTACGAAGAACACTTGAAAGGCGTTGATAGCACAAGCACGGAGATTCAAGGCAGCGAGAGAAATGACTACGTCGGTATGTTGAACATTAGCAACCAACCAGCTCTCACTTTAAGAGGAGCTAAGAATACCGTTAAACAGCTCAAGAATGACATGGCCACTGGGAAGGATCGTGTCGCCGGGAATATCAGTTCTTTACGCATCACAATTGAATTGAAAGTGGCATACGGCAGTATCGATCACATAACTCGATATTGAAGGGACCATCGAGTAAGGGACGAATTAAATATTACGTTACGCAAAATTTGTCACTTTCAGTCTGAAGTTTCAGACCCCCTCCCACCCCCATGTAACAAGTTTTGCAAATAAAGAGACCCCCCCCCTTCTCCCTAGTGCGTAACGTAATATTTGAACGATCCTTAAGGGTGCTAACTGCTTATAGAACACAAAATCCGTACAAATGCGTTCCAAGAGACCATCGAGGTAGCCATGAAAACCGTTTTTTCTATGGTTCTCTAACTCGATATCGAGATACGAAATATCGAGTAAGGCAGAGTTGACTGTGTATGCTGGTGGGCGAAGCCAAAAGCGACAATCCAATTACCTCGGATTCTTGCTGACGGCGGACGACAATGCTAGCCGTGTAATACAAAGGCGTATCATCTGTAAAAGTCGTGCCTACTATGGGCTCCAGAAAAACCTACGGTCAAAAAAAATTCGTCCCACACCAAATGCACTATTTACACAACGCTGTACATGAAACATAAAACGTGGAGGATACCCGGAGAAGACCTGTCAGCACTCGGAGTTTTCTAATGTCGAGTGCTTAGGACGATCTTTGGCGGTGTGTAGGAAAATGGTGTGTGGTGCCGAAGGATAAATCACAAGCTCGCAATGACTCTACGGCGAACCTAGAATCCCGAAGGTAGCAAAAGCTGGAAGAATGCGTTGGGCGGGACATGTTGTAAGACTACCCGACAACAACACTGCAATATGGCAGGTTGCTACAAGGAAGCGAGGAGCATAGCGGCACAATGAACTGACTAGGTGCTGCAAGATCTGGCGAGTATGGGCCACAGTCGAGGAGGGAAGGAGGCAGCTGCGAACCGAGTTGTACGGCGCGGAGTTGTTGACGCGATATTATTGCAATTACAATGTAATACATATCAATAAATAAATGACTTTGAATATTTCATAAATGTTTAAATTTGTTCTTCTATGCCAAATATAAAACCAAATAATTGGATCATATCGACCAGTTCCGAATCATGCTGAGTAATATCGTAAATGCCGAATAGCATAGCTTTAAAAGCTGATAGCTCGTCTCCAAAGACATATCTAACACACTGCCACACGAGAATCGGATCCGGTTTTGTGCCCTCATCATTACAATCAGTAGATTTTTCCTCGTAAAGCGATAATCCAAAGCGTTGTCTTCCCGGTAGATGAAATTACTCGGCCAATCCGAATTGTAAACTTGACGTCCCACGTCCGATGCCTAGAAAGCAAAAGTTAATTCTTATCAAATGTGTCAATCTCTTTGTGGATCCTTACCTTAACTTCCAGTCGATCGCACACCCATCCAAATAGGATCAAACATACTATCGACACCACCCCGGTCAATATCGTGAACAGGCTTCGACTTCCACCGTTCCCAGTCAGTTGAATAACCATTACGAAGCAAGCGTACGTTATCAGAAAGAAATAGATTTCCAATGTCAGCATCAGATACATCCGGAGCTTGTCCCGAAACACCAACGCATTCGCCAGTAGTCGCCGATGACGACGAACACACTCCCGGAGTTCGCCAACATTCCAGCAATCGATCGCCTGGCGAAAATCATCTGCCAATATCTCGAACTCCACCGTGAACACCAGCAGCGTGTTGAACGTCATGACTTGGGTGATGTCACTCATCTGTCCCAGCATTACGATGATCGGAGGATACAGCCAGGAGGCCAGCACTTTGACAACCGCGAACTGTGAAGCTTGCTGGATAGGGCTAGTGTGCTTCAGTGTTAACGCCCAGTACACCGCTTGGCCAACGTTCTGCGCCCAGTAGAGCACCACAAAGACCAAGATCCGGGGTCTGGAGCGTACTCGCATTGGGTGATGTCTATCGCGCCGTTGCAAATCTGTGAGGAATCTGATCACTTCCCGTAGTTTATGCCGTCCATGTGCCAACACTAACCACTGCGTAAAGCAGGATCCGCCTGCTCCGAACAGGAACCACATACCGAAGTAGAAATCGATCGGAACCGTTGTGGGATCGATCATGGGAATCGACAGAACGGCTATTGTTAGATAGAGGAAAGTAAGGAAGATCGCCAGCAGTTTGATGCGGGTTGATAGAGTGCGTAAGTTCCAATGTAGGAAGCCAACGTAACGGTCTATGGTTCGGTGGAATAGTAATGGATCTTCGATACGAGACAGTTTGAGTGAAATCCATTGCGTTAGGTTTGGCATGGCGCCAGGAATTTACTGGCGAGATTGTGACGGTGGTATTCGAAACTTTTGCGTGTGAGGTAGGTTTCTAATTGGATCATTTTGGAAAGTTTCAAATACGTTCGCATGACATTAATTGACTCGCGTAAAGGGGAGTTTGCTACTGAATTAACCTGTGATTAAGATTTTTAAACAATTATGTTTCGTAGGAACAATTTTAAACACGCTATGTGTAGCTAATAGTCAGTGGTAATCAAATGTGGCCAGATCAGAAACTCCACTCACCAACGTCGCCAGAAGTTATCCAATGTGTGCTGGATTCCAGCTGTTTTTCAATGCCATTCCTTAGTTACTAAGGCTTAGTACGTTGGACACTTCTCCGGCTCTCGCACACTATTCGAACTTTATAGTAGAAAATAATTCGCATTCGATGATTCATCTTCACCTCTTTCCAGCTGGATAGATTTGGGCAGTTGGGAATAACCACTCTTAACACCATTTAGGAAAAATTTACGTGAATTGCCGTAATAGAAAAAAAGTTAAAACTTAATGTTCAAGCAGCTGATTCTCAGCCTCCTGTGAACCGATTTTTGATTTTTTTTTTCTATGAATCTCTTGGAGAGATTCTCTTGAGATCTCTTGGAGAGATTCGCTTAAAATCTTTCGAAGAGCTCTTTCGGAAACTTTCGGAGAGATTCTCTTGGAATCTCTCTGGGAGATTATTTTAGAATCTCTCAAAAAGATTCTTTTGGAATCTCTCAGAGAGATTCTCATGGATAGATTGTCTTGGAATTTTTCAGAGAGATGCTGTGAAAGAATTTCTTTTGCGATCTCTCGGAGAATTTCTTTTGGAATCTCTCAGGAAGATTCTCTTGGAATCTCTCGGAAATATTCTCTTGAAATCTTTTGAAGACATTTTCTTGAAATTTTTTGGAGATATTCTCATGGAACCTCTAGGAGAGATCATCTTAGAATCTCTCGGATTCTTTTGGAATTTCCAGGAGTATTGTTTTGGAATATCTCAGAGAGATAATTTTAAGAGTCCCACGGTAAGATTCTTTTAAGATCTATCAAAAATATATTCTTAGAATCTCTCGGTGAGATTCTCTTGGAATCTCTCAGAAAGAATCTTTTGGAATCGCTTGGAGAGATTCTCTTGAAGTCTCTCAGAGAAATTCTTTTGGAATATCTTGGAAAGATTCTCTTGGATTCTTTCTGAGGAATTCACTTGAAATCTCTCGGAGGGATTCTTCTAAAATCTCTCATAAGGATTCTCCTGGAACCTATCGGGGATATACTTTTGGAATTTATAGGAGAGATGGTTTTCAAATCTCTCGGAATGATTATTTTGGCATCTCTCGGAGAGATTCTCTTGGAATCTTACGGAGAGATTCTCTTGTAGTCTCTCAAAAAAATCCTCTTGGAATCTCTTGGAGATCTTCTTCTTTCTGGCATTACGTCCCCACTAGGACAGAGCCTGCTTCTCAGCTTAGTGTTCTTATGAGCACTTCCACAGTTATTAACTGAGAGCTTACAATGCCAATGACCTTTTTCGCATGCGTATATCGTGTGGCAGGTACGATAATACTTTATGCCCTGGGAACTCGAGAAAATTTCCAACCCGAAAAGATCCTCGACCGGTGGGATTCGAACCCACGACCCTCAGCTTGGTCTTGCTGAATAGCTGCGCGTTCACCGCTACGGCTATCTGGGCCCCACATCTCTTGGAGATATTTTCTTGGAATATTTTGGAGAGATTGTTTTGTTCTATTCATAGAGATCTCTTGGAATCTCGTTGAGGGATTCTATTGGAATCTCTTGAAGTGATTCTATTGGAATCTCTTGGAGTGATTCACTTGGAATCTCTTGCATCGATTCTCTTTAAATATCTGG
This sequence comes from Aedes aegypti, assembly GCF_002204515.2. Classification (NCBI taxonomy): domain Eukaryota; kingdom Metazoa; phylum Arthropoda; class Insecta; order Diptera; family Culicidae; genus Aedes; species Aedes aegypti. The sequence goes on along the minus strand of NC_035107.1, from coordinate 225,797,699 downwards.
GAACGATTCTCTTGAAATCTCTTGGAGAGATTCTCTTGCGATCTCTTCACGCTAAACTTGTCACGCTCAGAAATGAGTGCCGAGTACACAAAACCAGCCTCTCTTCATGCAGCACAGATTCTGTGCCCAGGGGGCTGTAAACAGTTTTGCGCAAACGGTGGTAAACAAACCGAATGAGTGAAATGTGCACAGAGGAGGAACGCTTGGAATGCGGAATTCGCTTCCAGTTTTGTTTTGCTTCTGAAAACATTAAAAACAAACATTCAAATTTTTAAGTTTTCAGTGATTTTTTCATTCGAATAGCCGAAGCGGAAGCAAATGGGGAAAAAACTTCCACATTTGCGACCATCTTCCGGCTTTTCGCCTGAAAAAATCACAGAAAACTCCCCATCATACCAACGGCCAACTGTTTGCTGCCGCGCGGGAGAGATTGACAATTCCATTTCCATCGATCCCCGCACAGCCGAAGGCCAACACATCGGCTACACACAGCATGAATGCAACTTACACAGAATTTTCACTCAGCCAGAGAGTCCTGCATTGGTTGCCTCATTCTGTGTAGTTTTTACACATGCGCTGCGTTGAGCAGGCTTAGCGTGTTGGGAAGATTCGCTTGAAATCTCTCGGAGAGATTTTACTGGAATATTTCGGAGAGTTCTTATGGAATCTTTCGGAGAGATTCTCTTTAGGAGAGTTGTAATCTCTCGGAAAGATTCTCATGGCATGTCTCAGAGAGATTTTCTTGGAATTTCTCGGAACGCACTCTTGGCATCTTTTAGATGGGTTGTCTTGGAATCTCTTGGAGAGATGCTCTTGAAGAGTTTCCTTTGGAATCTTTCGGAGAATTTCTCTCGGAATCTCTCAGGAAGATTCTCTTGGAATCTTGCGGAAAGATTCTTTTGGAATCCTTCGGAGACATCTCTTGAAATCTCTTGGAGATATTCCCATGGAAACTCTAAGAGAGATCAGCTTTAAATCTTTCGGAGAGATTCTCTTGGAATATCTTGAAGAGATTTTTATGGATTTTTTGAAGAAATTCTCTTAGAATCTCTCAGAAAGATACTCTTGTAAACTCTCGGAGAGATTCTCTTAGAAACCTTAGGAAAGATTCTCTTAGGATCTCTAGGAGAGATCTCTAGGCGAGATTCTCTTAAAATCTCTAGAAGAGATTCTCTCAGAATCTCTAGGAGGGATTCTCTCAGAATCTCTAGGAGAGATTTTCTTAGAATTTCTAGGAGAGATTCACTCAGAATTTCTAGGAGAGATTCTCTCAGAATCTTTAGGAGAGATTCTCTCAGAATCTCTAGGAGAGATTCTCTCAGAATCTCTAGGAGAGATTCTCTCAGAATCTCTAGGAGAGATTCTCTCAGAATCTCTAGGAGAGATTCTCTCAGAATCTCTACGAGAGATTCTCTCAGAATCTCTAGGAGAGATTCTCTCAGAATCTCTAGGAGAGATTCTCTCAGAATCTCTAGGAGAGATTCTCTCAGAATCTCTAGGAGAGATTCTCTCAGAATCTCTAGGAGAGAATCTCTCAGAATCTCGAGGAGAGAATCTCTCAGAATCTCTAGGAAAGATTCTCTCAGAATCTCTAGGAAAGATTCTCTCAGAATCTCTAGGAAAGATTCTCTCAGAATCTCTAGGAGAGATTCTCTCAGAATCTCTTGAACAGATTCTCTTAGAATCTCTTGAAGAGATTCTCTTAGAATCACTTGAATAGATTCTCTCAGAATCTCTAGGAGAGATTCTCTCAGAACCTCTAGGAGAGATTCTCTCAGAATCTCTAGGAGAGATTCTCTCAGAATCTCTAGGAGAGATTCTCTCAGAATCTCTAGGAGAGATTCTCTCAGAATCTCTAGGAGAGATTCTCTCAGAATCTCTAGGAGAGATTCTCTCAAAATCTCTAGGAGAGATTCTCTCAGAATCTCAAGGAGAGATTCTCTCAGAATCTCAAGGAGAGATTCTCTCAGAATCTCTAGGAGAGATTCTCTCAGAATCTCTAGGAGAGATTCTCTCAGAATCTCTAGGAGAGATTCTCTCAGAATCTCTAGGAGAGATTCTCTCAGAATCTCTAGGAGAGATTCTCTCAGAATCTCTAGGAGAGATTCTCTCAGAATCTCTAGGAGAGATTCTCTCAGAATCTCTAGGAGAGATTCTCTCAGAATCTCTAGGAGAGATTCTCTCAGAATCTCTAGGAGAGATTCTCTCAGAATCTCTAGGAGAGATTCTCTCAGAATTTCTAGGAGAGATTCTCTCAGAATTCCTAGGAGAGATTCTCTCAGAATTTCTAGGAGAGATTCTCTCAGAACCTCTAGGAGAGATTCTCTCAGAATCTCTAGGAGAGATTCTCTCAAGATCTCTAGGAGAGATTCTCTCAGAATCTCTTGGAGAGATTTTCTCAGAATCTCTAGGAGAGATTTTCTTTAAAACTCTCGGAGAGATTCTCTTTAAACTCTCGGAGAGATTCTCTTGAAATCTCTCGGAGAGATTATCTTGAAATCTCTCGAAGAAATTCTCTTGAAATCTTTCGGAGAGATTATCTTAGAATCTCTAGAAGAGATTATCTTAGAATCTCTAGGAAAGATTCTATTAGAATCTCTAGGAGAGATTCTCTTAGAATCTCTAGGAGAAATTCTCTTAGAATCTCTAGGAGTGATTCTCTTAGAATCTCTAGGAGAGATTCTCTTAGAATCTCTAGGAGAGATTCTCTTAGAATCTCTAGGAGAGATTCTCTTAGAATCTCTAGGAGAGATTCTCTTAGAATCTCTAGGAGAGATTCTCTTAGAATCTCTAGGAGAGATTCTCTTAGAATCTCTAGGAGAGATTCTCTTAGAATCTCTAGGAGAGATTCTCTTAGAATCTCTAGGAGAGATTCTCTTAGAATCTCTAGGAGAGATTCTCTTAGAATCTCTAGGAGAGATTCTCTTAGAATCTCTAGGAGAGATTCTCTTTAAAACTCTCGTAGAGATATTGAAATCTCTCGAAGAAATTCTCTTGGAATCTTTCAGAGAGATTCTTTTAGAATCTTTTGGAATCTCTCGGAGAGATTCACTTGGAATCTCTAAGAAAGATTCTCTCGGAGAGATTCTCTTAAAATTATTCAGAGAGATTCTCTTAGAATATCTAGGAGAGATTCTTTCAGAATATCTAAGAGATCTTCTATTAGAAACTCTAGGAGTGATCCTCTTAGAATATCTAGGAGAGATTCTCTTAGAAACTCTAGGAGAGATTCTCTTGGAATCTCTCGGAAAGATTTTCTTGGAGAGATTTGCTCAGAATCTCTCGGTAAGATTCTTTATGAGATATTATCTTTAAATCTCTCGGAAAGCTACCCTCGGATAGATTATTTTAGAATCTTTCCGAGTCATTCTATTGGAATCTCTAGGGGAGATTGTCTTAGAATCGCTAGGAGAGATTCTCTCAGAATCTTCATGGGAGATTCTCTTAGAGTCCCTAGGGGAGATTCTCTTAGAATATCTAGGAGAAATTCTGTTAGAATCTCTAGTACAGAATTTCTTTGAATCTCTAGTAGAGATTCTCTTGGAGAGATCCTTTTCATAACTCTCGGAGAGATTCTCTTGAAATGAGTAGTGTTTGATCCTTTGCTTGCGTCGCTTGTCCCTGCGGGGGCGGGTGATGTGAGCAGGATCAACCGTGTTGCGCGTCGCTCGCGCGGCATGAATAAATAGTGGCGTGATTCGCGGATAGGGTCAGTAGTGTTTGATCCTTTGCATGCGTCGCTTGCTCCTGCGGGGGCGGGTGATGTGAGCAGGATCAATCGTGTTGCGCGTCGCTCGCGCGGCATGAATAAATAGTGGCGTTAAACGGGTTAGGCGTGAATGTATCATGGATCGCATCACCAATCGCTGGTGACTCCCAGATCTTTACCTTATCCCACTAACCCAATATCCTTTCCATGACAACTGTGGAGATGCAGAAGATTCTTCGGTCTCTAGTAACAACGGTTGTCTAGCTAACATTCCTTCCCTTCCCCGATGACCGTTAGGACGTGGCCGGCGCCGTTATTGACTTTTAAAATTTGAGCTCTCGATTTGTGCACATTGAATAATGGTTAGCTAATCCCAAGCCCCATTCATTGATTCCCTGTGCAACTTCGATTGCTCTAGTCAATCACGGAGTAGCAACTACGAATTGTACGGTCATATATGCTCATGCTCATGCTCATGCTCTCGGAGAGATTCTCTTGAAATCTCTCGAAAAAAATCGTTTGGAATCTTTCGTAGAGATTCTCTTGGAATCTTTCGGAAAAATTGTCTTGGAATCTCTCGGAAAGATTATCTCGGAGTGATTCACTTGAAACCACTTGGAAGGATTCTCTTGAATCTTTCGGATAGATACTCTAGGAAAATCTCGGAGACATTTTGTTGGAATCGCCCGAATAGATTCTCCCTCGGAGAGATTTTCTTGGAATTTCTCAAAAAGATTTGGTTGCATCTTTTTGGAGAGATTCTCTTTTTATCTTTCGGAGAAATTCTCCCGGAATCTTTCGGAAAGATTTTCTTGAAATCTAGTAGAACTTCTCTTGGAATCGCTCGTAGAGACTCTTGGAATCCATTGAAGAGGATTTCTTGGAATCTCTCGGAGAGTTTTTTGAAAGGTTTTTGAGAGTTTTTTTAACTTTAACAAGGAGATTTTTTTTCAATCACACATAGAGATTTTCTACGAATCTCCGGTAGAAAAAGAAAAAAGATATAGTAGAAAACTTTTAGGAGAGATCCACTTGGAATCACTTAGAGAGATTCTCTTTGATTTCTCTGGAGGATAAATCTCTTGGAATGCCTCGAATAGATTTTATCGGACTTCTTCTGGAATACCTCGAAAAGAATTTTTGGCATCTTTCGGAAAGATTCGCGTGGAATCTCTCGGAGAGATTCTCATGGAATCTCTTGAAGAAATTCTCTTGGAATTGGTCGAAAAGATTCTCTTTGGAATCAGTAGTAGAGATTCTTTTGGAATATCTTGGAAAAAATTAGTAGGATTTTTCAAAGAGATTTTCTTTGAATCTTTTGAGAGATTCTCTCGAAATCTCTTGAAACGATTCGTTTCATTCAGGAGCCATATTTACGACTCTTATCAGGTAAAGTTTGTGACTTTCTGGGTATACTATAGAAATCTCTCAAAAACACCCTTTTTGTATCCCCAGGAAAGATTCGCTTAGCTTAAAATCCTTGGTATCCTCCATATAATTGGTCTGATTTGCATTTTTTCCGTATTCATTTTGAAAAGTCTACAAAAGGATACTCCTAGGAATTCTAGACAGATTTCTCTGGAGGTTCTTAGTATAAAAGTAAAACGTTCCGTGTGTCAATGGTGCACAGATTTGCTTCTTCGTACAGATCGGATTTGGCTTATGTCGAGCAGATCTATGATACCCAAGCTTTGGAAGCGCACTGCAACTCTTGAGAATGGCATGAAAACCATTTGGTATGTAAAATGATGTCCGTGTAAGGGAATCAAACCAAATGTTGGAAAATGCTTGGACGATATTATCCGGAGAAGAAAGGGTGTTTTTTTCAATTCTTCAAAATGATGATGTTCTTATTCAACATATTTCTGAATTTGAACACAGGTGTAAATCAGGGGTTGAAGCCTGAGAAAATTGAGAGTATCTCTCACTTATCGCTGTCTGTAACAATCATGATCCATAAACACATCATTAGAGTCTATTTACAGTCTACTGAAATAGCTTTTATTATGTTTTTGATGCTAATTGGTAAATAATCGAGAAAAATTGGGTTTCCCTTTCGCAGCTGATATTTATCAAGCTTGTTATACAACTTGTGAAACATTGCCGGTCATGGACCGATACAGTTGCCATGTTTTCTTTGCTTGTTTTAAACGTGCTTCGAAATCAGTTTAGAACGAATTATGGGAATGCCTGGCGTAGATATATTTAAAAACTACTGATTGTAAAGTCTTGGAAATCTATCGACAGACGCTGATGTTAATAACGCTAAAAACTTATCGCTATTTTGTTACTTGCTTCATACTTAGATTTTTACAATGGCATCCAATATTCGTAGTAAAAAATATTTGATGAGAACTTTGGAGTAGGCAAAGTTTTATTGTCTATTGATTTCTATTCATTGCCCTCATTCAAAAAATTTACACATTACGCAGCTTCAGATAAAAATTTCAGTTGTATGACACGGATCTTCTTGTTTTTTATTCCTTTATTAAGGTTAATTTTAGCACATTGACATATAGCTAAGGACTGTTCATTTTATAAAGTGGACACTTTGGACATGCAATATCTTTTTGATTTATCAATGAAATCGAAATCTGTTTTCTGTACATCGTTCGACTAATATTGTACAATGCTGTGGTAAAAAAAAAGTTACCAAAATAATATGATTTCACACTAATAAGGCAAAACGTTTAGAACGGTCGATTTTTGGAGGTTATCAAAATCAAGGATTATTAAAAATCGGCAGGAAAATTCGACAATTTATATTTTTTATTTTCAAAAAAATGTTGTACTTAGAAAACATTATCAATTAGAAGCTTGCTAAAAAATATCAAGTTATTTTTGGAGAAGCAATTTTGCAGATATCACAAAACCATTTTTTATCATTTTTTTAAAGAAAAATATCTTAAATTTAAATGGAACTGATATGAGTAGAATTTTAAGGTTTAAAGCACGTCCAGACGGAAGTAATAATATAGTATTTATAATAAAAATAACTTACGCCTTCATAGAATTGCTGATTTAGTCCCCACGTCATATTTTAAGCACAATAGAAAAACAAATAATTTATTTTCAGAAGACCAATCAAAGCACAATGACAATCATCAAGATTGGGAACACTGCTTGAATTAAATCAAATATATTTTGCATGTATTATTTTCAGAATGTGTTATTCTGAGACTACCTATCAAAATATTTTGAGAAAAACGCTTACAGTTTGCTCTAGATCGATAAACATGCGTATAATTTTAAAAGTATGGGATTTTTCAATAAAACGACCATAAAGGGTAAATTTGGTACCCAAGAATGCGGTTAAAACTCAAGATTTTCCTTTTTTTATACATATTTAGTTTCTTTAGTAATCTAAACCAGTTTTGAACACGCTTATTACTTTACTTTTTTGCTGGTAGTAAAAAGATGGTGTATCAGCAAATTTGACCATAAGGAAAGATCACTAAAGTGACTCAGCGTCAGGAACTGATGGAATATTATTGATGTTTTTAAAAGCTCTACCTTAAGTTGAATAGTAAAGGATACCAACATACAATTTGTTCATTAAATTTAGGATTTTTTTTCATGCGAAAAATAATGCTTAAACTTGACGAACAGTTTTCTTAGGAGTTTTTGCAAAAACTATTTAGTTCTTCAACCGAAAGCATTTTGTAAGTTTCTGTATTTTCATAACATTGTAGAATAATAGTTGAACGATACACAGAAAACCGTTTACGATTCCATCAATAAATAAAAAAGATATAGCATAAACAAGGTGTCCACTCTATAAAATGAACAGTCCTTAGTTCTTCACCTGAAAACACGGATATTCTCTACTACGGATCTCTTGGACTACGTTCTTTGGTTACTAAAACTCTCCCCCAATTAGCAAAACAAATACCAAAGCTCACCTGACTTCCTCCTCGCTCTTGGCGATCATCCAGTACACCTTGGACCGTTTCCGCCGGGACCCCAGCGCGATAAGCTGTGATACGCTGACGCCATCGGGCAGCGGAGGCCGCCGCGGAATCTGCCCTGTCCAGTGCGCTATCGCCAGCATTTCCGGTGCTTCCTTAACGAGGATTTTACCAGCTGGGGACGATCGGCCGGGTTCCTGGAAGAGATACACCAACAACAAAAAAAAAAAAATGATTCAGTGGAATTCATGGTACTGTGGCAGATGGTAAATGGTAAAAAGGTTTTGTTTTTATTCCAAGAAGTGGGTTCAAGTGCGGTAACTGTAACTGGAAGTATATCTTCGCGTCATGGGCGTGGCCAGGTGTGTGTGTGTGGGGGGGGGGGGGGGGGTCAGATTGCATCCTCATTGATTTGATAGAGTTTTTGATGTGCACCATAGTTTTATTTGCTTCCATAGATTTTCCTGGAAAGCGTCAACAGTATAATATATCTGTAATATATCTTTTTGCAATTTCTCATCGTAATAGGCTGTTTTTCATCACGTCAATCTGTCATGAAACGGCCTACTTTCCTGCATTGAAGTATGCAGTGCGGGAATTGTCATTACGTAACTGAAACCAGTGCTGTAATGATTCATTACGCAACGCTTTCTCATTACGCAACTATTTTGAGTTGCGTAATGAATCATAACACAACAATTTTTCGGAAATTGTAAAGTAGTGGTGAATGCATTCCGACATAATCTCTCACACTCTCAAGTGGTCTTCTACGAAATTGCAAAAAAAATTGTACGTAACTCGTAGCAGAACTCGATTTCTACAGCACACGTCGTAATTATCCTACTCGGCAAGCCTCGTAGGATAAATGTGCGACTCGTGCTGTAAAAATCATCATTCTGCAACTTGTTCCGTAAACTACTATTACATAGAGGAATCTACTAAAAGTCCATTACGAACTCATTGTGAATACCATAAATGCCAATATAAAGCCAATATTATAGTACTTATTTTATGTCTGTTTGCATCAAGCTTAGAAGCATTAACGATGCAGTTTCACGGTTTCTATGCAGTGAAAGTGATGTTATTAGGCGTGTCTGGATTTATAGTGCTATTATAATGCCTGTATGAATCTTTGATGCTGATTTGGGGTTTATCATTAGTGCTTATGGTTACTTGGGTAACCCTCCCTGGTAAAAATCCTGGCTACCCCCATGATTCCGTGCCAGTTCGTGTCTTCGTCGAAGGATATTGGATTCGGGCTATAATTTGGAGAAAAATATCCGCTTATGTCGAAAGCGAAGATGGAAGTTGTTTGCTCCTGTCGCAGGCCGCTTTCCGTGAAGTTCAATAAACGCCGTCCGCCACTTTGGACCACTTGTTTGCATTGGCAATAGAAAATCGGCAGAGGATTTGCCATCCACGGTTTCCCTGAGTTGCTGTGTCGATGTCGTCTCGCATGATGGTTTGAGCCCTCGAGATGTTGTCCCCTCGATGAGCTTAGTAAACTTCAAACTTTTCCAATCAAATTGATTGGCGTGTTTGTTTGATTGCAAGTTAGTGCTTGGATTGCTTCCTGAGAAGCGGAACACTATAGTCGATTACTGGCACCGCCATGCGCCATGAAACGCAGATGACATTATCTCTGACATTCTGAATAGCATTTATCATAAATTCAATTGAAAACAGAATAAACGGAAAAAAATTCTTTCTGTTGTAAGACATTCTAAGGACACATTTTTTCGTAATTCCCCAGTTCTATAAATATTATAGTGGCTTATAATATCATTTTTGCTCCTAGCCGCCCATTCGTTCTATAATCAAATTATAAGTGTTCTCCTAAAATTAGAGCTTATTTAGATGAAAACTGAGACTACACAATCCCTTCAATGTTTGTATAAGAAAAGCAAGTAATTAATTCAATCGGTCATAGTGTTTGTCCGTGTACTTAGTATACTTAGTATATACTAATCTGATTTGGTCACTCGAAGGCACCTGGCACAGGCTCCGCTCTTCTGGAACATTTTCAATTGACGTCTAAAGGGTAAACGCCCTGCTATTCAGCAAGATCTGAGCTGAGGGACAGGGGTTCGAATCCCACCGGTCGAGGATCTTTTCGTAAAGGAAATTTTCTCGACTTCCCAGGGCATAGAGAATCTTCGTACCTGCCACACGACCCGAGGAGGAAAGAATAACTCGGCATAACTTATGCATACCATATATTGGTATCATACCACAATTAGGTATTGTTCAGTTATCAATACCTCATTTTGGTAGTATAATGGTATTTGAAAAAAAAAAATGTTTAAAACAATTAAAAATACTTCATTTTGGTATTCGATAGCTATTGAGGACTGCTGGAGGTATTGAAGAATTTCACTTTTATATGAAAATCCATCAAGTATTATTTAGGTATTACAATACCTGATCTAGTTATCAGCATGGTATTTGTAGAATATGCAGAAGGTATTATTTGAGGTATTTTACCTCTTATGCAGGGCTCATTCATACCTCATTCAGGTTGTAAGTATTGGAAATTATCTCAATTTGGTATTCAGTAGTTATTTTCTTCTGCTCGGGGATGCACACATAGAGGTGGGACCTAGGGACTTGTTCCCTTGCGCCAATGAAAAACCACCAGTTGGGTTGTCCGGGCCCTGAATCCAGTGCCCTGACTGGTCTCCAGTCAGCCCAAGGAGAGGTTGCCTAGAACGCAGCGGGGGTTCAATGCAGGGCTCTGTTGAACTCCTACACAGGTCCGCAAGCGACCCGTACTGCTTTAAAGCCCTTTAGCCCATCACCAGGAGCGCCACCCGGTGCAGGCTTCAGCAGGATTCAGGCCAGCGAGATCCCGATTATGGAAGACTGGCAGCATAAGAACATGGACACGACTACGGACCACGCATAGGAACCACGCTACAGAGCTGACAGCCGTGCTGTTCTACACCCTTAGTAAAGATGAATGACACCTCCCTGAAACGGCGAGTGGGTTAATGGTGCGGTTGCCCCCGTCCCGTTAAAACCTTGGCAGGCCTTCAAGTACGTTTTAAACCCGCTGGTGGAAGCTGGTGGAAGTAGGCTCAGTTGAAGCTTTCCTAACTTGCTCTGAACTGGCTCTGAACTTGGCCAACCCCACTACCCCATAGTGGACCGGGTCAACCCTAGCATGGCGTCACTGCTTGCAAATATCACTATGGGATCACGAAAACGACTACATATGACGGGCGAGGATAGTGGCTTAGAGAGAGGACCCGCTTAAATGTAGTATTTCCAAAACAATGCCGATAAAACATAGCAGGAGTCGAGGACGCGAGTGCGTTCCAAAAAAGCGGCTAAAAGTGCCGCGATCGCCAATGCATACCACGGAGAGATAATATAGTTTTAATAATTGCTTAGATATCGTAACCACGTCTCATACGCAGGAAAGTACTTCAACACTTCTTCTATTCCACTGTCATACTTGACGACTGCGTGCATGGTCTGTCGTGAAGTGTTTGTAACCCCACCAGCGGTGTCACTGCAACGAGGAATAATGTCGGCACAACCTGCAGTATTTTTTTGACGTTGGATAACGTCTTACGGCAACATACTGGGGTACAATTTCGAAAAACGAAAATCGCTCGCGTCACGAAAAGTGGTTAGATTTTGACTGTTAATAACATACTAACGCCCGGATAGATTTTCGAGATTCTTGCACCAATCGATTGGAAATCTTTCTACGAATCGACGCCAATAATGAAAACTATTGATTTTCATGACTAAACTATTGATAAATGGGTAAATATCTAGGCATGTCTTATTTTCCATAGAAAAGCACATTTTTCTTGCTGTTATAAGGTTTTGACGTTTTGATGTCGTAATTTCGGGTGAAATTGATCATTTATCATGGGTTTTCAATTATGTTGAAAATGCCAAACAACTGAATGCAGGAACACAAGTACGACGGTCAGCCTCTTTGGCTCATGTGCCAAAATTTTCTAACAAATGTGTTTTTAGTGCTAAATAAAAAAAATCGGAGAATCTTATTTAGGGGTGGAATTGATCACTTGTCAAAGCGATTATTGTTAATTTTTTAAACGACTTCACATAATAAATATGAGCTCCCTGAATCCGAATATGCTTGCAAAATTCTTAATAATGCAATATTTAAAGAAATAATGAATAGTTAATTTTAAGATTTGCGATGAAAACGCCTAAATATAGGCAATTTCCTAAGAAAGTCCCTGATATCAAACAGAAATTTAATTATTTCAACCGTATACCTAATACAATTTCCGACGAACATATCAGTGACCTTTTTAATCAGTTCAAGTTTGTCATGTGAAACAGCGAAACGAACTGATCAAACCGCAAGCAGGTATAAATTTCAGCGAAACGGTTTTTGGAAATAGTGATAGAAACCGACTCTTCAAGAAGGTTTGGTAGTCCACAGCTGCTTCATGTTGATACGATTTTGATTGTTTCTGCCAGCCGCAATTAGAACGGCTTTAAATGCTAGCATTTCCAAATATGTCACAGTTTTCCATGCTGTTTTCCTTTTTTTCTTATCATAATACCGCACAGAAAAAATCCGTTCGCGCATCAATGAACGGTGGTAGGTCATTCGACCATTACCCGGAATACCATTACCCGGAATGCAATTTACCGGAAGACCACTTACCGGAATATAGGGTGCAGAGCTACTTGGGCACTTCCAAGATTCACTTTGGCATGGGGGGTTTTTCTCGTCCGAATCGTCTTAAACTTTGCAATAATAAGCACTTCAATACGACGCATATTGTGGCCAAATTTGAGCTCTGCAGCTTTCAAAAAACCCCACTGCCGAAGTGAACCAAAAGTGCCAAGAATAGGATCCGGCTCCCTACCATTACCCGGAAAACCCAGTTATCAGAATGCACCATTTACCGGAATGCACCGTTACCCGCAAAATCAAATCTTCTATTTTCGACAACCTTTATTAGTACATTTGTATACAATTTTTATTTTCTTTCATTGATGCTGAGCACAAATTATGTCATGCTAACCATGGACATTCTCGATTCCCACTGTCCCGACTGTTCTAGGAGCATTTCTACAGTTAATAGCTGAGAGCCCATGTCAACTGACCATTTTTGCATTCGTTTATAGTTTGACTAGCAAGTAAGTACTCTTGCTTTGAAAAGTCGTCAAATTTACCAACCAAAAATAATTTTGAACCGGCGGTATTCAATTCAACCAGCATCAGATCGATCTTTCTGAATAGCTTCACTTTGCCGCAACGTAGGCCCTAAGCTTTAAACGAATATTACGATACTAAAATTCGGTTGAACATGTAATTAATTTGTGATTTAAATTGAAAATATCATCAGAGAACTATGTCTACAAATTTAGACTGTAAAACGAAACATTACAGGCAGGGATAGAATGAAAAGAATTATTTTAGTTGTACATATTAATGCCAAATAATAACGAAGTCAATACCGTGGTGCATCAATACCCGGACGCTTAAGGCGCCCCGAATGTTCAAAGTCAAATATGAGTGTGTTGTTTTAGGAAATCCTAAATTTAATATTGTTTCAAAGATTGCTTCAAGCCAGATCTCCACAATAGTGATAAACTTTCTAGTAAAAACTATGATTTTCACATAAAAATCAGTCAAATATTGAAGCATGTCTTGTCTTTGAATCCGGACACCTCATGCAAATGATGTCATTAAATCCGGACACTTTTGGATCAAAATCCGGACAACTGTGTTACAGCTACAATAGCCGTTTGATTTGATAAGAAATACGATCGACACGCAAATGAACAACAATCTCTAATAAACTTGATATCTGCGTATGCCCTACAATGGCAAAAAATAGCATATTTGTAATAATATTAGTACGATTGCCTACCTTAGCTGAAGAACATGTGGCTTACTCTACATCAGATGCGGCTTGAACTGTTATCATTGAAGATATAGACTATTTATTGATCAATCAATTGAATTCTGAAAACTCACTATGCTATCCATAGTTGTTTTTCAAGTTTTCACTTATGTTTTCTTTCAGAAAGCTCACTTACACCAGTCAAACGAGGGTCATTAAGACGATGTCCGGATTTTAAAACACTGGCTCATAATCCCGGACAGTCTTTTTACACACCGATAAATGTATTTTTCCAACATATTCAACAATCGTGGAGTCACTTAACTATCAAAATATCTCTTTTCAAACACTTTTGGTCAAAACATTCTATGAAAATTCATTTTACAAACTTTTCCTTTCACTTTTCTTTGTTCACGCGTTAATCGGTCGTACAACTTGAGTTGAATTTGGATCGCGACGACATGACGTCCAACGTGAGCAAATTATTTGTTTTTATTTTTAATAATTATTTGACAATGGTTACTAGATTAGAAATGAATGTAAAATAATCAGCAATGTTAATAAAAAAAAGGAATGAATGAAAACCAAACAGATTATCACTAAATTTTAGCTCAAATTAGTTAATATAATCAGAGTGTCCGGATATCGGTACCGTCCGGATTTTGATTCACCACGGTATAAATCGAAAAAATTGCATATCAAACAAGGTTAGGTGCATTTGAGTGAATGGAACATCTCAGCACTTAAAAAAGTTTGAATTTATGATGGTTTTCTCATTCTCGTAAATAAGGCTATGTAGTACCTCATTTGTTTTGTCAGCCATGCAGCTTGCAATTTCAAAGTAACTCAGTCCTCATAGTTCATATTGATCCAAAAAGTATCTCTATATGCTCTGCCATGCAAAAAACATGCTAATACTTTTTTTATGTGAGTCAGATTTTCATTAATTCGAAATCGAGACACGATTTAGCAACAATCATCAACGACGCGTATATATTTCCATGACAGCCTATTTTGCCATTAGTTTGGATTCCAATTTTGAAATTGCATAAAAACATTAATCTTGCGAGGGCAGCGACATACAACAGTGCGATTCTCATTTTAGCTTTATGATTTGTGGAAAGCCAAAACTATCAAGTATTATGTCTTGGTGATCGAAAGTAGGGACACAATTCGCCATTGTGATGTCCATAAACTAGAAAGTCGACTGAACAAATATTGCCAGAAATGCCGAAATCGATGTAACTCGAAAGAACTGCCAACCCAATAAAGAAGGCTGAATGTCAGATGACCCGAAATGGGTCATTCTAGGAAAAGGGATATTCGGGGGATTTGATTGCGTGTGATTGAAGTTTGCGAAAATGACATTCGGTGAATTGACACTCGGTGAAAAGAATCACAATCAATCGTATTGAAAATTCTAATCATTGCTTATTTGTTAACATTTGGACACTCGGAGAACTAACGGTCGAATGTAGAAAGGAAAGTTACAGAGTAGGAGCCTTATTTAGCCAGCTCAGCTAAGACAAGCTTCAGAGATAAGTTTAAAGAACAACTTATTTTTGAAAGAAGGGTCAATCAACTATGAAATACAAATATTTAAAAATGGTGCATATTGACATGATGATATCTTAGACTCGATGCCAATGTATTTTGAAAGAAGAATCTCCCCTGTCCAGTATCTTTGGTAGTCATTTCAAATATTTTTAAGGCAACTTTATGACCTGAATGACCGTACAACTGTTAAAAAGTCGTTGTTGAAAAAAGTCTACAATGTAGAGAAATAATTTTCCGGTAAATGGTCCATCCGGTTAATGCTTTTCCGGTTAATGGATCATTCCGGTAAATGGTTTTCTGGTAAATGGCCTTCCGGGTAATGGTTTTACGGGTAATGTCGGAGAACCCATTCAACATAAAGTCGTTTGGCATAAAACCGTTAATCATGAGCATGAGCATAGATGACCGTACAATTCGTAGTTGCAACATCCGTGATTGACTAGAGCAATCGAAGTTGCACAGAGATTTGATGAATGGGCTTGGGATTGGCTTACCATTCTCAATGTGCACAAATCGAGAGCTCAAATTTTCAAAGTCAATAACGGCGCCGGCCACGTCCTTACGATCATCGGGGAAGGGAAGGAATGTTTTTTCCGTTGTTTCTAGAGACCGAGATCACCTCTGCATCTCCACGGTTGTCATGGATGGGATATTGGGTTAGTAAGGTAGAGATCTCGGAGTTACCTATTTTCGGTGATTTGATCCATGACATATCCCATGAATCCATGATGCCTAACCGGATTCGCAAAATAATTCGATAATCACATTACGCCGAAGAAGTGTTAATCGCTCGGCCACGCAGGAGCAAGCGACGCAATCCATAGATCAAACACTACAAAGCGATCACGGCACTTATTCACTGCGTCGCGAACACGACACGCGACATGTGTGATCCTGCCCTCATCGCCCGCTCCCGCAGGAGCAAGCGTCAAGGTTGAAGGATCAAACTCTACACGATTCGTGTTCGGGGGGGGTATACGCAACGAGGTGCGCCTACCGTTCATGTTTTGTGGCTGTATTCGTTTGGCTCACAACGCACAGTATTTCGATCGGCCGAAATCGTGAATTTAATTCTGTAGCACTTTCAAACGTGATTTTTTTCGGAATGGTGTCTTCGGACGAAAATTTTCTAAAAATATAGTGCATATATTGACGGTAAATGTTAGTTCGCAACTTTGCCACGGGTGGCGCTGTGGAACTATTTTTTTTAAAATGACGATCTTTAAATATGATGTCTTCGGCAAAGTTCCCAGACAACCAAAATATACGTATAACGAAATCACCTGGAGGCTCTATATGTGCAAAATTTCACTTATAAGATGTTGCGAAACGGCCTTACACGTACAAAAGTGGAGGCGATATGCGTGCATATATTATGTGATGAATAATAACATATAATGCGAGTGTATAAATATTCTACCGAACTAACCTGCAATATTATGCGACTTAACTTATGATAACAAATGATGATTTGACAGCTGCTACGGATTGATCCGACTTACTTTGTACGTGTGTACGGGACGAAACAAAATGTACAAATGAACTCAGAAAAGAAGTGTTTTATGCGAGGAAACTCATCAATCTGACGAGTTTATCCACGGTGTTTAGCGAGTTTGATGTAATTAGTATGAATAAACTAGTTGTAACGTGAACTTTTATGCGATTTCTGGTTGTCTGGGTTGTAGATAATTCAAATACAAACAACTTTGTCAAAGACACCTAGTGTGTATTCAGCCGCATTTCCAAAATACAGGAGTATTTTATGAACGACCCTCTAATACTAGTTTTTCTCGTATATTTTGAAAATGCGAAGTTTCCGGTAGCAACAATGTTCTACAAAATTGTGTTTACAGTCAAAATGAATCATTCTCCAGAAGATACTAGGTTTCTAAAGATCAAGGGATAGCAGTTATAACCATTTAAGTGCAAAAATCACTAATTTTTGGGGTCCGTGTATTTATTCGGGTGACAGGTGGTGGCAGATGAAACCTAGTAGGATTCATAATACATCATTAGTAGTTGTAAATGTCGATAGTGTTATTAGTATCCACGAGTATCCCTTTTACTTAGAGGAAGTTTCATCAATGACTCTTATTACCCTGTAGTACTTAGTTATATGATGGGTACAGGGCTATGTGACTCCAAACTTCTTCCTTTTCTTCTTCTTGTTACATTCTTCATGTTTATACACACACTCAATAGGTTTCAAATACTTTTATGAAGAAAGTTCACAATGAGTCTTTACAAAAGGACTCGCCATGCAACTATTTTCGCTTGCAGTTTTAGCTATTTTTCGTACATAGACACTACAGCAAGTGCAAGCTATGCAAATTTGGTGAAATATTCTGTTGAGAAAAGACTAAATCATTGAATCAATATTCTGTGAATCAAATCAGAGTTCAAATGTTAACGCAATTCTCATGGTTGCAACACTCATTTACAAAATGATCCGATATTGAGGCGCTTGCCTGATTTTTGGATTTGAATTTGATACATCACTTAATTTGCTACTCATCGCATCGTGCTTGCACGTGTTTTTTTTTTTTTTTTCTTCTAAGCAATGGGGGGATAATCTGCTCAACAGACGCCGTGTGGGGTTAGGGACCATTTACTACATGCAAGCAGTAAACAGGACTACACCCCCGACCCACTAAACCATTTCCATTGCCGCCAAACCCTTCGTCTCTCCGGGACCACCAAGAAGGCATTGCTTCGGAGAGGGGCTATTGCACATCGCATCCTCCAGGTTAGCTGCGTAGCCATGCAGCAACGAACATCGATGACACGCTTAGGGGGGTCCACCAAGGTAGCATGCTGGCGCTTTGGCAGCTTCCCGGGTGGTCCTCACCTCCCGTTGTCCGCTGAAGGCGGGCAGGGTCGACCACTAAGCCCGCGCCCAGCTGCACCGCAGGTATCAAGAACTGATACTGCGGGCTTCGCAATTTGACCTACTGAAGGCTCAGGCCCTATCAGCTAGCACCAGCTGGGATTGCTGACGAAGGGGCCTCCACCTGCCCCGAACAACCAGAGGCTCGTATCCACCCAGTAGGCCGGCGCCACGACAGCAGCGCTACCAGGATGTTCTCCCCGCGGCCACTTAATCGCTGTAAGGGTCGATTTCGACCGTAGGGCACCGGTATGACCTACGTAGCCGACTGCGAACCCTTGGACCACCTGTTGTTTAGCGTCTGCACTAGCCACTCCTCGAGTCCACTCGCCACCTCCTTTGCAGTTCCGAGACGATGTGGGTGATAGCCGATGAAACGGCATTCCAGCCAAACTCGTCTTCACACATCCTCTGGACCAAATTGTCCGGAGTCGTGTCCCGACCGCATGTGGCTAACATGCGGTCACGCATTGTGCGAGTTAAATTTTCACGGATGGAAGTTTCTTTTAAAAAAAAGCTACTTAACTACCCTAGAGCCGAAATCGAACTAAACGTTTATTACAATCTATCCATTAACTACACTTCATTTGCCTGCACTAGCACTTTTCGTCGTCGCATATCGAAACAGCTGGATCGCGTCGATGACCGATGGTTACATCCGCCCCGATGCCGTCGTCAGCAATCTCCACTGCACCCATTCTGGCGGCTCCGTTGCCGACTCGCTGCAGCTGGGTCGTCAGCATTTTTGGTTAACGCCAACCGGGTAGCTCCGTTGCTAACTCGTCCCTTCCTGAGAGTTGAGGCTCCGTCCGAATCACGTCCATCAAAGTCAAGGATCTAATCCTGGGTTGAAGTTCTACCACTGGTTCCTGATTGGTTGTGGCTTTAGATGTTTGTATCCTTACTGTAGCTTGTCTGTGGGAGAAAATTTTCAAAAGAATCGCAAAACCGATAATCGTGAAGGGTAATGAGAAGATTCCTCCAAATAGAGGCCAAGATGGCCATTCGATGCTTGTGTTGTTTAGCCGGATGTAATCCATTTCCTTCCTCATCTCCAGGTGCAAATTATGCAAATGCTCAAGACTCAGGTTTGCTATGGTGAATTGTTTCTGTATATTGAGGCCGTCTAAAGGTAGTTGTATTAGGTTTCCAGCCATGTTCCGAATGATGTTTGAATAACTGATGTTCTTGATGATCATTTCACAATCATGAAACGATATAAGAAATGTTCCAGTTAGGGTACGGTTGTTGATTCCACAATTCGATGTAAAGGTAATATTTCCATCGGTGTTCAAAATAATGTTTTCATTATTTATGATGATGATTTCTTCATCAGGTGGGTTCAGGGTGTAATTGCAACTAGCTTGCTGTCCGGAGAGAAGGTTTGGTACACATCTAGAGTTATCGAACTCTTACAATGTAGCTACCGGTCTCGTGATTCAGATAATTTCTCTTAGTCAAATGAATTTGTTTATGGTTTGATGTAACAGGGAAGACGTGAATCTTGTTGAAAATTCTCTTATCCAAAATAGGTGTCTTGATTAGTAGAGTCAACTCCTTGGTGTTGGTGGCGATCGTTGTATCCGCAAAACTTAGTGCTTCCAGTGCATTGTGAAGTGTAATATTCTGTTTCATTAAATCTTGATATAGAATCCCTATTTCGTCCTGACTAAGTATATTTTGGTTAAGAATTCCTACTTTAGCGAGAGAAATACTGTCAACAATCTGTCCTAATTTATCTGCTAGATATTTTAAATTGAGAAATATGTTTATCGAATATATTTCCATGGATTTTGAATTTGCTAACTCTATTGCGTCTTTTGTTTTGTATACTAATTCTTTCATTTGCAGATTAAGTGCTCTGTTAATTCTGATTTGTTGATTATTGTTACTTACAAGTTCATTAATGGAGGAATTTATTAATTTTAAGTCGTTTGCATCTGGACTACCTGCAATAAATTTCCAGCCTGTTCCTAATTTATCCCAACGTTTATGTCTTTTAAATGGATTTAAATTGCTAAGTATTTGCTGAATTTCGTCAAATTTTTGCGAAGTGAGTTTTGTAAATTGATTGAATTTTAGCTGTTCAAATTGGTTTCTCAGACTGTCTACATGATTGTTAAGGGAGGTAATGTTGAAATGATGGATATAGATATGAGAGGTAAGTTGTATCCTAGCAGTACCTGAGTGAAAAGCAACAATTGGTAAGTGATCTATTCTCCTAACGTTTATCTTTTCACCTATCGTTATACTTAGATACATGAGGGTTCTGAAAAAAGAGAGTATAATAAAAAGAGAGTTAAATCTTCCTAACCTTGATATCGTTTTTATGTACTTTCCTCCCATCATCCATAGTTACTGTACTTTTGTTAACCTGTCTGATTTTATTCTTTTTGAATCGGGGTTTGTGTTTAATTCTTTGTCTTGCATTTTCGTATATTTCTTGGTTAGATTCAAGTTCTGTTGGTTTTTTTGATTTATTATGGTATTTCAGGTCCTTTTTCTGTTTTTCTGTAAGATTTTTAAATACTTTTTCGATAATTTCTGGGGTTCTGGGAGAAGGAAGTATAATTTCTAAAGGGGTATGTTTTGTACTACTATGGATGGTGGAGTTGTATTTATTGAGGGATAAAAGTATTAAATCGTGAACGGGTTTTCCTGGATTTTCCTGTTTTGTCATTCTATAAATTTCCAAAATTGTGGAATGGAAACGTTCTACAACACCATTCATTTCGCTACGATCGGTTGCGGTAATGTAGGGTTCGATATGATGGGTGTTGTAAAAGTTTACCAGTTCTCCTGTCATGAACGATTTTTCACCGTCCATAACTAATGTTTCTGGTGGATTATATTTTAATAGGATCTCCTTTACGGCGGGAACAATATCGACAGCGGCTCTGGAATCAATATGTTTAATCTGAGCGAATTTGGAAAATTTGTCGATATAGGTAAGGAAGTGGTCATTTTCAAGGAAGAGGATATCGATATGAGCGATTTTGAAAGGAGCGTTTGGAATTGGGGTTGCTTGAAGGGGATATTTGATAGGATTGCGGTTGTACTTGTTCTCATGACAAGTTTGACAATTTGTAATGAAATCTTTAAGCTTTTGAGAAAGTTTAGGGAAATAAAACTTCCTCAAAATCTGTAATTTGTTTTCTTCAGCTCCACGATGTGCTCTGCAATGTTCTTGTCGGATGACATTCCATTGTTCGTCCTCCTGTTGTATATCTTGAAGAATTGTCTGGCTGAAACGAATTTTTAACGATCTCTTGGAGCCAAAATGTTGTTTATATATCTCTTGAATTTTGCCCATCAAATGTTCGGTCGTTAATAATCCGTTAACCTTAGACAAGTCAAAATGATTTTTGAGAATCTGTAAAATTGAATGTTCATTAAAGTTGGTTTTTGAAATTTCTACTCTAGTATGATTTGGAAATGGGTTGGTTACCGTTACTTTGTCTGGACCTTCTTTTAGAATGACTTGGTGTTTGGAAGCATTGATAGGTGCTTCCGTGGATTCAATGTAAAAGTCGTCGCTATTTTCGGCAGAATGCTGGGTTGCTGTCATGGAACATATAATTCTGCTCAGAGCGTCGGCGACTACATTTGTTTTTCCAGGTTTGTATATTATCTCGTAGTCATGTTCCTCAAGATAGGCCTTCCATCGTTTCAGTTTAGCATTCGTATTTTTTGGAGATAGTGCGAAAGTGAGGGGTTGATGATCCGTCAATATTTTAAACTTTGCCCCATACAGGTAATTTCTAAAAGTCTGAAGTGACCAGTGGATAGCCAGCATTTCTTTTTCGGGCACTGAACATCTTTCCTCCGTTTTAGATAGAGTTCTGGATGCAAAGTGTATAGGTCGGTCCTTCCCTAACTCACCTTGAGATAAGACAGCACCGATTGCAAAATCGGAGGCATCTGTCGTCAAGATGAAAGGTTTGTTGAAATCAGGATAAATCAATATGTCGGACGATGATAGTAAGCTTTTCATCTTTTGGAAACATTGTTTTTCTTTATCACTCAACGAAATCTTTTTGTTAGACATACAGTGAGAGGCAAAATAAAGTGCCCACCTTACCAGTTTTCGAATTTCTCTCATTGATTTGGTTCAAATTAAAGTTAACACACCTAAATCTTTTGTGATATTTTATTTTTGATGTTCTTTTAAAGTTGCACTTACGAAATTTTGATAAAAAAAAGAATTTTACTTAAAGAAAAAGAAAATCAATTTGTATTGAAAAAAAAGTAGTGACAAAAATAAGTGCCCACTTCCTTCTTGGCCCCAGAAAAGATGATTTAAGAAAAATAAAAAGCAATTTAATAGTTAATGTGTCCTCCTTTGGCCTTAAGGACTTGCTGGAGGCTCTTCGGCATGCTTTTCACCAGGTTTTGTAGGTGTTGTGGATCTAGTTCTTCCCAGGCGCGCTCCTAGGCTTCAAAATAATTATTTTTGTTGGTAACACCAGTTTTTTCAACCCTGGCATCGAGAATCGCCCACAAATTCTCGATGGGGTTGAGGTCTGGGCTTTGTGGAGGCCATTCCAGCGGTTTAATTCGACAAGACCGGAAAAAAGACTTGGTCTTCTTTCCAGTATGCTTCGGGTCGTTGTTCTAGAGAAATATGAATTTCTCTTCAAGGCCCGTCTGGATCAGCGAAACCTCCAGATTTTCCAGCAAGATGTTAATGTAGGAATCTGCCATCATTATTCCGTCGATTTTCACGAGGTTTTCTACTCCACTCCATGAAAAACACCCCCAGACCATCACATTTCCTCCTCCATGCTTCACCGTTCCTTGGATGTGGTGCTCTGCATCACACACGAGCCCGCCGCTCTCGGTTAGACAGCTCGAGCTTCAGGAGCGCCACATCCAAGGAACGGTGACGCATGGAAGTGTGATGTGATGAAATGTGATGGTCTGGGGGTGTTTTTCATGGAGTGGAGTAGGAAGCGTCGTGAAAATCGACGGAATAATGACGGCAGATTCCTACATTAACATCTTGCTGGAAAATCTGGAGGTTTCGCTGATCCAAACGGGCCTTGAAGAGAAATTCATATTTCTCTAGAACAACGACCCGAAGCATACTGGAAAGAAGACCAAGTCTTTCTTCCGGTCTTGTCGGATTAAACCGCTGGAATGGCCTCCACAAAGCCCAGACCTCAACCCCATCGAGAATTTGTGGGCGATTCTCGATGCTAGGGTTGAAAAAACTGGTGTTACCAACAAAAATAATTATTTTGAAGCCTTGGAGCGCGCCTGGGAAGAACTAGATCCACAACACCTACAAAACCTGGTGAAAAGCATGCCGAAGAGCCTCCAGCAAGTCCTTAAGGCCAAAGGAGGACACATTAACTATTAAATTGCTTTTTATTTTTCTTAAATCATCTTTTCTGGGGCCAAGAAGGAAGTGGGCACTTATTTTTGTCACTACTTTTTTTTCAATACAAATTGATTTTCTTTTTCTTTAAGTAAAATTCTTTTTTTAATCAAAATTTCGTAAGTGCAACTTTAAAAGAACATCAAAAATAAAATATCACAAAAGATTTAGGTGTGTTAACTTTAATTTGAACCAAATCAATGAGAGAAATTCGAAAACTGGTAAGGTGGGCACTTTATTTTGCCTCTCACTGTAGGACTTCTCTCCCCTCTTAGAAGGATTGTCAGAGGTTTTGCAATTTTTGCAAAATCTTTGACAAATCTACGATAGTAGCCCATCATTCCCAAAAATCCTCGAAGTTCTTTCAGATTTTTAGGTTCTGGGTACTGATTAATAGATTCGATTTTTTTCTGATTCGGTTTAATTCCTTCTGAGCATATGACATAGCCCAGGAATTCAACCTCTTGGTGAAGAAATTCTGATTTATCCAACTGAATTTTTAATCCAGCATTATTCAAAGTTCTGAAAATTGTATCAAGGTTTTTCAAATGTTCATCAAGGTCTTTTCCAAAAACGATTACATCATCGATGTAAACGTAACAAATTTTGCCGATGTGGTCTCTGAGAACGTCATCAATTGCCCTTTGAAAAGTTGCGGGCGCATTCTTCAGTCCGAATGGCATTCTAGTAAATTCATACTTGCCATTATTGATAGAGAATGCTGTTTTTTCAATATCGCTGGTTTTCATTCGAATTTGGTGAAAACCAGACGCAAGATCTAATGTCGAGAAATATTTTTGTCCTTTCAATTGGTCAATCACATAACCAATCTCGGGCATTGGGTAGCGATCGGAAATGGTCTTTTCGTTCAGTTTCCTGTAGTCAATGACCATTCTGAACTTTTTTTCACCGGATGCATCTGTCTTTTTTGGCACTATCCATACCGGTGATGTCCATGCAGACCGAGAAGGGCGAATTATGCCGTCAGCTAAAAGCTTATCGACTTGCTTCCGAACTTCTTCTGTATAGGCTGCAGGATACGGGTACACTTTCTGATGTATTGGTACGTCATCAGTGGTGTTAATAGAGCATTCGACTGTCGTACCACAAGTCAATTTTGTATCTGGCTGGTGAAACACATCTTTATGTGCACTTAAAATTTTATGGAGCTCTTCCTTTTCGTCCGTCAACAAATGAGAAGTTCTGAACAAATTGTTTGATGTTGGGTTTGAGGGATTATATCGTGAAAGTTGGGTGCTTAAAGTTTTATTACCTTTTTTCAGATGTAACATGTTATTTTCAAGGTCGACTACTGCATTCAAGGAATGTAGAATGCCTGTTCCAATAATTCCTTTGAAAAAAGGGTGGAATTTATGAAGTAAAAATTGTGCAGAATGATTTATTTTAGGATAAAAGAATTCTATGTCTATGGCTGATGTTGCTTCAAATCTGCCACTAGCGCTTGAAATATCATCTGCTTTAAAATCATAGGGCTTAGCACCTTTATATTTGTAAGCCAATTTCGGGTCGATTATGTTAATATTTGCCCCTGTATCTACGAGAAAAGGAAATTCTCCGATATTGGTTTTTAATGTAATGTATGGAAGAGTTGGACCTACCAACTCGGCTTCCATTCTAAAAAATTAGTTTGGGATGAAGTTGATGGTTGAGGATCCTCCTCTTGATTTATCAGAGAAGCTTCCGATGTGGGTGTATCATTCTGAAGAGATTTTGGTTGAGGTTGTTCCTCTTGCGGATCGTATTGATAATCCATATCGTCGTATTCTGGGATGTAATCTGGGTAAAAATAATAGGGATCGTAGGAATAATCATATTGCAATGGGTGAGCCATTCGTTTGAAATGTTGAGGTTGGTTGAAAGATTGGTGGGGTCTTTTTATTCCCATTTGGGGTCTGTTACTATAGTTAATATTCCTGGACCGAATGCTTGGGTCCACGTCCATAGGCTCTGGATTAGGAAGAGGTCTATTGGTTTGAGGGAACGGATTGTTTTGGAATCTTGGTTGTTGGAAAGCATAAGGTTGGTGGAAAGGATTATTCTGGAATTTTGGTTGTGGGAAAGGATGATTAAACATTGGTCGGGCTTGATGGAAGACAGGTTGATGATTTCTTGGAGGTATGGTGGGATGAAGTGGCTGCCTTCTTGGTGGGAGTCTCGGGGGTTCAAGGTCTCTTGGTCTCGGAATGTTAGAGGTATGTTCATTTCGATATGGAGCAGACCGTGTGTCCATATTAAAATA
This sequence comes from Aedes aegypti, assembly GCF_002204515.2. NCBI lineage: Eukaryota > Metazoa > Arthropoda > Insecta > Diptera > Culicidae > Aedes > Aedes aegypti. Next base: position 225,772,152 of record NC_035107.1, on the reverse strand, counting down.
CTCTAGACAAAACTGGTAGGCATGGTTTAACGTTTTTGGGTTGTAGGTTTTTAAAAGTTGGCATAAGGGTTTTTCTAGCCCCCTAATAAAAGAATCAATTGCCTTTTCTCGAAAGTAATCAATGTGTGAATTTGCATGTAGGAAAAATTTTGGTTCTGTCTGAATTTGAGCGATAATTGACGATAGTAGCTCATTAACACGAGAATAATAACTCCCTAAGCTTTCATTAGGTGCTTTTTTGATGGATGTTAACTCAAAATCTAGGGTTTTTAAATCCCTTTTATCTTTATAGTACAGCAAAAGTGTACTTTTGATATTGTTCCAATTGTGCATGATATTATTTGCATTAAGAATGTCGGCGGCTTCGCCTTTAATTTTTCTTCGAACAGAACGTCCGATAAGCTCAAGTTGAGCATCGGTTGCACCGTGTTCACGATACATATCGATTACACCTTGAACGTCGGCTAACCAATTATTTAATTCGGTTGGTCGACCGTCAAAGGGTTGTAGGTCACGCAGAAAATCTGGTAACTTCCCTAACTCAATAAATTGCTGCATGGTTAGCGGTGGGATAACCGGCTCTCCATTGATAGCGGCGTGTGGATTAGCCATTATTGTTTGATTCTAATGTAGCAAAACTATGAGACACTAAAAGCTAAATCTACTGTATCGTTTGATTCACTGTATTCACTCAGATTTAAAAATTGATTGCACTTATAGAAATAATCACTATTTGATAATTCGATTTGATTTCATCAATAAATTGCACTTTCTCTTATTAAAAAAATACTCTTTTAGTCGGTTTATAATAAAAAATGGAAAAACTTACATAAAGGACCGTGTCCTGAGTCCGGCCAACATTGGATCGTTGGTCTTTTGGTGGCTGTCGTCCTCACACTCGGGGGATCCGCAGGCAGGCGAGTTCGGATTATCCTTTTTTGCTGGAGCGCTACTGGGGTCCTGGCACGCCAATCGGGTGATCCACGGTGTCCTGCGGGTCGCTTTGTGATATATTGAAGGTGTGGCTCTTGGAACCACTTAGAAGAATTTTTCAAAGATTTTTACACTTCACTTATATCACTTATACTGTTCCCGAGATGGAGGATCTCGCCGGAGCCTCCAGTTAAATTTTCACGGATGGAAGTTTCTTTTTAAAAAAAGCTACTTAACTACCCTAGAGCCGAAATCGAACTAAACGTTTATTACAATCTATCCATTAACTACACTTCATTTGCCTGCACTAGCACTTTTCGTCGTCGCATATCGAAACAGCTGGATCGCGTCGATGACCGATGGTTACATCCGCCCCGATGCCGTCGTCAGCAATCTCCACTGCACCCATTCTGGCGGCTCCGTTGCCGACTCGCTGCAGCTGGGTCGTCAGCATTTTTGGTTAACGCCAACCGGGTAGCTCCGTTGCTAACTTGCGGAAACGCGGGCACACGAACAAAACGTGTTCCGCCGTTTCCTCTAAACCTGCACAAACTGGACATTTGGGAGAACCCGCATGACCGAAACGGTGTAGATACTGTCTAAAGCAACCATGGCCCGAAAGGACCTGTGTCAGGTGGAATGTTAGTTCCCCATGGCGCCTATTGACCCAGATATCTAACCTCGGAATCAACCTGTGAGTCCACACTCCCTTGGTGGAACTGTCCCACGCACGCTGCCATTTGACCATGGAGGCCAGTCTGGCAGTCCTGCGTATGCCTCTTGTGCCGCGCATTTCGAAGCACTCTATGTCTTCCATGATAAGGATACCAATAGGCACCATACCGGTGATGACGCAGAGTGCATCGTGTGACACGGTACGGTACGCGCTCGCAACCCTCAGGCACATTAGCCTATAAGTACTCTCTAGCTTGCTACGGTAGCTCTTGGTACTTAAGGCCGTGCCCCAAGCCGGGCCACCATACCTCAGTATGGACGAGGCGACACTGGCCAGAAGCTTTCGCTTGCTGGCGTACACCGCAGAGCTATTGGACATCATCCGGGACAGTGCCACAATAGCTGTGGAGGCTCTCTTGCAGGCATAATCGACGTGGCTACCGAAGGTAAGCTTATCGTCTATCATCACCCCCAAGTGTTTGACGGAGCGTTTCGAAGTGATCGTGCAGTCGCCTACACTGATCACCGCTTGCTGCACCGACTTTCGGTTGTTGACAACAACCGCCTCAGTTTTGTGGTGAGCCAATTCCAGTTTCCTGGAGCTCATCCACTCCTCCACAATTGCGATCGAGTGGGCTGCAGTCAATTCCACTTCTTCGATCGATTCACCGTAGACCTCCAGCGTAATATCGTCGGCAAAGCCAACGATGACCACACCCGCCGGGAATTTTAATCTCAACACCTCGTCATACATGACATTCCATAACACCGGGCCCAGGATGGAACCTTGCGGGACTCCTGAGGTTATGTGAAAGCACTTCCGACCCACCTCTGTGTCATAGACTAATACCCGATTCTGGAAGTAACTTCCGAGAATCTTGTACAGGTACTCGGGTATCCCCAGACGCAGGAGCGCATCGGCAATAGCCGCCCAACTGGCACTATTAAATGCGTTCCTTACATCCAGAGTCACTACTGCGCAGTAGCGAATCCCCCTCCTCTTACGCTGGAGTGCTATCTCAGCGGTTTTCTTAACCGTCAGAATAGCGTCTACGGTGGACTTCCCTTTCCGGAAGCCGAACTGGTTGCTTGAGAGACCATTTACACTCTCAGTGTACCTCAACAGTCTGTTGAGGATGATCTTCTCGAGCACCTTCCCCGCCGTGTCAATCAAGCATATTGGTCTATACGTCGACGGGTCACCAGGTGGTTTCCCCGCCTTTGGCAATAGTACCAGGCTCTGCCTCTTCCACGCATCTGGAAATACTCCCTCGTCCAGGCATATCTGCATAGCAGATCTGAACATACCGGGAGCCTCCAAGATTGCGACTTTGAGGGCCAGGTTTGGAACTCCGTCCGGACCTGGTGCCTTCCCCATGCTTAGGGATTTTGCAATCCCTACAAGTTCCTCATCGGTTACTCTATCCTCATCGCCAGCCCCAATCCCCGGCTGTCCTACAAAAGGAGGCCATGGGCTAGGGTTGTGGCGCGGAAAGAGCCCCTCGATGATCCCCTCCAGCATCTGTGGAGATTGCTCCGTAGGAGCAATTGCACCTCTTGTCTTCGCCATAACGATCCTGTAGGCATCACCCCACGGGTTCACGTTGGCACTCTGACAGAGTCTCTCAAAGCAGGCCTTTTTGCTTGCCCTTATCTCGGACTTCAGCGCGACTTTGGCAGCGGTGAACACCGCCCGTCGTTCTTCACGCTCCTGCTCGGTACGTGCTCGCTGCATCCGCCTCCTGGCCCGTAGGCAGGCACGGCGCAGGTTCGCAATTGCTTGAGTCCACCAGTACGTCGGTGGTCTCCCATTTCTAGGGTGGACTTTCCTAGGCATGGTCGCATCGCACGCACGCGAAAGCACCGCTACCAGTTCGTCCCCGCTTAGGCCGAGTAGGTTACGCTCACGACGGAGCGCCTCCCTAAGTACTTCGTCATTGAAGTACGATGTCTTCCACCTTGCACGTGTCATAATGTCTATCTCAAGTAAACACTAGCCTGCTAATTCATCTTTTTAGTCTTATTCGACCAAAAGCGTGTCTTTATTCGACCAATTAAGCGTGTCAGCTGTATAATGCTAGCAGGCAGAGCGAATTAAAGTGCTATTTGGTAACTTGGGATATACGAAAAACAAAAACGCAAACATTTCAAGTAAAAAAATAGTTGTAGGGCGAGTTATTTCGTAAAGCGTCATTTTTCGAGATTGAAAACTTTCTTCAAAAATGTATTTGGAACCTACTGGTTGTGCGTAATGATGAAGAATGTGTCAAGAAGAAACAAAAGAAGAAGTATGGAGCTACATAGCCCTCTACCCATCATATAACTAAGTACTATAGGGTAATAAGAGTCATTGATGAAACTTCCTCTAAGTAAAAGGGATACTCGTGGATACTAATGACACTATCGACATTTACAACTACTAATGATGTATCACGGTGTGCTAGAACACACATATTATCGGACTTGCATGAACCTCCGATCTTTTTTCACTAAATGTTAGCCTTTGTAGTCAAAAAAAGCTTGCTGAATATTAAAAAATCTTTCATCGGCATAAAATTGAAAAAAGACGATTTTTGCATTTTTACCCTTTTTCCATATATGAGTTCATAGGAGAATATTAGAGATACACTAATATGATGACTTTTAACGACCTAATGACCAATTTGACATGACATATCTTTAACATGAATGAATTCTTAGATTTAAGCATCATTTCCTACATACACTGACATAATATGACCAGCCCATGGTGGTATGCCGTATTTTATATAATGGAAATTTCACTTTTCACTTCAGAAAAGCTCATACGAACGCATTGTATTCTTCTTTCTGAATCAAATCAGTAATATTTTACGTATGTGGTATAGTTATCTAATCAGAAGAGGAATTCCCAGAAATTGATACACATGGCAGTATAAGCTGTATTCATGTGCTTATACGCGCAAACTTCTTGAAAGCGGGTTCACTATAACATGATTAACAGTGAATGGCTTATATAGCCTTAAGGTGGTCTCAAGCTCATCGTGATACAAGTTTTGTGCAGTCACTAATCTACTCATATGCAATGCGCGCATTATATTTGGGGTTTGAAGTGCCTGATTTTGAGTAAAAGGGCTGGATTAGTTCGGATAAATGTGGCGACGGTAACAAATCGATCCAACGTAATCCAGCCCTTTTATTCACGACTTCGCACTTATGGAGGGCACATTTTGCGAAATAGACACAACAATTTCAATAACCAACATGGACACATAAATTTTATTATCGTAAAACGAGGTATCTTTGAAAATGCGGGTAACTTTGATAGTGCAGGATCCGCAACGTACACTAAACAAAAGAACCAAAATTATGTTATTCAGTTAAGCAAATCGAATACGAAACTAAGGAGTATCAGTGTGACACTTCACCTCTGAGCTGTTTTCGTGCCAATCAAGAGTATGTGAGGCTTTATATTCGAATATTAAAAAATGATGAGATTTTGGTACTTTCAAAACGCTCACAAACAATCTGTTTTACTATCACTATTTCATGAAACTATAATGAATTCGGTACGTATGCTTGATGGCCTAGCTATAGTAGAACATGAATCCGGTATCAAACCTCATAGCGAAAAACAGTTTTACAATTTGGAATCATTTTTGTAATCAAAGTCACAAATTCCCATATAACATTAAAAACCTAGAGGTATGCAACATGCATGATAGATATCTATTCAGAGATATATGTTTATACCCATTATTATCAACTTATAATGGTGTTTATTATGTTTGTTTTGACTGAAAACCCTTTTAAAGATGTTTTTTGTTCAATAAATTCTGTACTTTAATTGATAAAATCTAATCCAGTTTCTCTATTAACATTCTCCAATCCAATTCAAACTGTGATGATGTCAAACAATAGTTTGTTTTGGATTTTCATGTGTTTATCTACTCATTATCAATGTTACCCCATTACCAAAAACTGACTTTCGATTATATGAAAAAACTATAGATTCATTAAGATCGAACCGTTATGCAATCTTTCATGTACAATCGATAACTAACAAACCAGTGCTTGTTTTACAAATAAAAAAAAATCGATTTTCTCTCAAAAAACTATCAAAGTTACCCCGTTTTATGGTATGTATTTAGTTTTAAGTATATGAAGGTAACTAAGGATATGTTAATGATGTGAGGTTTTAGCAAACGCACCCAACCAGCGGCTGCAAGATTTCAATATAAATCGGCATGACAACTTTTCAAATATATATTATATAATATTTGAAAAGTTACTCATACAAGGAATATCTTTCAATCAAAACAAATGTGAATAACAAGATCAGCTAGAGTGAACATACCATATAAAATTGAAACAGTACATTGGTCAATATAATTGTATGGCGGTTTATTTAATGGTTGCATGTAATTATACAATTGTCTGTTATCTTAAAAAAGTTTCATGTTCAATAACGAACTCCAATAATTTCAATTATTCAGTAGAATAGGAAACATTGATTGAAATTTGATAAGTTGTAGTATGTTTACCTTAATAAATTTATGTAAAAATGCGATGTCGTTAATAAACGGCATACCACAATGGGCTGGTCACATTGTGTGAATGTAGGTAGAAATTATGCTCAATTTGAAACGTCTTGTAATCGATTCGTGATCTAGGTATATCAAATAAGTCTGCAATGCATCAAAATTTGTATAACTCTAATATTCTCCTATGAACTCATATATGGGAAAAGGGTAAAATACAAAAATCGACTTTTTTCAATTTTTTGCCGAAAAAAGATTTTTTAATATTCCGCAAGCTTTTCTTGACTATCAAGGCTAACTTTTAGTGAAAAAAGATCGGAGGTTCATGCAAGTTCGATAATATGTGTGTTCCAGCACACCGTGTGTATTATGTATTCTACTAGGTGTCATCTGCCACCACTTGCCACCCAAATATATACACGGACCCTAAAAATGACTGATTTTTGCACTTAAATGTCTATAACTGCTTTTCCTTGATCTTTAGAAACCTAGTATCTTCTGGAGAATGATTCATTTTGATTGTTTACACAATTTTGTAGAACATTGTTGCTACCGGAAACTTCGCATTTTCAAAATATACGAGAAAAACTAGTTTAAGGGGGTCGTTCATAAAATACTCCCGTACACTAGGTGTCTTTGGCAAAGTTGTTTGTATTTGAATTATCTACAACTTTGCCGAAGACATCATATTTGAAGATCGTCATTTACAAAAAATAGTTTCACAGCGCCGCCCGTGGCAAAGTTGCGAACTAACATTTACCGTCAATATATGCGCTATATTTTTAGAAAATTTACGTCCGAAGTCACCATTCCGAAAAAATCACGTTTAGAGGTGCTACAGAATTAAGTTCACGATTTCGGCCGATCGAAATACTGTGCAACGCTGCTAGGCATCCCGCTGTTTGAGTGTTGAAATGCATCAGAATTTGCTGCCTGGCATGGCCCACGTTTCGACCTGTGCTGTTTGGGCCGGCCCGCCCGAGAGATGATTGTTAGGCGAGCTTTGTTTGTAGTTGACAGTCGTACACCCACCCTGATTCGTGCAACACCTTAAAATGCAAAAATCTATGACAATTATGAGTGCTAAAAACTTTTCGGAAAACTGGGCTATTCGGGGAACTGGCATTCGGGGGAAAAGTAGCACAACCGGTGTATGGTGCTTCGGGTTGGAGACCCGACATTCGCTGGATGAACATCCCTTCAGGAGATGCGAAGAGGCGTGAAAATTTATGCACAGATTCTTCCTTTTCACTTTGGTATACGACCATCTTCAGGAACATGTCACATTAGATTGGTGAGTGTGGATTCTTCGAATAGAACGGACAGGAACTAGGTGTCAAATTTGTAATGGTGTGGACTGTATTTAATTTCAAGTATTTCGATGGCCGGTTTGGGTAAATCGAACGAACGAGATTTCGAAGTCACCAACGACTTAAGAACCACCAGATGCGTACGCAGGAAGTCGACTAGGTCGTTATGCTGTGGAAAATCGGTAGACTTGTGATGGGCTTTCTGGAGGTGAACGGATCAAGACGGCTGCAGACCATTTTGCATATCAGGCATAAGTTTCGTACAAAATCATCAATAACTAATGACCAATTTGACATGACATATCTTTAACATGAATGAATTCTTAGATTTAAGCATCATTTCCTACATACACTGACATAATATGACCAGCCCATGGTGGTATGCCGTATTTTATATAATGGAAATTTCACTTTTCACTTCAGAAAAGCTCATACGAACGCATTGTATTCTTCTTTCTGAATCAAATCAGTAATATTTTACGTATGTGGTATAGTTATCTAATCAGAAGAGGAATTCCCAGAAATTGATACACATGGCAGTATAAGCTGTATTCATGTGCTTATACGCGCAAACTTCTTGAAAGCGGGTTCACTATAACATGATTAACAGTGAATGGCTTATATAGCCTTAAGGTGGTCTCAAGCTCATCGTGATACAAGTTTTGTGCAGTCACTAATCTACTCATATGCAATGCGCGCATTATATTTGGGGTTTGAAGTGCCTGATTTTGAGTAAAAGGGCTGGATTAGTTCGGATAAATGTGGCGACGGTAACAAATCGATCCAACGTAATCCAGCCCTTTTATTCACGACTTCGCACTTATGGAGGGCACATTTTGCGAAATAGACACAACAATTTCAATAACCAACATGGACACATAAATTTTATTATCGTAAAACGAGGTATCTTTGAAAATGCGGGTAACTTTGATAGTGCAGGATCCGCAACGTACACTAAACAAAAGAACCAAAATTATGTTATTCAGTTAAGCAAATCGAATACGAAACTAAGGAGTATCAGTGTGACACTTCACCTCTGAGCTGTTTTCGTGCCAATCAAGAGTATGTGAGGCTTTATATTCGAATATTAAAAAATGATGAGATTTTGGTACTTTCAAAACGCTCACAAACAATCTGTTTTACTATCACTATTTCATGAAACTATAATGAATTCGGTACGTATGCTTGATGGCCTAGCTATAGTAGAACATGAATCCGGTATCAAACCTCATAGCGAAAAACAGTTTTACAATTTGGAATCATTTTTGTAATCAAAGTCACAAATTCCCATATAACATTAAAAACCTAGAGGTATGCAACATGCATGATAGATATCTATTCAGAGATATATGTTTATACCCATTATTATCAACTTATAATGGTGTTTATTATGTTTGTTTTGACTGAAAACCCTTTTAAAGATGTTTTTTGTTCAATAAATTCTGTACTTTAATTGATAAAATCTAATCCAGTTTCTCTATTAACATTCTCCAATCCAATTCAAACTGTGATGATGTCAAACAATAGTTTGTTTTGGATTTTCATGTGTTTATCTACTCATTATCAATGTTACCCCATTACCAAAAACTGACTTTCGATTATATGAAAAAACTATAGATTCATTAAGATCGAACCGTTATGCAATCTTTCATGTACAATCGATAACTAACAAACCAGTGCTTGTTTTACAAATAAAAAAAAATCGATTTTCTCTCAAAAAACTATCAAAGTTACCCCGTTTTATGGTATGTATTTAGTTTTAAGTATATGAAGGTAACTAAGGATATGTTAATGATGTGAGGTTTTAGCAAACGCACCCAACCAGCGGCTGCAAGATTTCAATATAAATCGGCATGACAACTTTTCAAATATATATTATATAATATTTGAAAAGTTACTCATACAAGGAATATCTTTCAATCAAAACAAATGTGAATAACAAGATCAGCTAGAGTGAACATACCATACAAAATTGAAACAGTACATTGGTCAATATAATTGTATGGCGGTTTATTTAATGGTTGCATGTAATTATACAATTGTCTGTTATCTTAAAAAAGTTTCATGTTCAATAACGAACTCCAATAATTTCAATTATTCAGTAGAATAGGAAACATTGATTGAAATTTGATAAGTTGTAGTATGTTTACCTTAATAAATTTATGTAAAAATGCGATGTCGTTAATAAACGGCATACCACAATGGGCTGGTCACATTGTGTGAATGTAGGTAGAAATTATGCTCAATTTGAAACGTCTTGTAATCGATTCGTGATCTAGGTATATCAAATAAGTCTGCAATGCATCAAAATTTGTATAACTCTAATATTCTCCTATGAACTCATATATGGGAAAAGGGTAAAATACAAAAATCGACTTTTTTCAATTTTTTGCCGAAAAAAGATTTTTTAATATTCCGCAAGCTTTTCTTGACTATCAAGGCTAACTTTTAGTGAAAAAAGATCGGAGGTTCATGCAAGTTCGATAATATGTGTGTTCCAGCACACCGTGTGTATTATGTATTCTACTAGGTGTCATCTGCCACCACTTGCCACCCAAATATATACACGGACCCTAAAAACGACTGATTTTTGCACTTAAATGTCTATAACTGCTTTTCCTTGATCTTTAGAAACCTAGTATCTTCTGGAGAATGATTCATTTTGATTGTTTACACAATTTTGTAGAACATTGTTGCTACCGGAAACTTCGCATTTTCAAAATATACGAGAAAAACTAGTTTAAGGGGGTCGTTCATAAAATACTCCCGTACACTAGGTGTCTTTGGCAAAGTTGTTTGTATTTGAATTATCTACAACTTTGCCGAAGACATCATATTTGAAGATCGTCATTTACAAAAAATAGTTTCACAGCGCCGCCCGTGGCAAAGTTGCGAACTAACATTTACCGTCAATATATGCGCTATATTTTTAGAAAATTTACGTCCGAAGTCACCATTCCGAAAAAATCACGTTTAGAGGTGCTACAGAATTAAGTTCACGATTTCGGCCGATCGAAATACTGTGCAACGCTGCTAGGCATCCCGCTGTTTGAGTGTTGAAATGCATCAGAATTTGCTGCCTGGCATGGCCCACGTTTCGACCTGTGCTGTTTGGGCCGGCCCGCCCGAGAGATGATTGTTAGGCGAGCTTTGTTTGTAGTTGACAGTCGTACACCCACCCTGATTCGTGCAACACCTTAAAATGCAAAAATCTATGACAATTATGAGTGCTAAAAACTTTTCGGAAAACTGGGCTATTCGGGGAACTGGCATTCGGGGGAAAAGTAGCACAACCGGTGTATGGTGCTTCGGGTTGGAGACCCGACATTCGCTGGATGAACATCCCTTCAGGAGATGCGAAGAGGCGTGAAAATTTATGCACAGATTCTTCCTTTTCACTTTGGTATACGACCATCTTCAGGAACATGTCACATTAGATTGGTGAGTGTGGATTCTTCGAATAGAACGGACAGGAACTAGGTGTCAAATTTGTAATGGTGTGGACTGTATTTAATTTCAAGTATTTCGATGGCCGGTTTGGGTAAATCGAACGAACGAGATTTCGAAGTCACCAACGACTTAAGAACCACCAGATGCGTACGCAGGAAGTCGACTAGGTCGTTATGCTGTGGAAAATCGGTAGACTTGTGATGGGCTTTCTGGAGGTGAACGGATCAAGACGGCTGCAGACCATTTTGCATATCAGGCATAAGTTTCGTACAAAATCATCAATAAGACGCATTCGAGAATCGTAGCATTCTCATTTCATTGATTTGATAGCGAAAAGTGTATCGATATAGGTTTGAATTACCAACTTCTCGTTATCAAACCTTCTCTCCAAAAGCTGCCATGTTACAGCATAGTTTGCTTCAGTAAGCTCAATCGATTCAATTACCTTGCGAGCATATTTGGTGAATGATACTACAAGGTACGAAAATTTATCCATCTGTGATAGCTGAGGGTTAGAATAAATCAGAGATTTGTAAGTATCTCTGAAAGTGATCCATTCAGAAATGGACCCATTGAAAGTGGGGAGCTTCACTCCGGGAAGTTTGATTCGGGACTGAGGGAGGTTTTCGGCACTAATTGCTGCTACGATTTGAGTGGAGTACTGAGAAGGGGCATTCAGTTCACTGAATTTGGTGGTGAGGAATCCGTGACCCACTATGTAATCGTGCTCGAATTTCTGCCAAATATGGCGATTTAGTTTCTCCGCTTCCCTTTTGGCATCAGCAAATGAAACCTCATTGAACAGCAGTTCGAGGATCAGCCGATAACTCTGGAAATCCTTGTTAACCGTTCCGATGCGTTGCTTCCATCCCTCAAGTTGATTCTTATCCCGCGCAGAGTCGAAACTATTATAACAGGATCTTTCAATAAAGAAAATCTCCTTTAATGAAAGATCCTAAAGCGAACGGGAACGATATCACTATGCTAAGGAAGGCCTAAAACGTGATTTTAGTGCAAATTTGTATTGAAGATTCCTTCAAATATCAAGAGAAACTGCTTTGTGCTGTAAGCGTTTAAATACACGGTGTTTGGTTAATGGTTTTTCACATCATGGATTTCATTCCGTCTTGAACTCTTTATAAAAATCATTAAAACATTAAAAACTATCTTATCCAGTATACATTCCTTTCAATGACCTACACGTACACTCTACTCAGCCTCTCAAGTCTGGGCTTAGGACGTTGGTCATTATTTCTCTTGTGTAATTTGAGACTCTTCATAAACCACGCAACCGACTTTCCAAGCTTCAGAGAAACTCTTTCCCTTCATGCTATTTCATCTCAACAGAACCTTTAACATTTGTACGTGCATGATCTTTGGCCGAAGCCATATTTTCTTTCTATGGAACATCGTAGTTTATCAACGGTCCCCATTTCTACTTCTGAAAAACCTTTCCGCCCTTCTCACGGATTCTCCCAAACGCTGCTACCAATAAGTTCTTTTTACCTAGCGGTAAACTTCACATTTGTGGCAGCACGAAGTAAAAAGTTTACTTCACTGTCGTTGGCTGTTGCTGACCGAAAAAAGTTTTCCGGCGGCTGGCGGCTGGCGGCAGTAAATTTTCCTAATTAATGTGCTTGTATTTCCACGCCAGAACTTTGGGCGTGTGCGGTTTCCGAACCAGAAGCCACCGGCCGTGGGCGGGCGTTAATGCTAATATCGAAGTGTTGCCTTCGATTAACGCCTGGTGGTTTTCTGTTTTTCACTTTAAATGTGCGGTCAACAGAAGGCATTTCACGGAAGATTGTTCGTTAAATGTGTTGGAAACGCGTAAATTATGAGTGGATTGCCTGAACGGTTTATGGTTTGAAATAATGCTGCAATAAGCCTCGGTTTGTGTGAAAAATGGCAGAAGATGGTATCCGTTTCAAACCAGACTTAATTATTTTTCAAATTGTTATGTTCTAGACAAACCATTATTCTAACTCTAAAGCTTCTGTAACTGAGTACTTCTGGGTCGTTCATAGACATAATCATCTCCCGTTATACCATCACCCTTGAGTAATTCCCGAGCATTAAACAGTAAAATTATAACCAGAAGCCACATCGCCAGCAAAAATCAACTCCACGGCCATAAAACCGCCCGAAAAGCCTCACTTACCAAAATCGCCCGGTGCCAAAATTAAACGGCTTCAAAATTATGACCTCGTCAGCGAGCTGCTAGCTCGCCTGATTTGCCCAAGGATCCACGTCGAGACGATGACGGCAGGCGATGATGACCACATTCACTGACTGATGCTACATCGCACTAAGGTGTCTTTGGTAAATGATGCTAGACAAAAATATAAAAAAAAAAATGTTCTGCATATGACACATTCCAAGTAACCATAATCTCTTATAATAAGCCATAAATAAGCACCAACAATGCAAAAAGGCATTATAGTAGTACTAAAAATGCTGACACGCCTAATGATAGCACTTCGGTATAGCAGCCCTATTACCTAGAACCAATGTATTGGATCTATATTCGAACTATATTCGGCATGTTTCAATGTTATCCAGTGTTTAAATGTAGTGATAAAGGAAACAAAACATAAATTTTCTCTCTTCAAAATCGCAGATTTGATGACGAGGGAATGTGAAACTTTAAATTGGTCTCTTTTCTCTAGACAAGTCGAGTCTAGTGAACGACACTGAAGACGGCGTTACAGTTTTGGTCTAATAGGGTTTCAATGCTAGTAATGGTACGCTAACGCTAACGCTAACGCTAACGCTAACGCTAACGCTAATAGGGTTTCAATGCTAGTAATGGACCCCTTAGTAGCTAAAATTCACTCTCGACGCTTTTCCACAATGATATCTCAGACGGATATACGTTTTGTGGAGCCAATGTCTTCACTTCATAGTACGCCTATGAAACACACAAAATCATTTGATTTTTCCAGCGAAATATACATTTGGAAAACTGTTGTCCGAATGCCTATTATGGACCCTCCCGGGGTCCATAATAGGATATGTTTACAAATTTTACATTTCCTATTATGGACCCTCCATTTGATTTCCATGTAATTCGGCTCGCTGCCGACGTGCCTATTATGGACCCACCTGGAAATGCGTATTATGGACCCTCTTGTGTGGTTTCATTTACATAACTGTTCAAATATCTTTTTTTATGCGTCTCAAACCAAATATTTTGTCTGAAACTGCTGGCTAACAATGCGATCGAAGTTCCCCCGGTGGATTTTCAAAGGAATGAGGTTGCCTTGAGTGTTAATTTTATGTTTTTCTGTGGGGGTCCATAATACGCAAAGGGTCCATAACCGGCATCAACACCCTAGATTAGTACTAAATTCAGTTTTTCAGTCATTTATAATTTAAATTTATATTAATTTACTTGCTTTAATATGTCGGAAACATATGACGTAAATTTCAATGATTTTTTCTAGGTTTGTAGTCAATTGTTGAAGTTTTGTTACTTGTTCATGTAACTTCCGTTTACGGTACCGGTGATTCGTTTTATATTTTTTAAATCACCCATGATACTTCGAAGTAGAGCTCAAAACGTGTTTTGCTATTTACCAATCACACGAAAAATGTCTCGAAACACTTTTGACCATCCAGATTTTTCAAATATTCCATAGTGGTCATCCCCTAGTCTGCGAGTTCTATGAGCTACAATGAAGCGAGAAAACGCCGCGGGTAAGTGAATTTTTACGATTGACTCTGTTATCACGTCTTTGTCGTCGCCCTCCACACATTGTTGGTACGTACATGCCCCATTGGACGCGTTTTGATGGCTCCCGTGACCCCGTTCCGGTTGTTTTGAGTTACGGTACATCAATCCAAAATAACCCATGTGTTTGCTGACGGTTGCAGTGTGAGCATTAAATATTAATGGGATTATGTTACCCAAAATGTGGAAGGGGTGGGCTCGTTTTTTGATGTTTTTTTTGTGCATTATGGTTGACAAAAGCGTAGACCAAGCTGAGGGTCATGGGTTCAAATCCCAATGGTCGAGGATCATTTCGGGTTGGATTTTATTTTGACTTTACAGGGTATAGAGTATCTTTGTACTTGCTACACGTTAATAATTGTAAAAGTTCTTATAATTAGAAGTTTTTCAAATCTAAACTAAAATCTATTCAAGAAAGTTTGTAAAGTTTTTCAAACGACGGTATGATACGTTCAACATTTCTCGAGCTATGATACTGGTCAGCGGAGTCCGCTTTGAATCTTCAATGACACAATCCTTGTGATTACAAGATCTTACTATTGGTATCAGGACGATTTTGAGCACCTTCTTCTGATATGACTTGCCTTAGTCCTGTTTAAGCCTTGTTGGTTTCCTCCATTTATATTTCCATTGGCAACATCAATAGAGGTCAGCATTGGACAACTAGTGAGGAATTCGTCAGATTTGAATTATAAATTATAATAAATATATGTCTAAACTGAGAATGAGCTTGTTTCTCAGCTTAGTATTCTCAAAAGCACTTCTACAGTTATTAACTGAGAGTTTTCTTTGCTAATACATATATCATTTTTGCACTCGTAATATCGTATGTGCTGCAAGCATGAGGAATCCATTCCTCATTGAGGATGGCTGCATTACCGAAACAGGGTGAGCTGGATGAAGCCCCTCTGCTGGACTGCTGAAGAACAGTAAAGGCAGCCATCAACAATGCAGCTGAGATCAACGTCGGGTACGTACGACGGAACGATTGATTCGACGAGGAATGAAAGCAGGTGCTGGAGGAGAAGAATGCAGCGGGGCGGTCATGATGCAGCAAGGGACCCGACAGAATGTGGAACATCTGTTTAATCTTCAGGGAACTAGCGGACTCTGCATTCACTTTCCTTTGATGGTCTATTTCTATAGATTCACACTTTCAACACAGAATTGCTTGCACGGTAGATTTGAACAAAATTTTATTCTTATTCACTAGCAACTCGCGCATTTATTCTTAAGATTAAAAGTTGGTAACTTAATTTATTGATTTTAACTTAATCTAACAACATAACAACGAGAATTTTGACATTGATCACAACAAACTAACGAAAACGTAGATTCGACACGATGGGTAACTGTGGGTCACACGCCTTACGATTACGGGGGATCGATCTGCACTGGTTCGGTTGGGGTATTTGATCAGAGCCAAGAGTGTAGTGTGTCATCCCTCTCTCGTCTATGCCGGTCATGTATTGAGTAGATGTGGATGATGAACAGCAGAGAACTTCGTCTCACACATGTAGGGTCACCTGGTCTATGTGTACTGATCAATCGATGGTTGATCGTCGAGTGACTACGTTGGTGATAGATGGGTGACATTCACAGATAAGATGACATGATATCCAACAACATCATAGACGGAAACGGCAACAGCATACCCTCTTTCGGGAGACAAAACGCCTCATGAAGGAGACGGAGTGCGAGGAGATAGAACAGCTGAACCGGTCTCAAGAAACACGCAAGTTCTATCAGAAACTTGACGTATCCCGCAATGGCTTCGTGCCGCGAGCCGAGATGTGCAGGGATGAAGATGGGAGCATTTTAATGGACGAACGTGATGTGATAGAAAGGTGGGAGCAGCACGTCGGCGAACACCTGAATAACACTGAGAGCACAGGCAATGAAGGACGGGACAACGAATGAAATGCCTTCGTCAGTACTGCGTGCGATGGAAACCAACCAGCCCCCACTTTGAAGGAGGTTAAGGATGCCATTACCCAACTTAAGAACAATAAAGCTGCTGGTAAGGATGGTATCAGAGCTGAACTTATAAAGATGGGCCCGGAGAGGCTGGCCATTTGTCTGCATCGGCTGATAGGCACAATCTGGGAAACAACAGCTACCGGAGGAGTGGAAGGAAGGGGTAATATGCCCCATTTACTTACAAGAAAGGCGACAAGTTAGATTGTGAGAACATTCGAGCGATCACCATTCTAAATGCGGCCTACAAAGTATTATCCCCGATTATCTTCCGTCGTCTGTCACCTATAGTAAACGAGTTAGTTGGAAGTTATCAAGCCGGCTTCGTTAGCGGCCGATCGTCAACGGACCAGATCTTTACTGTACGGTAAATCCTCCGAAAATGTCGTGAATACCAGGTCCTAACGCATCACTTTTTCATCGATTTTAAGGCGGCATACGATAGTATCGACCGCGTAGAGCTATGGAAAATCATGGACGAGAACAGCTTTCCCGGGAAGCTCACGAGACTGATACGAGCGACGATGGAAGGTGTGCAAAACTGTGTGAAGGTTTCAGGCGAACACTCCAGCTCGTTTGGATCCCACCGGGGACTACGACAAGGTGATGGACTTTCGTGCCTGTTGTTCAATATTGCGCTAGAAGGTGTTATGCGGAGAGCCGGGCTTAACAGCCGGGGTACGATTTTTACGAGATCCAGTCAATTTGTTTGATTTGCGGAGATATGGACATCGTCGGCCGAACATTTGAAAAGGTGGCAGATCTGTACACCCGCCTGAAACGCAGTCAGCAAAGTTGGACTGGTGATAAATGCGAGCAAGACAAAGTACATGCTAGCTGGAGGGGCCGAGTGCGACAGGGCTCGCCTAGGTAGCAGTGTTACGATAGACGGGGATACGTTCGAGGTCGTCGACGAGTTCATAAGGCCGGTAGTCCTCTACGAGCATGAAACGTGGACGATGCTCGAGGAGGACCTGCAAGCACTTGGAGTCTTCGAACGTCGGGTGCTTAGGACGATCTTCGGTGTGCAGGAGAACGGTGTGTGGCGGCGAAGGATGAACCACGAGCTCGCCCAACTCTACGGCGAACCCAGTATCCAGAAGATGGCCAAAGCTGGAAGGATACGATGGGCAGGGCATGTTGCAAGAATGCCGGACAGCAACCCTGCAAAGATGGTGTTCGCTTCGGATCTGGTTAGTACAAGAAGGCGTGGAGCGCAGCGAGCTAGGTGGGCGGACCAAGTGCGTATCGATTTGACGAGCGTGGGGCAGAACCGAAGATGGAGAGATGCGGCCACGAACCGAGTATTGTGGCGTGAAATTGTTGATTCAGTGTTATCTGTCTAGCATCTAGATGTTAACTAAATAAACGAAATGAATGCCTCTCTGTAGAAGTCATGTCGTCACTTGAGTGAGAACGACACGTTGACAGCCTTCCCACATCTTTACTCTTCCACAATACAGTTGTTGTGGAAGCGATGTAGGTATGATAGGCAAACAGTTTCAACACTAAATAAATCGCACTCGCTCTTTTCGCGTGTGTAGTAACATGAGATGGATGGATATGGATTATGAAAGGGGTCCGCGTGTTCTGTAGGGATTTGAATTCTAAACTTGTAACCAACTCAGTTATTGGGTCACCAAGTGGCTCGGTAGCTTAGTTGATAAAGCGCTCGTCTAGCATACAAGAGTCCTGGGTTCAAATCCCAGCCGAGTACGTGGGTTTTTTCATATTTTCACCCATAATTTGTCCATCTTTACCACGCGTAATAAGTCAATTAATTTAACCCAAAATGTAGGTGACGGAGCAGAGAAAAATCGCAGCCAGAGGTGACGAAATGGCGTAGAGGCATCAACAAGCCCCCAGCCCTCTGAATGAATACCATGAGGCAGTCATCGGACTTGTAGCCCAAGAAAAATGAAGGTGGCGTGGTACAGAGTCGTTTCCCCCTTTTTTTTCTATACCACACTCGAGGCGTACATCCGCATTTGTGGGCTTCGTGGCCTTGCGGTTAGCAGCGTCAGTCGTCTAGGTGTATTGTGCCACGGGGTTTGGGTTCGATTCCCGCTCCAGTCGGTGAAAACTTTTCGTGAAACGAAAAATTCATCGCTGGGCTACTGGGTGTTTCGTGTTGTCCGTTGCCTAATGTTAGTGATCGTTCAGCCTTTGCAGCCTTTGTGCTGAAGACGGTGTAAAGTGTCTTTTAATAGACTGTTGAGTGCGAACCACAGAGCCTAAACCCCATTAGCATCCCAGATAGCCAGGGTAGGTGAATATTTCTTGCTTTGCTGGAAGTACGAATATTCTGTTAAAAAAAAGCTGGTGCTGGTTGATTTCGATTGTCCATTAACAGAGTCAGTTCCTTCATGATCTTCGCCTGTACTCACAGCGCCATTCAGTGTACTTTTGTTATGCTATGGTTGAAAACTTGGCCTTGATCTTCAACCTACACTCTCTTACGTTGATCGTCCATCAGACGAGCACGCGCTTCTGCACAACGCCCAGCATGATAAAAGCAGTCCTCAGACTTTGCATGTTGCAAACACGTTAGTTCTGACATGTAAATACAAATTTATCGTTCTATGGTAAAAACCCATTCTTCAAACTATAATAGAGAAATTTTCCGAAGAGAGCAATTCAATCCGACGGATGGGAAAAGAGATATTGGTTTGTTTTCTATTATTTAGCTTCATATGGCCTTGTAAACATCTACAAAAATCCCTAAGAAAATTAGCTTTAAAGGGGTATGTTTCATTGAGACATTCTTCATTAAAATTGGATGATTGAGTTTTTACAATCGGATGATAAGTTCGTACTTACATTACAGTACTATCGTGTTTGGAACATTTTTCAAAATTTATCCATGGAAATTTCCATTTCTCACTATGTTCATAGTGAGTATGGTAAAAAATATATGGGAGATTGGATTTTAAAACATTTTGAAACTTTGAATCGCCTCAATGGTATATATTGTATAATATATAATCGATATCGTATGCACGTCATCTTAAACTTGATTAAAGCTCCCATAAAATTCTTTTCACACTTTCTCAGAAATCTTGACACATAAATTTACGCCTAACGAAGATTTTAAGTCGTCCCAATTTCGCCCTCCAGTGCATTCGAAACCGTCAGCAATTTTGCAAAAGTTTCAACAACTTTAATCTGGGACCACTTCACCCCACCAGAACTCCCATTACGCCCGCCTTCCATTCGGAACCCGGAATGCCAGATCTCTCCCACCGCACCGCCGGAAGCCAACTTGTCACCGAGAAAGCTGCCGCAAAACGACATCTGCGACAGCGACAAGGCTTCTCCCCGGTTCGCTCTCTGTCTCTATACACAGAGGAAATCATGTAGGACTCAGGCGACGACCAAAGACGATGAGGATAGGGGCTTTGGGGGAGTGCGATGGGGTCCTGTCTCTGTCACTGACTGACTGCGACGAGGATCCGCACCCCATGTGCACAATGTGTTTTTTTTTCTGTTTTCCTTCAACGGGGACTACATTTTGCAACAGTTTGCATGGTCTTCCATGCATGACAACGCTCATTTGTCAGCAGAACTCCCCGCAATGCCTCCTCAGAGTATATATCTTTGGAATCCGGACTTGACTTAACCCTTTCAGGGCAACCTTTTATACAAGCATTTGGAGTACGAGTTTGAGTTGTTCTGCTCGTATATAGTATTATAGTAACAAAGCAGCTAACTACATATGTTGACAATGACTGGGCTTCCTTAGCCGAGTGGTTAGAGTCCACGGCTGAAGGTGTCTCAGTTCGATTCTCGGTCGGTCCAGGATCATTTTGTACACAGCAAAAATTTGTGAATATGAAGCAGCACGCAATTTTAAAAGCATTATGAGAATTCTTCCATTTGTGCAAGTATGAAGAAGAAGCACGGTTTTATCTTTGCATTATAATGGCACGCTATTTCGCCTTTTCTGGCATTATTATAGCATCATATGCAAATACAAATCTGTCAAGCTTTAAATGACTGCTCAACATGTGCATATAATGCTGTTGTAATGCCGCATTATCGTGCTTACTGGTTACTTGGGATAAGCACGGTCCTCATTTAAGGACGCTGGGTACTCGGGCGTATCTTCCTTCAGAATAAGACGCTGGTCGTTAAGGGGTTGAACTAGAAAAATTTACGAGTTCAATATGACACAGTAGTACATCGTTTTAATGTTTCATAACTTTTGTTCACGACGACCTCTCTGCCTGGTGAATGACGACGACGGTGGCGGCAACGCATGGGGCGTTGCTCTCCCCCCCAGAAGGAAAGTTTTATCCCTAACCGAAGTCACGGCCGTTCCACGTGGCGGATACAGCGACAAAGCGTTTCGCTTCATATTTATTACAACAACGCGGGCTACAGGGAGCGGCTACACGTTTCATTCATTAAATCTCAATGTTGTTCCCTGGAAAGGCGTTGCGGAGAAAATTTCCACGAAGGAGAAATCCAAAATCGTCCGTCGTCGTTCATATGGGTCTGCTCTCGGCGGGGAGAAACAGAAACGGCAGCCGAATAAACGAGCATTTAAATCCAAGTAACCAAAAGCACTAATAATAATCCCCAAAATAACATCAGAATTACTGCAAATGCTGACACGCCCTATAACAGCACTTTAACTGCATAGAAACCCTATTTATTTATTTATTTATGACTGCATTATTAATGCTTCTAAGTACCGTTAAACGGGATATCTTTGAAAAGCGGGTAACTTTGATAGTGCGTTACCCAACTCATACTAAACGGAATATCATAAGCAGTTAAGCAAAACGAATGCAAACCTAAAGAATCTTAGTGACACTTCATGTAAGAGCTGTTTTCATTTGAATCGAGAACATTAAAAGCATTATGAACCAATATTAAGAATTGATACGATTTTTGCATTTTCGAAACGTTTACAAACAATCTGTTCTTCCGTCACTATTTGATGTAGTTTTGAATAGTTGGACACTTATCTTCGATAGCCTAGTAATCATAGAACTTGAATATGGTCTCAAATCTCTTAGCGAAAAGCATTTTCACAAACTGAGACCATTTTTGTAATCTAAGTCAGAAATTTCCATATAACTTTAAACGCCTAGAGATATGCAATGCCCTATATATGTTACGTAATTCATTCAATTGTGTTTGATTTATACTGCATTATCAAAGTTACCCCCAAATAGAAAGCCGACTTTCGATTGTATGAAAAATTGTATATCCATTCAAAATAAATCTTTTGGAAATCTATCAACTGCAATCGATAGCTAGGATGCCAGTACGTGTTTTAAAAATTTAAACTATAATTCTTTGAAACAGCATAATCGTGCTAACTGGTTATTTGGGTCGTGTTGGTTAGCCTTTTCCTAGGCCACGACAATAGTTCTCCCCAAGAGAAAATGGACCTTAAGCTATGGCCACCGGTGGGTAAATAAATTCAAATGCCTGCCGAGCCAGACTGGAATGCTGTAGAGATTCCACCGAGTAGTAGAGAGGTAGGTAGTTGGAGGCCGGGAAGTTGATGGATCTATGTAGGTCGGAATGTTGAAAGATTAACGTTAGGCCGGTGCCTAAGCTCTCTCGTTAGCAATAACTACGGGAGAATAAAATAAACAAAGTTATTTTATTTCATGTGTAGAGAATATCCACCTAGATATTTTGCTGGCTAGAATGGAGTTTTACGGGCAAACTGAGAGAATGGTAGGAGTTTTTAGGATTTTTTTTCTTATGCCGGAATAGGTTTAGACCTCATAGATCCTTTCTGTCAGTCTTAACAACGTTTCTCTCTTTAAATCTTTCTGAATCATGAAGTGCCGCTTTTGAAAAGTTTTAAAATATTCGTTCTACTGATAGTGTGGTTTTGACTGATCTGATTTTGATAATCAAAGAATTGAGTGAATTGGGGTTATTTTTTTAAATGCTGTTTCTGAAGCATTTAATAACCAAATAACACTTATTTTATCGAAAACATTTACAAAATTTACTCCAAATCGTTGACGGTCGAGTGCTGTGACTGTCCGATTTGACATGGAATTCATCCTAAGATACTACCAGAATTCGGCAAGATTTTCTTCTTTTTTCCAGAATTCCCACACAAAATATCATCCAAATAATTCCAGAGGTTTCTCCGATGGATTACCTACTTTGTTTTTGCCCACAGTTGATCAGCAGAAGTTTTATCTTTTTATTTTGTATGGGGAAAGGCATCTAACTTTAAATTTCTCGTAAATAAAAGCATTAATCGAAAAAATATTTGGTATTTCTCTAGAAATTCTTCCAAAAAATCCTCTGAGAATCGTTACAGGAATGCATCAACATATTTTACTTTTTTCACAGGAATTCTATAAGACGTTATTCCAGAAATACCTCCAGTCATTCTTCTGGGTTTTTGCTTAGAAAACCGCATTGAGAATAGCATTTCATCATGACATCATAAATGACGTCTGTTAGTTGTAATAGGTTGTAACTTGGATTCAACACATTCCTATGCATGCTATAGAACATTTTACTGTTACTGTGTGCCCTGATTCCAAGTTGCCCGTGAGAGAGAGCGAAACAGCACCAACACACGGCGCACAGTAAAAATCCAAAGAACAAAAGAATTTATGGCACGCACAGAGGCTCATGTCGTATATAAGCTTGTATGCAATCTTGCATGTAGAGCTTTAAGGGGGACTCAGAGCTTTGCAACTTGTATACGACCCCCATTGATAATAACAATGTGAGTGTTTGTTCTCGACAAGTTCCCAACCAGTCTTCTATAGATTCGCACCGAACCCACTTGATCTAGTACTACAATTGAGTGCCAGGCGATTGTAGTAGTGCTAGAAATGAGTAGCGTAATGGATCATTGAAGATAGTTTTTGCAAGTGCTCACCGCATCAAAACAAAGGCGCCACTGTATATGGGAGTAAACGTTGTGACAGCATTTCTGTTCTGTCAAACACACAAAGCTACGGTGGCACTATCTATGCTTTCCATAGCGGCCGTTTTGGTTATTTTAATGATCCATTTAAAATTCCTTAGTTGTAGTAGCTAGCTAGGTTTCGTAAAATTAAGATTTGTAAAATAAAATTATTCCAAATCGAGCTCTTAACGTGGTTATAGAACGAAGCCACACCTCAAATTTTCAAGAGCACAAGTCTTGAGAACCAAACAGCGCTCTGCGTTGTTTATCCCATTGGTCACCAGCAGCAAGCAAGCAATGTGACTGAATTTTAACGCGAACTGTTGTCAGATTCTCCAGTCTTGTGGACTTGAAAATTCAAATTTTGGCTTCGTTTTATAATCACCTTAAAGAAGTAAGAAGTCCAGAAGTTGTAATTCCAAAAGTTAAAGCCGTATTATAATCCAAAATGTACTGAACTTTCATACCCACCAATAGAATACTATACGACATAATAAAATTATCCTTTCACCTTCAACCCAGAGAAGTTATCGAGTTATATTGAGAAAACATTATAATAAAACACAAAGGATTTTGGGAACACTTTCTAAGATACAGGGGATAGGCAAAATTATTTAGATAAGCAAAATGTTGCCCAATTTCAAATAATCATAACTTGATGAAATTGGATGCATCCGGAGCAGTCGACGGCAAATTTCCGAGATCATGACCAAATGGATTTTTTTCTGTCACTTATACCAATATACATTGCCGAGCAAGTTCCTGAAACTATCCAGCTTTAAACGCTGGTTTGCTATAAACTTGAATCACCCCTTTTTGGCATGTCTAGCCAACACTATATTTTTTATGGTTGGATGATCCAACTTGGATCTAAGCAAGCTTCTCGAAGTTGAAAATGTTGCATGTTGACAAAGTGATGTCAGAAATTTACATCAATTTATATCAATTTTGTGGAGTTTGAATAGATGTGGAAACAATTTCGCCATAAATCATGTATGTGCCATTTTCTGGATTTGAGCTTCTACTGGAAAAAGATGTGAATCAATAAATCAACTGAAAAGTTAGTGGACATTTTAAGAACAAAACAGCCCAAGGGGCAGTTCCCAACTATGTTTAATTGGTGCGCTTAGAGAACATTAAAAAATGACGTCCATCTTTTGGTGAAGGAGGAAGTGAGTCGTACCGATAGAACATACAAAAACCTATTATTTACGCTCAATACTTTAATTTTCGTTCCACAAATGTTGGACGTTATTTTTGAACAAGCTCTTGACCCGAAAGGCTGCACACAGCCATGGTTAAATCAAAATGCTTGATGTTCATTAAAGCCGTAGACCTCGGCTTGAAAAAATAAATGAACATCTCATACCACCTCCTCTTTTGCAAAGAAATTGAATGGAATATGATTTAAAGGCAGCATAGTTTTTCTAGCCTCGATCGAAAGCACAGAACATTCGAGCCAATAAATGTACTAAACGATGAAATTATATTTTGGCAATTTCTCATCGTAATAGGCTGATTTTCATCACGCCAATCTGTCATGAAACGGCCTACTTTCCTGCACTGAAGTATGCAGTGCAGAAATAGTCATTACGCAACTGAAACCAGTGCTGTAATGATTCATTACGCAACGCTTTCTCATTACGCAACTGTTTTGAGTTGTGAATGATTCATTACACAATACAACATACAACATACACATACAACCATTTTTTAGAAATTGTAAAATGATGGTGAATGCATTCCGATATTATTTCTGATACCCTCAAGTGAGCAATTCTCGCTGAAACCAGGCCGCCATCGGCACCCATCGTTAGAATTCCAATTTTATGTCACTGATCGCTAGTTTTCGATAAAACTTAAGGGTGGTCCTTTCTGTTTTCTCAAATTGGTGGACCCCTCGAACGCCAGCTAGCTGAACAGTTTGCGAAAAAGCCCATTTTTTGATAAATCTTGGGTATTTCTTCACGGGATATGTCTCACATTTCACTTGGAACACATAGCAAAATTAGTGGCATCGTATAGAGAAAGGATATAGCTTTCATTTAAACTTGAAAAAATTTTGGTGGCCATTTTGAATTTGGCCGCCATCTTGAATTTTGTTAGAAAAATCGATTTCTCACCATTAGCGCACCGCTAGTTTTGAATTCTGAGATCACCATCAGAAAGTTGAGGAAAAATTGCGTAAGATAGGCTACAGAAACTAGGTGAGCAATGGTATTTACCCTATCAAATGTACGATTTTCTAAATCATGTTATACGATTTTGGGGTATATGGCGAGTGCAATCAATACAAACATCATTTTTTGTACAACAAAGAAACAAGTTTTCAACCTTTGGTGTTTTATTCGAGTCGAGTAAAGAATAAGAATATTATTTTTAGTGAAAACATCTGGCGGCCATCTTGGATTTTGACGCCATCTTGATTTTAGGTAGTAGAATTATTTTTTTCACCTTGATAGCACTCAGCATGTCGAATTTAGAGGCTACCGATAAAAAAAGGTTACGTATACTCTTCTTCTTATTATTCTTCATTTTACTGACGTTACGTCCCTACTGGAACCGAGCCTGATACTCAGCTATAAATAGTTATAATCCAGGTTATTAAACAGGAATTTTCTTTTTTATTGCGATTTCTGACAACAGAATAATTCTTCGACATAATAATTACATTATTAACATAAACAGTAATAATGAATAAATAAATTCAATAAATGAAAACCGTCAAAAAACAATGATTGTATTAAACAAACATTTTTATACCCTATGCATTGTTGTTCATTGTATGCAGTTTATAGATTGCGTGTCGGGACATTAGTAAGCCTTGTGGTAATATCTGTAGTTCTAACGTAAAACATTGACAAAAGTGCATTAATTTGTAATGAAAGTCTTAAATTTTGAAAACATCCTTGATTTTCCAAGCCATAAAGTATCGTTTTTAGTACCGCCCAACATGCAAGTGAAAAATAGCGAAATTGAATGATGAGAAGCAGGTTTTGTTCTAATGTGGACGTTATGTCGAAACGCAGGTGTATTATTTCGAGGTTGTAAAAACTGGCGGTCATCTTGGTTCTTGATGCCATCTTGGTTTTTAGCAGTTGCATGATTTTTAACCATCTCAGTGCTCATCATGTTAAATTATAAGGCCTCCGTTAAAAAAAATCAATCAGATTCTATCTTTCTTATCTTATCTCAGCTGTTCAACTGATTGTTCATTTGTATCAATGGTTTTAGACCAAATAAATGAAAGAAATAATGCTATTTTACAACTCGAATATAAAATAACTGCCTACTAAGATTAAACCATAAAATTTGCAAGCAATAAATGACAAAATCGAATCACCTCCAGTAGTTTTATAGCTAGCGTAAAAAGCTGGATACCGAATTTGCTAAAATCGACTAAAATCTCAATTATTTTGCCTATCCCCTGTATGTTCGGAAATTTCTTAGGTTTTTACTCCAGGAATTTGACAAGAAATTATTTAAGGAAATGTTTTGGAATTTGTTCAGGCAATCTGGCAAGAATTCATCCTCCTGCTTCTAGAGAATCGTCATGGAATCATACACAAAATTTCTAAAAATTCCTTCTAGAATTCTTCGATAAGGTATTTCACTATCGGGTTAGAGAATTATACTGCCCATGTTTGCATGGTCGACGAAACCACTAGCACTACTTTGCTGGGAAAATGCGTTTTTGTGTTCCCAGCTGCATTCTTGAATCTTTCAACAATTTCGGTCAAATAATCTGTGCATTTGCTAAAGATTGAAATACAAAAGTTGACTGGAAGACACTTATTGATTAATTTCTTACTTATATACATACGTCGTTTTATAGTCACTGTCATAGCAACCAGGTTTATACGCTAAACTATCCGTAGAATCACTAGGCAAACTGGGTGTTTCTTCGGATAAGTTGGTGTACCTATGTGCTCATGTCAATCCGAAGTCATATAATCTCTACACTAATTCATATAGGTATCCTTCCTCGAATACTTTCTCAAAATCCTCAAAATTACGTAACGCTCTAGGGGTTGAGTAGGCTCAAGCGTTACGGCTCATACAAAAATTTGAAATTTTTCATACAAAAAGCGTTACGGACGGGGGAGAGAGCCGAAAATTTCAAAATTTCGCGTTACGTAATAGAACGCTGCCTTATATAACTCGAATATACTATAGGTCGATGGTCCCTTTAATATCGAGTTATGAAGAGCCGACTGTATGTGCCCTTCTGCTTAGTTTATATTCCTCATTATTTACTCCTCATTTTTAACTTTTCACTATTTACTCCTTATTTCTCATCCACCATGCCTCATTCCTAACTCCTCACTTCTCATTCCTCCCTCATCACTCCTCATTCCTCATTCCTTATTCTTCATTCCTCATTCCTTACTCTTCATTCACCACTTCCCAGTCCTCCTCATTCAATCCTCACTCCTCATTCTTCACTCCCCATTTCTCACGCCTCATACCATATTCCTCATTTCTCGCTAATTCTCATTCCTCATTCCTCGTCTCTCATTTCTCATTACTCGTTTCTTAGTCCTCCATCCTCATTCTTCACTCTTCATTCCTCATATCTCATTCATCCACACTCCTTACTACTCATACCACATTCCTTACCCTGATTCCTGACTCCTCATTACTCACTACTCACTTCTTATCCCTCCTTCCTCACTTCCTCATTCCACATTCCTTATTCCTTACTTCTCACTTTCTCTTGGGGGACAGATCGGAACTTGGATGTGGCCGAACCCGAATTTACAAATAACTAATTAAGTTCATTAGGAAACGATCTGCCACACGATATACGAATGCGAAAATGGCAACTTAGGCAAAGAAAGCTCTCAGTTAATAACTGTGGAAGTGCTCATAAGAACACTAAACTGAGTAGCCGGCTCTGTTCCAGTGGGGACGTTAATGCCAAGAAGAAGAAGAAGAAGAAGGAGGGAAAGAAGGAAAAGATCTTGACTGCATGGTGAGCGGAATACAACTGATACATTAGACTAGCACTCAAACAAAAAAGTCAAAAGCTTCTCAAAATTTCGACTCAATTGGTTACTCCACCAGCTGGCGCATTCAATTCGAAATTTGTATTGGATATTCTTTTCAAATATATTGAAAATTTACCCTATGTCACTGTTTTGTTCCGTATACTAGCTGATCGAATTCAGTTTAGCCCAGAATGACAAAAACACTAGTTGATACCCTAATGAACATAATTGCAGAAGTTTGTATCTCGATTTAAGCTCATCTTCATTACCATTTCAGTTGTTGAATGTTAGGCTTAGATTAGATCTCCAGTACGAGTCAGTCGTCTACAGCGGTAGATTCACGAGAGCGTTAATATCTCGACTCCAGAGAGGCCTGAATGTCTTGTTAGATTATTTAAACAGCTGGAAGATCTGTATCAACGCGGCGAAGACCCAGGTCATCCTCTTCCCCTATTCCAAATCCCCCAGACTTGTTCCAGCTGAGGATTGCCAAATCACCCACGGTGGAACAACGGTGGAATGGTCTGATGTAGCCGACAACCATGGTTTAAAGTTAGACAGCAAGCTTCTCTTCAGACAACAGGTTGACAAAACGGTCACCAAATACAACATCTTGCTAAAAGCACTTTACCCACTGATCAACCGAAAGTCAACCTTGTCTATGATGAACAAAGTTGCTGTTTACAAGCAGGTCATTCTTCCGGTCATTGAATATGGCGTACCAATATGGGAGAGTTGCGCCAAAACCCACCATCTGAGTCAGAGGACCCAGTATAAATTCCTCCGGTGATCCTCAACAGTCCTTCGAGAATCAGGACAACCGAGGTCCACCGTCTGGCTGAGATAAAAACACTTGAGGAGCGCTTTGGTGATTCGATCGACTCGTCCGCAGCTACAAAGCAAAGCCATGCTGAGGATGTCTGGGTTCGATTCCCGGTCGGTCCAGAAGCTTTGGAGGTGGAAGAGCTCATAAGAACACTAAGCTGAGAAGCAGGCTCTGCCCCAATGAGGACGAAATGCTAAAAAAGAAGAAGATGTGATTCCTGTAGGAAACTCTAAAAGCATTTCAACAGAAATCTCAGGATATATCACTGAAGCTTGCTACGAAGTTACTGAGAACAGCAAGCTTTGTTACTTGAACTTAATTTCTAGCAACAATATTTCTTCATCCAATTTCTAACTTTTACCAAAACTAACATGTTTTCAAATGTTGGTATGTCGTTTAAAAATAAACGTTATCTTTCGTCACCTAGCAACACAAGTCTCACCAATGTTATCCACTCAACCATCACTTCATAAATAACAACTGAGTCACTGATTAGGTTTTGCTCGAAATTTTTCCATCAACAATTTCCACACGGCTAGGAGCATCCTTTTGAAATCAATCTCCACCAGGTTCCCTTCGTATCTTGGAACGTTAATCTCTCAGATGTTTACATCCGGCATCGCACTGGGGAAAACATTTCATCAAATATTTGTTCTCCCATTCAACTGTTCGTCAAACTTTGGCTGCAAAATATTTCCCAGCACACCCGAAAAGCTAGGCTTTCGGTTGGCCGCAAAACATCACTGCCTTCGCCTTCGTCGTCGTTAAAACATCAAAAAGTGAGTGAGCTGGAAAAAAGTTTGTTTTTCGCTTTTACCGGTGAACAAAAATCAAAAACTCATCTACCGTGAGCTCTCAACTTTCCCTTCTAGCGCGTGGAATGAGCACAGAACTGGTACCGTGAAACGGGGTAACTTCGATAGTTTTTCAGGAAGAATATTTGATCACACTACGGAAAATTTGTATGTCTAAAGCAGTTAAATACAGTTTTTTACTAAATTTTACGTCGTTGCATCGATTGCTGTTTTCAACAGTAGCACAAAACGTCTAGTTTTTAAGATATTGGGTACCCAAGCATCATAGATGCAAAAAGGCATTAAAATAGCACTACAAAAGCTTACAAGCCTCATAACAGCGGTGGTGGTGCAAATTCCTCATATGAGTCGCGAACCTGCGATCCCCGTTTTGTTGGATTGTTGAAGACCTGCTCCCTGGCTCCTTAAACCAAAGCAGATGAATATTGTTGTGAAGAAAAGAGGGCAATTCAAACCATCACTTTCCCCCGTCATAAAAGCTGCGTTTGTGGTAGTGAGAAGTTTAATGTTTTACTCCTTATGAATACATGCAAGTACTTTGCACGTGGTCTTATTTAACGCATTAGGCTTAGAAGCATTAATGATGCAGTAATAGGGTTTCTATGCTGTGGAAATGCTGGTCATAAACGTGTAAGCATTTGTAGTGCTCTTGTTAGGCCTGTATGCATTCATGATGCTGATTTAGGGCTTATTATTAGTGCATATAATAACTTTGGTAATGATCGTAAATCAAATTATTTGTAAGCGATTCAAAAACGCCAAATTCGGGTCGATTTTTAATATAGGAATGTTAAGCCTCAAATCATCTTGATTCTAACGAAAATAGCTCTGGCATGAATTGTCATAATAAAACCCTTTACTTTTGCACCCATTCTGCTCAAATGATTAAAAGTAATTATGTTTTTTCGTTTACTAATTTTGTAGGTTCCACACTATCGAAGTTACACGTCTTATCAAAGATTCCCCGTTTCACGGTACACTTTTGTACCTGTCCTAGGTAGCATCGTCTCTACGATAAACGTCCTTCAGCTCTTCGCGCCGTATGCGTCTTCATCTTTGCCGTCGCCGTTCTCTGAAAAGCGTCCGCTGCTGACTGGCTCTAGGAAATGTAAAGCAAGCGCGTGTGTGTGGCTGTGTGTACTTAGTCTATGCCGAAGGTTGTCTCAAGCAGTTGGCGCCCTTCAAGCTTCCGCTTTTCCCACGGGTGAACAGAAGGATGGACGGACGGACGGCGGCAGTGTTCATCCGGATTTCCCTTGATGAAGAAGAAAGAACATGCTCTCATCGTACCCTTCCGCTTGG
This sequence comes from Aedes aegypti, assembly GCF_002204515.2. Taxonomy (NCBI): domain Eukaryota; kingdom Metazoa; phylum Arthropoda; class Insecta; order Diptera; family Culicidae; genus Aedes; species Aedes aegypti. The sequence goes on along the minus strand of NC_035107.1, from coordinate 225,740,716 downwards.
CTTTCGAGCAAAGGTACCGAGAGGAATCCATCAGGGTGCCGACGATGGCAGGGGTTCTCAAACGCTAGGAGAGGCTTTTTTGATGTATTGATTTCTTTACAAGATAAAGCTCATTTGGAATAAACTTTCACAGAAGTATAAATCTTGAAAAGTCATTGTCGATAAGTATCAAAAGCTTCACTCTAAGGTTATTTCCAGGGAAATTCAAAAGAATTCTTACGGAGCTTAGAAAAACTTTTCGTCTGACAAATAAAGATGAATAAATTCTTCCGGAAATTATTTAAGTGTGTTCTCAGAAACTTAGAAAAGCTTCCTTCAGAAGTATGTACAGGCTAGAAAATCCTTGCTCCTACACTCCTAAGTGTATTTCTCATAAAACTTGAAATGGATTCATCAGGAATAGTTTCGATAAGTTGTTTCATATTCTTGGAAACCATTCATACATAAGTTCTGGTGAACTTAAATTTTTAAACTATTTCTGTCCAGACTTCAGAAAGAATATCTCTTTTGAAGGAATGGCTTCCTTTAGAAGCTTGAATGGCTGTTTTCAAGAAATTTGAATATGCTTCCTTCAGAATGCTTTTCTCAGAAACTCAGAGTGCATCACTACAAAAAGGCTACCTCTCCTTCCACAAGCGTGAAAGAGCTTCTACCAAAAGCTCGAAAAAGGGTTTCACTAAAACTCAGAAATGTCACTTTCAGAGTCTTCAAGACTCTCGCTAACGTTTTTTGTACAAAATTGTCTATGAGGCGTACCGCTTGGTCATATCCTCTCCCAGCCTTCGAGCATTACGGAATTTGTGAACGGCGCCTTATTCAGAAGTTGAGGATATATTTTAAAATTAGTACAATCAATTATTTTAACGGTAATTTGAGACAGCTGTCAAGACTCTGTCAAGATTCAAGACTTCAGAAAGCCTCATCATAAGCATGTAATGCATCCCTAACGAAGTTGGGTAAGCTTTATGTCAGTAACTTGCAAATGTTTTATCTTGAATGTTGTGCAAACTTTCTTCAGAAGTTGAGAAAATTTTCTTTTGGAGACACACAAAAAGAACTATTTATTTCAGCTTGGAACGCCTTCTTTTAGAGGCTTGAAGAGGCTTCTTTTAAAAGCTTGGAAGGCCTTATTTCCACAGAAGCTCTAATAGACTACCTGTTGAGTGCGCGCCTCTCTATCCAGCATCTCTAATCTACACACATGAACGAACGTAGGTATTGCATGCAACCTTCTCCCCTGAGGCCGTTGGTCAAACGTGATGGCTAATATGCTATGATAGATAATAAGTTACAATTGATACAGCGTATATTATCAATAGCTCTCATGTGCTCCTTTGAGTTTCTAAAACTATATCTAAAATAGCGTTACATGTTATCAGAATATACAAATATGTGCAATAATAGTGTGAACTAACAAGGTGACATTCTATCACTTTGAATTATGTTGAAATCCATATAATTTAATAGTAAATTTATCTACAGTGTTCACTAAGAATCTAGTGCAATCTTCCTAACCTAAGATCTACATAAATCTAAAACCTAAATGCAAAGGTAAACGCTAAATAATGTTGAAATACTTAAACCTAGATTGTTTTTAGTACGGTTAGCTTATAGTACGGTTAAGTGGAGATTGATAAGGTGATTATTAAGGACATATCCCCATGAGTACCAAAATGGCCTCTAATATGGCACCTTACTTCCCCCTCGCTTTCCGCTCCCTCCTCCCACACTTCTCACAGTGTTTTGGAGAGCGGTCACAAAAAATGATTATTTGAAGTTACTAACCTTATTGTAGAGCGGTGGTTTCTTAACTGAAAGCATTCCATAATATTTTTTTCACAAATCACCAGTTTTTGAATGCAAATACGTAGTTATTGCTGTGATTTGTGTTGTAAAATACCACGCACTTCCGAATCACTTCTTCTTCACGCACCGAGATTTACTCCACTGCACTGTGACGTCACGCATCAATTTTGACAGGTACTGGTCCTGTTGTTTACAGTTTGGACTTAGTACTTTTTTCGAATCATTCTTAATTTCGTGAAAGTTTGCTGCGAGGAGAGGTTAAATCCACTGCAGATACCCACGGATCGTATTATTCTATCTTCCTACCGTGGAAAATCGTCACCATCAGCATGCTGGTGATAGAAATGCGAAGATGAAAAAATGATGGAAAAAACAACTAAGTCCGAAACGTAAACAACAGGACCAGCAGCTGTCAAATAAGTGAGGTTAGGCTCGTCATATGCAGCGCTCTATTGTTTGCTGGCTTTTCGGTGCCCGTTCTAAAACTCACTTTCAATCGTATTTCTACTCACCGTAGCAATTCAAAAATCTAATGCAATACTTGAAACACTTTGATTATTCACGCACGATGCTCCTGGGAGCAATAAATCACTTATATTAGTCAATTTGTGCTCGAAAACAGCACCGGAACGCGAATTCACTGAGCCAACATTGTTTATGATTCGGATGCGCCGCTCTCACTGATTGGAAGTGATGCCAGTTTTTATGTTTGCAATTAGAATGGTTTGGATATTCATACACTTGCTACAACCACGTATTTTACAATTTCATAATAATCAAAAGGTGTACAATGTCACAAGTGTTGCAAAACATTTTTAGGCGTGAGAAAAACAATGTACGACACAATTCAACAGCAAAAATGAATATTAGATATTATACAGTACAATTGACTGTAGAATTCAAATGCATACTGATGGCAACTTTCTCCGTCCGTGAGAAGCGAGAGAAGAGAGGAGAAAACTGCCAAAAATAGTAAACAACACACGCATGGTGTGAAAAATGCTTATAATTTTGGTCAAAAAACATGTTTTCACTACCAAATGAAATAAATTGTGATTTTGAGTTTTTATGAAGTTGTTGATGAATTCATATCGACAATAATACCTTTGTATGAAACGTGTGCAAGTAACACTACCTACATAATTTTGTTGGTGGAGGTATACATGGAACATGATGATTTATTTTTGGCCGACGCACATAACATTGTGCTCCGCCTTGTTGGGTGGCTCGAGAGGGTGTTTTAGCGGGTGGCTCGAGTGGGTGGCAACATTATGTTTACGTGCTCAATGAACCTTCACCTTAAGAAAGGGAGATCACAGTAATCGTAAGACCGAATTGATCACCCGCAAGCACTGCACAACGGGACTAAACGTTAGTGAATACGGACATATTTACTCAAATTCACAATCGACTATTATTATAACTACATCTAATCATGAAATGGAACACAATACGTAAACTAACACATATATACACGTAATAATTTCAGGAATTTAAAATTAGCCACATTCAAACGTAAATCTTACGTTTCCGGTCGTTTGTGCTATTAATATTTTGGAAATAAACCCTGTGCATTTCTTTGTTGAACACATTACCAACACTACCTATTAGAGTGGTTCAATTAGAGTGGTTCCTCACCGATCATTCGATTCAAGATCAAATTCTGAGTGTCCTCCCAAAAGTTGAGCTCATTCGGATGAAAATTGAGACTACACAAGCCCTTCAAAGTTTATATGGGAATTACTATGGGAAAAGCAAGCAAATCATTCAATCGGTCAGAGTGTTTGCCCATGTGCTCTTGGAGATTAGAGCTACGTTGAACTGTGAGATACATTCATCAGTTAGAATTCCTCAGTAATTAGCTTTTGATTTTGATATCAGTTGAAACACTTTGGCTAAAATAATTGGGCTGTTCTGCAGGCATCACTGGATGCAGTAAAACATAGTAAGGACTGTTCATTTTATAAAGTGGACACCTTGTTTATGCTATATCTTTTTTATTTTTTGATTAAATCGCAATCGATTTTCTGTGCATAGTTTAACTAGTATTCTACAATGTTATGAAAATATAAAAACTTACAAAATGCTTTTGGTTGAAAAACTAGATAGTTTTTCCAAAAACTAAAAAAAAAACTGTTCGTCAAAGTTAAGCGTTATTTTTCGCATAAAAAAAGTCCTAATTTTTATACACAACTTGTATGTTGGTATCCTTTACTACTCTACTAAAGGTAGAGCTCTATAACTATATATGTATGAAAGAGAGCCAAATCTTTTTAACCGCATTCTAAGGTACAAATTTAACTCTTCATGGTCGTTTTATTGAAATATCCCATACTTCAAAAATCATTTTCGCATATTTATCGATCCAGAACAAATTGTATGCGATTTTCTCCAAATGTTTTGATAGGTAATCTCAGAATAACACATTTTGAAAATAATACATAGAAAATAAATTGAATTTCAGTGAAACAGTGTTCACAGTTTTGATGATTGTCATTGTGCTTTTAGGGGGCGTCTGAAAATAAACCATTTGTTTTTTTCTATTGTGCTTAAAATATGACGTGGGGACTAAATAACCAAATCTATGAAGCCGTAGGCTACTTTTCATATGATTACTTTATAAGTACTTTTAAACCTTTAAATTTAAAATACTTTTCTCTAAAAAAATCGATGAAAAATGATTTTATGACATCTGGAAAATGGTTGTTATTAAAATCACTGGAAATTTGTAGCAGGCTTTTGATTGATGATGCTTTCGAAAAACAAGTCATTTTTTAAAATAAAAAATATAGAATGTCGAATTTCTCAGCCAATTTATAATAATCATTTATTTTGATAACCTAAAAAAATCGACCGTTCTAAACGTTATATGTAGCTTATAAGTGTGAAATTTAATTATTTTGGTAACTTTTTTATTACCACAAGATTGTACAAAATTAATCGAACGATTAATTGATTTAATTGATAAATTAAAAAGATATTGCCTGTACAAGGTATCCACTTTATAAAATGAACAGTCCTTAGCCATGATTTGTGCGCAGGCTTGAGAACTGTGATCACAATCTGCCACAGTTCATCGATTCTACCAGTCAACCAAAACACAAAGCAGCAGCAGCATCAATACCATCAGGCGTTGCGCTGCCTTCGGTTAACACACTGCTTGACTGTTTTTGTCTCTCCAATATGACCGTTTTCGGGCAGTCATCTCGAGGTGAATGATTGAAAAAAATGTTAAATCATTCAATCGCAAATATTTCGCTTGTGTTTTCAACTAATTGAAATGTATTAACGCTAACAGCAAGAGCACAATCATTCCGTTGCGATACATATAAACAAGTTCAATTTCATGCTGCCTTTATCGAGCAAAAATGCAAAACCTTGAAAACCGGAAAAATCGTGTCAATCGTGTCGTGCTCGAGTCATTTCGCATTCGGGTTTGAAAAAACGTTGCGAAGAAGAAGATTACAGTTTTGAAGAGCCATGACATTTTTTTGTTTTGAACTTTCATGGTTTGCTTTGGATTTTGATGGTCGTGTAGAAAAATGTGAATGTCGAGGTGGTAAATGTTTGCTACAGTACATTTACCATCCCTGTTTGTGCGTGCTATCTTTCGCGCCAGATGCAGCAATGTTGCCTGTTTGGAAGAAAAATGAGCACTGTTGATGAATTTGTGACTGGACATAAATCAATAACTAATTACTGAGACGTCCGATTTGAAAACAATCTTCGGCAAAGTTGTAGCTGATAAATATATCTTACATTATCAACAAAGCTCTAATCCCCAAGAGCACGTGGGCAAACACTATGGCCGATTGAATGAGTTGCTTGCTTTTCCCATAGGAATTCCCATATAAACTTCAAAGGGCTTGTGCAGTCTCAATTTTCATCCGAATGAGCTCAAATTTTTGGACAGTCAGAATTTGATCTTGAATCTAATGAGCGGTGTGGAGCAAAAATGATTTTTTGAACCACTCTACTACCTATCTCAATTTTTGAGAAAGCATGACCTAAAAGGTTTGAAGGAATTTAGAAAGAAGCTACACACTAAGGAAAAAAACAATACTGTAAATGACGTAAATTTCATGGAATCAAAATACTCGATGTACAAGTTGAAATGAAGTTAATTTGATGACATTTGAATTTGAGAATACGTTATTTTTATAAAGTTACATCTAATGTGACTGAAATGTTTTGTGAACCAAAACAAATAGACCTTTTCCGTCAAATTTTGTTATTGGTTCATATGCTTCCTGTTATTTTACTGAACAAACTTTCCTAAGGATTCAATGTGTTTTGAAGCCTCTAACTATTGGAAAACAATGAAAAACTTGCGGCACTTTAGTGCTCCCCTCGGTCCCTATAACACTGTTCGACAAAAAAAGTCGATATGAATGCACAGAGACCGGACACCCCGGGCTTGAAAGTATAAAAATAAACAAAAATAATGGCGTTTTCAGAATGTTCGTGTCTGCCCCAGGTCATTTTTAAAATATACTTGAACTTTTTGCATTTTTTATTTAAAAATCTAATCTAATCAATAAACCGACACAGTGTTTTATATTCAGGACAGGGGAATTCATGTGCCATATAATGTTTTCAACTTTAAATACAATATGAAGAGTTGTAATAAGATTTGCAGGGAGCCCTCCCCCCTTTTTTGTACCCTCCCCATTTTTAAAGTATCGCAAATGATGGAATATTTGATATACAGGGGGTTGTCAAAATAACTGGGACAGGCAAAAATTGGGCCAACTTTGGAATGCTGTAACTTTGACAAAAATTGACCGATTTCAATTCTTTAAGAAGTAATGGACGGGTCAACTAATCTAGTTTTGAGGTGCATCCACGGAGATGAACTATGACCACCGGATACCGGTGATAATCCGGATTTCCGGAAGCATTTCTTATGCAGTAAAATTATGACGTGTTTTTAGCAAAGGTCTCGGCTAAAAAATCAAAATTTTACTACACATGAAGATAGAAGATCTAATTCTAAAGCGATTGGTGCGCCAAGTATTAATATTGGTCCAGAAACAACCAATATATGGCCATTTCCCCGGAATCGGTGCCGGTAGTGGATCCGAATTGGGATCAAACAATTTATTCACTCAAAATATGTCGCGCAATATTGTTTTCTCCCTAGCTTATCATAAAATACCCTATTATAAGTTGAAAATGAGTCTTGTACAGATTTGGCCACTCATGGCGCCGCCCAGTGCCTCGGGGGAACCTTGCATAGGGGACATTTCGATTTTGACACCAAAGCATATCATGCGACGGCTCATTCTTCATGTCTTGTCGTAAATAGGGCAATTGTAGACTCAAAATGGATAGTTGACTACAGTGACTACTGCCGGGACCACCGGATGTCCCCGAGGGAACCTATAATTAGGGACAATTGAAATTGAACTCCAATACATATCGTGCGACAGTTCATTTTTCATGTCTCGTGCTAAATAGGGCTATTGTAGACCTAAAATGGATAATTGACTACAGTGGCCAATTTTGGGACTACCGATAAAACGCAGACCCGTTTTTACCCCATGAATTTGCCAGCACGTTGTGGTTGCTGAGTTTTTGATCAGCTGGCATTACAGATGATTTTTGTTTATGTTGTTGTTGTTGGCTTCGCAGGTTTCACTACCCGGTCACAGAAATCTCCGCGGAAACAGCCTCCACGTTCTCTGAAGCTTCGGATATAACCGTCAACGTCGCCAGATTCCATGGTTCTGCCGACTTCTACAGTGTGCAAGGAGAGTGCTGCTCTAACAGAACAGATGTCCGTGACAGATGCCTGATCTCTTTCTGTTTGATGTCAACGAGATTAAATGATCCGGAAGATTTACTATATCGGCTCAATATTCACAAACAGGGCATGTTTAAATGCTATTCAGTGTTTTGACAGATATACTACGTGCTTGAAGTTTGCATATAGTGGTAAGAGGGAGCAAAACATAAAGCTTCTCACTACCGCAACCGCAGATTTCATGACGAAGAAAAGAGATGGTTTAAGACCCAAGTAAAAATGGAGCTGTCAAAAGTAAAAAAGCAGTTGTCGTCGTAAAAATCTAAAAATTTAAAAAATAAATAAAACAGCTTCAGAGAATGAACAACTTTCATGTTTTCTAGCGATGCAACCCTAAGCAACTTAATTATTATTATTATCGTTAAATTGTCCAACGCCTGCTCGAAAGAGTAACTCGTGAATGTGTCCACAACTAGAAAGTTCAGAACAAGTTTTAATTGGACTTCTTTGTTATTTGAAGGTCAATATCATTCTCTATTAGGAACTGAAACGAACTTTATGTGAACTGTATCAAATACAAATCCAGATGCCTGGACATTCAATACTCAGAAGCATATTTTTTCCAAAAGCTTAAATAGACTTCTTTTACATATATTCAGAACAGAATTTTCCCAAAACTTGTTTTTGGGATTTTCGAAAGAAAAATGTCAAAATTAATCATTCCAATTATGAGTAAAACTCGTTCCTTAATATCCACTTTTAATTTCAGTAAGTGCAGATTATTATCTGCGGCCCTATTCCAAAAAAACTGTTATCGTAAACCTCAACCAAATTCCAGCTCATACCTGACCATCGATATATTGCCTTATATTTTCATTAAACAATTCAAAGGATAAAATTTTTAAGTTCTTGTTTTTTTCTATATTTTTCTATATTCATTTTTATTTTATCTCAAAGAGCGAGTAAAGGCGCTTAATCCTAGGCTTTAGAGCCCGGATACAAGGAAGAAAAACCTAAGAGAAATAAAAATACGGACCTATTGGAGTGTGCGCTAACCTTCTTAGCTCCGCCACTCTCATCAACTCCCTACACGTATGGTAAGGTTCTCGTCAATCATGGTACAAATTAGTGAATAATCTGATTGCTTATTATTTTTTCGGTTATCTTCAACTCATTGCCAGTGGGCCTGGCCAGTTTAATATTTGTGTCATATCTCTGATGATATGCTGACAGGAAAATAGCAACAGAAACGCTTTTATTTCCAGTATGCTATTCATTATTGGCTGACGGAAGGACTTTGTGTAGTGGTTAGAAAACTCGCCTCTCACGCCGAGGACCTGGGATCGAATCCCATCCCCGACATAGTCATCAAAAATTTCATTGAAGACTTCCTTCGGAAGGGAAGTAAAGCCGTTGGTCCCGAGATGAACTAGTCCAGGGCTAAAAATCTCGTTAATAAAGATAGAAAAAAAAAATATTGGCTGTACCTAGCACTGGAATAGAAGTTTGAAAAAGATTCTTTAGAAGCATTTGAAAGCGTGCTTCAGAAGATGAGCTAATTATTACGAGAAACTTGAAAGCCCTTTTTCAAAGCTTAAAGAACAGCTTTCATGAAAAACTTGTAATATATTCATATTTCTCCAAAAGTTTGAATTTATTTCTTCAGAAACATAGGATGGCAGAAATATAATAAGTTTATAAGCGTAGGACTGTTGAGGAAATCATTCTCAGATGTTTCCAACACATATCATAGCTCCCTCCACAGGATTTGACACTCAGCGCATGATTTACTTAGCTTTCGTTTTGCTCCGAAAAGTTTCCTTTCGATGCTTGAAAAGGGTTTCGATTTTCTTCATGTAGCCTTCAAAAGCATGTAAAAGCTTTCCATAAAAGCTTATTAAAGCTTTCTAGCAATGAATTGAATAGACCCTTAGAAATCTAAAAAGATTGTTATATCGAGAAGCTTGGGCAGCTTAAAATGCTTTGATATTTTATTTTTCCAAAGGTTTAAGGTTGGGAAAACTTTTTCAAGAAACTAGCAATTGTTCTTGTTAAAAAATATTAAAACTTGTAAAGCAACAAGAAATAAGAAAATTTTCTTTCAGTTTGCCAGGCTTCTGCCGGAAAACTTTTTTTTAGAAGCAACGGAACTAGTCAAAAGTATTAACAACTTAGAAAGGCTTCCTATAAAAACTTGGAAGGCCTTCACTAGAAACTTTGAAAAAGCACAATGAAATTTCTTTTAAATAGAATATTTTGCTAATATCCATCGTAGTAAGCTTTGATCAGTGGGAACCTGATTTTTTCTAGCATTGCAGTTAATTATCAATTCTTTCTCAAGACGGATTTCACATTATGCAAAAAGATTTTGAAAGATCTTGATCGTTTATTGAAAAAAAGTGCAATAAAATTATTACCGTGAAATGGGGTGTTAAGGGATGAAAAAAAAAAAACAACAGAAATTTAATGCAATTTCCAGTATGTCAATAATTGAACAAAACACATCCCTACCATTCTCTCGTCGTGTATATCAGAAGCCAAATACAATGAGGAGGATCCTGTGGCAGATTTCTGAGATAATCATGAAAATGCGTGATTTTTTTACGGAAATGCAAAATGGGGTGTTAAGGAATTTAAGTCTCGTAAATAAAACCATATTTTGCCAACAACAAAACATAATATTTTTGGTGAAATAAGTTCCATGTTTTCAATCAATTTCATAGGCTATGTTCAACTTTAATTACATAACACATCAATATTATTGAACTTGGAACTCCTGCAAGCGCAAACCATTTTATTATAACTACTAAATCTTTCATAGTTTTAATCCGATTTGGTAATCCTATTTGGGAACTATCAATACAACGTAAAATTGTCTTGGATTAATGTTTGTACTTTTGTTACTTAAAGGATCATAACCTATATTTTTGTAGTTTACGAATACTAGAAGCTCAGCAGAGCAACTTCATAACAAACTTATCATTTAAGGATAATTTCAACAAGCTTTTATTTTGATAGGGGAAATGGCCAATAGGGTCCTAAAGCCCTGTCCTAATTTTAGTACCAAACGGTTAAGTTTAGCCAAGAAACACATGTTTACACAATTTTTGAATGCTTTGCTAAACGTGATATAACCGTTATTTGAACAGGAAAAATTTCTAAAGCGGTTGCAAGAACATGCTCTTTCGTCTCATTAAATCAAAACAAGATTTCATTAGAAATTTTAGGACCCTTTTTGCCCTGTGAATAAAACACTACACTAAACAACGAATTTGCATGCAACACCCAGTAATATGGTCGGAAAAAATACTGAAGAAAAGTATTCCAGTATGGAGCGGAAATTTAACGGAAATAGCCCAATGGGTTTAGTGCCCGACGAGGCCACAAGTTTCTCAAAAAGAGCTTAAAAATTATAAAATATTATTACTGTATACCACTCCGTAGGATTACCACTTAAAGAATCAATGGCTGCAAAACAAAAAAACAGAATCATTTCTGTTTCCAAACATTTTACCAGTGTAATCCAACAGGTTTTGTAACAGTATCAAGAGAAATCCTATATTCACTTTAATACGATCAAGATTATCATATCAGTTTTACCAATTTTCGAGTTTAGACATTTTTGGTGATTTTCAAAATAGACCCCCTAAATTTTACAAAGCAGTTTTATTTCACGGACAGTGCTGTAAACATTCGACACTTTGCGCGACGTTCGTTTCGTTTTACAGCACGAGCTGTAAAATGAACGTCGACAAACACAAAAAAGTATCAACTGAATGTCGTCTCAGACGATGACATTTGCATAAATCATAAGTTTTGCATAGAAATCAGACATCGGATCATAAACAACATGAATAGTTTGATCTTGCATGTTATGTCGAATGTGACACATATACAGTTAAAGCAGAACAGAAACAAACAAAACCGTAATGTTTCCTAGCGAAACTATCGCGGTCAGTGGCATTCAATTGACATTTTTCTTTTCGACATTCGTTTGATCGCTCGTGTTGTGCATGTTTAAGGGAAGCGCTGCCGAAAATCAGCAAAAACGTGTCGACTACCGTGATTGCTTTCAACACTGTTCACGGAACTAGCCAAAATTATGTTGAAATATATTAGGGTAATTCGCTTATTGTTTAACGCTACCCAAATGTTGAACGATCTGTAGAAACCATGTTAAAACAGGAAATTGAACCATTTTCAAACAGTTTCAATAAATTATACAGATTATTTTGTAAGTTAGCTGTACTATTGGACACAATAAATTTAATTAGCACATTAATTTCTCAAACGAAATATTTATTGAAAATTTTTATCGGTAGGTGAAACGAAAATTTCAATTCTCTTAGAAAAAAAATTAAGCTGTGTAGTAAAACATACTACGTATATTGGGTTAAGCACCTATTCACGATATCAGTAAAAGTCTGCTTTAGTTATTTCCTAAACATCCGTACAATTTACTCGTACCTATTTATTACATAAAAACTTTTTCAATTGCACTTTCGTATCACGTACATTTTCCATTTGTTGAACACTAGCATAACATGACAGTCTTGGTTTCATCGACAGTATTGCCAGATTTTTAATTTTCGTAGCAAACACCTATATTGAAATGGAATATTGCATTACACAAAATAGTATTGTTTATTGCTTCAAATATCTGTTGAATAATTATTATTAAAAAATCCTATAATGGTGTCTGTTGCAATGATGAAAAACGCGATTCAGTAAAGTATAATTAATTTCTTCGAATTTCACTATCTTCTCTATGGCATCAATGCCATCACCGTTTGTTTGTTTACATCATGATTGAAATTGCGATTCGGTTGCCGATTTATCCGGAGTATAACCTCAATCTCGCGAATGATGCTGTAATGTCGAAGGTAATGTACATTAGCAGAAGCCGCTAAAGTCTATGGAGAACTATATTTTTAAATATATATTTTTTTATTTCAAAATGGACATTACAGTACCGTAAAACGGGGTATCTTTGATAATGCGGGTAACTTTGATAGTGCGTAACCCACCACATACTAAACGAAATATCATAATTTCTGTTAATCGGTTAAGCAAAACGAATGCAAAACTGAAGAATATTAGTATGACACTCCATATAAAAGCTGTTTTCATTTGAATCGAGACCATTTGAGGCTTTTTACACGAATATTAAAAATTGACACAATTTTAGCATTTTTGAAACGCTTACAAACAATCTATAGTGATCGTAGACACTATTTGACGTACTTTTGAATAGTTGGCCACTTATATTTGGCAGCCTAGTTATCATAGAACTTGAAGACGGTCTCAAATCTCTTAGCGAAAAGTATTTTCACAAACTGGGACCATTTTTGTAATCTAAGTCAGAAATTTCCATATAACGTTAAACGCCTATAGGTATGCAATGCCCTACAAATGTTCGTAATTCATTCAATTTTGTTCGATACATACTCCATTATCAAAGTTACCCCAAAACAGAAAACCGACTTTCGATTATATGAAAAATTATATATCCATTCAAAATAAATCTTTTGGCAATCTATCAACAGCAATCGATAGGTAGGATGCCAGTACTTGTTTTAAAAATATAAATTATAATTGTTTGAAACAGCATGCATAAATATTCAAGTTTTCTTCGAAAAAACTATCAAAGTTACCCCGTTTTACGGTACCAAAAATGTAACAGGAATAATGTTAAACAATCGCCTACGGTGTTGAATGCTTTTTTTTAGCAACCTTTCTATCAGAATTTCCATTAAAATCAAATAACATAAAAATGTCTATCTTAACCGTTCAACATTTGGCGAGTTACCCTACGGCATAAATCAAATTAGTTTAGTAACTTGGAAAAAGTAGAAAAGATAATCCCTTAACAACCCTCTTATTTTCAAAAAGAGGCTTTTCCATAAAAATTATCAGAAGTCGAAATCTAGATGAAATTTTCCAAAGTTTTTGTCTGCCTTATGATCTTAGTTAAATGTACCTACCTTGTAAATTACTCACATATTTTTCTTAAAATTGTTTCATAGATTTGTAGATAAATGTATTTAGCCTATTAACTTCAAACAAAAATGTTTTGAAGCGTTTTCAATATCTAGACTCCACAATACTTTATTTTAGTAGACGTCCCCTATCACATAATGCAGCTCACAATCCTCCGAACAAAGCAAGCATTTTGTATGACTGATATACAGTATCTTACCGATTTTGGCAACAAGGCGTGATTTTTATGTTGCCAAATTGGGGATGTTGCCAAAATCGGGAATTTTGAAATAATTATGTTTTTTATCATTTTATTCTCTAAATGTATAAAAAAATGCATGTAAACTGTTACGAATGATGTGAACAATGTCTGGGAGCCTTCTTCAATTCAGTTTTTGACGCATAAGCATAGACATCATGTACTATGGTTAGATGTACCATCTGAAAAGCACGCTTGTTGTACATATTACAAGCGTGGTATTACTTTCAGTGGTTATTTGCGACTGTTCTAGAGTGCAAATGTGCAACTTAAAAGCAATACCATAGATATAAAATACAGGATCTTTTCGAGCGAATTTATGGTTGGGATTTCCTGAACATAGAGTGCAATTTTGGTTACCATACGTTTTATGTAGTGGACAAGGTTCTTAGTTGAAAAAAGTGGAAGTTCTTATAAATTATTATGCTAAAATCAATGTTATCACAGTCGAAATGTTATGTCAAGTATGAATATAAAAAGAGAAGATGAAAGATATCCATCCAATATTTACAGTAAGGCTCGTAAAAAAAACTACACGTCTTTTTGGATCATAGCACTTTCTCAATGCTTTTTATTAGTGATCATTTATAGAGAGATAAGCGGAAGTAAAATGGAATGATTTGGCAACAGCAGTGCTGATTTTGCTTGGCGTCGAGAATAATATTGTAACACGGACATGACTTTTTCATTGCTAAAAAGTGTATTTTGTTTTGTTATTGATCTTTGAGCTACATATCCAAACTAATAAATAGCCGAAAAATTCAATAACTAAAAATCGCATTGACAAAAATTTAAAAAGAAAAATATTTAATATTTTTGCTTCATTCAAAATTACTTTTACCGAAATAATTTCAAGCGGATAGCATTACTCCTGAAGAAAAGTTCAAAACAAACATAACGCATGTTCGTTTGGCTCACACTTTGACAGCTCTCGCTGCTCGATTGGCTCACACTTTGACAGAAATGTCAGCTTCCGCGAATCTCTCTATAAAGGATTACTACTTTTTATCGAGACCGCCAGACCCTGAAATAGAGTAATGACGAGTTCTACTTTATGCATTATGTTCGTTTGCTGAGATGCGTGAAATATTTTGCTGAGAGTAGCAAAATGAAGGATCAGAGGATTGGAAGGAGTTTCTTGTAAAAAAAATAGTTAAAGAAATAATTTGTGCTGCAATTGTTGAAGCAACATAAGGAGTAATATTTGAATTAAATATTGGTGAACATTGTTGAAAGTTTTGCTGATGAAATTTTAAATTTCATTCATTTCATTGAGTATATTTTTTTCTGAGAATACCGTTTGATTTTTACGAATTCTTGGAGAAACTGCTTGTGCAATCTCGTTGGCACATATTAATTTTCACAAGGATTTCACCAATTGATGCTTTTGATGGAAATACAATCGATTCAATAGGGATATAATTTTTGATTTTATATTTGTGGGATTTACTGCAATATCCGTAAAAATTAAAACGTATGGTAGAAAAAAAATAGCTTAGATTTTGCGGAATCAGTGGAAACAATTGTAATAATCAATACTTTAACTCTCTCCTTGCAGAAAAATGTGTGCAAATTAACGTTTATTTTTAATAACATTAAAAATTTTCTGGTGAAATTTTAAATTGTAGCGGTGTTATCATATGTCTATAGTAAGCATCCACATATTTTCCTGTACCACCTTCCAGCTGTTGCAAGGATGTGTCCAGTGCTGTTAACATTCGACAGTTTCCACGACGTTCGTTTTGATGCCATGGTAAACAGTCATTTTATTTTCCTGTATTCATTCGCTTCCGTCACTTCTCACACACAGCACGAGTAAAATCCAGTAAAATAAACATCGAGAAACACAAAAAACTGTCAATTCAATGTCTTCTGACACGATGACATTTGCATAAATCATAAGCTTTGCGTATAATTCTGACATATCGGATCATAAAAAAACATGAATAGTTTGATCTTGCTTGTTATGTCGAATGTTACACACATACAGTGAAGGCAGCGCCGTGACGTTTCCTAGCGAAGCTAACATGGTCTTGGTATTCAATTGACATTTTTCTTCCCAACATTCGTTTGACCGTTCGTGTTGTGAATGTTTAAGGGAAGCGCTGCCGAATATCAGCGAAAACGTGTCGACTACCGTGATAACTTACAACGCTGATGTGGTCAGAAAAACTCTTGACTGCTGAAGAGGCGTCAGTCTGGTCAAGATTGCTGCAGAAAATTTCCAAATGTCTATATTGGTCTATATAAAAAAACGACGGTAAGAAGGAATCCACATAATTTTTAACAATGTCCAAAGAATTTTGTACATGGGATCTTTTTATTAATTCTTCGAATTCCTCTATAAACGTTTTTCAATGACTACCTCGAAACCCATTCTCAAAATTTTACTATTGCCAAAATTGTCATCTAGAGTTATGAACAAAGTTTCTCAATGTTTTCCTTAACAACTGTGTTTGAAATGTCGACAGAAATACATGAAACAAAACACTCACAAATTGTTCAATATTTTTCAGATTAACTCATCAATGATCACGGCATAGTTCGAATATATTTTCTGGCTCATCAGACCGCCACACATAATCCTATTGATATGTTTTAAACATACAACCACAATAACAACAAAATATATGCAATCAACACTGTATTACTGAGCGTCTTAACATTTGATGCTCTTATTATATTTATGCCTTTCATACTATGTAGCAATAATTTATACAACTTGCCTTTATAAGACTTCTTCTAAACGTTAAACTATAACTTTAGAATATACAAGTTCTACGTTCCACATCACGTTTCTTAGCTCGTAATGGCCACCACCATTTTCATTTTGACTTATTTCCATTTTGTTTTAGCTCTAAATGTTGGGTTTCAGTAATTAATAATCAATTGAAAATATTTTTCAATGTGTTGCCAAAATCGGGAAGAAATTGTTGCCAAAAACGGGTGTTGCTAAAATTGAAGGTAGCCAAAATCGGGAAGGCACTGTACAGACTTTCGACGTTTTTGTGACTTGTCAAACTTGATTGAGAAGTTCAATCCCTTAAAACCCCATGAGTCCTTAACACCCCATTTTACAGTACTTACCCGAGCAGAAGAAAATAACTACTGAATACCAAATTGAGGTATTCTATACCCAATACTTACAACCTGAATGAGGTATGAATGAACCCTGCATAAGAGGTAAAATACCTCAAATAATACCTTCTGCATGTTCTACAAATACCAAGCTGATAATTAGATGAGGTATTGTAATACCTAAATAATACTTGATGGATTTTCATATAAAAGGTTAATTTTTCAATAATAGTTCAATACCTCCAGCAGTCCCCAATAGCTAACGAATACCAAAATGAAGTATTTTTAACCTTTTTTCAAATACTATTATAATACTAAAATAAGGTATTAATAACTGAACAATACCTAATTGTGGTATGATACCAAAATATGGTATGCATAAGCTATTGTCGAGTTATTCTTTCCTCCTCGGGTATCGTTACCTCTATTCGTCGTATCACTTTCAATTCTGCCGCAATCAGTTTTTAGATTCGTCTTACAACTAACGGCTCACTATGATATAGTCAGTGGTCAAAATACATCACTTCAACGCTATAATAAAACGTGTAACAAGATTATTTAGATCTTTGAGCATCCCTCTCCATTCCCACAGCATGATGAAATATGTGGATTTCCCTTAAAATGAATTGGCTCTCAAACACACACCAAAAACATATAAGCACAATTTCTCCTGACCGAACAAATGCATGACGGCTCACAGTGCAGCGAAAACAATAACAATCAAGAAGTCGTTTTCTACGCTGAACATCACGCATACATTGATGCGCACAAGCCTTTTCCTCAGTACGATGGATTGAACTTTGTTTACATTCTCAATTATACACGGTCGTTGAGGAAATTTCATAAATAATCGTGAACTTTTACGACGTGTGATTGGAATTAAATCCTTCAGTGAAGAAGTACGAAGGTTTTCCATAGTGAAAATAAGTGCCTGATGAAGTAAGTCGCATAGCGGGGGGGGAGGGTGTCGGGGTTGGTAAGAAGCTTGTATCATAAAGTGGTGTGACTGGTGTCGATTGCTAAGCATTTCTTTCAAATCGTGTTCGTCCATGCGATTTCGGTGAAAAAGTGCAAAGTGGATAATTGAACTGAAGTTATTTATCGAAATACAGTTGTTTAATTGCATTTTTGGTGTACAAGTGTACGAATTAAAACAGCTTTCACGAAATTACACTTGGAAAATGAATCTATGTATGCAGGTTAGTTGAAATATCCACCGTAGTGAAACATTTTAAGTTTGATACGACGGATAATAGGGCTTACGATACGACGAAGCAAATCGCAACCCTAACACATTGAGAACCACTGTTCCCAAATCAAAGCCGGAAAAGCTGACTTAGGAGTGGAATCCTGTCTCTGCTCGTCTTTTGTGTGCAAGTCAATGTCAACTTTAGGACAGGCCTTCTCAGTCTATGCATTCATCCTTCCTAGGCCTATAAGTATGGATTTGGCATTGACTTTGGGCTCCGTGTTTTGTTGGGATTTGGGATAAGGCAACGCACGTGTACTTATCTACAGCCAGCAGTGGCGGCGGCGGCTGCGATACCAAAAATTGGGCTTTTCTCTTTACGTAAACTTACCGTAAACCATGCCATCGTCGAGTCGTCGTAGAGTACCACCCATTCCTCCGACCATCGACTCCAGAGGACCGATTCTGCAAGGAAAAATGTAAAATGAAACAAAAGTTTAAACTACGTATTGTTAGGCAACGAATGAACGTCTGGATATTTTATTATTCTTGGATAGTCTTGGATGCAATGTGATCTATTGTAATACATTATTAGGAAGCAAAGGTTTGAAAACTCTCATAAATCACACATTTAGCATTTTTATTAATTCTGCGGGACTCACATGATTGAGGAAGTCTAAATCGAATCTCATCACATTGTCACTGATCTCAATGATACTTGGCGTTCAACCGCATTTTTCATCTTTTAACTCAAAATTAAATGGTCTTTAAAAATGTCCGGTTGCTCGAACCTCCAGTCTTCGTTTTTACAATTGTGCACGTGTGTGCCAACTTCTGAAAGGAAATATATCTCCACGTCGTCGGAGCGGATGTCCGCTTCGATCTAGATAATGAAGAGAAACATTCCACAAAACACCAAGAAGTGGGGCACAGACTAGGGAGACAGAATCGCTGTCAGACGGCTAGCTTCACCACAGAGAAGGCGGCTTCGAAACGGAAGCTTACAAGACGCTGGAATTTGTTTCGTTGCTGACAGTTATTGACGGACGATGGAGCCTCATCCCAGCCGAATGCTCCCTCTCCAGTGTCCGGTGTCTGTACACGGAGACCTCCATTTACGTTACTACTATTTATTCTATTAACGTAACGACTCAAGTAACCTATTACTATTAGAAAGCCTGTGTGCATCTATGATGCTGATTTAAAGCTTATTTTTAGTGCTTTCTTCCAGTTACGTAAAATTTTATTCCGTAAATAAAGATTCCAGTGTAGTATGATTGACATTTGACCATCATCGAAACCGGATGCAGGAATCTTGTGTTTGCTCAACACGAAGAAAACAGGACCCTCTGGCTTGTTGGCCATGGCTGTTGCTGCCCGAGGAGGAAAGAATAACTCGCCAATAACTTATGCATACCATATTTTGGTATCATACCAGAATTAGGTATTGTTCAGTTATCAAAACCTCATTTTGGTATTATAACCCTTTCGGGACGGACCGAATTTGAGTGATTATTTCAAAATTTACCTTATAAACTCATCATCTCGTAGAACAAAACATTCTTTATTTTGGCTATTCTATCACTCCATGAACTTTTTAGGGTCAAATTCAGACCAGCACAATTGTGCTGGTCCGTCCCCAAGGCGGTCGATGTTCGAAAAAAAAAACATATTTTTTTTTTTTTTTAGAAAGTTGTTCAAGTCATGCCTTTTTAAAAAAAATTGGCCCCGTATTTTTTTATTTCGTCATTGAGGTGCTCTTTCGTGAGATAGGGTGACCCAAAAATTCAGAAATAATTATGTTTTTTTAAGGCACATTGAAATTTAAAAAAATAATGTACTTTAATTCGTCTTTGTTTTGCTATGTTTGTTTATATCCTCCTAAATTATGTGGGATTTTTCCTCAAAAATAATTATGCAATAAAAATTAAAATTGAAAATAATAATAAACCTTCGAATTGTTTAGTGGAATACCTATAAATGAATGAAAACCGAATTGAAAACTATATCATTTTATTCCACTACAGTTTGTATTCTTTGACAGTTACGCATAATTCGACCTCCACTATAAGGCCGTTGTCAGAGTCGTGTACTAGACTCGAAAATTAAATTATTTTTTTAGAGACTCCCTCCAACCTCTTTCACTCACTTTACCTAACATATACACTATCACTTTTGCAATCACATAGCCCTCCTTCAAATGATGCTTGAACGATGTTTTTGTTAAGGTTGGTAACATGGAACTAATTTATTTTAAATAACTGGAATCATTCATTTTATTCCTAGAGCTAAAATGGAAACGTCAAAATATTCAGTCTGCGTAAGCAGCTTTCCTAAAAATTCATGTAAATTTACGTCATATGTGCCCGACAGCTTGGACGTTTTTAAGTGCAAATAATTACCATAAAATTTCTTCTTCTTCTTTCTTTTCTTCATGAGCACTTCCACAGATATTAACTAACAGCTCTCTTTGTCAATCAACCAATGTTGCATGTGTATATCGTGTGACAGATACGATCATACTCTACGCTCAGGGAAGTCGAGAAAATTCCCTTTACGAAAAGACGCTCGACCGGCTGGACTCTAACCTACGACCCTCAGCATGATCTTGCTTAGTATCTGCGTGTATACCGTATGGCTATCTGGCTCCCAATATCAAATTTACTTTATTTTATTTTTTACATCGAGTCTATTTGCTTAAAATGGAATTTAAGTCGCCCCATTTAAAAGCTATGTATGTAGCAAATATTACAACGTTAAAATTTGTAAAACAGAAACAAAATATATGTCCCGATTTTGTCAGCCCCCCGATGAATTTTAGGCTGACAAAATGGGGAACCTGGAATTGTTGTAAAAAAATTGTTTCCAGTATGAAAATTATAAAATAATATTTTAAGAAACCTTCTTTAGTTTGCGATTTTTTTTGTGTTCTTAGAGGTATTCATAAATGACATTCGATAAAGTCGTGAATAAATATGTGAAATTATTTCCATACCTATGGGATGATTAAATGCTTGAAAAAGATCTTCGTGAAATTCCTGGTCGAATTAATGAAAAATCTCGTGAGATGATTCCAGTAAGAATCCTTCATAATCTTAGCAATTTTGCAAAAAAAAAAAAAAATAGAAGTGAAATTAAAGGAATTTCTGAAGGAATCTCTAAGACAGTTTTAAGAGGAGTTTTTGAAACTATTGATGAGTCCTAGGACAAACTACATTAAGAATACTGTGAGCAAATTTCATCAAAATGTAGTTTTGAAGGGATACTTTCAAGAGCTTATAGAGTTATTCAAGGCAGAAAACCAATAAAACATTAGGAGCAAAAGGAAATCTTCGAGATATTACTTTAAAAAAAACCCTGAAAGAATGTAACAAAATGTGACTACTGTATAAATACGAGTGCTGGAGACAATCTTTGCAGAATTCGAACACAAGATTAATTCTCATAGTAAAATTGTTCTTTTGTTCAGAGGGAAGGAGGATTGTCGTTGCCCCCTCTGGTTACGCCCATGCGTGCATGACATCGAACATCGTCATCAGTATTTATGTAAACGGGTACTACATGATGAAGACAATTTTTGGATATATTCAACATAGGCTGACAAAATCGGGTCAAAAAGCTGACAAAATCGGGGGCAGACAAAATCGGGTCAGTACTGTATTAGTTTTTAGTAGTGTGTAGGATTGAAAGAACTATGACGGATAAATTACATATAACAGGGAATTCAAAAACCCATTTAAAAAGGATTGACAAAATCAGGTCAATAACCATATTAAAGAATGAATTTGATTTTTGAAATTGTTACATACATATATATATTCCAGCTAATTTAAAAATTACATAGAACAATCATTTTTTTTAATGTATTTAAATATTTGGAAACTTCCAGATTTGAAAATAAAGACACTGACAATGATTCTAATAAGACAATACAGAAGACAGCTGCAAACAGTAGACTTTTTGATTTTCCATGAGCTTTTAAAGTTTCGCAATCGGTGTGACCGTTAGATAACTAAGGAAAATGTAAAGCTCGACCATACTCGCAAGTTTTGTTTTCCCTTTCGTTTCGGTTGCATGTACATTTTTAGCTGTCAATCCTACCGTGGAAAGTTTCCTGGAAAGCATTATGTACGATTATGGCCTTTAAAGGAAGCATCACACGAATCAACGGACTAGCATGCAACGCCAAATGGCACAATCGTAATACGTATCTGACGAAAAAAATACTGCAGCGGGAATTGAACCTAAACTTCTTTGATCGATACTGCTAGTTACTTTGCAACACTATACGCACGGCAATAAAGTACAGATTTTAATTTTTATATATCAGCTTATCTAAGTCTCAAAATTCCAGATTTAGACAATATATTTTTAAACGTAAAAGGAATGAAACGATATTTTTTATATGAGCGGATAATCTAGACTCCATAACTTCATACATTGTTTAATAGTTAAGTAGACTATTTCAAACGCATTTCATACATCATAAACAACATATTTGCGAGTAATACCAGCAGGGGCCTTCCTTAGCCGAGTGGTTAGAGTCCACGACTAAAAAGCAAAGCCATGCTGAAGGTGTCTGGGTTCGATTCCCGGTCAGTCCAGGATCTTTTCGGAATGGAAATTTCTTTGACTTCCCTGGGCATAGAGTTTCATCGTAGAGGAACTGGGGGTAAAATGAACACCCTAAGCAATTTTCATGTTTTCTTGCTTATGAAGCTGTCAGATTCTTTTTCAATTGCTTTGAATTAAAGAAGGATATTTATGCAATGTAACAAGTTGAAAAATTGTGATGGAATTAGAATGTTATCAACATTATTATAATTTTGAAAATGTCTTTCAACAGAGTCAATGTTCCAAACATGTGGGTAAAATGAACATGTAACGGGGGTAATATGAACATATACTTGGGGGTAAAATGAACATACAATGGGGGTAATATGAACATATACTGGGGGTAAAATGAACATGTAGTGGGGGTAAAATGAACACCTTTGAAATTAAACGGCATGATGCTCGGCATCTGGTGCATGTTCAATGCATAACTCACGGACAATCCGGAATCGATGGAACGTTTAGCCGCGACCATTTGGATGGCTGTCCATGTATGTCTTTGTATTTTCTCCGGAAAACTCTCGGAATCTGAAATAAAATTCAGTAGTATTCACCCTGCAATGGTGTTCATATTACCCCCATCTCGAGTGGTTCATTTTACCCCCAAAGAATCAACATCTTCAAATCATTTGTTCTACGAAATTAGAACATAATAATACTTTCAATTTCTGTCTACTTATCATAAATACTCTAAAGATATGATGTGCTACGCAGTCAAATAGATTTTTGATGGTTTTAGTCATAAAAACCTTAAATTCCAGGAGTGAAAATTTACATCACATGAGAAAACGGAGAGGTGTACTTTGTTATTGTTTACTTTTCCAGCTTGTGACAGTTCTAGATCGCGCTAGAGTTGTCGAAATAGTTCCTTAGTCTGAGGATTCAGGATGGTGCAATGTTTTGCATAGATATAAAGCATAATCACCGTAAAACACAAACCTGTTCATTTTAACCCCCCCCCCCCTGTTATTTACCCACAGTTCCCCTACTTGCAACATAATATACGAATGTGAAAATGGCAACTTTGGCAATGGAAGCTCTCAGCTAATAACTATGGAAGTGCTCATTGAAGTTGAGAAGCAGGCTCTGTCCCAGTGAGGATGTAATGCCAAGAAGAAGATGAAGAAGACTAGCATGGGCTGCATCAATAGTATGCCATTTAAAGGACTCTTTGGTTCGGAAGCAAATAGTAAGTAAAGGTTTTCAGCTTCAGTTGTCAAATTTCATAAATATTATGGCAGAAATTGAACCGACATACATTGTAGAACACCAAAATGGATTATCGCGTCAACATGGTATTGATCGATTATCAAAGCAAGGGGAAATTAAAAAATTACGTCGATTGTTTTTAAGTCAATCTAAATCCTCCCCATGTCCACTATCACGCCTTTGCCCACATGCACTGTCGTACTTTCATACACCTCTACTCCCCTAACTGAATGACGTAATTTTTGAACGTTCCCCTAAACTTTTGCTTTGTCTTAAACTTTGCTAAAGGAGATTTAAAACATTAAATGTGATTCCCAATCTATTTCAAATATGGGCGTATAAAAAATAAAATTATTAAACCAAAGCTATGAGTTTCTGTTACATAGTTTTCGAACGGTACATCATCCTTATGATTCGTATGTAATCACTCATTTATGTTTTAATGCAATATTATGCACTATTGTGGACATTAGAACCAGATTCAGCAACTTAATTTGATCAAAATACTGAAAATGAAAATTGGTAGTCTACAACGAACATCGACCGGGTAAGTGCCGGCACCAGCACAATTGTGCTGGTCCCACTTTGTCCCTCCAGAAATATTTGCTGTGTGAATCAATTCTCATTTGGTCTTCACCATTTCAAAGAATGACTCTTTCACTCTCGATTCGTATTTGTGCATACCTAGAAATAACGAATAGTTGAAAAGTTGCGACAGATAAAACTTTTTCAATTCTTACGGTGTTTGTTTACTTTTTGTTTACCCTGAGCTGGTGTTTTCTAAACACGATGTAAACAAAAGCTTTTGTGCTTGATTACAAGTATCCATGATAATTCAATAATCGAAATCGAAAAAGTTTAGTAAAACAATGATTTATTGGCTGAAATAGTCATTCGATGTCAAGGGTGCCGAACAGCACAATTGTGCTGGTTCGTCCCGAAAGGGATAATGGTATTTGAAAAAAATGTTTAAAACAATTAAAAATACTTCATTTTGGTATTCGACAGCTATTGAGGACTGCTGGAGGTGTTGAACTAGTATTGAAAAATTTCACTTGTATATGAAAATCCATCAAGTATTATTTAGGTATTACAATACCTGATCTAAGTATCAGCTTGGTATTTGTAGAATATGCAGATGGTATTATTTGAGGTATTTTACCTCTTATGCAGGGCTCATTCATACCTCATTCAGGTTGTAAGTATTGGAAATTGTCTGGTATGGAATACCTCAATTTGGTATTCATTAGTTATTTTCTTCTTCACATCTGACTTACCTGAGTAACCTCAGGGATGTCAAAAATCTTTATTTGCGGATGACACAGGCCTCTCCGCCAAAGGACGAAGCCTGCGTGTCATCTGTAGTCGGTTGCAAAAAAGTTTGGATATTTTTTCTTCATACTTGCAAAAATGGAAGATTTCTCCTAATGCTTCCAAAACTCAACTAATAATATTCCCACATAAACCAAAAGCTCTTTATTTGAAACCTTCAAGTAGACATGTTGTCACGATGAGAGGGGTTCCAATAAATTGGTCAGATGAAGTTAAGTATCTAGGGCTCATGCTAGATAAGAATTTAACTTTCAAAAATCACATTGAGGGCATTCAAGCCAAATGTAATAAATATGTAAAATGTCTCTATCCCCTTATTAATAGAAAATCAAAACTTTGTCTTAAGAACAAGCTGTTGATATTCAAACAAATTTTCAGGCCAGCCATGTTGTATGCTGTACCAATATGGACTAGCTGTTGTAATACCAGGAAGAAAGCTCTGCAGAGAATTCAAAATAAAATTTTGAAAATGATTCTGAGGCTTCCTCCCTGGTATAGTACCAATGAGTTACATAGAATATCCAATGTTGAAACATTGGAACAAATGTCAAATACAATCATTAATAATTTCAGGCAAAAATCGTTACAATCTTCTATTGCCACGATTAATGTGTTATATGTTTAGGTTAAGTTAGGTTAAGTATATTAAAAACGTTTTTTTTCTCTTATAAGCAGGTGAAATCAACTCACCTGTAAAAAAACTGAACTGCTACGGCAAATGAAATGTAATATGTTGTTAACAAAATGTTAATTAAATCTTAAATTTGTTTTACCAAATTAGGATGATAGTGTTGTCAAATAACAAAGAACACCTAGATATAAGAAATGAATGTAATGTTTGGAATGATACTAATAAAGAAATATATAAAAAAAAAAAAGTTATTTTCTTCTGCTCGGGTGGCAGTGGAAATGGGACGATGATAGGTTTGGTT
This sequence comes from Aedes aegypti, assembly GCF_002204515.2. Taxonomy (NCBI): domain Eukaryota; kingdom Metazoa; phylum Arthropoda; class Insecta; order Diptera; family Culicidae; genus Aedes; species Aedes aegypti. The sequence continues at coordinate 225,714,572 of NC_035107.1, read as the reverse complement.
GTAGGTAATTTCCTCATGCGATGGACGCCTGAAGCTGACGTTTACGAATAAGTTCAACAGGATGAATGAAGAGAAAAGTCCAGTGGGTGGACTTTCTACTTACTCGAAACTGGCCGGCGGAGAAATTGAGGTTTGGATCCCATTAAAAAGTGGTCGAATTACAATGCACATTGATGTTGGAAGGAAAATAACGAAATTTCTTTGAGTAAGGATGCTATTATGGCGATGATGATATTTTTAAGAATGTCGTTCAATATTCCTACCCCACACACTGGGATAGAATGGAATGTAAGAACTTCCGAGCGATCATCATTGTGAATGCAACCTAGAGAACGTTATTCCAGGTTGTTTCGTTATCCGTCACCCTTAGTAAACGAGCTCGTGGGAAATAATCTAGCCGTATTTTTGGATGACCGATTGATAACAGACCTGATCTTTGATATACGACAAATTTTTCGAATCTGTCTTGAATTCTAGGTCCCAGTGCATCACATTTTTATTGATATTAAGGCGGCATACGGTTGTATCTACCGCGTACAGATATGGTATCATGGACGAAAACAGCTATCCATGGAAGCTCCCAAGACTGATATGAAGATTTCAGGCGACCATTCCAGTTCCTTTAAATTGAATTGCGAGTACTAAGTCAGTGTGATGGACTTTCATGCCTGTTTTTGTTGCGCTAGAGGGTGTTATGAGGAAAACCGAGTTCAACAGCTAGGGTACGATTATCAACGCAACCAGCCAATTTGTTTGCTTCGCGGATGATATGGACATTGTTGGCCAAACATTTGTAAAGGTGGCAGAGTTGTTATAGCTTAGTTAGTGCGTGTTTTTTTGATTCTGATACATGCTCGATCCGCGAGTAAGATCTTCGTGTTCAGTCAAGAAGCTCGTTTCATGCTTATGACACATTTTCTAAGTAATTTTCATGTAATTTCCAAACAAACTTTGGACGGTTCGTCACAAAAGTGTCGACATAAACTCTTAGTCCTATTATCTTTAATGTCGATATACCCATACCTTTCTTTTTTGCCATTACTCAAAATAACCTTTGAATAGTTCGACATTATGCAGAAAGTGTTGGTCAGAGTAAGTGCAATAACGTCCGAAATCTCTTCAAATCGATATATTTGTTAACTTTTATACAGTGATGGATAATGCTGCACGGCGCGAGCGATCTCGTCAAACTGAAACTAATCATAACGGAAATAGTAAAAAACACTGAAAACAGTTTTTCTCCATTTCGGGGAAGGGGATAATTCCCCAACTTTTGCCACACGGCCTTTTATGATTTCACTCCATCGGTTGTTGTTCTCTTCGGGCCTTCCGCTTCATCGTCGAGCTTCCATACTTCATACCGGTCGCTAGGCAAAACGCCAACTATTTCGTATGGGTCAAAGTACCGGTGTTTCACCTTTTGGCCGACTGGATCCTCGGGATTGCAACGATGTCGCCCTTCATACAGTGCCGGATTTGGGCTTTGGGAGGCCCGGGTCAGATCTCATAAACGGGGCCCTTCAATAAAAAAAAATCTGCACGATTCCACAAACTAACGTATTGAATTCAATTTTTGAAACAGATGTTCGATCCTAAGATATGTAAGTGACATTTTGGTCAGTTTTAAGCTACCTATACACATCGCAAAATTTGACCTTTTACAATAGTTCGTAGATGATTGGCTTGTGCTTTGGTTTCTATGTAATTTGTATGAAGTGAAAAATTGCTGAAAAGCTTCAAAGCCGTTTTCCTCCAATGTAGCTTCCAACCCCCTCATATAGAACATTGCATCTTTTTATTCTTCTTATTGTTTTCTTTTGGCCAAAAAGAACAAAACTTTTAGTTGATATAATGACAAGAACTTTTTTTCAATTGTGTATAAAATGATGCCTGTGCTCTCAGCGCCATTCAAGTGTTCGTCGAAGTACTGCTTCCACCTTTCGATCACCTAACGCTCGTTCGTAAAAATGCTCCCATCCTTAACCCTGTAAATCTCGGCTCGCGGCAAAAGGCCGTTGTGGGATGCATTGAGCTTCTTTGAACTTCTTCTTCTAGAAAAGCTTCTAGAACTAACGTGTTTCTTGAGACCGGCACAGCTGTTCCATCTCCTCGCACTCCGTTTCCTCCAGGCGGATTTTTTCTCCCGAAAGAGGCGGGTCCTCTGTTGCCGTTTCTGCCTATAACGTTCCACGTTCTGTCGAGTCCCTTGGTGCAGCATGACCGCCCACGCTGCATTATTCTTCTCGAGAATCTGCCTACATTCCTTGTCGAACCAATCGTTCCGTCGACTCCGTCCCACGTACCCGACGTTGCTCTCAGTTGCATTGTTGATGGCTGCTTTCACAGTTCTCCAGCAGTCCTCAAGAGGGGCTTCATCCGTACCGTATGTTGTTTACGATAGAGAGTTTTGGGCGCCGTTAAACCACCACCAGATAGTGGTCAGAGTCGATGTTAGCGCCACGATAGGTCCTGACGTCGATAATGTCGGAGAAGTGCCGTCCATCAATCAGAGCGTGGTCGATCTGTGATTCTGTCTGCTGTGGTGATCTCCAGGTGTATCGGTATGGAAGGCTGTGCTGGAAGTAGGTGTTACGAATGGCCATGTTCTTGGAGGCGGTGAAATCAATTAATCGAAGGCCGTTTTCGTTCGTCAGCCGGTGGGTGCTGAACTTTCCAATAGTCGGTCTGAATACCTCCTCCTGCCCAACCTGAGCGTTTAGATCTCCTATGATGATTTTGACGTCGGACAGCTGTCGTGTTTGCGTTCGAGCTGCGCGTAAAAATCGTCTTTATCATCATCAGTGCTTCCGGAGTGAGGGCTGTGCACGTTTATTATGCTGAAGTTGAAGAACCGGCCTTTGATCCTCAACTTGCACATTTTCTCATTGATCGGCTACCAACCGATCACGCGCCGCTGCATAAATTTTAGCCATCACTAGAAAAGCTGTTCTCAGCTCGTGTGTGTTACCGCCGCCCTGGTAGATGGTATGGTTCCCTCTAAACGTTCGCCCGTTGATCCCTTACAACACACTTCCTGCAACGCTACGTTGCCGAATCCACGGTCCTTCAGCACGTCAGCGAGTATGCGTGTGCTCCCGATGAAGTTGCGTGATTTACAGTTCCACGTACCGAGTTTCCAATCGCTAGTCCCTTTACGTCGCTGTGGTCTTCGCCGATTGTCCCGGTTCGTATTCTCTCGTTGCTTGATTTTTTTTACGACTGGCTTGCAGGGCCTGACACCAACCCCCTAGATTTCCGGAGGACCATTCCCCCTAAATGTTCGGAGGACCATAGTGCGCAGTTTAGCTTAGAGTCTTTCTCTGGCACATTCTTGCAATCTTCATATAAAATTCTTCGTTTCTCTTATATGGCAAAATACAATACTTCTCTGAACCATCAAAAAATAAAATTTTACCATCGAAAATATTATGAACTTTGTTGATAATTGTTTTATACATGAAGTTTGAATTCTGTAGCAAATGAAGCAAATAAATTGCCGTACAAGCTGGCAAACTTGCATGCAAGTTGGCTGAAATAGTCAAATTTTGCATTTTCAACAGTCAATATCTCAAAAACTAGACGTGTCATGATATTACTGAGAACGGCAATGGACTCAGCAATCCTTGATTTAGTAAATAGCGGTATTTTGATGCTTGAGACAAAAACGTTTTTTGCAGTGTTATCCACAAAATTTTCGTCAATTTCATCAACGACGTCCATGAGATTATCTATGGCAGGCCTGCCCAACCTTTTTGGCTCTTTTTTGACATAAATGGCTGCCACGTTCGCAATAATGGTCCGATCTGCGAAATTTTTACCTCAAATGAAAGCTTGGTATTATATCTGATTGATCCATGTATAAAAATTCAAATTTATTTTGAACTCTTTGCTCGCGATGCACTCAAAGGCAAAAATCAGTCCGGCTGGGCCGCATCTATTTTTCGACTCAACTGCATGTGTAGCGAAGAGTTTGATATAAAGTCGATTTTTATACATGGATCAATAAGATATAATACCAAGCTTTCATTTGAAGTACAGATCTTACAGATCGGACCATTATTGCGAACGCGGCAACCATTTATGTCGAAAATGAGCCAAAAAGGTTGGGCAGGCCTGATCTATGGTGTCACCAGATAAATCGTTCTTAGAATCCTCGAATACCGTAAAACGGGGTAACTTTGATAGTTTTTTCGAAGAAAACTTGAATATTTTTGCATGCTGTTTCAAAGATTTACAATTTATATTTTTAAAACAAGTACTGGCATCCTAGCTATCGATTACAGTCGATAAATTGGCAAATGATTCATTTTGAATGGATATATAATTTTTCATATAATTGAAAGTTGGTTTTCTGTTTTGGGGTAACTTTGATAATGGAGTATGATTCGAACAAAATTGAATGAATAACGAACATTTGTAGGGCATTGCATACCTCTAGGCGTTTAACGTTATATGGAAATTTCTGACTTAGATTACAAAAATGGTCCCAGTTTGTGAATATGCTTTTCGCTAAGAGATTTGAGACCGTATTCAAGTTCTATGATAACTAGGCTATCAAAGATAAGTGGCCAACTATTCAAAACTATATCAAATAGTGATCGTAGAACAGATTGTTTGTAAGCGTTTTGAAAATGCTAAAATTGTGTAAATTTTTTAAATTCGTATAAAAAGCCTAAAATGTTCTTGATTCAAATGAAAACCACTCTTACATGAAGTGTCATACTAATATTCTTTAGTTTTGCATTCGTTTTGCTTAACTGATTAACAGAAATTATGATATATCATTTAGTTTGCGGTGGGTTACGCACTATCAAAGTTACCCGCATTATCAAAGTTACCCCGTTTTACGGTACCATAAAATTTCGTATTACTTCACGGTAACTCACAGAAGTTTTTTTTTTTGTTTTCGTTTTGTTACCCAAATGGAACTTAAAAATGGATTTGACTCATGACTCAAGCGCGAAGAAAAACGTCATGCAAGTTGGCTTCTCTGGATCGTTTTCTTGCATGGTTGGTCCTAACTTTTTTCAAAAGTTTATGCTGACATTCGGCAGTTTGTTCAGCTAGTGAACCTAAAGGTGCAGGTGAGTGAATTATTATTTCATCAGCATGAGTCAGAACTTTTTGAACATTTCCAGGAATTTTGTACCAACTGTTGTGCTGGTACCAGCTTCTCCTGATCGTGGTTGGTCTATTCTAATACCAAAACTATCGTAAAGCTGTGTTTTAACAAATTGTTTTCTCTCTCTTTCCATTTTTTTAAATCAATTCTGTATGAAATGTGTAGTAAGAATTCAAAAATCTTAACCATGCATGTGAAGGAGAAATTCCGTAGTTCAAGGCTACTTGTTACAGAGAAAATCTTTCCTTATATTTTTCTTCGTTTTATGAATTTACTACCCATGGTTTAAAAATAACAGATTGAAAATCGCTTTGATTTATATTTCCTAAAATCTTGAAGATGGCTACCCTAAAAGCAAAATAGAAAATATGGGTCCTACATAAATCACAAAAATTGTAGGCCAACTAAAAATAATGAGATTCTTACCATCTGTAAACTTTGTTAATGTGAAAGGAAACTCATTTTTAGCATGCACGGTACAAAATTCAAATGACGAAAAGAAATTAAAAATGAAAAAACTTTCAAAGTTGCGATTTGTTGCAAGATTTTTCTGCGGGACATGTTTTTTGAAGTTTCAAGCTCACGAAGATCGTTAGTCATGAACCCTAATCACTGATGTAATTGGGCACTTCACTGCCACTGACAATTACTGAAACACCCAAAATCGACTCGACATCTCGCGCGATCTTGTGAAATAGCAGACAAACGACGATAATTCCTTACAGCAGTGAACGAACAAACCAAAGCAAACAATGCAGGGGCTCAATCTCAAAATAATCAAAGTCGCATATCCTTTAATCATTTTTTTTTTGGGGCTCACTTACCACATGGAATTCGGTAGCGTATCATGCAAGCCACCACAAATCCACACAGATCATGCAAATAATACTTCCCCGGTTACAGCAGTCTGGATCTGTTGTTGCCGTCCATTGGTGATCTAACGCAAAGCTAAAATACGTATATGGCTCTCTTCTAGAATAGGGATTAGTGTATCTTAATCAAAATGTCTAGTGATAACTTTGTAAGAAAAATCACCACAATTATTTATCTGACAAGATTTTTGCAATTTAAGGAACAGGAAACCGTAAATATTTATTTCAATTTGAAAAACTTTCGGAACCTAACCTCACTTTTGATCGCCAATACTAGGTACCGTAAACTCGGGTGAAATTGATCAGTAGGGTGAAATTGATCACTGTGTCACTCGATTTTATTTCTCCCTAATGAAGCACAAATATCAATGTAACCTGCAGTGAATGAACGTTGTTTGTCGTAAGTATGTCCAAATTGTGTGTTGTGAAGTTTTTTGCGTTAAAAAATAATCATTTCTATTAAAATAATGTCAAATTTCAAAATCTTGTACGGGGCAGTGTTGACAAACATCAATAAGCTTCTAGTTCTAGACAAGGATTTGGACATAGTATAATCCTGAAAGTTTGTGAGGATACTTAAGATATATCCCCAAACTAAATTTCATAACCAAAACTCGTACTAATTCGTTGATTTCGTTGAAATAATTGAGTTTCTGGTATATATCAGGAAATTCCTTAGGAAATTGCATACATTTAGGCGTTATCTGCGTTATTCTTGAAATTTAAATATTCATTATTTCTATAAATATTGTATTGTTAAGAATTTGACAAGCATATTCGGATTCAGGGAGCTCAAATTTATTAAGTAAAGTTGTTTTGAGAACTAACAATGATGGCATTGATAAGTGATCAATTTCACCCCGAAATTAGATCTCCCGATTTTTTATTTTAGACATATTTTTTAGCACTAAAATTACATTTGTTAGAAAATTTCAATACTTGAGTCAATGAGGCTCACCTTCATACTTGTTTTCCTGCATTCAGTTGTTTGGCATTGTCAACATTATGGAAATCAGACAAGAAAAACCGTGAAAAATGATCAATTTCACCCGAAACGACGGTATTCCGATCGCACAGCCACACGAGAAAGATGATCGATGAACGTGCTCCAACAGCCCAACGCAATGCGGACCTTGTAATAGGCAAAACTGGAATATTTGCTTATCTGCTGGATGGCACTGATACTCCAATCTGCAAACTGATGTCGTCGTCACACTGAAACTGGATCGCTTGGATTCACTGCTCTTCACATGTGAACCTCGTTTGCACAAAAACTGGACTCTTCAGCAGGTCAAAGGTAAGTCCGTAGTATTCAACTTCGATCGTCCATTGTTCACTGGTTTTCTATCACTTTCACACACTGAGTCCCCAATATCCGGTTCGACGCATCAAAACTAACTGCCGATGATCTACATTCTATTGCGTGTGCCTATATGCGATCTGATCTATTCGGATTGTATGGAAAACGACTGATAACGAGAGAGTACTTTGAGCAAACTGTGAGGCTGTGGAACATGTTATGTTGAACGTTAGGGTGTTACAATTCAAATTAGTTCAAACAGGCATTATAATAGTAATATATGAGTATATAAAGCAGACATGTAATGACTACCCTATATGCGTAAAACTAAAACTAAAACCGTCAAACATTCATCTCAAACAAGAGTCGTGGGTTTAAATCTTATTTTATAACAAACTCTATTCAAAAGTATGACATTATTAACATTAAATCTCCTCTGAGAGACGGCGCTGTTTTTCTTCGCATAATATTGACGAAGCTTTTGAAGTTTAGGCCCTAATGCTAAAAAACGAGTATTTCATTAAAATCCCCATAAATCCTTCCAATATCATTACCCAACTCGTTTTTCTCATAATATGTCATCCATATGCCGTACAAAACAGAACAAAGGTATTGTTGCAGTTCAGGCTGGACTGTGCCTTGCTTCCATCCAAAAAGTGGGTCACCAGTGGATGTTGATTGAGATGAATGATCGTTCCGGCGAATTTGGTTCCGAACAGAGCAAACATGTGTTCCACCGCTGATTGTGTTGATCCTGCCCAGAGATTCATCCGCACGTGTTTGGTGTTCGGTTGGGATGACAAATCCAGACGACCACTTCTCGGATGCGCGTTGCCTTGATTGAGAGCCAAACACTTATCCCCAAAACCGGTATCAGTCGGTACTCGGTCGGAACTTTACTTACACATCCATCCATCCTAGCGAGCAGTCGAAATTCAGACAAACAGATGCGTCTTTGTCATCATTCGGAATGATTCATTCCGTTCCGGGTAAAGTGGTTGGTATGACACTTACGTGGAAACACACACTCACACGTCCCAGGCTCACAAAGCTAGAAAGCTTTCAAAGGAAGCAGCAGTACCGACAGTACGACAGTGGCTCGAGACCCATCTGGGAATGACAATTTATGTCACAACCAAAAAGTGTCACATCACACTTCATATGCACGAATCCATCTCATGTCGCGCACAGGGGTGATTCGGGTCAATCATGGCCGAAATTATTCCAAGTCCGATAGATTTCCTGTAAGAGCTGGTGTTCCTCAAGACAGCATTTTGGGACCAATATTATACAATATTTGTACATCAGGCTTACCTGAGTTACCTCAGGAATGTTAAAAACCTTTGTTTGCAGAAGACACAGGCCTCGCCGCCAAAGGACGAAGTCTGCGTGTCATCTGTAGTAGATTGCAAATAAGTTTGGATATTTTTTCTTCATACTTGCAACAATGGAAGATTTCTCCTAATGCTTCCAAAACTCAACTAATATTTTTTCCACATAAACCAAAAGTCTTTATTTGAAACCTTCAAGTAGACATGTTGTTACGATGAGAGGGGTTCCAATAAATTGGTCAGATGAAGTTAAGTATCTAGCGCTCATGCTTGATAGAAATTTAACTTTTAAAAATCACATTGAGGGCAATCGAGCCAAATGTATATAAAATATATAAAATGTCTGTATCCACTTATTAACAGAAAATCGAAACTTTGTCTTTAGAAGAAGCTTTTGATATTCAAACAAATTTTCAGGCCAGCCATGTTGTATGCTGTACTAATATGGACTAGCTGTTGTTATACCAGAAAGAAAGCTCTGCAAAGAATTCAAAATATTTTTTTTATGATTCTCATGCTCTCTCCTTGATATAGTACCAATGATTTACATAGAATATCCAATGTTGAAACATTGGAACAAATGTCGAATAATTTTAGTAATTTTTTAGGCATAAATGTTAATAATTTTAGGCATAAATCGATGCAATCTTCTATTGCCACGATAAATATCTAGATTAAGTTACGAAAAGGTAATTGAAAGCGTTTTTTTCTCTCTCATAAACTGGTGAAACTACTACGGCATATGAAATGTAATCGTTTAAAAATAAATCGAAACACTCAAATTTTTGTATATGAAATAATGACCACGAATTTGTTCCAGTTACCCCTCGGTGCGTCGCTCGGTTGACCCAAATGCTAATGGGATTTCGTTCCATCAGCTTTTATGTGCTGCAGATGCCACATCTGATGCTGTCGAGTCATCTGATGTGGAGAAAACTCCTCTCCCCGTTGCAGATGTAACAAAAAAGGCACTTGAATTTTCCTCAATTTAATTTCAATCAGTCTCCGGCATCGTTGTGGGTGTTGTATGGAGCTTTGAGAACAGGTTCTAGGATGCATCTCTTGTGCGGAACTTGAACGCCTGAAGGTATGCAAAATTCATTTTTTATGCTTTTACTACCTTAGCCAAGTGGTTCGAGTCCGTAGCTACAAAGCAAAGCCATGCTGAAGGTGTCTGAGTTCGATTCCTGGTCGGTCCAGGGTCTTTTCGTAATGGATATTTCCTTGACTTCCCTGGGCATAAAGTTCATCGTACCTGCCACGCGATATACGAATGCGAAAATGGCAACTTTGGCAAAGGAAGCTTTCAGTTAATAACTGTGAAAGTGCTCTCTAAGAAATAACACTAAGCTGAGCACCAAGCTCTGCCCCATTTAGGACGTTAATGCCAAGAAGAAGAATAAGAAGAAGAAGAAGAAGGCAGGAACAATTTATTACGTAACCTCAAAATAGGAAATTTTTGAACAGCTTTCCTCCCCTCTGTATTGGTTTTTTATGTATAGAAATTTTCGGCCACATAATGCAGCCCACAGGCGCTCATACGGTTTTACCGCCACCAAGGTAGTCAAACCGATTTATGTTGCTGCAACCGTTTGACCGACTATCAAAGTTCGTTGCAGCAACACTATATTTCTTCGCGATTCTACCCCATTACCCCGAATTCCAATATCATGGGGAAATATCATCAATATCATCATGTCAATATAATTGTGAATTCTGGGAAATAGCATTCGGGGTGATGGAATTAGGGGTAATGATACATTCGGGGTACCGTAAAACGGGGTAACTTTGATAATGCGGGTAACTTTGATAGTGCGTAACCCACCACATACTAAACGAAATATCATAATTTCTGTTAATCAGTTAAGTAAAACGAATGCAAAACTAAAGAACATTAATATAACACTTCATGTAAGAGCGGTTTTCATTTGAATCAAGAACATTTTAGGCTTTTTATACGAATTTAAAAAAAATACACAATTTTAGCATTTTTGCAACGCTTACAAACAATCTGTTCTACGAACACTATTTGATGTAGTTTTGAATAGTTGGTCACTTATCTTTGACAGCCTAGTTATCATAGAACTTGAAATCGGTCTCAAATTTCTTAGCGAAAAGCATTTTCACAAACTGGGACCATTTTTGTAATCTAAGTCAGAAATTTCCATATAACGTTAAACGCCTAGAGGTATGCAATGCCTTACAAATGTTCGTTATTCATTAAATTTTGTTCGAATCATACTCCATTATCAAAGTTACCCCAAAACAGAAAACCAACTTTCGATTATATGAAAAATTATATATCCATTCATAATAAATCTTTTGCCAATCTATCGACTGTAATCGATAGCTAGGATGCCAGTACTTGTTTTAAAAATATAAATTGTAAATCTTTGAAACAGCATGCATAAATATTCAAGTTTTCTTCGAAAAAACTATCAAAGTTACCCCGTTTTACGGTAATGAAATTCGGGGTGATAGCATTCGGGGAAGTGGAATGTTCTCGGCAAGTCTAGTGAATATGTTATTGTTATTCTTTTTCAAAATGTGTTTTAGGGGGTAAACATTTTTACGACAATAATCGTAGTGAGGAAGAGCAGAACTTTCAGAGTTTATGTACCGGAAGAAATGAATATTGATGAGGAAATCCAGTTAAAATTCACACGAAATATTTTGGCAAAACTATAAAATTATGGGAGATTTCTGTCGGAGGTTGTTCTGAACAGTCATCGATATGGGAATGGCTATGATTCTTTCATCCGAGATTCTATCCAGAATCTTTAGTGGTTTTCTGTAGTTATTCTGCATTGAAATATTTTCAGGAGACCATGGGTTACACTAGGGATATTCTACCATGATTTTTATCAACAATTCCTCTAGAAATGTATCAACAGATTTATCCAGAAATTCCTTCAAAGGTTCCTCTACTAATTATTCAGGAATTCCTCCACTGATTCCTTCTAAGTTAAAAAAATCTTCAAGTAATTTCTTCAGTAATTTTTCAGAGTTTACTCCAAGGCTGCCTCCAAGAATTCTTTAAGAGATTGCTAACAATTCTTCAAAGATTCATTTAGGAATTCCTCGAAAAGTTATATCCAAGGATTCACATAACGAATTCTTTTAATTCGTATTTTTTTCTACAGAATCCTCCAGGAATTTATCCAAAAACTTCCCAAAAAATTTATTCAGTTATTCATCCAATGCTTCCTTCAAGAATTGCTCTAGCGAAACTTTAAAATTCTTTAAGGGTTCTTTTCCTGCAATTTGACCTGGAATTCCTATAGAAATTCTTAAAGTGATTGAACAATGAATCCCCTCCCGCTATCAAAATATTACAGGAATTGCAACAAAAATTCGACCAGGAATTTCTCCTATGCATCACGAATCTTCCCAAGGAATACCTCCCAAAAATCCTGCAGCGAATAATCCAAACATTCTTCCAGAGATTCCCACACGATTTTTGCTAGAAATTCCTTCAAAAATTCCTACAGAAATACATGCAGCGATTTACTTACAATGATTCTACCCAGAATTTTGCAAAGAATTCATCAAGGAATTCCTCCAGGGATTCCACCAGGAAGGCTTTGGGATTTCAGCAGAAATACTGCAAAAGAATTTAAAAAAGTTCCTACACGGGATTCCGCCAGGAAAATATTTAGAAATGAAATTTTTGAGAGGTTCCCCCAGGTTATATTCAAGGGATTCTTCTATGGAATATTTAATAAATTATTTTTTCAATTTTACCAGTGTTTCCTTCAAAGACTCTTCCTTGAATCTCTTAAGGGAACCTATTAACATTATTGATGTAGTTTTTGAAAGTTTTTTTCTAATGGAACCCCTATGAGATTTTCCTGATGGAAATTATAGAGAATTACCTGGGCGAATTCCAGATGCAATCCATAAATAAACCTCTAGTAGAATCCTTAGAGAAATTCCTGGAGAATTTTCAGTTGGAATCCTTAGAAGAAATCCTAGCAGAATTTCTGAAGGTGGATTCCTAGTGGAGTCACTGAAGGAATTCTCAGAAAAATCCCTGAAGGAATTCCTTTATTGAATCCTAGAAGGAACTCCTCATAGTCACTGGAGGATATACTTGTTTATTCTCAAATTACTTGTGAAATCTTTATGAGAAATTTTTGGTAAAATTGCTAGATGAAATCCCCAAAACGCCTAAGAATCCGTGAAAAGAAATTCCGGAAGCAATCTCTAGAGCAATTCCGGTGGTAAAATCCTTATAAGAAATTTCTGGTAAAATCTCAGGAGGAATTCCTGATAACCCTTGGAGATATTTATTCCTTCAAGAATTTCAGAAGGCATTCCTTGATTAATTCTGGGAGGACTTCTTTGAAGAATTCCTGGAGGAATCCCTTGAAGAATTCTCTCAAAACAGAAACCCCTGGGAGAAAATTCTGGTAGAATCCACCCATGTAACATCATTAGCTGAACAATAGTCTAATAAAAAATCAGCCTAAGAGTGGTTAGTTCAGCTCTTATTAGCTCTTATTCAGTAAAATGTTTGTTGGGCAATCATAAATTCCGGAAAGAATCTATAGTAAATAGCCTGATGGAACCTAGAATGACCCTAGAGGAATTCCTGAAGGAACCTTTAGAAGAATTCTTGATAGAATTTCAAACAAAACTTCTGAAGGAATCCTAGAAATAGTTCATGATATAGCCCCAGGAGGATTTTACAATGAAATCTAAGAAGTATTTCAAAAAGAATCCAAGGAAGAACTTCTGATGGAATCCCTGCGAAACTCCTAGCGAAATCTATTGAAAGACTCCTGATGAAATCCCAAGAGAAACTTCTGATGGAATCCTTGGAAGACCTTCTGATGTAATCCCTGGTAGAATTTATGATGGAATCCCCATAGAAGCTATTATTAGAATTCCTTTAGGAATTCCAGGTAGAATAAACTGCTGAATAAACTCCTGATGAACTCATTGAATGAACTCCTGATAAAATCCCTAGAAGGGCTCCCAATGGAATCCCTAGAGGAACTTCTGATGTAATCCCTGGAGGAACTCCTAATAGAATCTCTGAAGGAACTCCGGACGGGATCCTTATAAGTATTCCTGATGAAATTCCTGAAGGGATTGCTGATAATATGCCTTGGGAAACTCCGTATAAAATCCCAACAAGATATCCTGATAGAATTCCTTAAGGAATCCCTGATATAATCTCTAGAGAAGCTCCAGATGCAATCTCCGAAGGAACTCCTGACGGAATAGCTACAGAAACTTCTGAAAGTACCCCAATATGAATTCCAGTTGGAAACTCTAAAGGAGCTTTTGATGGACTTCCTACATTGAAAATAGCCCTATATGCGAATATAGAGCCAATATAGTGCTTATATAATGCATGTATGCCACAGGCTTGGAAGCATTGATGATGCAGTAATACGGATTCCATCTGCTATGAGATTACATAGAAGTGGTGACAAAACTTTCCTTTGGAAGCATCCGCAAACATTTATTTTTGGAATTTCTTTTTGACGCGATACCAAAGAGAGATTTCGGTAGGAAGCATGTGATTTAGGGCACTTTTCAACATGCATTCGAAAACATGTTGTCAAAGCAACGTTAATATCCAATACAACAATCGAATAGGATTGTTTTTAAGCGAAACCCGTTCTTGCATATAGCTTTGGGGCGGTCCATTAATTACGTAAGACAATTTTTGGGGGTTTTCAACCCCCCTCCCCCCATGGTAAGATTTTTTGTATGAAAATTAAAAATAAATTGTATGGCGCGTAAGAAATCTCAGATCCCCCTCCCCCCATAAACCCTTACGTAATTAATGGACAGCCCCTTTGTTTTAAAGAGTCGCTGTGGACTTTCCAGATTGATGAACTTGTAGTTTCATATGAAGAGGCATATTACGGATGTGATGGTCAAACTTCAGAAGAACAGAGAAAATATTTATTGTTTTACTACTTTTCGTTTTGCCACACAATTGCGATTGGACGAACTTAATTCGGGTAGATCAGTGATACCTTCTTAGTTGAATTTGTTTAAGTGCGGTGAGCAACTACATTGAAATCGTGTGCTACAAGCTGTGATGCATTTGAACGCGTTCAGTTCGCATTCCAGTTCATTTTTTGGAACGGAGCGATCAAGTAGGCTTGCTCATTGTTCAGTTCAAAAAATTGAACTCTAATGAGCAAAAATTTGAACGCAGAATGTTCTGAAAGATTTCACGGCATCTTATCGTGCCAAAATTGTTTATGAAGTGAACAAAGCAAGACATAATATAATCATTTATGATTGAATTAATTTTATTATTGATTCAAGACATATTTTCCAAGTAAATACCTAAATCTATGCTTTAATTACCATTGTAGTGCATTGCGATCTTAACCGGCCGTACTAGAGCAGCGACAGGCTCCGGCTCGCAAGTTCACTGTCTACTGCGTTCTCGTGCATTTTTTGAACTTGCTCCAGTTGAAATCTCTGAAGGAACTTTGCACGAAAACCCTGGAGGAACTCCTGATGAAATCCCCAGAAAGACTCTGATGGAAGCCCTAAAGATCCTCTTGAAAGAATCCCTGTAGGAACTCCTGATGGAATCCTTGAAGGAATTCCAGGTGGAATTTCTGAAGGAACTCCTGGTGGAACCCCTGGAAAATGTTCTCATAGAATTGCTAAGGAACTAAAAAAAATCAGCCTAAGAGTGGTTTGTTCAGCTCTTATTAGCTCTTATTCAGTAAAATGTTTGTTGGGCAATCATAAATTCCGGAAAGAATCTATAGTAAATAGCCTGATGGAACCTAGAATGACCCTAGAGGAATTCCTGAAGGAACCTTTAGAAGAATTCTTGATAGAATTTCAAACAAAACTTCTGAAGGAATCCTAGAAATAGTTCATGATATAGCCCCAGGAGGATTTTACAATGAAATCTAAGAAGTATTTCAAAAAGAATCCAAGGAAGAACTTCTGATGGAATCCCTGCGAAACTCCTAGCGAAATCTATTGAAAGACTCCTGATGAAATCCCAAGAGAAACTTCTGATGGAATCCTTGGAAGACCTTCTGATGTAATCCCTGGTAGAATTTATGATGGAATCCCCATAGAAGCTATTATTAGAATTCCTTTAGGAATTCCAGGTAGAATAAACTGCTGAATAAACTCCTGATGAACTCATTGAATGAACTCCTGATAAAATCCCTAGAAGGGCTCCCAATGGAATCCCTAGAGGAACTTCTGATGTAATCCCTGGAGGAACTCCTAATAGAATCTCTGAAGGAACTCCGGACGGGATCCTTATAAGTATTCCTGATGAAATTCCTGAAGGGATTGCTGATAATATGCCTTGGGAAACTCCGTATAAAATCCCAACAAGATATCCTGATAGAATTCCTTAAGGAATCCCTGATATAATCTCTAGAGAAGCTCCAGATGCAATCTCCGAAGGAACTCCTGACGGAATAGCTACAGAAACTTCTGAAAGTACCCCAATATGAATTCCAGTTGGAAACTCTAAAGGAGCTTTTGATGGACTTCCTACATTGAAAATAGCCCTATATGCGAATATAGAGCCAATATAGTGCTTATATAATGCATGTATGCCACAGGCTTGGAAGCATTGATGATGCAGTAATACGGATTCCATCTGCTATGAGATTACATAGAAGTGGTGACAAAACTTTCCTTTGGAAGCATCCGCAAACATTTATTTTTGGAATTTCTTTTTGACGCGATACCAAAGAGAGATTTCGGTAGGAAGCATGTGATTTAGGGCACTTTTCAACATGCATTCGAAAACATGTTGTCAAAGCAACGTTAATATCCAATACAACAATCGAATAGGATTGTTTTTAAGCGAAACCCGTTCTTGCATATAGCTTTGGGGCGGTCCATTAATTACGTAAGACAATTTTTGGGGGTTTTCAACCCCCCTCCCCCCATGGTAAGATTTTTTGTATGAAAATTAAAAATAAATTGTATGGCGCGTAAGAAATCTCAGATCCCCCCTCCCCCCATAAACCCTTACGTAATTAATGGACAGCCCCTTTGTTTTAAAGAGTCGCTGTGGACTTTCCAGATTGATGAACTTGTAGTTTCATATGAAGAGGCATATTACGGATGTGATGGTCAAACTTCAGAAGAACAGAGAAAATATTTATTGTTTTACTACTTTTCGTTTTGCCACACAATTGCGATTGGACGAACTTAATTCGGGTAGATCAGTGATACCTTCTTAGTTGAATTTGTTTAAGTGCGGTGAGCAACTACATTGAAATCGTGTGCTACAAGCTGTGATGCATTTGAACGCGTTCAGTTCGCATTCCAGTTCATTTTTTGGAACGGAGCGATCAAGTAGGCTTGCTCATTGTTCAGTTCAAAAAATTGAACTCTAATGAGCAAAAATTTGAACGCAGAATGTTCTGAAAGATTTCACGGCATCTTATCGTGCCAAAATTGTTTATGAAGTGAACAAAGCAAGACATAATATAATCATTTATGATTGAATTAATTTTATTATTGATTCAAGACATATTTTCCAAGTAAATACCTAAATCTATGCTTTAATTACCATTGTAGTGCATTGCGATCTTAACCGGCCGTACTAGAGCAGCGACAGGCTCCGGCTCGCAAGTTCACTGTCTACTGCGTTCTCGTGCATTTTTTGAACTTGCTCCAGTTGAAATCTCTGAAGGAACTTTGCACGAAAACCCTGGAGGAACTCCTGATGAAATCCCCAGAAAGACTCTGATGGAAGCCCTAAAGATCCTCTTGAAAGAATCCCTGTAGGAACTCCTGATGGAATCCTTGAAGGAATTCCAGGTGGAATTTCTGAAGGAACTCCTGGTGGAACCCCTGGAAAATGTTCTCATAGAATTGCTAAGGAACTAAAAAAAATCAGCCTAAGAGTGGTTTGTTCAGCTCTTATTAGCTCTTATTCAGCAAAAATGTTTGTTGGGCAATCATAAATTCCGGAAAGAATCTATAGTAAATAGCCTGATGGAACCTAGAATGACCCTAGAGGAATTCCTGAAGGAACCTTTAGAAGAATTCTTGATAGAATTTCAAACAAAACTTCTGAAGGAATCCTAGAAATAGTTCATGATATAGCCCCAGGAGGATTTTACAATGAAATCTAAGAAGTATTTCAAAAAGAATCCAAGGAAGAACTTCTGATGGAATCCCTGCGAAACTCCTAGCGAAATCTATTAAAAGACTCCTGATGAAATCCCAAGAGAAACTTCTGATGGAATCCTTGGAAGGCCTTCTGATGTAATCCCTGGTAGAATTTATGATGGAATCCCCAGAGAAGCTATTATTAGAATTCCTTTAGGAATTCCAGGTAGAATAAACTGCTGAATAAACTCCTGATGAACTCATTGAATGAACTCCTGATAAAATCCCTAGAAGGGCTCCTAATGGAATCCCTAGAGGAACTTCTGATGTAATCCCTGGAGGAACTCCTAATAGAATCTCTGAAGGAACTCCGGACGGAATCCTTATAGGTATTCCTGATGAAATTCCTGAAGGGATTGCTGATAATATGCCTTGGGAAACTCCGTATAAAATCCCAACAAGATATCCTGATGGAATTCCTTAAGGAATCCCTGATATAATCTCTAGAGAAGCTCCAGATGCAATCTCCGAAGGAACTCCTGACGGAATAGCTACAGAAACTTCTGAAAGTACCCCAATATGAATTCCAGTTGGAAACTCTAAAGGAGCTTTTGATGGACTTCCTACAGAAGCGTTTGATAGAATCCCTGGAAGAATTCTAGGTGGAATATCTTAAGGAACTTTTAATGAAAGGAAGGATGAAATCTGATGAAATCGATGAAAGGACGCATGAGGCATATAATATTCTTCTGATATAATTTCTAGAGGAACTCCTGAAAGAAACTCTCTAGGAACTCCTGATATAATCTCTAAAGGAACACTTTATGATATCTCTAGAAAAAATCCTAATGAAATTTATCGAGGAACTCCTGTTATAATCTCTGGAGGAGCTCCTGATGGAATTTCTGGAAGAATTACAGGTGGAATCTTACAAGGAGCTATTGATAAAAGTCCTGATGAAATCCCCAGAAGAACTCTGACGGAAGCCTTAAAGGTACTCCTGATAGAATCCCTATAGGAACTTCTGATGAAATCCTTGGAGGGCTTCCTAGATATATTATTGAAGGAATTCCAGATTGAATCATTGGAGGAACTCCAGATGAAATCCCTTGAAGTAGTCCTGATGGAATCCCTACAGAAACTCCTGATGAAATCCCTAGATGAATTCCTGATAAGATTCCTGATGGAACTGCTAACAAAATCCATAGAGGAATTTCTAATGATATGCCTTGAAGAAATACTGATAGAATACCTCGACGGACTGCTGATATAATTTCTAGAGGAGCTCCTGATGGAATCTCTGGAGGAAGTCCAGATGGAATCTCTGAAGGAATTTTTGATGGATTCTCTGGAGGAACAACTAATGTAATTTCCAGAAGAACTCTCAGAGGTACTTTTGATAGAATCCCTATAGGAACTTCTGATGGAATCCTACAGAATTTCTACAGATATTCTTGAAGGAACTGCTGATGGAATCATTTGAGTATCTTCTGATTGATTCCCTAGAAAAGCTCCTGATGGAATTCCTATAGGAGCTCCTGATGAAATCCCTGCAGAAATTCAGGGATTCCTGATAGAAATACTGATAGAATCCCTAGAATCCTCCTTATGATATCTCTAGAAGAAATCCTGATAGAATTCCTCGAGGGACTTCTGATATAATCTATGGATGAACTCCTGATGGAATCTCTGGAGGGAGTCCAGGTGGAATCTCTGAAGGAACTTTGTATGGAAACTCCTGATGAAATCCCAAGAAGGACTCTGATGGAATCCCAAAAGATACTCTTGAAAGAATCCCTATATGAACTCCTGATGGAATCCCTAAAGGAATTCCAGGTGGAATTTATGAAGGAACACCTGGTGAAATCCCTAGAAAAACTTCTCATTGAATTGCTAGAGAATTCCTGATAGAATTCTTAGAGAAGGTCCAGGTGGAATCCCTGAAGGAACTTCTGATGCAATCCCCAGAAGAACTCATGATAGAATAGAAAATGGAATCCCTAGAGAAATTCCTAATGGAAATCCTAATGGAACTCCTAATGTGATCCTTCGTGGAAATCTTGATTGAATTTTTAGAATATCTCTGATGGAATTCCTGGAGAAAATTTTGATGGAGTTCCTGCTGGAATCTCTGATGGAATTTCTGATGTCATCCTTACAATAACTTCTGATGGAAACTCTCCTGATGGAATCCTTGAAAGAACTTTAAAAGGAATCCCATTAACTGGATGAATTCCTGGTGAAATTTCTGATGGATTCCTTGTAGAAATTCTTGGTACAATACCTGGAGGAATTCCGTATTGAACTTTTGATGGAATCACCGGTAGAACTGCTGGTGTGTTTGCTAAAGAAATAGGTTAAAGATTGTGGGAAAACCCCAGTGCAAAACATAGAAAAAAAAAAGTTCAAGAGCGCACATTTGCTAGATCACCATGTCAGCGATACTGTAAAGCTTCACGCATTTTGACTTGCCACCCATCTGCATCGGCAGTTCATGGGTACGGTACGATCAGTTCGTCAAACATTTGGCTCCGTCCACCGGTGATTTGAGCAAAATCAAACTCGCTGAAACCTGGGGGCGGAGTCAATGTTGGTCAAACCGGCTGAGCGTCTGTGGGCTGCATAAGATGAATATTGTTGTGGAGAAATAAGATATGTGATTGTGGTAGTGAGAAGACTTATGTTTTGTCCCTCTTACCAATACATGCAAACAAAAAGTACATGCTATATCTGTCAAAACATTGGATAACATTGAAAATAGCCCTATATGCGAATATAGAGCCAATATAGTGCTTATATAATGCATGTATGCCACAGGCTTGGAAGCATTGATGATGCAGTAATACGGATTCCATCTGCTATGAGATTACATAGAAGTGGTGACAAAACTTTCCTTTGGAAGCATCCGCAAACATTTATTTTTGGAACTTCTTTTTGACGCGATACCAAAGAGAGATTTCGGTAGGAAGCATGTGATTTAGGGCACTTTTCAACATGCATTCGAAAACATGTTATCAAAGCAACGTTAATATCCAATACAACAATCGAATAGGATTGTTTTTAAGCGAAACCCGTTCTTGCATATAGCTTTGGGGCGGTCCATTAATTACGTAAGACAATTTTTGGGTGTTTTCAACCCCCCTCCCCCCATGGTAAGATTTTTTGTATGAAAATTAAAAATAAATTGTATGGCGCGTAAGAAATCTCAGATCCCCCCTCCCCCCATAAACCCTTACGTAATTAATGGACAGCCCCTTTGTTTTAAAGAGTCGCTGTGGACTTTCCAGATTGATGAACTTGTAGTTTCATATGAAGAGGCATATTACGGATGTGATGGTCAAACTTCAGAAGAACAGAGAAAATATTTATTGTTTTACTACTTTTCGTTTTGCCACACAATTGCGATTGGACGAACTTATTTCGGGTAGATCAGTGATACCTTCTTAGTTGAATTTGTTTAAGTGCGGTGAGCAACTACATTGAAATCGTGTGCTATAAGCTTTGATGCATTTGAACGCGTTCAGTTCGCGTTCCAGTTCATTTTTTGGAACGGAGCGATCAAGTAGGCTTGCTCATTGTTCAGTTCAAAAAATTGAACTCTAATGAGCAAAAATTTGAACGCAGATTGTTCTGACAGATTTCACGGCATCTTATCGTGCCAAAATTGTTTATGAAGTGAACAAAGCAAGACATAATATAATCATTTATGATTGAATTAATTTTATTATTGATTCAAGACATATTTTCCAAGTAAATACCTAAATCTATGCTTTAATTACCATTGTAGTGCATTGCGATCTGAACGGGCCGTACTAGAGCAGCGACAGGCTCCGGCTCGCAAGTTCACTGTCTACTGCGTTCTCGTGCATTTTTTGAACTTGCTCCGTTCAGTTTTGGCTCGCGTTCAGTTCAAAATGCATCACTGGATATAAGAACGGTCCTACTTAATTTTTGGTCATCGTTTGGATTGAAAGAACAATCAGGACATCAAATTGTTAATGTAATGAATCATAAAAGAAAACATTATTGTGGAATGTGAAATTCAATCTATTACTGCAATCAATCATGAGTCCGCCGAGCTGGCCGGACTAGACTACTTTAGAAAATTGTTTTATGGTACCGAATTTGAACAAAGATGCACTATTCCAGAACTACGACGGCAACTACGTTGACGGCTAAGATAAATTCGTCCAAAGTGTTATGCCATTGTTGTTTCTGACGTCAACATTGTCGCTGTCGGTCGTTCGGGTCGTTTAGTCGATTTCACAAGGAAAGATACAATTGATGCTGCGCCATTGCAGGATTGGACCGTTCTTACAACAGTGCATCAGTTTACAGTTAAGTCCTCGATAAGACGCTGCCACCCAAATTTATCCTACTGCCATTCTCGCTGAACTTTACTAAACGACCTATCTAAGACGTTGAAAGTCTCTCTTTGTTTTCTTATGAGCACCTCCACAGTTATTAACTTAAAGCTACAAAGCAAAGCTATACTGATGGTTCGATTCCCGGTTGGTCCAGGATCTTTTCGTAATGGAAATTTGCTTGACTTCCCTGGGCATAGAGTATCATCGTACCTGCCACACGGTATATGAATGCGAAAATGACAACTTTGGCAAAGAACGCTCTAATTTAATAACTGTGGAAGTGCTCATAAGAACACTACGCTGAGAAGCATGCTCTGTTCCAGTGAGGGCGTAGTATCAAGAAGAAGAAGTAGTATGATCTTATTCGGTGGCAGAATACGAGCCCCGACTGTACCTTCAGTTTGAGAAGAGATAAGCTTCACTGCACTTGCCTCGGATTTGCATGTTTCGCTGCGTCTCATCCATACTTCGGTTCAAGCTTCTAAATGCAAGGCGGAGATGAATGCGATGTGCAGTGCTTCAGATTTTGCCGTCCGTGCACTTCAGAACCGGATGCTTGGATGGGCACAGAATGGATGGTTTTGTTGCATAATTTTCACGCCCGACAGAGTTACACTCATCCTTTTTCATTATTGGAGGAAGGACCATTGGTGGACCGGTTTGTCCGAGATGGTTTTAGATTAAATGGTACGAAATCGAAAAAAAAACAATGAGAAACAACAGTACACAGTACAGTAAAACCACGTTCTTCGAAGTATATTGTTATCTAACATTCGCTGCAGAGCGGCTTAACATAATTGAACAGTTGATCGTCGACTCAAACAAAGCTATGCCAATGTTGCTGCGGGTACACATATTTTCAGTTGCTCCTCTTCATCAACGGTAAGACCTTTGTCTCAAATTTCCTGACATGACTCATATTCCAAACAGTTCTAAACATAATTTCAATTTCTACCACTTTTGAATGTAGAGGATTGGAATCATACAAGAAGATCGTCCTGTGAAGAAATTTGAATGGCTTCCTTGAAAATTCGCTATTAAAAGTAGAGTGTTTGGAATGTGAGTCATGTTTGGAATTTGAGACAAAAAGGATTTCTTATCTGAACAAATGCAACCAATGATTGATGCAGCGGTGAAAACTGCAGATATAGCATAAGCAGTCCAAGTTGAGGTGAAATTTATTATAAAAAATGTGATTGAAATACGTTTCTCTAATGAATTAAACTTTTTTTAGCAGTTTAGGTATAAATGCTCGTATTAAAAATGGTAAGGAGGATAAGATGATTAATTTTCTAGCAGCATATTATATACATATAGCTATTATTACTGGAACCTATTTGACACCTTGATTTTAACTCAAGAGGAACCCAGTTTTTTGTATATTGAAATGATCGCCTAGATGGAACATATGTGGTGGAGTTTTAATTTGTGCTCTTCAGTATATTTCTCAATTCAATACCCTGATAGCCCAACTTGTTTTTGCTCTTCCGGAACCCTTCTACGAGTGATTTGATCTTAACCGACTCTAATCACCTTTGAAGCCAACTGTTGGTCATGCTGATTTTGATACTGTTCATGTGCCTGTTACATGTCGAAAATCACATTAAGCGATTCACAATCCTATCAGCTCCACGTTTAATTATTTACGGACAGACTGGAATATGTATGAAAAATCGATAGAAATCTTGACGTTAACACTTCTTTGCAAACAATACTTGATATTGACAATGCTCTCTAAACTTTTACTGTTCCATCTTGAAAACGTAAGGAGAAGGCAATTTCAATGCTCTCGTGATCCTTCTCTGAAACTTATATGACAGGCTCTGTAAAAAGAAATTAAAAAAAGTTTTCTCAAATAAGAAACAGAAATTCTGAAAACTAAATTCTTTTATTGAACCCTGGCTCTTTTGAAATTAACAAACATTCTGAAAACCTAAGAAAGCAATTTTTAAAGCATTGAAAGAGACAAATAAATTATTTTTAACTTATTGAGTAACCTCAGAAGCTTACCATGCAGTTTGAAAACGCGTACCATTTTAGCTTAGGACTCACTAGTCCAACTGAAAATCAAGTTACTCAGGATTTCAAAAGCATCCTCAACGTAGAGAATGGTGCCGAAAATTCCGTGAAGAACTGATTTGGAAGAATTGAAAACTTCTATTGAAAAATTCAAAAATATGAAAGGCCGTGAACATGATGGAATTTTTTCTCTCACTTCTGATTGTTGGGTCCACCTTGGCCACAATTGGCGTAGGACTACGTCCTAAGCAATTTTGAAGGGAAGTCGTTCCGCTGCCCTCCAATTCTTTCAAGGAGCATTTGTAAACGACCCTGAGGTCTTTTAAGAGCTTGAATAGGGACAAAAGGTCCCTTAATCAAAGGAATATCTTTAAATTTTAGATTTACATCCCATTTGGAACATTATCTGTTTCAAACTATAGTGTTCTAAGACTATTGTGTAGGGGATTGTCAAAAAAATTGAGATAAACGAGATTTTGCCTAAATTCTCACAACATTTTGCAAAAAAGTTGGCCATACATTTTGGCTATCGGACACCTTAGATGTTCCGGGTTTTCCAAGTTCATGACTGAATCATAGTTCTACTGTCGCTTGTATTTTTGCGCGGTATAAAGCTGCATTGATGTTAATGATTTTCCTTGAAACTTGAACCAATTGAAAATTGAATGCCAGCGGGCGCATTAAGATATTTTGGGAATCTTCCTAAGTATGGCCATTTCCGTAATGCTGGTTCCGGAAAATGTGGACAGCCATGTTTGTATTTCCAAATTCAATCATGTATATATTATTTTAATTTTAATTTGTATTTAAAATAATTCATCTGACAATATTTCGTCTTCTTCTTTTTCTTGACATTTACGTCCCCACTGAGACAGAGCCGGCTGCTCAGCGTAGTGTTCTTATGAGCACTTCCACAGTTATTAACTGAGAGCTTTCTTTGCCTTAGTTGCCATTTTCGCATTCGTATATCGTGTGGTAGGTACGATGATACTCTATGCTCAGGGAAGTCAAGGAAATTTCCATTACGAAAAGATCCTGGAACGACCAGGAATCGAACCCAGATACCTTCAGCATGGCTTTGCTTTGTAGCTGCGGACTCTAACCACTCGGCTAAGAAAGGCCCCAATATTTCGTCTTAAGCCTGATTTGCTACTGAAAAGGAATCGCTAAAGAAATTTCTCGCCGATTCCTTGCAGAAATTTCCTACAGCGACTCCCATTTGAACTGACAGTTCTTTTCAACTGCGTACTGCGATCAGAAAAAAGCGCATTCTTGGTCGATTCCTTGCAGAAATTTCCCATGCATCAAGATAGGCCGAGAAATTACTTGTCAGCAGCGAATCAGGCTTTAATGAATACAAATCTATCCTTACCCGGGTTGAGGTGAATAACAAAATAATGGTAAAATAAGAACAAATTTTGCAATCATATCTAGTTTAACCATTATTATGTTATTAATATAATTAATTGCGTTGACTAATTTCTTATCATCGCCGACGTTTCGGTCCGGCTATTGGACCATCTTCAGGGCTCGATATATAAATCAACAAGTTAAAACTTTTATAAGAAATTAGTCAACGCAATTAATTAGACTGAAAGCCAAAACTCCGAAAATATCTACCACCTATCCAGTCGAAACATACTACTGTTATTAATATATGACATTAAATATCTCATCAATAGCAAAGCATACAATTATAGCAAAATTTGTCATTGGTCTGTTATTCTTGAAAGTCATGTAGCAACTAATCAATAACAAAATATACTATCATGGAAAAAATTGTGCAAAAATACTAAAAAATACATTAAATATCTAAAGAATAACAAACATCGCCATCACAGTAAAATATGAAATTATTTTGATATTTGAAAACGGTATTTAAATAATTCATGAGAACAAACTAATATCAAATTTTGCCATAATAACGCATTTTACTATTCGTATGTATTTATTGAAGATTTAAGGCTAAGTAGCCCGTCATTCGTTTTGGCAACAATGATGACTTATCAGCTTGCATTTCAAAGTGATAAAACTCAGTCTTGATAGTATATACTGACTTGAAAAAGTATCCTGTACGCGCTAACATGCATACTATATGCTGATACTTTTTCAGCTGTGTCAGTGCAAAACCAACTGATTTTCTTTAATTTGAAATCGTGAGATGAATTAGCAACAATCATTACGGACGCGCGCAAATTTCAATGACGGCCTACTTCGCTTTAAAAAGCAAATGGCCTTAAAAAGCAAATGTAAAGCAAAAAGTTTATTTTTCAATCATGCTAAATTGAGATATTAACGTCAAAGAACTAAAATTACCATTACTTTGATCTACTCGTGAATAGCTTATTTAGTTACTATTTAGTTAACAATATCTAAATAATAACATATTTTGTTATTTACGGTTGCCTATATTTTTGCTATTGTTTTGTTATTACAATGGCAAAATATGATATTATTTAGTTTTTATGCCATACAAACTTAGTTATTATTTTTGTTATTTTATCTCTTATTTCAAACAAACAAAGATCAAATTTTGCTATTCAAACATTCTATTTTAATGGCAAATTTTGTTATTCTTTTGCAATTCTACTCTACCCGGGTAGTTACTACAGACCTAATTCGATTTGCAAATCGTTTAGTTGGTTCATCAAAATTGAATAGATCTTCAACAGCCGTAAGCTTATGAATACTAGTAGTTATAGGCTCATTATACCGAACGCGGTCCTGTGAAGTATTGGCTGCAGCAACGTCGTGGTCCGGAGGGATCGGTTCGGTACTCGATTTTATCAGCGACATTTTTACCGGTCAACACTTTTGCCACAAGCAGCGATTGCTGGATTTTCTGTCAATGTTCCACGGTATCAAGTCCGAGCAGCGTAAACCTATCTGGATATGGCGGTATGTTGGCAGGATTCTTGCCACGGCAGGTTTCTCAAGGCAGAGCGAACGAATCGTTTCTTGTTTCTTTCAATCCTCAGACTCCACGTTACTTGTTACGGATTCCACACAACAGACACATTTTCAAGTATTGGACGAACAAAAGCACAGTACACGCTAAAAATCCGTTCCGATTCATCACGAAACATAGAACCATTACATTGTTCGAATTTGTGACACAGTTCTCAGTTTCATGAACTTTTGAATAGCATTTTACGTGCAAATTGAAAAAAAAAAACAAACGAAATATACAACAGAGTGCCCTGATATGTAAAGTGTGCAAAATCTTCAAGTTTGTTCCAGAGATAATAATCCGACCGGCGGAAGAAACATTTATCTTATAAGTGAAGAGAAGTAAGTGCATGATAATAGTTAAATGATTTTGCGCTGCATATGTGTGTTTTAAGGTGTGCATCCGTTGGTTTTTGATCGCTGCAAAATGAAGGTTATGAATGAGGTTCACTTTGTTCTTAGTTTCAAAAGCTCAACTCTGGTTAAAGCTTCTCATTTCAATTTAATTTCAAAAGCGGTCGCGCATTTAGCCATCGCCAGCACCACCTCGCTTGAGCTGTGTATGAACTGATTTTTCAATGTGCGTGTATTCAGTACACGCATGCGACCGATTAACATGATTAACATGATTATTCATTGACAATTATTCGTCGTAAATAAAAATTGTATTTTTGCGAATCAAAATCTTATTATCATCGTCTATGATCCCGAAGGCGTATTTTGATATCTGATTTGCGTGAACTTCGTTCCCATTGCCACAACGAGAGTAATGAAAACCAGATCAGAGATCACATTTTTATGAATAGGGCCCTAAAGGCCTGTCCCAATTTTAATGCCAAACGCTTAAGTTTAGGCCAAAAACACATGTTTACTCAATTTTTTAAAGTTTTTCTTAAGTTCAAGTCCAAAAAACATGTTTTTAGATTTTGTCACATTCCTTGGCTTAAACTCAAATTTTGGGTGTATTTTGCTTTCCGTGTCCCTTCCGAAATGTCAGATAGGAACAACCTCAGTGTTAAAACTAAAAGCCCTGTGGTGTTTTTGTCGATTAAGCGAACGACAAACATGATCAAAAGTGTCAAGGTTCATTTATGGACCCAATTTTTAAATTAAAGTTTAAATATGATGTAGCCGTTATTTGAGCGGGAAAAATTGCTAAAATAGTTGCAGTAACATGCTCTTTCGTGTCATTCAATAAAAACAAGATTTCATTAAACATTTTAGGACCCAATTCTTATTTGACAGGTGCCTAGCCCAGCCGTTACGCATGCGTTACATGTAAAATTGCGGAACGAAGTTCTCGAATCTATGACATTTATTCACGGTGTATATTCGTAAACGGTGTTCTGGAAATCGGAACAGAATGTTGATGAATAGGCCAGGGGAAGTGGTTCACTAAGAGTGAATTTCTGTCAGAGAAAAAGTAGATTTTGTATGAGAATTGACAGAAAAATGAATGACAAGTTCATCCACTTCTCCTGGCCTATTACGGAACGGCTTATTTTGAGTGTATAGCGATTTCTAGCAGTGAGGATTCGAAAAATCTCTCACAACATTGGAGATGAATCCTAACTGACGTGTTGCTTTCGTTATAATTGATGAACGGTGCAAGTCGAATGTCAATCTTGAGTCTAGCTGAATCCCCAGATCGTTTACGCTGCACGGGTAAAAATGCGGCACTCGAAATAAGGAGAATGAGTCATGATTTCGGGAGGAAAGTGTGTTTTCATGTTATGAAAATACACCATGACCAAAAGTCATGAAATCATGAAGCATTTTACCGTAACGCCGGCTGTACGTTACGTTTTCAATTTAAAGCAAAGAAAAATGTTAGCTGGAATCCTCAAATTATGAAGCATGTATGCTGGAACCATGAATAAAACATAAGCACTATTCATGGATTTAGTCATCTGTCATATATGATTCTTATTTTTGATACGAAAAATGGCAATTTCGGTCATGAAATCATGAAACAGAATCCCTGAATCATGAACTCATTTCATGAATACGGAATATTATACGTCAATTTAGATCCCAGTTCATATTTGCTATTAGTAAACAAATGAAATGAAAATTAAAATCGTTGCGACTTTTGTGCTGGTAGTTTCGTAATAAACCGCGAACACATTACACAATTGTCAACCTAACGAGTGCCAAATCTTTAGCAGGAACGCGAACATTCAGTGGTTAGGTTTGTACGCAAAATATTGTTTCGAATATCAATTGATTTGACAAATGGTCCCTGGGCTCTCAAAATGCTGGTGGATTGCATGAGTAATGGAACACTCCTTAACAACACTGTGGATGTGGAAAGTGAACTGGAACATCCGGCCGCCGAAGGCTTTTAGTGAGCTGCTCTGCTATAGGAAATAGGGAAGGTATCACATCCGAACAGTTAAAATCGCCGACGAGTTTGTGAAGCGAAATCTTCGCTCAAAGTCAAACATTGCCCGGTTCTGCAAAATCAGGATGAAGGCTTGTAAGTATATTTTGGAACATCTAACAGCTCCGGCAGATTGATTATGTCGTGACACAATGCGGGAACTTACGAAAATCAATGTCATCGATACGATGACAAGGTTCCGAAAAGCAGTGTCTTAAATTTATTTATTTTTTCAAAAACAAAACTTTTTTTTTATAATTTCACTAAAAATCACCGATCGCCATGAGACGTGTTGACTAAGATGAAGAAAGTGACAGTTAGATTTGTGTAACACCCTGAGCATACAAATTCTTGCATAATACTCACGATTTCATGACTTTTAGTCATGATATCATGAAACATAAAATTTTATGAATTCATGACTTTTTGTTCATGAATCCGGCAATCCGGAGACCTAATATTTTTTTGAATTATCAATAGGCCTCTGCTTTGTAAGTAATATCAATAGTTAAAAAAAACAATGAAATGTTTTTTCGGCGGTCGTCTTGCCCATAGTGTTGAAAAATTGATTATTTTAAACGATATTTGAGAAGCTGCAAAACTAACACTTCTTGAAGTGCTTACTTACTTACTTATTTGGCTTTATATCAATTATCTTGATCGCCAACAATATTTCGCCAATTCACTCGGTTCATGGCCGCTTCTCTCCATCCTCTACTGTGACCCACGCTCTCCAGGTCCTGGTGCACCTGGTCAATCCACCTAGCTCGCTGCGCCCCGCGCCTTCTTGTTCCGACCGGATTCGTAGCGAACACCATCTTTACAGGGTTGTTGTCCGGCATTCTTGCAACATGCCCTGCCCAGCGTATCCTTCCAGCTTTAGCTACCTTCACGATACTGGGTTCGCCGTAGAGTTGAACGAGCTCGTGGTTCATCCTTCGCCGCCACACGCCGTTCTCCTGCACGCCGCCGAAGATCGTCCTTAGCACTCGGCGTTCGAAAACCCCAAGAGCTTGCAAGTCCTCCTCGAGCATAGTCCACGCCTCATGCCCATAGAGGACTACCGGTCTTATGAGCGTTTTGTACATCGTGCATTTGGTGCGGGGGTGAAAATTTCTTGACCGCAGTTTCTTCTGGAGCCCATAGTAGGCACGACTTTGGCTGATGATGCGCCTTCGAATTTCCCAACTAACATTGTTGTTATCCGTCAACAAGGATCCGAGGTAGACGAACTCGTCCACCACCTCGGAGGTATCCCCGTGTATCGTAACACTGCTTTCTAGGCGGGCCCTGTCGATCTTGAAGAGCTTATAAAGTTTATAAGTTTTGCACAAAGTTAGAAAACAAATTGTATAAGGGTGCACATTTGCCCTAAATTTCGTTACCTATCGAAAAGTCGAATGTCTCGAATCCGCGATTGTTGAAGTTAACTATTGTGACATAATTTTACTACCGCAACGAAATTGTTTTGCATTGCTTTATTGACAAAAGCATATTTGACGTTTGCATCGGATCATCTCGACGTATTATGTGCACTTGTTTATTGAACTACTAGGAATAATAAGTGCACCAAAGACAGCATCATGATTCGACGTAACCTTGAGCACACTTTTGTGACGATCAAACTTGACAATATTAGTTGTTTAATTCGGCATATGTCGACACGAATAGCAAGATTGATGATAGAAGAAACTATAAGCAATTGAAAATTGCGAAAACGTGTCAAAAATATGTAAATAATCCTTTTTGATGACGTTTCTCCTTATCTCACCTAGCGCTGCACTACGGGCGATCCTTATCAAAAGGACCTAAAACAAGTGTGTTGAAATTTGCCCGGGATGGCGGGACACGCGGTTTACCTTTATCACTGCCTGAATACGAAAGAGGAGTATGCCTCGTGTTGTGCGATCAGGTGAGTTGATGCAATGCAGCGTTGAGTAAACGGCCGGTTGCATATTGCTCATTGCACGGTGAAGTCATCAGAAAATAGCTCTCTTGCTTTCCCTTGAAAGATCTGAAAACAACGGTTCAGCACCTGTCAAAGTTGACAGGTACTAGCACCGTTGTTTTCAAGTTTTGTTAAAGAACGATAGAGAGAGAATTTTACCGTGTAATGAATTATTGTAAAGTTGCATAGGGTTGCGTATGAACGGTCAAGGTGTTCAGATACTTAAATACTCGGGTGCCTGCCTCTCAGAATACAATTAACACTCACTGCATCAGAACAGCGGCGCCAACCTAAAGTGACCAGATACATTTTGCTCCAAAGCGGGACAAAATTTAAAGATACCAATACGTTAATGCTTCCAGTGGACGGTTATGTCCTTTGATGAAAGCACCCCACTAGACAATGGACAAGCAACGCTCAATGGCACAGTCGGAAAATCAACCTCACGAAAAGTTTATCGGACTGAAGTGGGAATGGAACCCCCGCTCCTTGACATGACTAACCGCACGGTCACGAAGCCCACAAATTTCACATATTGAAAAAAATAACAGCAATTGTTTCACATATCACTGATCTATAGTAAAATATGTCGTTAAAGACCAAGCTCTAAAAAAAATACAAAAAATATGACGAATTGTTTAAAGTACTTATATTTTCTATAATATCTGCGAACTTATACTCAAGTAATTCGGTGACCATTTGTGTTTTTGAAGAAACAATGAGAATTCCGACATTTTAAATGTTTTGTTCATTGCTCGCTCCCATAGTGTGAAACTAATATATTTTTATGAGATACAGCACACTTATTTATTTTTGATTGCAGATTATTAAAAATACAAACTTTAAAGTTATTGAAAACCTCCCATTTTGTAAAAAAGGCATATATTTATATTTGAAGTATTTTGAATACTATCAGTTTTACACAAAATTTGTTATATTACAAATTTGTGTGTTTCATAAAATTCAACAGTTTCGCAGAAGGACGTATTGCTCTAAGTTATCCCATTAAAAAATATTTCTAATTCGAAATAGTATCATTTTTGTCAAAATTTAAGCTCTACGATATCCCAAAACTTTATAAACTTATGAAAACCTCAAAATATCTAGTGGAGCCTATTTGAAGTTACTTTCAAGCTTTGTTCCGACAAATATTAGCACTAGAAGCCGAAATCCAAGCCTCTAAACTTAATCATGTTGTATTGAAAAAACGGATACTGCGTACTTCATTCTGTCCAGTACTGTATTTAAAAAAAAAACTTTATTTGGCATTGAACTGAAATTCGGTTTTGTATATATCCTCGAATGTATTTGATTCCAACGAAAATAGCTTTGACATGAAGTGTCATACTAATACTCTTTTTATTTGCACGCATTTTGCTTAACTGATAAACAGAAACTTTTTTAATACGTTGGTGTGAGCGAGTTGATTCAATCTACGTAGATTTATCAAAGGTATTTCTACACAGTGTTCCATCGTTATGTCGTTAAAAAGCAGCGTAACATGGGGTTATCAAGACTGGATTCTGTCCTACCCATGTTCTGTGCCCTAGTGCGCAGTATTCTGCGGTTTATTCTTCCCTTTGTAAGCTTATGGACCTAAAATTTCAAACACTCCTTGTACACGTTATTCTTATGGGTAATATCGACTGCACTGATCTTCTTGCAGAAGTACAGCTGATCGTACCATGTCTTATACTCAGTAGTTATGTGCCACTCATAGCCATCCCTATGCATAGATTGAATTACGGATACAATAGCTTTCTCATCTCTTGTTTACGGAATTTCAGCTCTGTTTGTGAAATTTAATAGGGTAAATGATGGCTTCGGCACCCTGAGTGTATTTTCGGCAGCACTAACTTATCGTCCGTAGCGGTAAACGCGCAGCTATTCAGCATGACCATGCTGAAGGTCGTGGGTTCGAATCCCGCTGGTCGAGGATCTTTTCGTGAAGGAAATTTTCTCGATTCCCAGGGCATAGAGTATCTTCGTACCTGCCACACGATATACACATGCAAAAATTGTCAATCGGCAAAGAAAGCTCTCAGTTGATAACTGTGGAAGTGCTCATAAGAACACTAATCTGAGAAGCAGGCTTTGTCCCAGTTTTGACGTAACGCCAGAAAGAAGAAGAAGAAGAACTTATCGTCCTTGTTTAGATTTATCTACGGAACAAGAGTTAACTTCAATGTGCTTAACATATTCCTTGAACTATAATCTTCCATGTAAATCACATCTTTCACAAAAATATTATATAACATGGGATTTATCATTAAATGAAATAAATGCTTACGAAATTATCGTCATTCGTGAGCTGCCGAATAAAACAACACAAGAACAGCTTACAAAAACTTACCACTCTAAAAGGTCCAATTCTCCGCTCCAATGCCATTTTTTCACAAAAGCTTCGCACCGATCACTAATGCACTATTGAACTCTTGATTTATATATAAAGCACTGGAAAATACTTAATTTTTATGCTTCAAATCACAAATTAAAATTAATGCACTTTGATTTCCACGACAATCACTTTTTATTACGGGATCAGGTTGCCAGAAAACCATATTCAATTGCGGTGTATTTATTATTCACGATTTAAATTCACAGAAAAAAACTAACATGACTAAATAATTTATTGGAATTAGGCAACAAAGCATGCAGTGGTAACAATTGAGCTTTTTAATACTTTCTTATTTGAAGATTGTAGTGCATAATCATCAATATACTGAGAAACATATAAAATATATGTCTTTTAATAGTTGAACTATTTTGGCAACACTCCTGTTGTTCTACAGGCAAATCAGAGGATGATGGTTTTGTGTCAAGTCATAAGTGAATTGATTTGCAAAGGGCCTATTCTGATTTTCTCATACACTGCGAATAATAGGAACGCAAATAAATTTTACTGGCAAAGTTTGGATTTTGATCCGAATGATATTCATAAACAAAAAAAAATCTTGGAACATCGCAATCGGATTTTTTTTAAATTTTACCATTCATTCTCTCGGTAATAACTTGATGATAGAGCGTTCAAGAGCAGCAACCTTTACAGACCACAACCATATCGAGCCATTTAGCGTGTCAGCAAATAGTTCAATTCACGGTGAAATTATTTACCTTTCGAATTTAAAGCAATCTGAAAACAAATGTGCAAGTACCGTCATTGGGGTGAGATTTGGCCAAAAATGCTTAAGTCCTCATTTATTTTTGAACAAATTTCGCAATTTGACTTAATGTGTCCGGCTAAATATTGCTGTTTGCGTTTGACGTGCAAATTTTGTTCAAATGCGTTCCAAATGCGGTAACACAAACTAATCAAAGGACACCTGGAAACCGTAATCTATATCACCGCCAACCTAGCAAAGAAAAGCTATCTTTGACTTCGCCTTTCTTGTGAAAAATCTTACCGCGTTTGGTGTTCCAGCATTTGATATTTGCATTTCAAATATGACCCGGCAATATGAGAATACATTGCAAATTCTGAACAAATAATTGAACTTTGATTATTTTCCTTTAAATTGGAGACGTAAAATTGGCCCAAATTCACTCCTTCAAAGGGGTGACATTGGGCCAAACAAACTACACTCAGGAAATTGAACTATCGATAAACAAAGGAAACCCTTATGAAAATTCGCCACAAGAAAAAGGATTGAAGTTCATAAACTTTCGTTATAAAACCAAATTTTAAAACAAAAAAATATTTCACGGAAACCTGGACAGGCTTCAAATTTATCCCTTTCATTTACCATTATCACGTCTATCTTTTGATACTATCAAATAATACTATCACTATGGGTAGTGATAGGGATATTATCACTTCTTGAAAAATGATGGATAGAAGATAGACTTTATTATCTCTATCAATTGATAGACGGATGGAGATACTATCAGCATTCTTTCATCACTCATGGATCGAGCATATCTATAAGGACTGTTCATTAAAGAAAGTGGATTCTATACCATTACCCGGAATACCATTACCCGGAATGCAATTTACCGGAATACCACTTACCGGAATGTACCATTACCCGGAAAAACCATTTACCGGAATGTACCATTTACCGGAATGCACCATTACCCGGAAAGCCAAATTTCCTATTTTCGACGACCTTCTTCAGTACATTTGTGTACAATATTTATTCTCTTTCATTGATGCTGAGCACAAATTATGTCACGCTAACCATGGACATTCTTGTCTCGGTTTCCATAAACACTTTTTCAAAAGTCATCTTCAAACAGCTATGGACCAAATATGTTTTTCTTTATGCCGGCGTTACGACTCAACTAGGACAAAGCTATTCTAGTAGCATTTCAACAGTAAATAAAAATGGAATGGTGTTTGTATGTCACGAAATGGCTTACGAACGGGTCAACGGATTTGAATGATTCTTTCTCAGTTTTATTCGTCAAGGGTTCCGACGTGTTTGTGTGTAGAAAAATTCCAGGATATTCACTGGGAATGTTGAAAAAATGAGCGCGAACGAAACTGTCATTTTATATGGGACGATCAAAAGCGTTTTTCAACAGCCTACTTGATGGCAAGACGAAGTTTGCCGGGACCACTAGTAACTATTAATAATGTCAATCGACCACTTTTACATTCGTTCATAGTTTGACAAGTATGTAAGTACTCCAGCTCTGAAACGTCGCCAAGTTTGCCAACCAGAAATAATTTTGAACCGGCGGTATTCAATACTACCAACCTCAGCTTGATCTTTCTGAATAGCCTCACTTTGCCGCAACGAACATTACGATACCAAAATTTAATTGCACATGTCATTTATTTGCGATTAAATTAGAAATGAATCGCCTGATATGGTAGAGCTGCTTGGGCACTTCCATGATTCACTTTGACATGGGAGGGAGGTTTATCTCGATAGAATTATCTGATATTTTGCAAAAAGAAGCACTACAGTACGACGCACATTGTGGCCAAATATGAATTAAGTAGCTTTCGAAAAACCCCACTGCCGAAGTGAATCAAAAATGCCAAGAATAGGATCCGGCTACCTATAGATCGAAAAACTATGTCTTCAAATTTGGGCTATAAAACTAAACATTGCATGCAAGGATAAAAATAATGAAAAGATTTTTTTGTGTTATATATATATATGATGTCAAATATTAACGAGGTCAATATAAATCAAAAAATCGCCTATCAATTAAGGTAGGGTGCATTGGAGTAAATGGAACATCCCAGCATTTGAAAATGTTTGGAATTATGATAGTTTTCTTATCCCCTTCAGTTAAAACAGTTTAGAATCCAATTGAAATATTGCATCAAAAAATTAAAAAAAAAACTGTGCAGCACAGTGCAATTCTCATTTTAGCTTTAAAGTTCCCCCAAATCAACACGATTTTTTAAGCGAATTCGACAAAAAATCGACGTGATTTCGTTGTTGAGTCGTTGCAAGCACTCTTATATCGTCCCCTTGATGCTACAACTAGATAACTCGAAATTTGAAATTTTTGACTTCAATATGTCAAAACATTTTTCTTAATTAGATCTGCAAAATATCCACAGGTCTTAAGCGTGTGATACAAAATACACAAGTTAAAGATTATTTTTCAATCATAATCTCTGCGATTAACCATCACCTTGTTAAACGGTCATACTTTCAAAGTTGCACATCTCAAAATTTTGATTTTAGAGTTATCTAGTTGTAGCATTAAGGGGACGATATGGAACCATCTAGACTGACACGACGAAAATCGCTGCGAAATTGCGTCGCTGTGGGTTAGACACGCTCATCAAACTGTGCAAAAACGCCTTGATTTAGGGGAGTCTTTTGGTTTGAGGAAATCTAAAACATCAAGACGAAACTAAGAGAGCCTTGGTGATCGAGAGTAGGGACACTTTACGCCATTGTGACGTTCATCTCTGGATTCCGAGATATTGAACCTCAATAGATCTAGTTTTCCTTTGGATTTCCTTGATTGCGCTATTTTTCTACGAATGTCACTAAAAATTTCAGTGACGATTTCCTTCGGAAGGGAAGTAAAGCCGTTGGTCCCGAGATGAACTAGCCCAGGGCTAAAAATCTCGTTAATAAAGATAGAAAAAAAATAACTCTGAATGTCTGTACCCCGAATTCAGTATAATATACTAGAAAGAATAGTAAGCAATCATAAGAAGAAGGTATTTGGTCATTTTCGACTAAACACATTTTACCAAAAAATGCCGAGATCGGTGGAACTCGAAAGAACCGCCAACCAAATAAAGAAGGGTAAATATCAGATGACCCCAAAATGGGTTATTCTAGAAAAAGGGATATACGAAGGATTTGCATTTGGTTGATTGACGTTTACAGAAACAACATTCGGTGAATATTGTCAATTATTGACACTCGGCGAAAAGTAGCACAACCAATCGTGTTAAAAATTCTAACCATTGCTTATTTATTAACATTTGGACACTTGGAGAACCTTCAAGACGGTCGAATGTCGAAAGTAAAGTTACATAATTGTAGCCGAATTTAGCCAGTTCAGCCAAGACAAGCTGAAAGAACAGCTTATTTTTAAAAGAAGGGTGAATCATCTATGAAATGCAAATATATGAAGATGGTGCATATTGACATGATCAAGTACGAAGTATCTTAGACTCCTCTTCAATGCTTATGTTTTTGAAGGAAGAACATCCCCTGTTCATTATCGTTGGTGATCATTTAAAATATTTCAAGTCAAAATACTGACCTGAAGTACCGTAAAACGGTTAAAAGGACGTTAATGAAAAAGGCGAGAAACAGAAAAATAATTTTCCGGTAAATGGTCCTTCCGGGTAATGGTTTTCCGGTAAATGGTTCATTCCGGTAAATGGTTTTCCGGGTAATGTCGGAGAACCAAGAAAGTGGACACCTGATTGTTAACATTTTGGTGTGAAAATTCCAAGGAAAAAATTCAAATTTTGTTTCAGTGTGTACTCAAGTGTTTATTTTGACAGCAGAAGAAAGTTGACATCGAACAGTTGTAAATTCCAAGCGATAGGTCGGTTTAACATGGCGACACGCAGATTTATTCTGCACAAATGGTGTTCAGAAAAGCTGTCGTTCCGAGGTTTGGCTTAAATCGCGAAGTGTCCAAATTCCAATTTTTCAACACTGTATAGAAAACAGATTATTATGACGACGTGCAATACATCCGAACAGAAAAAATTGGGAAAAAAGTTTTTTTTATGGCAAGCAATTTGCTCCTGCGGTATGAAAAGTACTACATTTTTCACAACGGGTTCAATCAACGGCGAAAATTACAGAACTGAATGCATTTAAAAACGTCTTCTGCCCATCTACCGAAAGTATAACAAGCCTCCATTGTTTTGGCCAGGGCTGGCATCGGCTCACTATGCTTCAGCTACTTTGGAGATGTTCAAGAAGGAAAAAAGTCGAATTTGTTAAAACATGGCAGATTCTACCGAATTGCCCATAACTATGCCCCATTTGGAAATATTGGGTAATAATCAAACAACATCTTAAGAAAGATGGAAGATAAGCAAGTTCCATGCATTTTTTCAAGAAAATGTGGTAATCAACACAAAGAAAAGTTACGAAGAAAGTTGTGCAGAATTCGATGGGAGGCATCAAGAGAAAAGTCAGATCATTATCCAGGAATGCTCAATAAATGTTCAAACTTATGTGAATTTGGTCGAGATTACTTTGATTTCCATATATTTCAAAACAACTCATGAATTTGTTCGAAAATAAACAGTTCGCTTTAAAAATTACGTGTCCACTTTCTTAAATGAACAGTCCTTATCATCTATCTTTGGGGAAAAATATACTATCTGCAAAATTCTAAAGCTATCCCTATCTATCCTATCATTGATACAAAAACCGAAACCAAAATCTTGCGCTAATAGAAATAACTCAAAGTATGTTCTCATGGATATTCTCGGAACGGGCACGACGAGGGAATGACGGATATCGATGTGCGACGCCATTTTGAAACCCAAGATGGCGGCCTCCGGTTAAGGAAAATCGTTGAAAACCCATGCAATATGGGTATTTTCGGAACGGGTGCGGCGAAGGGATGATGAAAATCGATGTGCGACGCCATTTTGAAATCCAAGATGGCGGCCTCCGGTTTGGTAAAATCAGTTAAAACTCATGCAATACAGGTATGTTCCGTTTTTGTCACGTTCCGATTTCTTTCACATTTTTATCAACACAAAAATATTGAAAATTCTTATTTTTGGAATGTTTAGAGAGTAAACTAAAGAATTATTTTGAAGCAAGCTTTATGGATTTCAAAATAGCGTCGAACATCGATTTTCGTCATCCCCACCACACCAAACCGGAGGCCACCATCTTGGATTTCAACATGGCGTCGGACATTGATTTTCGTCATCCCCTCGTCGTGCCCGTT
Organism: Aedes aegypti; assembly: GCF_002204515.2. Lineage (NCBI taxonomy): Eukaryota > Metazoa > Arthropoda > Insecta > Diptera > Culicidae > Aedes > Aedes aegypti. Next base: position 225,674,845 of record NC_035107.1, on the reverse strand, counting down.
CCAAAAATGCCCATATTGCATGGGTTTTCAATAATTTTACTATTCCGTAGGCCGCCATCTTGGATTTCTAAATGGCGTCAAACATCGATTTTCGTCATCCCTTCGTCGCGCCTGTTCCGAAAATGCCCATATTGCATGGGTTTTCAACAATTTTCCTTGACCGGAGGCCGCCATCTTGCATTTCAAAATGGCGTCGGATATCGATTTTCGTTATATCCTCATCGTGCCCGTTCCGAAAATGCCCATATTGCATGGGTTTCCAACCATTTTTACACTCCTGAAGCCGCCACCATGAATTTCTAAATGTGGAATTTAGTTAACTTTCTATACCCATCGTCCAACAATTTTTATTCCATAACTAGTGGTCCCGGCAAACTTCGTCTTGCCATCAAGTAGGCTGTTGAAAAACGCTAACGATAGTCTCATTAAAAATGACAGTTCCGTTTAATCTCATTTTTACCGATTTTATGTTGAATATCCTGAGATTTTTATACATATAAACACGTCGGAGCCCTTGAGGAACAAAACGGTAATATAATCATTCAAATACGTTGACCCGTTCGTAAGTTATTTCGTGACATACAAACACCATTCCATTTTTATTTATATAGATGTTATCAATGATAAAGATAGAACCTCTAACATTGTTGTTTGAGAGATGTTGTACTGATAGTATCATCATGAGAATTTTTTTGGGATAGGGGTACTATCACTCTATCCTCTATCTCTGATAGAAACCATTCTCTCAGTGATATTATCTGGATAGACAAGAATTGATAGTATCATCTGGCTTAACTGATAGTATCAGCTGTCTATCAGATAGATAATAGTATCATCGTCTATCTGATAATTTTGATGCCTGAACCTGGAATCGAACCAAGAATATTGCGATCGATAGGCTCATGCGCACTCCCCTCGTCTATCGACGCCTTGATGTGGGGTGATGCTAAAACGATACATAAAGCTTTCGTATTGCAATAATCGTTCCATCTTTCTTAAGGCAAAATGTATGAATTTCTATAGTCCAGATCGCCGCGTGTAGAATTGATACGCAATAAGAACAAATCAAGAGAATCGTGTTCGGCCATTCCCCCCTCCGCAACGGTCTTTGTATGAAAAAAATAAATTTTGTGTTTGAGCCGCAACGTTTGAGCCTACTCCCCCTCCCCTTAGAGCGTTACGTAACTCTCAGCTATTCTATTTATAACTGCAATTCTACAGTGTGGTCTGTATTTTTCTGCATTGGCCCTTTCAACGAGTAGAACATAATGAGTGACGTTTAAATTCAGGCATTGTCAACAAATAAGAAAACTTACCAATACATAGCCTAGTTTTTGTACAGTTTTGGATTGCCGAAGAGAACAATTTAGCTGCCGACAATAGTAATTGCATTGCCGATAAAAGAACAAGTGCCTCGTGACTTTGGTGAGGAAAAATAGACGATTTAGAGAACAAAATAGTGTTGTGTCAACTTGTGTGTATAATATTTAATAAATGAAGAGTGCTCAAGTGTATTTCAGGTGTCTCCTGCTAATTGTTGTGTTTTGTTGTTGTGTATAATTGCCTTCTGAAAAGTTCAGCTGCTTAGGCTGCCGACAATACGTAAGTTCCCCTAAATGAATTTCTAAACAACTTGTAAAAATATGGTAAAAAATATCGCAAATTGAAAAAGTTGTAGTGTTTTAAATACACGTTCATAAATATGAAAAGTAAGATTCTGCCGGTAGAGTGCGCTTCGGATGCCCAAGCAAGCGATTTTTTTGTTTCCACACACTTTCAGTGATTTTTTCGGTATTCGCGTTTTGCTAGGCAGTGCTGGTGATGAAATTGATTGAAATTGAAATTGAAAATGTTCGGCAAGTGCCCTATCAACGATGGATTTTCTTAAGATATTTATAAAGAGCAGTCTATTTAAACTATATGGTGTAACTTGAGGATCCTCATTACAAGAAAAGTCGCTTCCTGTATGATTATCACATGCCGAGGCATATCGGTATTTAATAATAATGGATATCACATACCTAACCTTTGCGTAATGATAGTAATATGAAAACAAAACACACATGTCTGTTTTTGAGTTTACAAAATCTTCAAATGCTTCGTCATCATAGGTGTCGACGTATTTTATATCTAATCTTCATCTAAGTCAATACAGGCATTTTCAACAGAGGTTACATAAATTACTAATCAAGGTGAATCCAGATTTTGTGGCTTCTGAATCCTTCCGTTCAACGAAAACTTCTTCCCGCGGCAACTCGGTCTTCAGTAACCATGGATGCCACACTTACATTTCTTCCCTTCTCCGATGACCGTAAGGACGTGGCCGGCGCCGTTATTATCTCTGTAATTTTAAGAATTCTCTAAATTGTACACTGTAAATGGTAAACTACTCCCAAGCTCCGTCTGTTGGTTCCTTCTACAATTTTGATTATTCTGGTCAATCACGAATTAGAAACTACGAATTGTACAGTCATCTATGCTAATGCTCATGCTCACCGTCTCTACCGGGACTCCTCTGAGTTAATTTGGAAGAATTAAGAAAATCAATCCTAGAATCACTGATAGCGACTCCAAGTTCTTCACTGCGTAATTTTCAAACATCTGAGAAAGTTTCCCAATTTATTATTTGTTGTAGCCGCTCTATCTGCAACGGTTTATCGAGAGTCCAGAACATTCCCGATAAACCACTCAAGAAACTAGCTGAAAATTAGTTTCCATTCGCCTTCCGGAAGGTGTAGAGCTCAATATTTAATTCCAAAGTAATAAACTGAGTTGGTGGAGCAGAGTTTGCCCTGCGGGTATTCCACTTTTCACTTGTGCTCCGTGGGAAGGTGCCTAGGTGCTAGCTAGCTGTTCGGGGCAGAATCCAGCTGATGCAATTTTCCCACGGCAGTGGCAGAAGGCGGCCAACCGTTTGCATCCACACCACCGCATCGTAAATTCGGAACAGCTAAGGCAACTTCCGAAGCAAGAGAAGTGAGAGTGCTACTGTAGAGTTGCTTTTGCCAATCCCTGGAGGGCAGAAACTCGGTGTGCATTAGTTGCTGTGTATCACTTTGCGAGAGAAGTACAAATGGGATCTCCGGGAGTCTTCGGAATAGTCATCTGGTCTGAAAGCAGTGGCGTTTTCAGAAGCTGAAAAGTCGAACTTTTTTTTATTATTTGTAGTATAGTTGAACCAGTTTCACACAAGCATTGATTTAAAATATTTGGCAGTCTGAATATCGATTTGACCTGTTCCTTTTGTTTGTATTTGTATCTTTATTATCTTTATCAACCAAAAATGTGAAAAAATTCGGTTCCTTCATGTGTAATAAATTTATATTCATAGAAAGAGTACGCCTTTCATGAAGCCAGATTCATTAGCTACACGCTAACCAAAGCGAACGTGTGCCATAAACAACATATCTCGCGACATGTAGACATTCTGTAGTTTACACGATATTTTCATCTCCTTCGCATTGACCTGATTTTTCAGTGTTTTAAAGAAGCAGTTTCCATCCTATACACTTCGTACGCCACTGAAGCCACCGTCCTGTCCAGCCCTCACATTTCTTCCAAACCGACAGGACACGTCTTTTCATTATTTACCTGTGTAGTTGCAATTACAACTTTTTCCATTTTCTTGGCTTGTTGGTTGCCTCCCGGGAAAACTTTCATTCTACATTCTCATCCATCAGCAAAGGCGAGAGCATAACTAGCTAGCTAGCTAGCTAGCTAGTGGTGGGTGAGCTTTGGTCTCATCTCCAGAGTGCATAGCTGGGTGTGATGTCGGCAAGGGGAGACGCTGATGCAGAACGAGCAATCGAACAACAATGAGCGAAGTGTATATGTAAACTTGACTCGTATGAATAAAGAGAATAGTAGGGCAGGAAGTTGAACTTGCAGAGAGGAAGATAAGAAAGTTTATAGAATTTTAATGACATACATAAGGTAAATGTCTCGAAGCATCAATATTTTGTGATTAGTTTTTACGTATCACAATTTTTGACATTTGATTCATTATGTATCACAACTCTAATATATTCACTTCCTATTGAATATTGAAACGGATGAATGATGAAATTGTCTTAATTCCCCAACGCCCAGTGTCACCTCTAGGTGACACTTGTGTTGTGTTGCATATCATAAATCCAATTCTTTTTCGATTTTCATGGAATCAGTTGCAAATGAAAGCTCTAGTTATCTAGTTTGATTTTTGCTAGAAGTGGTTTGATCCGGAGTGACCACCGGGAATCGACTCCAAGCAATTACAACAGGAAATCAAAACGACATTTTATTTTTAACTAAACGTATTTTGCATTGTTTTCACTGCCGTGAATCGCAAATCAGTCCCATCTGCATTTTCGTCAAAATTGAGTTGAGTTCAGTTTTCAACATATCTTCCAATGCTCTTTCAGCTGTACCAATGAGATAATATGATTTTTTCGGAAAAATTAATAAAAAACAACTGGTGGGGAATCGACTGTATGGTTGTAATCAATTATGCTTTTCGGCTACGCAGTCTTAATTTTTCAACGGCTTATTTATTTGCCCGACGTTTCGACACGGGAATTGTGTCTTCCTCAGGGGATAAATATTGTTGTCGTTTGTAGTCTTATGTTTTGTTTAACTTTAACTGTCAGGTCGGGATATTTTGGGTACATGACTTAGCAAAAATAATTATCTTTTTAACACAGCTTGGCCACCCCAGTAAAGAAGAGAAATTGCGCCATTGCTAGTACAAGCTGTGTTAAAAAGATAATTATTTTTGCTAAGTCATGTACCCTACATATCCCGACCTGACAGTTAAAGTTAAACAACACATAAGACTACAAACGACAACAATATTTACCCCCTGAGGAAGACACAATTCCCGTGTCGAAACGTCGGGCAAATAAATAAGCCGTTGAAAAATTAAGACTGCGTAGCCGAAAAGCATAATTGATAAAAAACAACAAGTCAAATTGATCCATAATGAAAAGTAATCGCATATCAGTCCCACTACAGATTTCCGCACTGTGTAACACAAAAATGAACCGTGATTTGATCATCTTTATATTTTTCTACGAAAAATATCGTAGTGAAAAGCAAATTGTGAAAATTTCATTAAGATTTGAACATGTTCAAATTCTCAGGAATTTTTTGAATATTCGTATGGAAAACGAGTTTGGAAGCTTCAAAGCCCATTTTCTCAATGCCTACTTTTTACAGATGGGACTGACTTGCGATTCACGGCAGTTCAGGTGTTCTTCAAAGATTATTATTTGTTTAGTTGATGTTACATACATTAATTTGATAGAACCTCGTTAACGATGTTACGCCAATTTACTCGGTCCATGGCTGGTGTCCCTCCAATTTCGATTTTGGCCCACGCTCGCCAGATCTTGTCGTTCGGAAGCCAGTACTAGTTGGAGGAGACTTCAATGCATGGGCCGTGGAGTGGGGTAGCAGGGTAACCAATGCCAGGGGTTACAGCCTGCTGGAGGCCCTGACAAAGCTAGATCTCCAGCTGTGCAATGAACGAACCGTTAGCACATTTAGGAAAAACGGACGAGCATCGATCATCGATCTTACATGGTGTAGCCCATCGCTGGCGGGCAACACTGGAGGGTAAGTGAGGAGTATATCCATAGCGATCATCAGGTAATTCGCTATACCATCGGTCGACGGGACTGCGCGGCAACGCCGAGAACCACATCTATCGTACAGCAGTGGAAGACGAAGTCCTTCGACAAGGACCTTTTCGTCGAAGCACTTCGTGCAGACAGCAGTATCCCGGATCTCGATGCGGTGGAGCTGACAAGGGCGATGGTCAGGGCGTGTGACATAACAATGCCAAGAAAACGGAGGCCATCAAACAACCGGCGTCCCGTATACTGGTGGAACGAGGCACTCTGCACTCTTCGCGCCACTTGTCTTAAAGCGAGGAGACGATATCAGAGAGCGAGGCACGAGGAAGTCCGAGAAGAGAATTGTATTTCAGCAAGCCAGAACGGCTTTCAAACGAGAGATTAAGCTGAGCAAGTCCAACTGCTTCAAAGAGCAATGCCGAGCAGCTGATGCTAATCCTTGGGGGATGCCTACCGAGTAATAATCGCGAAAATAAAGGGCCCGTCGACACCAGCCGAAACATGTGCGGACAAACTGGAGTCACAGTCGAGGGTCTATTCCGAAAGCATGATTCTACAATGCGGCCGGCCACACCATATGGCAATGAAGAGGCAGGAAATGCCGAAGCTCGTCAGATCTCCAACGAGGAGCTTATAGCAGCTGTAAAAGCGCTGAAGCTGAACAAAGCCCCGGGTCCGGACGGAATCCCCAACGAGGCACTCAAAGCAGCGGTCCCTGCGTATCCAGATATGGTAAGGAAGGTTATGCAGAAATGCCTGGGCGAAGGTCAATTTCCAGAAATATGGAAAATTCAGAAACTGGTACTGTTGCCGAAGCTAGGAAAACCGCCCGGGATCCAGGATCATGTAGGCCTATATGTTTACTGGATACACTCGGTAAACTCTTGGAACGGGTTATCCTCAGCAGAGTGATGAAATGCACAGAGAGCGAGGACGGGCTATCAGAAAGGCAGTTTGGATTCCGGCAAGAAAGGTCGACGGTGGACGCAATTTGGACAGTGCTCGAGAGGGCCGAGAAAGCATTGAAACAAAAGCGTAGAGGAGATCGTTACTGCGCCGTGGTCACGATAGATGTGAAGAACATGTTCAACAGCGCCAGCTGGGAGGCCATCGCCGCTGCGCTGCACAGATTGCGGGTTCCTGACTACTTGTGCCAAATTTTGAAGAGCTTCTTCCAAAACCGTGTACTGAGGTATGAAACCGACGCCGGCCCGAAGGAGTTAAGAATAATGGCTGGAGTCCCACAAGGTTCCATACTGGGACCAATGCTGTGGAATGCGATGTACGACGGGGTTCTATCGTTGGAGCTACCCAAGGGGGTCGAGATTGTCGGCTTCGTCGATGACGTCGTCCTAACGATAATAGGCGAGACGCAGGAGGAAGTAGAAATGCTGGCAATGGAGACAATTGGTCTAGTCGAAGATTGTATGGAGGGAGTCAAGCTGAAGATAGCCCATCACAAAACGGAGGTGCTACTAGTTAGCAACTGCAAAGCAGTCATGCACGGTGAGATCACTGTTGGGGGGCATGCCATAGCATCGCAGAGAAAGTTGAAACACCTGGGCGTAATGCTAGACGATCGGATGAACTTCAACAGTCACGTCGATTATGGATGCGAGAAGGCGACGAAGGCGAACAATGCGCTCACAAGACTTATGCCCAACATAGGTGGTCCTAGAAGCAGTAAGACGCGTCTTCTGGCTGTCGTATCAACATCGCTATTAAGATACGGTGCGCCAGCCTAGGGCGTGGCGCTACAGACCAAGCGGAATCGGGATAAGTTAAACAGCACGTTCCGACTCTTCACCATTCGAGTGGTGAGCGCGTACAGGACTATATCGTCGGAGGCGGCATGCGGAATCGCTGGGATTATCCCGATCTGCATCATCCTGTCCGAAGACATCGACTTCTATCAGCGAAGAGAAACTCGGCAGGCGAGGAAGTTGGCAAGAATGGGATGCCTCCGAGAAATGCAGGTGGACCCACAGGCTCATCCATAGAACGAAACACGGCGGCGACTGCTTTTGGTGAGTACCGTAAATTCGGGTGTAATTGATCAATAGGGTGAAATTGATCACCATGTCACGTGATTTTATTTTTGATTAATAATGCACCAAATTTATTGCAGCCTATAGTATATGAACGTTGTTTGTCTTAAATAATGTCTAATTGTGTATAGTGAAGTTTTTTTGTATAGTGAATATTGTCTCGTTAAGAATTTGGCAAGCATATTTGAATTCAGAAGGCCCAAATTAAGTATGTAGGATTGATTTCAAAACTAACAATCATTGACTAACACATTGACAAGTGATCAATTTCACCCCGAAATGGGATTCCCCGTTTTAAAATTTTAGAGCTGATTTTTGGCACTAACATCGCATTTGATAGAAAATTTCGGTACATGAGCCAATGAGGTTCACCGTCGTACTCGTTTTTCTGCATTAAGTTGTATGGTATTGATAACATTTTAGAAAGCATACCAAGAAAACAGTGAAAAATGATCAATTTCACCCGAAATTACGGTACTTCAGCGTAGAAGGTGTTGTCCATGGAATGATAAGGGATCCCGATCTTTGGAACATGATGACCAACATGGTGGTGCAAATAATGTCTGGCCAGCGCAACTGGCGAGAAGAGCAGCGAAACGAGACGCAGAGAGCAGCGCTTGACGTCGGGGCGCTGATGAACCGGGAGCCAAGCTCCCACCGGAATTGTCGGACTATCCTTGGCACTCGATAAGTCAGTCTGTTGATGAGAGGAGATCATCGGGCGCGATCGGAGTAGGCTAGATCCTCCGTCGGGGACTAGACCGAGAAGAACGAGCGTAACGTAGTATCGGTAGTAAGTCGTCGAGGCGCCTGTGAACCGGAAGTTACCCTCCAACCGGAATTGCAGAACCGACCCTGACACTTGGCCGACCACCATCGAGTCGGAGTAGGCTATATCCTCCGCCGGGGACTAGCTAAGACAGTGGTGCTCAAGCTGGAGCACGTTGCGGGCCAAATCGTGATTTTTCATCAGCGCAGCGGGCCGCATTGGGATATTTGAATCTGAGAGGTGCGGTCTCCAACATTTTGGTCATTCAATTTGAACACAATTTTTTCTACCAGTGCTAACCGTTGTTTATTTGCTCGTCTCGCAGGAAACCATTTTCAAGATGCACACTTAAAATACTACACACAAAGCTTTTGCAGTTTGATGCAGGCAATAAGCTCAATAAATCAGCTAAATTAGATAGTTTCTGACCGTATTTTAGTTTATAGTTTTTGTGTCACATAAAATGTAGCACGATAGATTTCTTTCTATAGATTTTCTCTTCTGTGAATAAAGGAGAGAAGATTCAAATTTTTCGGCATGTTTCCATCTCAGGACGTAAGATTACTTCGCTGAGTAGCGTGAAAAAGGGCAAAAAAACTTGTCACTTTTATTCGCAGAAGAGAAGATCGATGCAAAGAAATCGATTATGTTACATTTGGCCTCATTCATGCACACACTTGATTTAATGATGCAAAATTCCCAAAACTCAGAATATGCAGTGAGATTTAAATAATGAAATAAAGAGTGTTTTTCATAAAAAAAAGGACTGATTGGCTTTCCCAGCTATTTTTAAATGTATTAACAAAACTCTCCTTATCACTGTTATTTTCTCCTGCGCATTAACCTTTTTTTCTCATGGTAGCATTCATCGATAAATAATATACAAACAATTGATTTCGATAAAAAAAGATATATATTTTGAACAGTTTAGCTTCTTTGCAACAACTTTTGCTCAAGAACTTATTTTAAAAACGCCATATTGACAGATAAAATGTCGACCAAAACTGTGAGAATGGGTAGAAAAATTTTATTGGTTTTGTTTCTAAGAAAAGAATCAGAATGATTTGCAGATTAATTGTTTTGATTTTTATGAAAGATTCTGCCTGTGAATACAAACATTGAAAATAATTAATTGTGAACAAAACAGATTCAGAATCAAGATCAAATCCGCATTCTTGGGCTCAGAGGGCCACATGCGGCCCGCGGGCCGCAGGATGAGCACCACTGAGCTAAGAGATCGCGGAACAGCACCGGCAAATGATCGTCGGGGCGCCTGTAAACCGGATGTTTCCTTCCACCGGAATCGCAGGACCGACCTCGGTATCTGCCCGGATAGCATCGGTTCGGAAGATCTTCCGCCGCCGGGGAAATTTTCGTCGGAGTAGGATAGATCCACCGTCGGGGGCTATTCTGAGTAGTGCGAGCGTATCACCGGCTTGAGTCGTCGGAGCGCCAGTGAACCGGAAGCCGTCCTCCAACCGGAATCTATTAATAGTTTAGTCATAAAATCAATAGTTTTCATTATTGAAGTCGATTCGAAGAAAGATTTCCAATCGATTGGTGCAAGAATCCCGAAAATCTATCCGGGCGTTCGTATGTTATTAACAATGAAAATCTAACCACCCCAGTATGTTGCCGTAAGACGTTATCCGACGTCACAATGTCGATTTTTCAAACGATGTCCACCCCACAGATGTGGATCAGAAGGAGAGGAGGATCCGTATTATGGATTAACCTTCATCCAGCCAACATACTTTTCACATGCAAAAAACACACTAAAATGTGCATAACTTTTTTGTTTCTCGATGGATTTTGCTGAAATTTTCAGAACTTCCCGAAAAACTCTTCTAGTTTATGGTCCAGGAAACTTGGGAATATGGTCCTCGTGGTTCCGGAGTTATTCCGGATTGTCTTGGGGTACCAAAATTGGCCACATCGTCCATTCAACGGATATCTCAAAACCCAGATGAGCTAGAAGGTTTGTGTCTTCGGCAAAGTTGTTCAGCAGACCCAGAGCTATCCGTCAGTAACAATCTTAATTGGGAATTTATCCGCTAGGTGGCGCTAGTTACAATTTTTCTTCAATCTTCTAGAGCTCAAGATCCTGATGAGCTAGAAGGTTGGTGTCTTCGGCAAAGTTGTTAAGCAGACTAAGGGCTATCTGCATCTGCAAAACTAGTTGAGAATTTATCCGCTAGGTGGCACTAGTAACATTTTATTCAATCATCTATGTCTTAAAATTTTGATAAGCTAGAGGGTTGGTGTCTTCGGCAAAGTTGAGCAGATCAAGGGCTATCTGGCATATATATATATATATATATATATATATATATATATATATATATATATATATATTACTTCGGCAAAGTTGAGCAGATCAAGGGCTATATATATATATATATATATATATATATATATATATATATATATATATATATATATATATATATATATATATATATATATATATATATATATATATATATATATATATATATATATATATATATATATATATATATATATATATATATATATATATATATATATATATATATATATATATATATATATATATATATATAGCCCTTGATCTGCTCAACTTTGCCGAAGACACCAACCCTCTAGCTTATCAAAATTTTAAGACATAGATGATTGAATAAAATGTTACTAGTGTCACCTAGCGGATAAATTCTCAACTAGTTTTGCAGATGCAGATAGCCCTTAGTCTGCTTAACAACTTTGCCGAAGACACCAACCTTCTAGCTCATCAGGATCTTGAGAATTCTATAGAAGATTGAAGAAAAATTGTAACTAGCGCCACCTAGCGGATAAATTCCCAATTAAGATTGTTACTGACGGATAGCTCTGGGTCTGCTGAACAACTTTTCCGAAGACACAAACCTTCTAGCTCATCAGGATCTTGAGAATTCTATAGAAGATTGAAGAAAAATTGTAACTAGCGCCACCTAGCGGATAAATTCCCAATTAAGATTGTTACTGACGGATAGCTCTGGGTCTGCTGAACAACTTTTCCGAAGACACAAACCTTCTAGCTCATCAGGATCTTGAGAATTCTATAGAAGATTGAAGAAAAATTGTAACTAGCGCCACCTAGCGGATAAATTCCCAATTAAGATTGTTACTGACGGATAGCTCTGGGTCTGCTGGACAACTTTGCCGAAGACACAAACCTTCTAGCTCATCAAGATCTTGAGATATAGAAGATAGAAGAAAAATTGTAACTAGTGCCACCTAGCGGATAAATTCCCAATTAAGATTGTTACTGCCAGATAGCTCTGGGTCTGCTTAACAACTTTGCTGAAGACACCAACCTTCTAGCTCATCTGGGTTTTGAGATATCCGTTGAATGGACGATGTGGCCAATTTTGGTACCCCAAGACAATCCGGAATAACTCCGGAACCACGAGGACCATATTCCCAAATTTCCTGGACCATAAACTAGAAGAGTTTTTCGGGAAGTTCTGAAAATTTCAGCAAAATCTATCGAGAAACAAAAAAGTTATGCACATTTTAGTGTGTTTTTTGCATGTGAAAAGTATGTTGGCTGGATGAAGGTTAAATCGACTCATATTATGGATCAAAACACTATAACAGCAATTTATCTGCGAGGTAATCGAATGTACGGCAATTTAAGGATGTTTCCGAGGACGTTGCTGCAGTGTCGTCGGGATGCAATAACAGCATAATGCTCATCTTGTACATCTCTTGCCAAGACATCAATTTCATATTGCCTTTTCCCATATCAGAAAGCGAAGTTATCCCGACACGAATGCCCTGACGAGGGTAAAGTGTCGTTAATAAATAATAATAATAATAAAAAGAAAGCGAAGAATACGAAAAGGAGGAGCATCAACTGCTATCTTGTACACAACCCCCACTGATTTTTTGAAATCCGAAACTCTGGGAAGCTTCCAAACCAAATGACAGATCTCCTTTGTCTTTCACTTACCCTACTCGCATCGGATGAAAATTCTCGAGTTTACAAGAATAAGTAAACATAGATTTCACTCTGATTTTCGCTTTTATAACGTTGAATTTTCGGAATCACGATGACCGCCACGAATCAAAACAAAATAAAATACTTAAGCCCAGTCTAACACTGCACAGTGGTATGTCCGTACTGTGCGCGTATATAATGCGCACCCACTTTGACTGTAAGCTGCAAAGAGCCATACTGTAGATCAACTTCAAGTTACCAAATTAGAGTAAAAACAATCATCATATTAAAGTAAACCAAGATTGAAAGGCCCTTGGCCGACCATAGTAGCTGTTAAAATAATTGTACCTCCCAAATCAACGCAGGAAAGACGTCCTGGCCAAAACATTTTCTTTTGTTTTCGTTCTGTATTTAACTAGGTAATAGAACAATCTTTTGTTCAAGTCAAAAAATCATTTAAAAAAACATAATGCATGAAATTTGATCTTGTGATTATGATTTTGCGAAATTTCTCGAAGAAGTGCTATTGTTTCGTTTTCAGGAGGAATAATGACTGCCTTTCTATCGCGTTCGATTTCGATGCGATCTGCGTGACGCTGTTTCCCGAACTCTGCTTTTTCTGCAGCTAGATCAGCTTTAAATTGCCTAAAACACGAAATGCTCATATATCTTTTTCAATATTTCGGCCAAGATTCTGTTGGAGTATGCAATGATTGTGCCTCGTATGCAAAGCGGCAACACTGGATGTGTGTAGCTGTATGAGTGAGGCGGCGCTGAAGACAGTCGCAGCGGCGGCAGCGAGCGCCAAATAGGATGAAGAAAGGGAGAATGGAAAGTTTGCCATTCATCCGTAATGTGATGTTCGATCCGTTCAGACGTGTTTATTAAAGCTTTCTCGTTGCGTACAGTAGTTAATTTGTAGTTGGTTCTTTCCTACCGAAATCCTGGTTCCGCGTTCCGCTTCGGTGACCCTGTTCTGCGTTGTGGTGTGTCCACCTCTGCCCAACAGGTTATTGGCCCAGCAGTGCCGAAGGGAAGGTTCCGGTTTGCGTAGGGAAAAGGTTGCGCGAGAGTGAAAGTGATCACGCCGTGTGTGAGTGTGTGTGAGTTGTTTTTCTCCGCGGTGGTGATTTTGCGTGGACAAAATGGCGGATGTGAACAAGTTTGCGTTTGCCAGGTTGAATAACCAAAACTGGCAAATATGGAAGTTCCGGATGGAGATGCTCCTGACCAGGGAGGAGCTGTGGTATGTGGTCGGTGATGCGAGGCCGGCTGTAGTGACCGATCAGTGGACGAAAGACGATAGGAAAGCTCGTGCCACTATCGGACTGTGCATAGAAGACAATCAGTTCGGTTTGGTGAAAAACGTGAACAGTGCGAAAGCGTTTTGGGATCAGTTGCGTGCTTATCACGAGAAGAACACGGTAACGTCACGTGTATCTTTGCTGAAGAAACTGTGCTCGTTAAATCTCGCGGAAGAAGGTGACCTTGAGAGTCATCTGGTGGTGTTGGACGATTTGTTCGATCGTTTGACGAATGCAGGCCAACAGCTGGAGGAGTCGCTGCGGATTGCGATGATCCTGCGCAGCTTGCCTGATTCGTACGGTGGTTTGGTCACGGCGTTGGAGAGTCGTGCGGATGTGGACATCACGATGCAGCTTGTAAAGTCGAAGCTGATCGATGAGTTCGAGCGTCGGATAGAGCGTTCCGGCGAAATGCAATATGAGACGAAAGCGATGATAAGTGTGATAATGCGAAACGAAGTGCAAAGCGTGGGTGGACTCGGCAATAGAGCACCAGTGAGAAGATGCTACTTTTGCGATAAGCCCGGTCATTTGCGTCGCAACTGTCGTTCGTTTTTGCTAGCGAAGCAGGAGCTAGAACGTGAGTGCGAAAAGAAGAAGAAGCAGGACGACAGAGTGCGTGTGAATCAAAATGCGAAACAAGCGAAAGACGAAAATTGTGGTGCCAGTGTGTGTTTTATGGCTGGAGTGGATCAGCGAAAGTGCTGGTACATTGACAGTGGAGCAAGTCGGCACATGACGAGTGATAGAAACTTTTTCAAATCGCTGAAGGAAGAAAAAGGCCCAAGCGTAATGTTAGCGAATGGTAAAGTGGTTACCGCCGCTGGTTGTGGCGAAGGAGTTGTATATGGTGTAAACGGAAACGGTAGTAGAGTTGAGGTGAAGCTTACCAACGTCTTGTATGTTCCGTCGTTGGCGAGTGGACTTGTGTCAGTGGACAAATTGACGTCAAAGGATTTCTCGGTAAAGTTCAAGAAAGATGGTTGCGATATTTGCGATGCATCTGGTAAGAAAGTGGTAATTGGTGAAAAGTCGGGGTCATTGTATCGGCTGAAGTTGGCGAAGGTTGAGAAGAAAGTAGAGGGCCAGCAGCCGATAATTGGCGAGAAGAAGACGACGAAGCTAAGAAGTTCACCAGTCAGTGTGGTGAGCTGGTATTCGGAGATGGAGCCGAATAGAGCAGAAGAAGATGAAGAATACTTCGATGCGGACACTTCAAGCGAGGAAGTGGAGCCGTTGCAAGTTGCGGAGTCCCAAAGTGGAGGATCAGATTCGGATGCTGATAACTGGAGAGAAGTTCGGCGATCCAGGAGGAGTAATCGTGGAGTACGACCCGACCGGTTGGTTGATTACGTTGTTTGAAGCAGGAGATCAACCCGACAAGAAAGGCAGAGAGGATGCGGACGAGTACGAGGACAACATTGAGGAGGAGTGTTGGAGTATGCAATGATTGTGCCTCGTATGCAAAGCGGCAACACTGGATGTGTGTAGCTGTATGAGTGAGGCGGCGCTGAAGACAGTCGCAGCGGCGGCAGCGAGCGCCAAATAGGATGAAGAAAGGGAGAATGGAAAGTTTGCCATTCATCCGTAATGTGATGTTCGATCCGTTCAGACGTGTTTATTAAAGCTTTCTCGTTGCGTACAGTAGTTTATTAGTTGTGTTTCTTTCCTACCGAAATCCTGGTTCCGTGTTCCGCTTCGGTGACCCTGTTCTGCGTTGTGGTGTGTCCACCTCTGCCCAACAGATTCGACGGCTCTACGTTGTGACTTTTAATAAACCAACAGTGTACAGTTCGTGGCACATCGCACTCGGAGAGCCCTATGAATGTAAGCATTCACTCTCTCATTTGGTACGTGGCACGCGAGCGTTCAAGAGCAGCAACTCTCACAGACTGCAACTTGACCAACTTCGCCGTGTCGCGAGTCATTTCACTATAGTGCGCATCTATGCCCTCCGCCGGGTGCATAATGTACATTATGTGCTTTTAGCTGCGGTGAGGGAAAAACCAACAGAAGAAGCCCATTTGTGTACTACCGTTACTGCTGCTTGCGCTTTGACTCTAGTGCGCCTAGGAGTATGACCAATGGCTACCAGCAAGATGTCGTCAGCATACATATATACAAATGTAAATGTCTGTCGGCAAGTTTTCAAACACTCCGTTCATCGCTACCAGGAACAGCGTAACCGCGATGACCGAACCTTGTGGGACCCCAGTTTCCTTGGCGAAGGCGCTTGAGCTGTTGTTCCCTACTGCAACCCGAAAAGATCGATGCAGAAGAAAGTTTTTAAGGAAGCCGATCAGGTTCCCGGAGAAACCATTCCGTCAGTTGTTTTAGTACCAAAAGCGTCCACGTTCTATTGAACGCCTTGGAAATGTCCAATGAAACGAGGTCTACATGCTGTCCTTTTGTCCGCGCATCATGGAAGAGATCTCCAAGGGAGGCGAAGTAAGAGTCAGTGCCGTATCGCGGCCTGAAGGAATGCTGCTGTCGATGCCCGAGGGAACCATCCGCTTCAAGCTGCTCTATTAATCTTCGGTTACCCATTCTCTCGACCACCTTCGAGAGGCAACACGTTGGAGATATGGGACGATATTTAGATATGTCCTGAGAGGCCACGTTTGTTTTGGGAATAGAGATGACGAGACTTTCTTTCCATTCGTCCGGGAATGAGCTGTTGAAATATCAATTTCTGCACCGGTCTAATCTAGATGCTAATAATGGATCACTATGGACAAAAGATTGTATGCCAACCGGCTGGACAACAGTTTCGCTTTGCCGTTCGTCTATTGTGCACACATGACATGCGTGAACGAAAGAGCGTGGATAGGTTTGGAGTTTGTGATAATTTGTATATATAGTTTTGTCTATCGCTATCACTCCATGCATTGTAAATATGATACCGACCAAATTGAATTGAATAAATTGTCTTTTGGATATCGATCTGAAGAACACGTTAATAAGGTATATTGAGATTGATGTCAGACCTCAACAGGTTATGGGCCCAGGAGATTAATTTAATCACTGGTTAAATCTAGGAAGGTAGAAGTACCGCTAGATTGTTTTTAGATTGGTGGAGACCTTTAGAGGACTCCACCGGAATTCACAGATCAGTCGAAGAGTGATCTGGAACTGTTTGAATTTTCATTTCAGATTATGAAAATTATCGGTTCATCTACAACAATGATCGAAGTCGATCAGCGGCAGTGAATGGTAATGATATTAACCTTCCAGGGAGCAGTCGGTAAGGACTATCCCCTTTGGAAGGTGAGAGTAACGCACTACCTTAAGCAACAAGGTATTCTGCACTGTTTGGAACGCATACCCCCCATGGAAGAGTATGCTAACAACCCAGAAGGCACCACGAAGTGGTAAACATCTTCTGGATATCCCTAGACAACGACGCTTTGGCTCACGTGCTGGAGTGTGTTTACGCCAAGCAAATCCTGGACCGCCTGGACTCGGTGTATCTGCGTCATGGGAGACTGGCACTATTTTATATTAGGCACAAGCTGCATAATCTTCGTACGGCTGGCTATAGATCACTAATGGAGTTGTTCTTGGCCCACGAGAGGCTCATCCAGGAGCTGGAACGAGCAGGTGAAGCGGTATCGGCTAGCGAAAAATTGAACATCTTGCTAGTTGCCATACCGCATCGTCACCAAAGCATTTTGGATGCAATTGCGGTGATGAGGCAGGGTGACTTGGCAACAATGTCTCTGTCTGAAATCTGTAGCCTTTTCCTGGACGCCGAAGAGAAGAAGGAGGAACTCCACGAGCTGGAACCATCCAACGTGGCAATGGCTGCCGGCAACCGAAACATGCCCAAGAAGAATAAGAAGCGAAAGAAGGATACGAGGACGTGTTATGAGTGTGGCAAACCACACGAAACGGTACTGTTACCGTCTGTTGAAAACTTTGCGTGTTTTATCTAAGTTGAGTTGTAAAAGAGCAAAATATACTAATTTTCCAATTGAACGCATAGAAGCGTACCTTATTTGACCATATAAATTGTTCTAGACAGATGATACATATATGTTCATAAATAAAATAGAAGGATTTCAGTTTGTTATTCCAAAGTAAAAGTGAATAACATTTTTAAACTAAGAGTGTTTTTCGAAAATATCGTTAGGAATAATCTAACAATACTTCTGTATAACTTATGCGTATAAATGTTATGCCAATTTTCTCCAAATTTTTATAGAGTCAATGTTTTTTTTTTTGGTAGATTTAGTATGAACTAATATATACATACTTTTTATTATATTTTGATTATATAAAGGTACTTTTTTTAATTTGAAAGTATTATAATGTAACATTACTAGCACTAATAACAAGAACGAGAGTAGTATCATTTTTATTATACATAATCACACCACATTTGTTTCGTGAAAAAAATTTTTTAATTGGTGATCCACTTACCCCACCATGGTGGGGCGCATTTGGCATTTGGCGCAAATTTTTAAGTCTCATGCTCAATACGTAACAATTAGAAAAATATAAATAAATGACGATTTGAAGTATTATAGTCCCTCATTTGTTATCCACAGAAAAAAGTTTGAATTACATTATTCACGTTAGCTGTACATAACAATGAAGTTAACTATTGATTTTTCTGTATCAACGTACCTTATATAGTTTTATCTATCGCTATCACTCCATGTATTGTAAATATGATACCGACCAAATTGAATTGAATAAATTGTCTTTTGGATATCGATCTGAAGAACACGTTAATAAGGTATATTAAGATTGATGGCAGACCTCAACATGAGCGCTGGTGCCACATACTGTTGATTAGCTCTAACAGTCTCGCTTTACCTCCGTGTAACGAATGCTTCAGGTTCAATACCAGCAGCAGCTTAAGCGCCACTCACCAAAAGTGAGGCTGCTGAGGCTGTTAATGGCCCGGCGAAGGCTCTTATCTAGGGCGGGTTGAATTTCTCCCTCAAACACCGATCACACCTAGCTAACCACAAGGTTGGCTTCAAAGTGTACCCAACTGAACTAATCAAATTAGGAAAATATGTACAAAAAGTTTAAAGTTATTCAATACGCAAAATAATAAAGCTAAATGAGACAAATTATTTAAGTTTTCTTGGTAATTCAAATCGTATAACTCGTCAACCTTCGAAATAGGGTCGGCCTAGCGTTTTCAAATCCAGTTTATTGCAGTTCAAAAGAGTATACATAGGCCTAAACTTGCTTGAAGGTGACGTCACCGAATTTGGTTTAAATCCTAAACCTACTATTTTTGGTTCTTACAAACTAAAAGGAAAAAAAGTACAAATAAAATCTCTGACCTTTCTATCAGCAAACCTGCCGGGTGTCAGCTGTATCCCAGGAATCCTCCAATCCACTGATGAGGTCACTTCAACGGCGATAATCCTCCCACGTGATCTCCTTTCCACGTGATCGCATGCGCATGCAAAAGTGCAATTCCTAATTCGATTCGAGCCTTCGCAACTAACTTGCCCACGTACCGATCAAATCGTTGGTCGCGTACTCCCTTAGCAGTACGGAAAGTTGTCACTTCTCACCTGCAGATGGCACACTCAAAAGCTTCGGTGCCTCGTGTCTCTTTCGTGCGATGTTTCGAGAGCGACAGGGAGCTTGCGACGAGCGTGGTGAGCGAGTTACTGATGCGACACAAGACGATGCGAAGAGAGCTTTCGGATGTTGCACGCTGGCCAGCCGCTCGCAATAGAGTTCGCTAGGGTGGTTCGTCTCGAAGACGGGTAATTCCAGTCACGGTTTCTTCAGTTGAGTACGCACTTCACAACCTAGCATAAACGCCCGCAATGACCAGCGGGATTCACCTGGTCATTCGATATTTCGTATTAATTCACTGTACAATGAGTTTAATAGGAAATTCACCTTACCTCAAATAATTGGGAATTCAATTTACTTAAAAGGCGAATTTCAAAATGGCGTTCTTGGCACTTTGTTTTTTATTTAAGGAGAATTATTTAAATTAATTAAACTTTAGCGCCTTTAACACTATTGGGATTATTCACCTGCGCTATCACCAAACTTTGTGAAACTTTTAACCTTTTTGCTCAAAATACTTTTCGATTAGTTTTAAATAATGAACTATTCTGATCTTCGTTCAAACTTTTTCGACTTTTCTCAAAAACCGATTTCGAATCGTTGACAAATCGCACGAGAATAAAATGTCCGCAACAAAATTTTAGTTTGTATAAAATCCCCCCAATTGCGTACCTATTTTTGTTTGAACGCAATTTAGAAACACCCCATCTCATTTTGCCTTACTCATTTATATTTTTTCCGATCTCGCTCTACCTTTTTCGCTGTATAAATCCTATACACGCAGGTAGCAGATTTCCGCTTGCAGTCCAAATTAGTTCAAATAGGTTCTTTAAATTTGTCTTTTGGTCAGCTAAATGAGATCCTGTGAAGGCTCTCACCGGTTATTTGAAACGATCAATCGGAGCTTTTGAATTGCAAAGCTTCAGATGTCTCTACTAATACGGGAGATGGCGCATGTGTTGCAAAAGGGTCTAAATTTATAGAAGCTTTGGCTACACTGTTAATTTGATTGACGGTGAACAAGATCCATGTTAAAATTTATTGTTACATCCGAAAGGGAGATTTTGTATGAGGGGGTAGCCAATACCGTCGGGGCCGGCGGATTTTCCAGTACTAGACCAGAGGGCAAAATTGAGCTCTCGCATGGAGAAGGAGCAATTCAACTGAGAGGTGCCATGGTCCTCCGGAATCACGAAATTGGATAAACTAGATTGGTTGTTAGCGATTCTTTGGCGGAAAACATCGATGCTGACTAGACTACCATAGTAATTTCCCAGTGCTTCGGCAACCGCAAAAGGCTCGGTGATCGTGGACCCTTGGATGTCCAGAGAAATCGGCGTTAATCTTCCCCCATAAATCGGCCGAGGTTTGGGAAGAATTCATGGAATCAAGAAATTCTTCCCATGATAACCGCTTGGCTGTCCTTATGGTGGAACATTTTATGTTGACTGGCTCGGTAAATCCTGAGTTTATCTTCTTTCTCCGGATGGTCGTTGGGAAGCCTTTAAAGTGCTCTCAGGGCTTTCCGGCGTGCTTTGACAACGAAGCGGGTGTCATCAGAACACCAGTGAAGAGCTTTCCTTCCTGGTCTGCTGCTGCTTTTGGGGATGGCTGAGGCAGCTGCATTTGTAATAACATTGGAAAAACTCTTCCCAGTAAAGCCAAAAAGCTTCCATTTCCTCTCAGGAGAGATATATAACTTACCCTAAGGAGGCTGTAGAAGTACCCGTGAGAAGCTGGAAACATTCCTTCAAGTAACCTCGAAAATTATCTTCAAAAAGCTGGAAAGCATCCTCCATGAACAGGTGGATCGCTTCTTCGAGGAATGGTGGAAAGCTTTCTCCATGAGAGCTGGAAGGCATCCTCCAAAAGAGTTGGAAAGCTTCCTCAAGTAGAACTGAAAAGTAACTTTCAAAAAAGTTGAAAAGTTATTCTCTGGAAATAGGAGTTGAAAACAAACGATTCTTTCAAAATACCAGAAATCTACTTTCTATTACAACTAAGATCATAGGAACTAACTTTGAGATATGGACCTATGCGCGAGTTCACTAATTTGACGTTTGAGCGGTGCCGAATTCACTTGTTGCCATGATCACGTAAATAACACGGAACCGCTCAAACGTCAAATAATGAATTCGTGCATCGGTCCATTGGAAAATGAACATTTTGGGTATTATTTGATGGGTAAACATGAAGATTTCACTTTTAATTTAAAAATAAAACAGAGATTCTTGAATTACTCAAGTTGAAAGTGAAATAGTTGAAACTTACTATGGAAATTTTCCTAAACGTCGATTGGAGGTATATTAAAATTGTGATGGAAGTTTTCCCAATCTTCTTCAGGAAAACTTTACAAAACATCCTCCAGAAATTTCCAAAACTTCTCTTCACTTTTTTCTCTGCAAGGTTTCCTAAACTTATTTTTTTAAATTTCCTCAGCTTCCTTCACATTTTTTTTCAATTTCGCCTGAAAGTTTCGCCAAACCTGCCATGGAAGTTGTCCCAAACTTATGTCGAAAATTTGCCCGAAGTTTCTCTGCACCTATGTGCTTTCAATTTCATTTTCCGTTTAAAAAATTCGATTCTGCATCTTTTCTTTTCAGAAAGGAGACGCAAACTGCTGCCCTAGTGGTTTTTAGTGCTGCACCAGCTTCCGATATGTTTGTCGCCTCGTCAAGAACGAGAGTGAGAGTGACATGCCAAGCAACAGCTTTTTCTGACGTTTCTCTCGGACGTTGCAAGGGACCTATCAAGCCGTGTGAAATAATGATTAATGATGACAGCCGCCATGCGTGGTTGACACATTGGGACACATTTCTGAATGAGCATCAGCATCACGGTGAGAACGGAAGGGGACGATCGGTCAGTAATTTGAGCATACCAACGCCGCAGTGGTCCAGATTTAGAAGCATCATGGCATAAATTAGACATTTTTAATGTCTTACAAATATTGACCACGACAAGATTTATATGTTTAAGAGTTTTAGACCATGTTAGGGGCCTTCCTTAGCCGACTGGTTAGAGTCCGTGGCTACAAAGCAAAGCCATGCTGAAGGTGTCTGGATTCGATTCCCGGTCGGTCCATGGTCTTTTCGTAATGGAAATTTCATTGACTTCCCTGGGCATAGAGCATCATCGTACTTGCCACACGATATACGAATGCGAAAATGGCCACCTTGGGCAAAGAAAGCTCTCAGTTAAAAACTGTGGAAGTGCTCATTGAACACTAAGCTGAGAAGCAGGCTTAATCCCAGTGAGGACGTAATGCCAAGAAGAACCATGTTTCGGGCATAGTCACCATGTTTCGGGCATAGTCACCATATTTCGGTATATTTTATTCAATTGTTGCGAATATAGAGCCATTTCGAATATAGAACCAATATAGTGCTGATTTAATGCTTGTATGTATCAGGCTTTCAAGCATGAATGAAGCAGTGATAGGGTTACTATGAAGTGGAAGTGTTGTTATTAGGCTAGTCTACATTTGTAGTGATATTATAATGCCTGTATGCATCTATGATGCTGATTTAGGACTTACCATTTGTGCTTATGATTCCTCGGGCGGCTCAAAACATGTTTGGAAATTGAGTATTTGACAATTATGGAAAACTGGACCTCTGTTTAACGCCAACCCTACATATGTGCGTGTCGAGCAGGAATTTCAAAGGAAGATTTATGGTGCCAGTCTGGCCAAGGCGAGGGCCTGAGAATAATGGGCTGCTGTGAATGGATTCCCCGAATTGCCGAATTGCTTCCGTTCGGTTGGGGTTTTCGGCAATGGAATCTTGGGGAAGAAATTAATTAGGGCCGGTGATTAATTGGGTGTGGGATTTAGGACGTGTTTATAAGAGGGGTTCCGATTTCAAGGGCATTGCTTCGAAGGAATACTCACTTTTGTATCGCAACAGGTATCCGCCTTTTATCTGCTTGCCGACTGATGCTGAAATGAGAAGGAAACAGAAAGTTTGCAAAGTTAATGGACATATTGAGTAAACCGCAAGGATAACAGGCTATTCGTGGGGATAATACCCTTTGATACCTATAATAATAAAATCTAATGAACTCAAATTGTGTTCCAAATTGATGAGATTACGATGGCCCTCCGGAAAAACCGAATTCAACATTCATCATTGCAACGTGGTGTACAGTTTCCCGTTTCCAAATTCAATTTCACGACTCAGCTCCAGCAGCAGCTTTTCGAAAGCCAAACCGAAAAAAACGAGGAAGCACAAATTTGAAATTGAATATGCACTGCCTCGAGTTCTCGAACTCGGTTCTGCCGGGCGCGGTAGTAAACCCAGTACCTATCACCATTACCCAGAATCAATAACAACTCAAGTGGAAATAAAGGGGAAAACTTTTGGCTGCCCTTCTTCGATCCAAGAGCAACGAGCAGCAGGGCACCCGTTCATCGTGCTATTGCTGAGATCGATTCGAGGAAACCGGCAGCGTTTGAACCGGGAGAAGCTACTCAAAAACTTTCGAGGCCGCGCGTTCAAGCCCTTCTCGGTACGAATTATTTAGCCCAAATTTGCCCAACACAGTGGGTCCCACTTTTGCACACGCAGCTTGAACAGGATAGTGGGTGAAACAATGAAGGCGTGAAAACGGCTTAAGGGCTCGACAATATTGGAGGGCTAATTTGAAAAGTTTTATGAACTTGAACTTCGAGGTGGGTCGCGACCAGGCAAAAGCGCTTACTGAACAACGATGCGAGGTTAAAAAGGTTTAGGGAATATTAAACCAAAGCATTTCTCACGTTGAAAATCCTAACGGCATATTTGCAGTGATTTATTTCTTTTTTGGATTGCTAAGCGAAATTCAGTCGAATTACATTAGTATGCACAAGACATTCCGAAATAGGGTGAATACTGAAACAAGAATAGCAGTCGAAATCGTTAGCGAAAGAGAAAATTCACGAAAGGAAATCGGTTACTCCAGAGTAGATACGTGAGTTTTTGTACATTCTGTAAGTCTTACAAAAAACAACCAATTTGAACCTCTCGTCGCTTATTTATTTATTTAGATGGTATTACATCAATTAATTTGATAAAACCTTGTTAACGATGTTACGCCAATTTACTCGGTCCATGACTGTGTCTCTCCAACTTCGATTTTGGCCCACGTTCTCCAGATCTTGTTGCACCTGATCAAGCCACCTCGCTCGCTTCGATGCGAACACCATCTTTGCAGGATTGATGTCCGGTAGTCTTGCAACATGTCCTGCCCAGCGCACCCTTCCGGCTTTCGCAACCTTCTGGATACTGGGTTCGCCGTAGAGCCTAGCGAGCTCGTGGTTCATTCTCCGCCGCCACACACCGTTTTCCTGTACTCCGCCAAAGATCGTCCTAAGCACCCTTCGTTCGAACACTCCAAGTGCTTGCAGGTCCTCTTCCAGCATGGTCCATGCTTCATGTCCATAGAGGACCACCGGTCTTATAAGCGTTTTGTACATGGTACATTTGGTGCGAGGGTGAATCTTTCTCGACCGCAGCTTCTTCTGGAGCCCATAGTAGGCGCGACATCCACTGATGATGCGTTTCCGTTTTTAACGACTAACGTTGTTATCAGCCGTTAACAAGGATCCGAGGTAGACGAACTCATCAACCACCTCAAAAGTATCCCCGTCTATCGTAACACTGCTTCCCAGGCGGGCTCTGTCGCGCTCGGTTCCGCCTATCAGCATGTACTTTGTTTTTGATGCATTCACCATCAGGCCGACTTTTGTCGCTTCACGTTTCAGGCGGGTGTACAGGTCTGCCACCGTTCCAGATGTTCTGCCGACAATATCCATATCATCCGCAAAGCAAACAAATTGGCTGGATCTTGTGAAAATCGTGCCTCGGTTATTGAACCCGGCTCTCCGCATGACACCTTCTAGCGCGATGTTGAACAGCAGGCACGAAAGTCCATCACCCTGTCGAAGTCCCCGGCGGAATTCGAACGAACTGGAATGTTCACCCGAAATCTTCACGCTATTCTGCACACCGTCCATCGTTGCTCTTATTAGTCTTGTGAGCTTCCCGGGAAAGCTGTACTCGTCCATGATTTTCCATAGCTCTTCGCGGTCGATGCTATCATAAGCCGCTTTGAAATCGATGAACAAGTGATGCGTTGGGACTTGGTATTCACGGCATTTCTGGAGGATTTGCCGTACAGTGAAGATTTGGTCCGTTGTCGAGCGGCCGTTGATGAAACCAGCTTGATAACTTCCCACAAACTCATTTGTTATTGGTGATAGACGACGGAAGATAATCTGGGATAGCACTTTGTAGGCGGCATTCACCCAGACAACCAAAATGTACGTATAACTAAATCACCTGGAGGCTCTATATGTGCAAAATTTCACTTATAAGATGTTGCGAAACGGCCTTCTACGTACAAAAGTGGAGGCGATATGCGTGCATATATTATGTGATGAATAATAACATATAATGCGAGTGTATAAATATTCTACCGAACTAACCTGCAATATTATGCGACTTAACTTATGATAACAAATGATGATTTGACAGCTGCTACGGATTGATCCGACTTACTTTGTACGTGTGTACGGGACGAAACAAAATGTACAAATGAACTCAGAAAAGAAGTGTTTTATGCGAGGAAACTCATCAATCTGACGAGTTTATCCACGGTGTTTAGCGAGTTTGATGTAATTAGTATGAATAAACGAGTTGCAACGTGAACTTTCATGCGATTTCTGGTTGTCTGGGCAGGACATTGATCGCACGATAGTTTTCACATTCCAGTTTGTCGCCCTTCTTGTAGATGGGGCATATGACCCCTTGCTTCCATTCCTCCGGCAGCTGTTCCGTTTCCCAGATTCTGACAATCAGCCGGTGCAGACAGGCTGCCAACCTCTCCGGGCCCATTTTGATGAGTTCAGCTCCAATACCATCCTTACCAGCGGCCTTGTTATTCTTGAGCTGGTTGATGGCATCCTTAACTTCCCTCAATGTGGGGACAGGTTGGTTTCCTTCATCCGCCGTGCTGACGTAGCCACTTCCTCCGCTGTCGTGACCCTCGGCGCCTGTGTTCTCCGTGCCATTCAGGTGTTCATCGTAGTGCTGCTTCCACCTTTCAATCACCTCACGTCCGTCCGTCAAGATGCTTACGTCCTTATCCCTACACATTTCGGCTCGCGGCACGAAGCCTTTTCGGGATGCATTAAGCTTCTCGTAGAACTTTCGCGTTTCTTGTGAACGATGCAGCTGTTTCATTTCTTCACATTCCGCTTCTTCCAGGCGACGCTTTTTGTTCCGGAATAGGCGGGTTTGCTGCTTTCGTTTTCTTTTATATCGCTCCACGTTTTGTCGCGTTCCTTGCTGCAGCATTGCAGCCCGCGCTGCATCCTTCTCCTCCAAAACCTGCCTGCATTCATCGTCGAACCAATCGTCACATGTCCTCCTTTCCACGTTCCCGACGATGCTCTCGGCTGCGTTGTTGATGGCTGCTTTTATGTTGCTCCAGCAGTCCTCAAGAGGGGCTTCGTCAAGCTCGCCCTCTTCCGGCAACGCTACCTCGAGATGCTGCGCGTATGGGGCAGCGACGTTCGGTTGGGCCAGTCGCGCTAGGTTATACCGAGGCGGGCGTCGATACCGTACATTGTTAATGACGGATAGTTTTTGGCGCAGTTTCACCATCACCAGGTAGTGGTCGGAGTCAATGTTAGCGCCACGATAGGTTCTGACGTCGGTAATATCGGAGAAGTGCCGTCCATCGATCAAAACGTGGTCGATTTGTGATTCCGTCTGCAGTGGTGATCTCCAGGTGTATCGATACGGGAGGCTGTGCTGGAAGTAGGTGCTGCGAATGGCCATGTTCTTGGAGGCGGCAAAGTCTATCAGTCGTAGGCCGTTCTCGTTCGTCAGCCGGTGGGCACTGAACTTTCCAATCGTCGGTCTGAACTCCTCCTCCTGGCCAACCTGAGCGTTCAAATCTCCTATGATGATCTTGACGTCGTGGCTTGGGCAGCGGTCGTACTCGCGTTCGAGCTGCGCGTAAAATGCGTCCTTGTCATCATCAGTGCTTCCGGAGTGAGGGCTATGCACGTTTATGATGCTGAAGTTGAAGAACCGGCCTTTGAGCCTCAACTTGCACATTCTTTCGTTGATCGGCCACCACCCGATCACGCGCCTCTGCATGTCACCCATCACTATAAAAGCTGTTCCCAGCTCACGTGTGTTGCCGCAGCTCTGGTAGATGGTATGGTTACCTCTAAATGTTCGCACCATCGAACCTGTCCAGCACACCTCCTGCAGCGCTACGATGTCAAAACCGCGGATCTTCAGTACATCGGAGAGTATGCGTGTGCTTCCGATGAAGTTGAGAGATTTGCAGTTCCACGTACCGAGTTTCCAATCGGAAGTCCATTTTCGTCGCTGTGGTCTTTGCCGATTGTTCCGGTCCGTATTCTCTCGTTGACGTTCCTGTGCTGGTGTATTTTTACGGCTGGCTTGCAGGGCCTGACACCAACCCCCTAGATTTCCGGAGGACCATTCCCCCTAAATGTACGGAGGGCCATAGTACGCAGTTTAGCTTAGAGTCCTTCTCTGACACTCGGACGATGATCAGCCGCCCCTGACATGGGGAACAGACGCTGTTGTGAGCCGCTTCTAACATGGAGTACAGACGCTCCAGGTTTGCAGAAGCAAACCCCCCCTTCCCTGTCAGCATACGACCAAAGTTCCCACCGGGTATTGGTTACCCGATCTTCCCCAAGGTTACTCGTACCCCGGCCAGTACCACGAGGAGGTAGGGATAGGAGTTGCTGGGCAAGAGGCTAAGGACCACACAATGGGGTCTATTTTATTCCTGTAGGTACGCGAGGTACCAATGGTACGCCATGCCCAGCCATTTACCGTGCCCTCTCGTCACTTATTTTACCCAGTTTTTATGCAAAACGTAGCACTATTTTACCCGTTAACGCCCAAGGTATCTCACAATTGGAATTCAGCTCTGTTTTTGTTATTCATAGTCGTATTTCCATAAATTAAACCTTATTTCACCAAAAAAAAAATCTAGTCTATGGTGGGGATCCAAAATAAATTCTTGAAAGTGTATCCATATCTAGTAGTTGTATAAGTTTATTTTCGATGTCAATCAAAAATATTTTCATGCTCTTCGACCCATTGCAATGTAAACAAGTTGAAAAAACTATAGATGAGGGGTTATTCATAAATTATGTTCGACTACTAGCGCCATCTTTTGAGTGTTTTCAGAACTAATAAGGTTTTAGGCGAATAGGTCTCATTTAGTTGATCAACTTTATCGACGACACCAAGTATCTCCATAACTGGACTAAGATATAAGAATATGAAGTTTTGGCTCACTAGCGCCATCTTGGGAGTGTTTTCCGAATTCATAAGGTTCTATGCAAATAGGTGTTATTTAGTTATTCAACTTTGTCGAAGACACCATTTTTGTATCTCATAACTGGACTAAGATATAAGCAAATAAAGTTTTGGCTCACTAGCGCCATCTTGGGAGCGTTTTCCGAATTTATAAGGTTCTATGCGAATAGGTTTTATTTGGCTATTCAACTTTGTCGAAGACACCATTTTTGTATCTCATCGCTGGACTGAGATATCAACGAAGCAAATATGTGTATGTCGGAAAGTTGTTTCATATGTTGTTTATATATGCAACATTTGTTGGCGTTTGTGCGCCACCTGGTGAGTTAATTCTGAATTAAAATAGTTACCAAGTGGAAGTCAGCAGTCTTGTGATCAACTTTGCAGAAGACAGTTTTCTCGTAAACCTCTTTATTTTCAAGATATTTGCACTACAAGTACTGTCCTATTTATAGGACGCTGGGCGTTCGGGGCTTTTGTCCTATTTTTAGGACGCTGGGCGGATATGGGTCAAAACAAAGTGGTGTTTTATCCGTTGATTCTATTACATCCTCCTATGGGGCCGAAACACAATCCTTTCCCATATCCATATTACCAGTGGTTTCTTGTGGAAGTGCAGGCAGAGGCTCGATGGCTTCCTTAACAAGTAATTAGTCAAAGTTTCCTTCCAGTCTTCAAATCGATCTGCATTCGAACGCAGCCGCCGCCGTTATAGCTTGTTATAATAATGAGAGTACCAATATTTACAAATTAAGGATGCTACTAAGGAGTGTATCGAAAATAAGCTATCCACATATTTTTCTTTCAAATCATGTAAAAAATTGATATTTCATTCCAAACAAAAAACTGATCGTGTATTGTACAAGGTTTAACTTTAACATAAAGAAAACCGGATGACATTAAAACTATTCTTTTACGAATTTTCGAACTTTTGATCGAACACTCTTCATCAACTTTCGGACAAGAGTTGCATCACATGTTTTGGACGCTTGAGCCCAATTTTTTTTGAATTCCTGCATGTTCCCAGCTGCTTTACCAGTCTTCTTGAAGACTCTCTTCACGATTGCCCAGTAACGTTAGATGGGTCGAAGCTGAGGG
Organism: Aedes aegypti; assembly: GCF_002204515.2. NCBI lineage: Eukaryota > Metazoa > Arthropoda > Insecta > Diptera > Culicidae > Aedes > Aedes aegypti. The sequence continues at coordinate 225,645,147 of NC_035107.1, read as the reverse complement.
CAATCCACCATCAATCCATCAATCCACCAAATGGTTTTCTCAACAAAATCTACACCGTTTTCCGCAAGCCAATTGAGAGCAGTTTTGGCATAGTGAGCGGACGCTAAATCCGGCATAAACAGTGGAGGGGTACTATGCTTCTTATATAAAGGCAGCAATTTCTTCTGAAGACACTCAGATCTATAGATTTCCGCATTTATAGTTCCGGTAGTGTAAAAAACAGGCATTGGATATGTACTGTAGCAAACATTTACCGCCTCGACATTCACATTTTTCTACACGACCATCAAAATCAAAATGTCACGGCTCTTCAAAACAGTAATCTTCTTCTTACCAACGTTTTTTCAAAACCGAATGCGAAATAACTCGAGCACAGTGGTGACACGATTTTTCTTGTTATCGGGGTTTTGCATTTTTGCTCGATAAAGTCAGCATGAAATTAAACTTGTTTATATGTATCGCAACGGAATGATTGTGTTCTTGCTATTAGCGCTAATAGATTTCAATTAGTTGAAAACACAAGCGAAATATTAGAAATTGAATGATTTAACATTTTTTCAATCATTCACCTCGAGATGGCTGCCCGAAAACGATCATAGTGGAGAGACAAAAACAGTCAAGCAGTGTGTGAACCGTTGGCAGTGCAACGCCTGATGGTATTGATGCTGCTGCTGCTTTGTGTTTTGGTTGACTGGCAGAATCGATGAACTGTGGTAAATAGTGGTCACAGTTCCCAAGCCTGGTAGAAAATTGTCGACTTCAATCCACAGGTACATATTGCTTGCCATACCAGCACTTTTCGACCAAATTTCTCCACTTGAATCGACCTGTCGGCATCGCTTACATCCTCCCCTACGACGGCAGTAAAGTATTGTGGACCCGGAAGGGCTTTTGAGTCCTCCTTTACATATGTCTCATCGTCCATCAAAACGCATGCATTCGGACGCTGCAAAAGATGCGAGTACAACTTCCGGGCCCTTGTTGCTGCTCGCTTCTTCTGTTTTCAGATGGTTCCGCTGCTTGATTCGCTGGATCATTCCAACACTTGTTCCTGCTTTTTTGGCCAAATCACGTATTGACATCGATTTGTTCTTCATGATCAGAGATACCACTTTCCGTTCCAGTTTCGGGTTGGAAAAACCGGGTTTTCTGCCTCTTCCCGGTAGCTCATCAAAAGTATAGTGCTCCCCAAACTTGTTAATGATGGTTTTAACACTTGCATGATGAATTCCAAAGCGCTTCGCCAATTTTCGCATAGTAATACCCTTCTCACTTAGCCATGTGTCCAGAACCTTTTTTTCACTTCCTTTTCAATACGCGACATTTTGGAAACCAAGAATTTGAACCGCGCAAACAAGTAAACAAACGGAAGCTGACAGGCAAACGAACAGCACGCAGTGATGACAACATACAAAACCATCACAAATACATGCGTACAACGCAAATGTATGTGGATAGCTTATTTTCGATACACTCCTTAGTCTTGAGTAGCGTCTTTTGGTGTCCTGTGTACTTACATCTGGGTTCATTCAAATATTACGTAACGCAATATTTGCCAATTTTAGACTCCCTCCCTTCCCCTGTTGCGTTACGTAATATTTGAACAATCCCTCTGTTCTTGAAATAACGGAGTAGCAACTGTGAGCGGTCAATTATGCTCAGCGTGGTGGATCTTCATTGTTGAGATCTTCTTAAGGTGATTATAGAACGAAGCCATATTTTCCATAAATTTCAAGAGCACAAGACTTGAGAACCAAACAGCGCAACTCGTTGAAAATTTATCCCATTGGTCACCACCAGCAGACAAGCAGTTTGATTGATTTTCAACGCGAACTGTTGTCAGATTCTCCAGTCTTGTGCTCTTGAAAATTCAAAGTTTGGCTTCGTTTTATAATCACCTTAACCCGTATAGACCTGAGTGAAAGCAAAAATGCTAAAACCCTCACCGCTCAGCGAATTCTTAATGGATTCAAATGATTTTTTGTCAGTATACTGGCACACATATTTAGTTTCTAGAAGTGGACAGAGGAGCGCGGAAATATTCCTGTGGCCGGAGTTATTTCGGTGGGTCACTGGGTCAGGTCGGGTGAAAAGGAACTGTGCGTTTGTTCCCCTGAAGGTAGGAAAATTTCAAGTCACAGAAAATTTCCGGAATCGGCTATAATGTGGCCACTATATCACTGAATTTTAAGAAAATTGCATCAGTGTAAACCATTTAAGAAACGATTGAATCGGATAACTATGAGCCCTGTATTTGATTGATCCTACAAATGACCATGTTCGGGTCCCCGGGACGCCTCAAACTTACGATAAAGTGGCCAATTTGTATGCTAACAACTGTGTCAAGCTTATAGGAACGCATTCCAGTGCACAATTATGTTTGATTTCTTCTTTTCGAGAATTGAAACGATTTAGTATCCAACAAATCTATTGCTGGTTGTTCCGGGCAATAAGTCCGAGTGGCCACATCTGGTATGTTTTAAACGGTACAAAACTCTTCATTTATAATGTTGAATATCAGATCTTAATGAATTATGCAAATTAAAATGATTGTCATTGCAAATAAATTAAGGTAGCTTGGCATGTCCCAAAAATAAGCCCTTTTCTACCCGACTTGACCCAGTGACCCACCGGGATAACTCCGGCCGCAGAAATATTTCCGAGTTCCTCTGAACACTTCTAGAAACTAAATATGTGTGCTAGTATACTGACAAAAAAATCATTTGAATCCATTCAGAATTCGCTGAGCATTTTAGCATTTTTTCTTTCACTCAGGCCTATACGGATTAAATACCTTGGCGGAGAACTCTGTGACAACCTTTGGAGACGAATTTTTATGCTACTCTGGAAACCATTATTGGAACTTTGCATAGGTTTTTGTGGAGATCCATCTAATCTTCTGTAAAAACTACGGCGAAGAGCTCTTTGAAATCCTCTATTGCTCTATGTGGACTCTGTAGAGTCCTTTATGAAGGACGCTATCTTTGTAGATGTCTGTAGATCTTTGTGGAACATTCCTTCAGATTTCTTCGATGGATTTTCAGGAATTCTTGAAAAGTTCTTCCAGAATTTTCTTGACTTTTCTGGGCATAGAGTATCATTGTGCCTGCCACACGATATACGGATGCGAAAATGGTAACATTGGCAAAGAAAGCTATCAGTTAATAACTGTGGAAGTGATCATAAAAACAATGCTGAGAAGCAGGCTCTGTCCCAGTCAAAACGTAATGCCCAGAAGAAGCATAAGGACCGCATATCCAACCAGTGTATTATTAGGTAAAGAATGCACAACCATGAAACAATGTATTTTGGTCATACTGGCGCTTACGTCGAGTTATGAATATGAGCAGTATTGTGTGGTCTCCTTCTTTGAAGTCTCATGAAGAACGAACGTCTTGAATCAGTTCGAAAGCAATTTCTGTTATATGCTCCTCGTAAATGAATTGAGATGCATGCTCATTGATAATCTGACACTGAAAAAAAGCTACGTAAGTTCACTGTGGCTTTATTTGATATTGTTTCGTATTTTCCTAACTTTTGAAAACGAACATTTTCGTGCTAAAAGAAGCTTTCAGCGACCTCTACGAGGGGCGCTACAAAAAAAGTTACACATGTGCATTAAGGGTCAAAAATGACCCATGGCTTTAAAACGCTCTCAAAAATCAATTTCTTAACCGATTTTGGTTCATTTAGCTTTATATGAAAGATATGGAACTCAAGAATGGAACCCTGGAAATTGTTTGTCAGTATGGCCATTCTGGGCACATGGGCACAAGGGAACCTGGAACCTGTTTCAGAAAGAACTGGCGTATATCATATTCAGCAGTTCATACACATGTATATACCGACGGTTCGAATTTCATGGTTTTTCATTCCGATTTACATTTAGATTTGGCCGGTATTTCGGAACCGGTTCCGCTAGGGTGTGATGTGGACATTTTCAGACCATCATATAGTACCATCATGCGACGGCTCAAAATACATGATTTTTCATCCAGATGTAAATGGACACCATGCAATATACCTGGCGTTACGCACCTAGTGGAACAGAGCCTGCTTCTCAGCATTTATAAACGGAGAGGTTTGCCATCTGACTATTTTGGCAAGCACGATGATATTGTATACCTGGGAAGTCGAAAAAATTTCCAACCCGGAAAGATCCTCGTCCGGTGGGATTCGAACCCATGCCCCTTAGTTTGATCTAGCTGAGAAGCTGCGTGTTTACCGCTGGGCTTCCCAAACATAAAAATATTATATTAGAATATCATTTCCATTACGGCCAAATAAGAAAAAAAAATTTCAGTCAACTCAGCATAGCTGGATTTTGAACGGACTAGAGAACAAGGGAGGTATACAGTAAAACCTAGAGTAACCTGATCAGTGGATTACAACAGAGTTGAAACAGATTTTGCTATTCCGTTAGCGCGTTTTTTTCTAAAAAAGTATGTTATAATTTTTAATGATTAGTAGTTAAAATAATAAAAATTATAACACAATTAACTCTAAACTAAACTAAACTGAAACAAAATATGTTATAATTCAAACAATAGTGTAACTCATCATGTTTCGAATCAAACCCAAATATAACTCATTTTTTTATTTTCCATTACTGAATTATAGCAAAATTTGTTATAAGCAATTGCTCTCACAAATTTTATGAAACATTTGTTATAATTATGTTCTAACTATTAACAAATTTGAAGCAGCTTCTGTTAATATGGTTTTGTTTCAATTATGTTTAAATTTCTTCCATAATTTCAAAGTATTTCTAGCAAAAATGAAACAAAATTTGATATTTGTAATAAATCTTGATACAATCGTGCTACAATATTGTTGTAATCCACTGGTCGGCAGTAGATAAAATAACAAACAATTCAATACAATTTCCTCTATACTAAACAAAAATGAAACAATATATAATATAATTTATACAAAAATGTAACTTATTATGTTTTAAATCAACTAAAAATATAACTTAGTTTGTCATTACTCATAACTTAATTATAACAAAATTTGTTATGTTTTTTACATGAATAAAAGTGCACATGTATAAGTAACTTCCCTCAGATTTTTTATCACGATTTGTTTTATAATTATGTTTTAAACTTAAACAAATTTGATATAGCCTTGGTTATTATAATTGATTTTGTTTTAATTATGTAAGGACATTGTTACAACTCAACGTGCATGAACAAAAATGAAATAAAATTTGATACTTTTAACAAATCTTGATATAATTGTGATACAATTTTGTTGTAATCCACTGATTGCATTCTGTGCACGTGCTGCAGCCTTATGTGCAGGAGCGATAAGATCAAAGATAATCTCTACTGTAATCCTTACAGCGATTTTTCCACGGGTTCCATACCCTGAGATTTCTCCAAGAAACAAATTTTGTTCGCTACCAGACCGTTTCCGATAGAACTCCAGAAATACCAGCAATTCCATCAGGAATATTGCCAGAAGTTCCTCCATGAATTTTTCCAAGGATTATTCCAGGAATTTCTGCAGGGATATTTGTACAGGGATTTCGCCAAGACTTACTGCGGGAATGTCTCCAGTGATTTCTCCATAGATTCCTCTAGTAAAATTTTAACTAGAATTTCTCCAAGAATTTCTCGAACGATTCCTCAGGGAACTGTTTCAGATATTACTTCTGGGCCACTCAGGCTTCTCAGACACCCGTCTTGAATCACATAACAAGATTATGACATATTGTAACAAAAGCTGTTAAATTAACAGAAGTTCATATAACTTTGGCAAGATGGCTTTGCTCTTAACTTGTCATATTTTTTTGTATAAAGTTATGAACAATAACAAAATTTGCAATAATGTTGTTTTGTTGTGACAGGTCGGTAACACGTTTTGTAATCATATTGGTATAATTCGATAGGATTTGTTATATTCTATATTTATTTGGCGTTAAATTTGTAATTCCAACTACTAACGGTATATGTTTTATAACAACTGGTCTTATAATAAAATCATATAAGAGCAAAGCTGTTATAATCTTGTTTCTTCTCTCTGGTCGGGGACTCTTCTTAGCATTCCTCCAGGAATATTTCTAGAAGGATTTATGCAGTGATGTCTTTAAGGCTTCCTCCAAATTACAATACAACGATTTCTTGAAGCATTACTCCAGATATTTCTCCATTTGTTTCTTCAGAATATTCTCGGGTAATCTTCTCGAGATTCTTCTACGAATTATTCCTGAGACTTCCTCCGGGATCGCCCCCGAAATTCTCCAGGAGAAATTCGTCTAGGGATTCTACAATTAATAACTTCTTGAATTCCTTTAGAGATTCCTCAAAAGTTTACTTTAGGAATTCCCTCAGGCATGCATCCAGGAAATCGCTACATGAATTCTTCTAAGGATTTTTTCAGGTAATCTTCCAGGAATTACCCTTCAAATTTCTTTAGAGACTCGTTCTGGGCCTCCAAAAACTCCTCTGAGCAATTCTTCGAGAATCCTCTATAAATTCCTACATAGATTTACCCATGAATTCCTCCAGAGATTTCATCAAAATGAATAATAATTCATCCTGAATTTCATCTGCAATTTTTTTTAAAGATTCCTCTAGGAACTCCTTTTCTCTAGAAGATGTTTGAAAGAAAATAGATGAGGTCCTGAAAAGATTCCTAGAGGTTTCATGGAGAAACCTTAAAGAAACACCTTCACGTAAATGCTTCCAGTGGACCTTTTGTCCTTTGAAAGAAGCACCACACCAGACCACGGACTAGCATGCAACGCCCAATTTTACAATCGAAACACGTTCCTGACGAAAAGTTTTCCTAACTGAAGCGGGAATCAAACCCACACTCCTTGGTCGATGCGGATAAATGCTTTGTAATTCTAGAAAAAAAGAGTAATCCTTTGAAGAATCCCCGGTTGAATTCCTGGAAAAATGTCTGAAGTAATTCTTGCAAGAGCCAATCGAGGGATTCTTAGAAGAATTCTCTAGAGGAATTCATGAAAAAATCCCTGGAACATAAAATATGCTTTTTGGCTCCGCTGTTTATTTTTTTACCGGCATTTTTTATAATAAAGACTGCGTAGACGAAAAGCATATTTCATTAAAATGTGCAGTTGATTGTCTACCAGCCCATCCTTGGACAATTTCTAGAGTAAATGATTAAGATTTTTTTTAAGCAATCCTTTGTGATTTTTCTGATGAAAAAGCTGAAGAAATCCCTGCAGGAATCGCTGTAGAGGTTTTACTAGAGAAATCCATGATTCCATGAAAAGATTTAATTAAAAAATCAATGTAAAGCATTTACTGGAGCAATATTTGTAGAGATTTTCATAAAATAATCTCTGAAGTAGTTTTTAGCATAATGTATGACTTAATTCCTGCAGGAATTCATAGGAGAATCACTGAAGGAATTTCAAGAAGAACTCTTAGAGGAATCCCTGTTGGTGGTTCAGAACGAGTCCCAGTCAGTCTGGAGAAATTATTAAAATAATTCATGTCGCGATTTTCCTTGTGGTAACTCTGGGAGAATTCCTCCAAGAAATTCTTGAGGAATTTGTGTGTTGAGAAACACCTGTAAAAATTCCTGGTAGAATCCGTGGAGTGATTTTGGGAGGAATCCAAGAAGAAATTTTCGGAATAATTCCTGGAAGCATCTTGAGAGGACTACTTGGAGATATCTTTGTATGTTTCCGTGAAGGAATCATCAGAGAAAATTCTGAAGAAATCACTAGATAAATATCTTGAGTAACCATTGAAACAAAATGTCCTAGTGTAACTCTTACAGAAATTCCTTGGGGAAACCTTGAAGATATGAACATTAACATACTCTAACAATCCCTTCATAAAAAAAGTGTTGCCTTGAAGATTCTCTGCAAGAATCCTCAATTTTCTAGAGAAATCTCTGAAAGAATACCAGAAAAAATCGCCTAAAAATTATCTGGAGAAATTCCGCAGCTTTCCTGAAAGAATTCCTGGAACAGATCTTGGAGGATTTCAGAGAGAAACTCCTGGAAGAATCCCAGTAAAAAATTTACTTTAGTAATCACTAGAGACATTCTTGGAGAAACCCCTTGCGAAATCTCTAAAGGAATCCTTGTAAATGTCTTGGCTGTCTTGGTAGTGTTATTCGAACAACAACGCCAAGCCGTTCCCATAGCGGACGTTAGCCAAAAAGAAGGACGTTTCAAGTAATACTGTTCTATATGGTATGCCCTCTTCAACATCTAATTCAATTTCTCTCGCCGTTCCCTTACGGTACCTATCCATCTAGTATTCATTGCTTTCTTCTCCATGTCCCCTCTTACTTCAAGTAAAATAGACCGATATGCCGGTAACCAAATTAAATGCCTGTAAATATTGTTTGCAGGAATCCTAGGACGAATTGCTTATCTAATCCCTGGAAAAATTGCTAAGATATTCAGCCTATCAAGAGCCCTATCAAAACTGGTCTAAAATGTATCATGGAAAACAATATTTCTTCCTGGAGCAAACTCTGGCAATAGCCCTAGTGAAGAAATTGCTGTAAGAATTGCGGTAGAGATTATTCGTGAAGGAATTTTCGAAATAATTCCTGGAGAATTCTCTGGAAGAACCTCTAGAGATATTTAGAGAGTGATTCTTGAAGGAATATCTGATGGTTTTCCTAAAAGGATGTCTGGTGCCCTATTTGAGCAGGTCTCAAAATTGCGATTGATGTCAAAAGTTATAAGTTAGAATTATGTCGAATGATTTCGATTCCTTATATTACATTTTTTTACTAATTTGGTAATAACGGAAATAAAATTCAAGTATGATAACTTTATGTTTAAGAGACCCATATAGTCTCAGCGGTAAACGCGCAGCTTCTCAGTAAGATAAAACTAATGGGCATTGGTTCGATTCCCACCGGTCGAGGATCCTTTCGGGTTGGACATTTTTTCGACTTCCCAGGTATACAATATCATCGTGCTTGCCAAGCGATATACATAGGCAAAAATAGTCAGATGGCAAACCTCTCCGTTTATAAATGCTGAGAAGCAGGCTCTGTTCCACTAGGTGCGTAACGCCAGGTATATTGCATGGTGTCCATTTACATCTGGATGAAAAATCATGTATTTTGAGCCGTCGCATGATGGTACTATATGATGGTCTGAAAATGTCCACATCACACCCTAGCGGAACCGGTTCCGAAATACCGGCCAAATCTAAATGTTGGTCCTCTTGGTGCTCTTGTAAATCGGAATGAAAAACCATGAAATTCGAACCGTCGGTATATACATGTGTATGAACTGCTGAATATGATATACGCCAGTTCCTTCTGAAACAGGTTCCAGGTTCCCTTGCGCTCTTGTGCCCAGAATGGCCATACTGACAAACAATTTCCAAGGTTCCATTCTTGAGTTCCATATATTTCATATAAAGCTAAAAGAACCAAAATCGGTTCAAAAATGGATTTTTAAGAGCGTTTCAAAATCATGGGTCATTTTTGACCCTTTATGCATATTTTTTTTTTTAATTTTCTTTATTAGTATCATTCCAAACATAACATTCATTTCTTATACCTAGGTGTTCTGTGTTATTAGACAACACTATCATCCTAATTTGGTAACAAAAATCTAAGATTTTATTAACATTTTGTTAACAACATATTACATTTCATTTGCCGTAGCAGTTCAGATTTTTTTACAGGTGAGTTGATTTCACCTGCTTATAAGAGAAAAAAAAATGGTATTTAATATACTTAACCTAACTTAACCTAAACATATAACGCATTAATCGTGGCAATAGAAGATTGTAACGATTTTTGCCTGAAATTATTTATTATTTTATTTGACATTTGTTCCAATGTTTCAACATTGGATATTCTATGTAACTCATTGGTACTATACCAGGGAGGAAGTCTCAGAATCATTTTCAAAATTTTATTTTGAATTCTCTGCAGAGCTTTCTTACTGGTATTACAACAGCTAGTCCATATTGGTACAGCATACAACATGGCTGGCCTGAAAATTTGTTTGAATATCAAAAGCTTGTTCTTAAGACAAAGTTTTGATTTTCTTTAAATAAGGGGATAGAGATATTTTACATATTTATTACATTTGGCTTGAATGCCCTCAATGTGATTTTTGAAAGTTAAATTCTTATCTAGCATGAGCCCTAGATACTTAACTTCATCTGACCAATTTATTGGAACCCCTCTCATCGTGACAACATGTCTACTTGAAGGTTTCAAATAAAGAGCTTTTGGTTTATGTGGGAATATTATTAGTTGAGTTTTGGAAGCATTAGGAGAAATCTTCCATTTTTGCAAGTATGAAGAGAAAATATCCAAACTTTTTTGCAATCGACTACAGATGACACGCAGGCTTCGTCCTTTGGCGGAGAGGCCTGTGTCATCCGCAAACAAAGATTTTTGACATCCCTGAGGTAACTCAGGTAAGTCAGATGTATTTATGCATAATGTGTAACTTTTTCTTATTGCATTAGGAAGGTTAATTCAATTGTTTCACAAGGCTTCAAATTAGTAATGAACAACAACAGGTACTGCTTACGTTTTAGAAACACGATTAAAATTGGCCCATAGGTCATAAATCAAAAAACAAAATGTCTTGTTTGTCACTCCTTTACCTTTTCATGGATCAATTATGATCTCAAGATTATAAAAACATAAACATTAATGTCGTTCCTGTATAATATTCATAGTAGGGCTATGAATGATGGAGTGTATATTTCATGTGTTAAAAATACGTTGAAAATTGAGCGATTTTAGCTCTTTGTTTATTGTCTTCGCAAACCAAAATCAATTGATTTTTGACGTTAACTACGTCTTACGGCAATATACTGGGTGTCTGGGGTGGGGTCAGACTGTGAACATGGTCGGCGAGCAAAGCTCGAGTGCCTTTCGCATTCTCAGCTCAGTTTTCAATGGAACGCGAATGGAACAACAACACGCCGCCACGACTGAAGCCGCTTGTTGAAGCGCCCATCGTCATCACCACCGCAAACCTCATCGGGCGAGGAGGATTTCTACCAGTGCGCCGTCAAAATGTGTCCGTGTTACGCAAATTCAACAATTCAATCGGCCCTTTCCAGAGCCAACAAATGTGTTTTAAAGAGTTAATTGTGTATTGTACGTCCACTTGAATATTGGATTATCCCGGCTATTTATATTTAAGATTGCTCGAAACAGTCGTCGGGAATCAAGGGGTATCTCAATGTATTTCATCCATATCGAACAATGTGGCCGATGTTGTTGAAACACATAATTATGATAACTATACATACCTTACGCACAATAAACTATTGCCACTTATTGTATTGCTTCAATAAACGCGTATTTTGAGCGTTAGAAACACTTCTCGCAGGTTAAATAATGTTTAGTGAAATATTCTTTTATAAACATTCCATCAGACCACCCCTCAACTTCCAAGAGTGAAGCCGGCAGCTGAGTGTCAACAACAGCTGTTTCGGAAATCTGACTCGACGCCCACTCTGCTGTCCTTGTTGCTCTACTTGAAAGAGTAGGACTGCTCGTTTGCGCGCGAAAATCTTCTCGTTCGTTGTTGCTGCCAAATCTGACAGCGACTGTTTCACCGACCGTTTGAAACGACGACTGTTTCAAACGGTCGTGAACGGTTAGGAACTGAACGGTCAATAATGTTTCCTAATGTGTTCACCACATACTTGCTATAATTTCTTAATTCATCTCATAGCAGCATACAATAATTGATTTATTACGAATAATTGACAATACGGCAATTTGAGGATGTTTCCAAGGACGCTGCTGCTGTACCGTCGGGATGCAATAACAGCATAATGCTAATCTTGTACATCCCTTACCCAGACATCAGTTTCATATAGCCTATTTCCCAGATAAGAAAACGAAGAATTTGAAAGGAGGAGCATCACCTGCTATTCTAAGGGTATAAAGCATCCCTTCTTCGTTGAATTCGGTTTCATTCTGTTTTCGCTTTCGAGCTGGTAAGAGCTCCTCCAAACCTGCTTAGCTCCTCGCTACCAGAGGCAAGCTGTTTGTACGAGATGGCTGAAGAAAATCGAACAAAGCCGCTTGTTGAAGCGCACATCGTCATCCGCAACGCAAATCTCATCGGGCGAGGAGGATTGCAACCAGTGCGCCGTCAAAATGTGTCCGTGTTACGCAAATTCAACAATTCAATCGGCCCTTTCCAGAGCCAACAAATGTGTTTTAACCCTTCAGTCGTCGCGCGGTTTGACACCGTCAGAACCACCACGCTGATGCTGTGCACGATAAACGAGGTTTTTTCACCACTGTTGTACAAAATACAACAGCGCGACGACTGAAGTGTTAAAGAGTTGATTGTGTAATATTCCCTAATGTGTTTACCACATCTCTTTATTCATCTCATAGCATCATTCAATAACTGATTTATTACGAGTAATTGACAATACGGCAATTTGAGGATGCTTTCGAGGACGCTGCTGCAGTGCCGTTGGGATGAGTGCTCTACATTTCACAACGATTGTAAAATAGAGTGGCATTTCAAACAGCGTCTTTGTTTTCCCATATTTTATGGGACAAATTCGATGACGAAAATTATCACATGTAACAAAATTGCACAGTCGAGTCTACTACACGACACTGAAGACGGCCTTACAGTTGAGGTCGAAATACGCGTATCTGTCAAAGGATACAAATTCTAGTGGAATTTAATGGTATTGTACTAAATTCAGTTTTATAATCTACTTCAAATTGCACAATTGTAATAATTTTGGCAATTGTAATAATGGATCAGAAATTTACCTTCATAATAAATAAAACTAATGATTGGTTTGGTTTGACTTTATTAACGAGATTTTTAGCCCTGGGCTAGTTCATCTCGGGACCAACGGCTTTACTTCTCTACCGAAGGAAGTCCTCACTATAACTTTTTACGTCATAAGTGACTATGTCGGGGATGGGATTCGATCCCAGGTCCTCGACGTGAGAGGCGAGTGTTCTAACCACTACACCAGGTCCGTCCCCAAAACTAATGATTATCAATAGCTAATTATTGAATATTTAGTAAATGTCAACCCTTCCAACAAATCTTTCATTTCCTACGCATTAGCATTTTCTGAGATTTTCAAGTAATTCTCAGCCCAACACATCATTGGCACATGCCCATTTCCCAGATTGGACTATCAGAAAGAGAAGAACACGAAAGGGAGGAGCATCATATGCTATTCTAAGGTAATAAAACATGCTTTCTCCGTCAAATTCGGTTTCATTCCATTTTCGCTTTCGAGCTGGTAAGTGCTCCGAACCTGCTCAGCGAGGAGTACCTCGCTGCCGGAATCCTGCTGAGATGTAGATTTTCAAGTTGCCAATCCAACGTCTGGTTTGTGAAATCGAACAAGATTTCTAGATTGGCTCGCGCTTTGAAAATTTGACCTGCAGGAATCAGTGTGCGCTAATGCAAGATTTGTACGAGATGACTGAAGAAAATCAGCCAAAGCCGCCTGTAGAAGCATTCATCGTCATCGCCACCGCAAATCTCTTCGGGCGAGGAGAATTTTAGTCTGTGCGCCGTGAAAATGTGTCTGTGTTACTCGAATCTAACAATTCAATCGGCCCTTTCCAGGGCCAACAAATGTGTACTGAAGAGGTAATTGTGTAATATTTCCTAATACCACATACTTGCTATAATCACTTAATTCTTCTCGTAACATCATACAATATCTGATATGTTATGAATAATTGCAAATAAGAGCCTTCCTTAGCCGAGTGGTTAGAGTCCGCGGATACAAAGCAAAGTCATGCTGAATATGTCTGGGTTTGATTCCCGGTAGGTAATTTCGTAATGGAAAATTTCTTAATTTCCCAGGGCATAAAGTATCATCGTACCTGCCATACGATGTACGAATGCGAAAATGACAACTTTGGCAAAGAAAGCTCTTAGTTAATGACTGTGGAAGTGCTCATTGAACACTAAGCTGAGATGTAGGCTCTGTCACAGTGGGGACGTTATGCCAAGAAGAAGAATAATTGACAATACGACAAATTGAAATATACGTTGGCGATGACGATATCGATGACTGGAGCACTTTTCCGAACGAAGAGCTTCTCACTGTTCTTAAATTCACAAACCGTTACATTCTGGAAGGTTGCTAATATGACAATTGACTTAAATTCAAATGCAGCAAATCACATGGCGTAGTTAACGTCATGCGGTCGTTTCTTGTACACAACCCCCACTGATTTTTTAATCAGTTTAGATAACAGAACATTAGTACAGATGTATATCTATTACTTCCAATACATTTTAGAGAGTTTTGTGACATCTAGGAGTCACTATTGTTGTGAGTAATGGGGATAGAAATATACTCCCGTGGTAACTACATCACTTTTTTTGAAGTACGTTTTTGAACATGTTCTTAATCACATTTAATCAAATTTCTACCATCACATGATCATGTTTGGGTAGGAAAATGAACCTGTGAAGGTTCTAGCTGCAAATATTTGCAAATAAGTTAGCAACGTGCATTCAAAGTTGTTAGTTTTTACCAATAAAGGCAATGATAAAAATATTCATAGAATTCATTACATATCAGTATAATTGTAGCTAACTGGAATGAATGCACAAAATTATAGAATTTTCACTACTAATACTTCAATTCAATATGAATACACTTGCAACATTGTACTTTGATTTAATGAGTAGTTTTAATGAGAGCGATGAGACAATACAATCTCAGTTGATCTTGTAGCTTCTTTACCGATACAGATCTATTTTCAACTTATCTATATTTACATCTAGTTTCATTCTCTCTTACTCTTTTACTCTCACACTGAGTAGGTAGGAGAGAGCTCTGCTGTTAGTGAGGCTAGCTGCCTGCGAAGAGGGTCAGTTTGTCTCAGTCACCATCTGATACTGACGGAGGATGGATGTGCTCCCCAAAGCACGGTCCGCCTTGAGGCGTCTTCTGGTGGCTGGACGGGTTTTTGTGGAGGGGCTGGGAATCGAACCCATGACCTTCCGCTTCGAAAGCGTAACCTCAAGGCTACAGACCCTTCATAACAATAAAATCTTAATATATTAGAAATGGTACAACAGCCACTCTAATATATATGACATGACTTCCCAAAGCGTGGGAGGAACAACATGAACATGTTATTTATTTTGTGCATCAAAACAAGACCTTCAACAAAATTCCAGTATCTATAGATCCAGCGTTAAAAAATAAAATTGTGAGAATAAAACATATATTAAGAAGTAACAATATATTGACAAATAATTCATTAATTATTTCTTAGTTATAAGGATTTGAAACATAAGGTTAATTACATTAGGTGACATGTTCGTTATTTGGTTTTGGTAGAGATTTGATGTGAAATTGGCTTTATCAATTAATAGATATTTCGAGTATTTATTTGATATATACACCTCCGGCACATAGAAAAGTGTTCAATAGCTTTTTATATACACATACTAAAAAGTATTCTTTTGAGCATGAGCAAGAGTTGCTTCACTCTTAGCAGGGAATCTTCTCATGTTGGAAAAAAATAATCCTGATATATTGCTTTTAATGTATTGACTTCATGGTTCTTTTCAAGATATTAAATACTTTAGTTAATTTTGGACACGGAAGGAGAGATAATTGCAAAGTCGATTTTATGCACATATAATCAGAGCCTTTGCATTATGATCTCCGTATACTAATCAGAATTTATGAAGTGATATGAATTACGACATCAACCTAGACGGAGTTCTAGCAGTCAAAAATAATTAATTTGGCAATTTCTGATGGTATTTGCCACCAGATATTGAGTAAAATGATTTATGATCGCTTCGTAGAACAAATGGAACCACTGTGCAGTGTTGACTTATTGCTTCCACAATTGATACACATTCCATAAAAATCATTGTTACATTTACATGCATATACAGATCTTTTAGATTTGGTACTGAAATGCTGTTTTTATTTGCTAAGACACAATTCACACGCGCGCTTTATCAAGCTTACAAAATTCTGCCTTTAGAACCATTCACTACATTCGTATTCAGCACGTCATTCATCATAATCCCAATACGATATGTATGCAAAGCTCCATTAATATCACTGGTGCAAATGAAGAATTAACAATTCATCCCACGCATCATTTGCCCTCCGGGGCTTCTGTTTTGCCTTATCCGGTTGAGCCAACTTGTTTCAATGTAGCCATTATTACATCGTTTGTCTTGCCTTTTCCCTCTCCTATTTATGAAAGCCCGCAGTTGTGCCCAATCTCCCGGAAATTCCCGGTAATCCCATGCGCTCTCGGTCCAAACAGCGGCGCCAATTCCGACGAGGCTCATAATAAAACTTTTTAATTGCATTTACATTTAAAATTTTATCATCCCGTATATCACCAACCAAGCGCCAAGCCAACACCACCGTTCACATCCTGGGGGCGGAAAACGGGGTTCCGAAAGTGCCTTCTTACACCCATTCGAATAGGCAATGAGGCCGGCCCCGGATCCGCTCAATGCTAGCTTGCCGGAGAGGTGTGAAGCAACAGTTTGCGCGCGTGAGTCTCTGTCTGTTTGTGCATTGGCGTATTAAAGGAGGGAATTAAACCCCTCCACATTTTTCATGATGATGAATATGAAACATAAAGGAATATATTCACAAAGAACTAGATCAAAGAAACTCTCTATCAAATTAAGGACTTAAGAATAACAAAAATATAAAATATACAGCTTATTTAATTATTTTTTTAGTACTTTTGCTAACATTACAGTCATTTCTTATATTTGGTTGTTCTGTGTAAGGCGACATCATTATTCTTCGTAGCGGTGTGGTTAGTGTCACCAAGGCATTTGGCCGCATCGTGCTAAGGAGTGTGGGTTCGATTCCCGCCTCAGGCCGAAAAACTTTTCGACAGGAATGTTTTTCCGACTGTGTCACTGGGCGTTGCATGCTAGTCCGTTGTCTAGTGTGGTGCTTCCTTCAAAAAGCAAATAGCCCACTGGAAGCATTAACGTGTAGTGTCTTAAAAAAAAACTAACTTGAGCTTTTATTAACATATCGTTAACAACATATAACATTTCATTTGCCGTAGTAGTTCAGTATTTTACAGGTGAGTTGGATTCACCTGCTTATAAGAGAAAAAGAAACGCTTTCATTTACCTTAATACATTAAGCACCTATCGTGGCAGCGGAAGATTGCATAGATTTTGTCTAAAATTATTTATTAGAAATTAGAAATGACGAATTAATCATTTCTTTCAATATTTCAACATTGGATAATCTGTATAACTCATTAGTACTAGAGAGAAAGCCCCAGAATCATAAAAAAAATATTTTGAATTCTCTGCAGAGCTTTCTTCCTGGTATTACAACAGCTAGTCCGTATTGGTACAGCATACAACATGGCTGGCCTGAAAATTTGTTTCAAGGTCAAAAGCTTGTTTTTAAGATAAAGTTTTGATTTTCTATTAAAAAGTGGATAAAGACATATACTACATGTTTGTTACATTTGGCTTTAACGCCCTCAAGATGATAATTGAAAGTTAAATTCTTGTCTAGCATGAGCCCTAGATACTTAACTTCATCTGACCAATTTATCGGAACCCCTCTCATCGTGGCAACATGTCTACTTGAAGGTTTCAAATAAAGAGTTTTTGGTTTATGTGGGAATATTATTAGTTGAGTTTTGGAAGCATTAGGAGAAATCTAGTATGAAGAAAATTGCAAGTATGAAGAAAAAATATCCAAACTTTTTTGCAATCGACTACAGATGACACGCAGACTTCGTCCTTTGGCGGAGAGGCCTGTGTCATCCGCAAACAAGGATTTTTGACATCCCTGAGGTAACTCAGGTAAGTCAGAAGTGAAAATATTGTATAATATTGGTCCCAAAATGCTGCCTTGGGGAACACCAGCTCTTACAGGAAGTCTTTCAGACCTGGGGTTCTGATAATTAACCTGAAGTGTACGATCTGTTCAAAATAACCTTTTCAAAAAGTTTACTGATGGAGGAAAGCAAACTAATTGGACGATAGCTATAAGCTTCTGCAGGATTTTTGTCTGGTTTTAAAATTGGAACAACCTTAGCCTTTTTTTATTTGTCAGGAAAATATGCTAATTGAAAACATTTGTTAAATATATCAACTAAGAATGATAAGCTACTTTCTAAAAGTTTCTTGATGAGGATGTAGAAAATTCCATCATCGTCAGGAGCTTTCATATTTTTGAATTTTTTAATAATAGTTCTCGCTTCTTCCAAATAAGTCTCCCAGGAATTTTCGAAAACGTTCTCTTGGTTGAGAATATTTTCAAAGTCCTTATTATCTTGATTTTCAATTGGACTAGTAAGTCCTAAATTAAAATTGAATCTTCCCAAATCGCTGTGATTCCATTGAATTTGTCAAATTTGTAACGTAGTGAACTATATAGCATTATCGAAATCATGTGGTTCCAATGGCCGATGAAACTCCTCTCCTCGTACTGTACCTTCTTTTGCTAGGGCATCCGCAAACTCGTTTCCATTTATTCCGGAATGAGCAGGAACCCAAAGGAATGAGTGTTTGAAATTTCTTCCTTGTAATTCAGAAATACCATTTCTGATTTTGAGTACCATGTGACTAGTTTTGGAGGATAATCTAATACTTTTAATGGCTTCCAAAGAGCTCAAACTTTTTGAGTAAATTAAGAATTTGCCTGGTGGTAGAGACCGAACATAATCCAAAACGTACCATATTGCTGTAAGTTCAGCCATATATACTGAAATACGCTTGGTGATTAACATTGTAAATTCCAAAGCCTACATATTCATCCAACAAAGATTCATCGGTGTAAAATATGTTGTTTCCGTCAAAACCAGACAATTTTTCATTGCAGATAGCTAGTATCATTCTACGTTCAGCGCTTGGCGTATCTCTAACTGCAGATATCAAAGACTTATCGATTGATATATTAGGGAAGGCAGATGGGCAGTCTATGTCAAAGTAGTGTAAATGTTTTTGAGGTCCAGAAGGGATCGTTAACCAGAGTCTATAAGTGAACTGTGGGTTCATTTCAAACAGTTTATCGATGTTGTTGAGAATAGGTGACGAAGATGTATGCTTAGCTACATGGTATCTGGAGTTCAATTGTAGAAATCTTACAACGATCGGAGGCACTCCTGCTAGTATTTCGACTGTCATTGTATGGGTGGAAGTCATTAGTCCCAAGCATATGCGTAGACTTTTATACTGAATCCTTTCTAGTTTCAAAAAAGGACTTTCGCTGTTTAGTGGAACACGAAGCAACCGTACTCTATTTCTGACAGAATGGTTGTCTTGTAAAGCCTAATCATATCATTCGGATGTGCACCCCACCTATAGATATTGTTCGAAGAAAGTTTATCCGCTTGTGACACTTCGTGACAAGATATTCAACGTGCATTTTTCATGTACATTTCTGATCGTACCAAACACCAAGGTATTTTGTACTTGATGGTATAGGAATCTTTTCTGACCCAAGTTGTACTTCAATTTTCGCGGGGGAAAGTTTTCTGGAAAAAACTACAGTTTCGCTTTTGTCTGGTGAAATCGTAGGGTAGATGTACCAATAATGGAGGTACTGAGCACGATTGAACTTCATTTAACTGCCTAAATTCAATGAGCGCAATTAATGTACATGTTAATGTTGTAACGGAAAGTAACGACCATTGACTTAATGAGAAAAATTATTTCATCGCAGTAATCCATGGCATGTCAGTGAAAAATAATACCTCCACTATTTTAGTTGCGATATATTTTAAATTTGTGTTCCTATAGTTGCGGTGTCCGTTGTTTTCTTATGGGATCCTCCACTATAGGAACATTTCATTTATTTAGTTAACATCTACACAGATAACACTGAATCAACAATTTCACGCCACAATACTCGGTTCGTGGCCGCATCTCTCCATCCTCGGTTCTGCCCCACGCTCGCCAAATCGATTCGCACTTGATCCGCCCACCTAGCTCGCTGCGCTCCACGCCTTCTTGTACCAACCGGATCCGAAGCGAATACCATCTTTGCAGGGTTGCTGTCCGGCATTCTTGCAACATGCCCTGCCCATCGTATCCTTCCAGCTTTGGCGACCTTCTGGACACTGGGTTCGCCGTAGAGTTGGGCGAGCTCGTGGTTCATCCTTCGCCGCCACACACCGTTCTCCTGCACACCGCCGAAGATCGTCCTAAGCACCCGACGTTCTAAGACTAAAAGTGCTTGCAGGTCCTCCTCGAGCATCGTCCACGTTTCATGCCCGTAGAGGACTACCGGCCTTATGAGCGTTTTGTACATGGTACATTTGGTGCGGGGGTGAATCTTTTTTGACCGCAGTTTCTTCTGGAGGCCATAGTAGGCCCGACTTCCACTGATGATGCGCCTCCGTATTTCACGGCTAACGTTATTGTCAGCCGTCAGCAAGGATCCAAGGTAGACGAACTCGTCGACCACCTCGAACGTATCCCCGTCTATCGTAACACTGCTACCTAGGCGAGCCCTGTCGCGCTCGGCCCCACCAGCTAGCATGTACTTTGTCTTGGCCGCATTCACCACCAGTCCAACTTTTGCCACTATAGGAACACTTTGCCGCAACTATTGGTACAAGCAAGACAAGTTTTAGCAATTTTGATGATAGATCATCAGTTTTAAAGAAATTTGAACGCTCTTTTCAACTATTCCGTGTATCAACAAGCCAATACGTCGATTAGCAGTGTCGGTTCGGTGGCTAATGTAATAAAATCAGTGAAAACGGCACTACCGCAACTATAGGAACATCCACAACTATGGGAACATTTACCCTAAATCCGATGTCATTGGCCCATTTTATGAGGTTATTCAATGTAGTTTGCAAATACTCTTTCGCCAACTGTATGTTTTCAACAATCGTCCAAAAACAACTGTCATCAGCGTATTGAATTAAATAGCAGCTTTTGTGAATACATCTATCAATATAACTTACATACATATTAAACAGTAGAGAGCTTAATACAGAACCTTGTGTGAGTCCTGCAAAACTAGAACGTGTAAGCGTTATTTTATTATTCTGTTCGAAGTGCATTTCTTTATACGAAAGCAAAGAGTACAAAAAACTTGCTAGTGGACCTGGAATCCTGAGATCGGTTAGTTTTTTACAAAGTATGTCAATTAAAACTGAATCATAAGCACCTTTTATGTCTAAAAATATAGCCGCCAGTTCATCTTTGGAGGTATAAGCCAATTGTATGTCGGTTGCTAGTAATATTTGGCAATAACGTGTACTTCTATTTGGTCTAAATCCGTATTGAGATGGGGAAAGAATATTATTATTTTCTGCCCAGCTTTCTAATCGAAAACGAATATTTTTTTCTAATGTTTTTCTGTAACATGATAATAACCCAGTAATGGGACGATATGAATCCGCATTGCCTGGATTTCTTCCAGGTTTTTCAATTGCAACTATTTTCACTATCGACCATACATCTGGAATAGCATTGTTTTGAGCAATCCAATTGAATGATTTTAATAGAAGGAGTTTAGCTTTTTCAAGCAATTTTTGAATCAGAGGAAATTTAACATTGTCTAATCCAGGTGACGAGTTGTTACAAGCTGTTAATGCATGTTCCAGTTCAGATAAACTGTAATCATGAATTAGATCTAAGTTATCATTATCGGAACTTTCATTCAGAAAATTTGGTCTCTTTACGACGGCAAAAGCAGGACATATGATTTGTGCGAAATCTTGAATTCATTCAGAATCAAATTTCTCAAGATTACACGGTGGAAGGACATAATTACGCATTTTGTGTGCTGTACTCCATAGAGAACTGAGAGCAGTTTGACTATCAAGCGATTCTACATATGTTCTCCAAAAACTTCGTTTCTTCTGTTTAAGAAGGCGTTTAGTTTTCGCTTCAACTTTTTTATAATACAGAAAATGTTCTGTTGCACCAGATCTTCTGAACATTTTATTAGCTTCTGATCTTTGATTAATCATTTCAGTACATTCCTTATCCCACCATATTGTAGGAGTTTTAGATTTACGTGGGTATTTCGGTATTAGCTTAGTTTGAGCTTTCATTGCAGCTTCTTGAATCCAATATCCTTTCCTGCTGGTTCTTCGTAGTCTTTAATATGTATGCACGAACGTCTAGATTCGAGTTCGCTGCGGCATCTGTTGCTAACCCAGAATATATTCTTGTTCATGCAAGCAAGTCCTTCTTGTACAGAAAGTCCAACGCAAACAGCATGATAACGGATGGCTTCATCGCAAAATGCACTACAGGTGACGACTGGATCTTTGCAGGTGATATTATAGTTGCATTCATGGCAGATCGATGCGTTCATATTGTTGTTTTGTATTCCCTTGTTTCGGAAACTAACTGCCAACTCTTATACAGATATCACACGTTCCCAGAAGATGTTTATAGGTAGGTATGTGGAAGGCTCGAACACTAACAAACACGAAACAATTACTCGGGCAATGACTAGTGCAGATTGAATCCAATCGTAAAGTATTTTGGCATTTAACTGGTTTCTTCGGTGCTTATTTCTCAAATCACATTATCCACAGAAGTAAATTATGCGATAATCACGGCTGAATGACAACACACGAATAATTACAGCGGAAATCACTATCAAAACATGCTTTTTAGATCCGAGCTTCAACTTGAACAACCAACAGACGTACATGTATACAACAACGTGCAATACAAGCAAGCTGGTTGCTGTATTGTACATTCACCCTCAACATGGGGCTTACCACAGCTACCACAACAAGTTTGATTCGAACAATAGATTTTGGTATGACCCAATCATTTACATTTGGCACAAAGCATGACCTTCGGGGTGTAGACGCGAACACGAATGAGAGCTTTATCAATCTCCACATAATCTGGCAGAATGGTACCTTCGAATGGGACTCGAATTTCATTACTGGAAGAATAGGTTTTCACATTGTCTTCAACCCGCGCTTCGGCTAGTTGTTGACATTCAAGAATCGATACATGTGGCACACGTGGGTCCTTGCACTTTCCATGACCTTCATTAGTTAGGTAGTTCAAGTCCATCTCGGCTTGATTGATTACGCCATCGATTTCAGCTTTCTCACTAGGGATGTAAACTCTATAGAGTCTGCTGAGAAACTCGTTGTAAACAACATTATTGGCTTCTAGCCGATCGGAAAAGATGAGGCGAACCTTAGTGAACCCGATCTGTTTGGCTTCCTTGACAGACCGAAAGTGTTTATGAACTTCGGTCGATACAAGCAGTATTTTGACTGGCTTATCTTTCTAACGAACGAACACTTCGTACGGACCCTTGGAAGACTATGGGTAACATTATGCCGTTTCGATTGCGGGGGCTTTGGTGTTGAGGTAGGCTGGAGTGATGGCGACCATGATGACGGTGGAGCAACGTGACTGGAAGATGGAGGCGTAGACGTAGGATGTACAAGAGGAGCAGCGTGAGCGAACAATGGCGGTACGGACAGAGAAGAGTCAGTAGGAGGAATCTGTGATTGCAAAATCGGCTGAACATGCTGAACATCCGGATCAGGAGGCTTGATCTTAGTTGGAGGCTTCTCGCAGTGATCGCTATCTTGGTCCATGGCTCATTATGGAAGCTTAGCTTCCAGAGCGTCAAACGGAAAACCCTTTCTGTTTCTGCAGTTGTTGTAGTCACTCAAAATAGAATAATCAATCTGTTGGCGCGTTAACCCGTGGCCAACTCTGGTCGGGTCGGGTGGACTGGATATTTCGGGATGAAAGGAACAACACCACTGATTCTACTAGTCACTACTTTATTCTCACTACTATTTACACTACACTGTTCACTACTTTAATTTTCACTTGAATCACTTTTGGAACACTTCACTTTGATGTATTATTCGCGGCGGTTAAAACATGACTGACTTCCAGGTCGAAGTCGAAGGCGTTGCGTATTTATACCAGCGCATTAGTGTTCCAGAAGATTTGCTTCTAGAAGGTTCGCTTGTTTGCGTGTTCCATATGCGCGCGGAACATTCTCGATCTCAATGACGGCTGGTACTAACTGATGGTTGAACTCACTCGGTCACTCACGGTGTACTTGGAACTCATTCGCTCACTGTGGGAACTCTCGACCACAGAGGCGTCGGCAGCGTGGATCGTATTGGGGGCTGCACTCAGGTGAGTGCCACGAGTGGCGTGTGTTTTGCGACGAATTGGAAACGGTGTGGATGATTTCAGTCTTACTCTTTTACGGCTTGTTCCGTACGGAACACAATCTAAAGGATACTTATCTGCGAACCGAAAAACGAAGGTGGAAGGAAGATAGCACGAAAAATGAGATCCCATGAATCACACGCTCCTAGTATGCACTTCTGTACTGAACCACAGCTGGATATAAAATACAGCCGTTCTCGTCGAGAGCTGAGAAGAAACTTGTAATTAAAATTGTGCGCGCTTTCAAACTGCATAGCAAGTTTTTGAGCTTTTTTGCAATTAGTTAGTAATAATTTGTTTTCTTCTTTCAATGCCGGTATTGGCTTCTGAGGCTTGTTCAAAATTTTAGATAATTTCCAAAAGGGCTTAGAACCAGGGTCCAATTGAGAAATTTTATATTCAAAATTTTTGTTTCTTAATTGAGCAAAACATTTCTTGATTTCTTTCTGCAAGTCCTGCCATATAATTTTCCTAGCAGGATCGCGAGTGCGTTGAAATTGCCTTCTCCGCATGTTTTTAAGACGGATCAATAGTTTAAGATCATCGTCTTTAATCACGGATTCAAATTTTACTTCACATTTTGGAATCGCAATGCTGGCTTCAGCTATTGTTTGTAAAGAAATGTTAAAATCAAGATTACTACCGATATATGCTTCATATGTTTTCCGTTCGGCTCAAAAATAATTGGAAGCTGATAGGATTGAGAATCACTTCATGGGATATTTGAAATGTAACAGGAACATGATCAGAATCAAAATCAGTATGAGTAATTAGCTGGCTACAAAGATGACTAGAGTCGGTTAAAACGAAATCAATCGTAGATGGGTTTCTAGAAGAGGAAAACAGGCAGGGCTATCAGGGTAATGAATTGAGAAATATCGTGAAGAGCACTCATCGAATAAAATTCTGCGTTGGAATTACTTTGAGAATTATTTCATGACCGATGTTTGGCATTAAAGTCATCAATGACAAAAAGTTTCGACTTTTTGCGAGTAATTTTCGCAAGTCAGTTTGAAGCAAATAAATTTGCTGGCCAGAGCATTGAAAAGGCAAATAGGCATCTATGAAAGTATATTTTCAAAGCTATGTTTCAACAGTAATACTAAAAGTTTCAAAAACGTTGGTTTAAAATGACGAAAAAAGTTGATGTTTTATACGCCTATGAATGATGATAGTAACCTTACCACATGCTTAATTCAGACGATTATTTCGATAAATATAAAAGTGTGGATTTTTTTGAGTTAAAGACGGCCTTGAGAAAATATCAAAGGAATTTCTTGACAAACAAGGCACCCCATTTGAAACCTTCTCCTCCTTTCAGAAAAAATCCCAGCTCCACCACTGTGTATGTGAGTGCGAATCCCTGGCGTCACTGTTGGCACCTTGTTGGGCCCAACCCGCCCTCTTTTGTACACAGAGATTTGTGTCACCCACGAAAAGCGATCTGGTTCTGCAGAAAGTTTTTCCCACCCATCAAGCGTACACGTCAGCAGGGCGGAGGGCGGAGATTACACGCGTATAAATTCGTAATAGCGTTGCTTGACTCGATTCCAACCCAGCTCCACCGAATCAAGTCAAGCAGGAAACGCTCGTCCACACTTCGGGGTATTCATATTCGCTCTTGATGGTAGGCTGGCTGGTCGGATCGGAATGGAATGTGAGCTCGACTGAACGGAAATGGAAATATGTAAGCCAAACGGGCGTAGACGATTTCCATTTTAAGTGCTTCGAATGGGAGATTGTTGGAGCATTATCGAATTGTGTTACTGAATTGGCAGACGTTTGCACAGAAGCAAAAAAACATAGTTTTTCCCAGAATGTTTCAAGAGTATTAACTTTTAAATCTACCTTCACAGGGCAATACTAATTACTGTCTTATTATCTTATAAATAATCCATCAATTGATCTAAGGGTCCTTCGTTAGCCGACTGGTAAGAGTCCGTGGCTACAAAGCCATGTTGACCATGGTGTTTGGGTTCGATTCCCGATCGGTCCAGGATCTTTCCGTAATGGAAGTTTCCTTAACTTCCCTGGGCATAGAGTATCATCGTACTTGCCACACGATATACGAATGAAAAAATGGCAACTTCTGCAAAGTTAGCTCTCAGTTAATAACCGTGGAAGTGCTCATTGGACACTAAGCTGAGAAGCAGGCTCTGTCAGTTAGGATGTAATGCCAAGAAGAGGAAGAAGAAGGTACTGAATGAAACTTGTACAGATCTAATTTTTTGACAGTCAAAAGACTCTCATTAAAAATAAAAAGGTTCAAGCAACTCTAAAAATGTTACTTGGGTTAGCTAACGATAATTATTATAATTGATTAACTGTCATACTTACTGAATTTGCAGCTGCATCCTTTACATGTGCCTGAAATAAGAGAAAAGGAAAAATAGTGTATTAGTACCTTTCCTTGTCCTTACGCAAAATAAAAGACCCCTGAAAACCAATGCTCGACACAATACTTAAAGCCCCAAGTGTAAAGTTATGCCAATTAATCATTCTATTTCCGAATTGAATCAAGACGTAAGCTGCGACGGCCGAAAATCTCCCATAAGCCACTTTCGTCGAGATCCCCTCGTCGTCGTTGACAGCCCCAGCCACGATTTCGGTTCGACGAAATCCAAATTCGTTGTCGTCGCGTCATTCCATTTTGAAATAAAACTGTGCGACGTTGGCAAATCGTGCCATCCCCGTCAAATTCCTTCTAATCCGATCAGCGAGAGGAGGGCAATGCCGTTGCTAAAAATACGCTTCCGAAGTTTGTTGTCGAGATTGTAATTTTTCCACTCTCAGGATAATGGATTCGTTGTGGGAATGTTGATTTTGGGCCTCAACGACTAATTTATAAGTTGCTATCATTAATTACCATTGATTGTCAGCTGTCTTCGACTGCGATGAAGGTGATGTACAACTAGTTTAGGTGATTAAAGATTCAAATTGTGTCAAAACCAACTGATTTCTAAGAGTTATATGAAATGTGAGACTGACATAGTCAGTGATTGCTTGGTACTTCTTTAATGAACTGTTGGCCGAAATGTCTAACAATTTATCACTTGCTTCCATTTTAGGGAACATCCATAAATGACGTAGAATTTTTACTCTGATCGCGCCTCGTAGCATTTGGTTACTAATGTTGATACCCATGGTAATAAAAATAACCAGGGTTCTGAATTTTCGTATCAATGATGCGAAATCTACGATTTTTCGCACATAAGGAGAATGCTTTTTTCGCTTCCTCACGTGAACATCTTTTATCGCTCACACTAATTTTCCCTGGAGCTACGATGGTGGATAACCGAAAATCACTCCACTCCGGGGATAATTAATTTTTCACTCCATCATATTTTCGCTCACCAACTGCTCCCGAGAATTATCACTATGTGGATAAACAAAAACTAGTGCCGGCGACGGGATTCGAACCTAGAACATTGCTAAAAACAACCGCGATGCGTGCACGCTAACCATGCTACCACACCAACTTGACGAAAGGAGTGATTAATTTGGTGCATGAAAGCAACTGCTGCTCGTGGCGATGGATAAAGGAAAAATTCTCCATGGATCGGAGAAAGAGAAAACAAACTTCTCACAGCTGCGGAAATGTGCAATTATCTATTTTCGCTTTGTTTTGTGGACGGATAAAATCGCAAGGCAGTTAATCCCTGAAAATTGCTGTGAGGGATAAATCCATTATCGTGAGAGTGAGTGAGAATTCGGAAGCCTGAAAATAACAATATGTTTTGTACTTAATACATTCCTTGTCATTGTATCTTCAACTTTCTAGAAGAATACCCCCATGAAAAACTTTTCCTAAGTGAGCTATGACGAAACGTCCCACTTACCCCAGATTCTCACTTGCCCCGGGGTACCTTAACTAACTTTCTTTTTTGTAGACCATTCAATTTTAAGCAATTTGTAACGACGAGTAACCCTCGGCCGGCTACCAAAAGTGGTTTACATAGGGTGTTTTGTTGCGCCAGTAGGTAGGTGTGACAGGAGAAATGTCACGATGAAGAATAAGAGGTGACGAAGCAAAAGCAATAGAAATTGAATAACAAAAGGAAGTAGCTATTGGAACTTTATTGAATTTATTAGGTTGTTAAAAAGGTAAAAAACAGTAACATTTGTGAAATGAAACTTGCAAAACCTAAATTGAGTAAAATATTACAGTAAGGACCCGATTTTGTCAGCCCCTCGATTAAAATTTTGACGTGTTTCATGGTTACATGGACTTTTAAGAGGGCGATGGACATGGGCCTAGCCAGTTTTTTTATCAGGGGCTCCCCCTCCCTTATATTGGTAATATCGATTTTTTAAAACATAATAAAAGGCATTGCCATTGAACCCTCTGGCTACCCGCATGCGTGCATGACATCAAACATTATCATCAATTTTAATGAAAACGTGGTAAAACATGACGATAACAATTTTTTGACAAATTTAAAAATAAAGTCTGACAAAATCTGGGGCTGACAAAATCGGGCCAGTACTGTATTAGTAGTTAATTAAATTGAATCCTAATTGGTTTCCTAAACTTAGATACAACAGAGTCAATTTCCAACTGAAAACCCACTTAAACTAAAAGAAAAAATAAGGAGAAAACTGAAAAATTGTAAGTCTAAATTTGTTATCCTAACTAATGAAATACCTTAAATCAGTACTTCCCAAATTGTGCGCCGTGGCGCCCTGGTGCGCCGTAGAATTTCTCCAGGTGCGCCACGAATTGATTCCTAACAAACTTGAAAATGAAATCTTGGTTTAGGTAAACGTTCAAAAGATCACTGATTGTCATTTATTCGTAATAAAATACCTTATGGTCAAATATCTTTACCTAAAATTTCGAAGCATTCTCTTTCATGGCAACACTCAATAACTGTTATTCAATCATTAATTTCTTGGAAAATATTAAAAGTTCTTTTCTGGCTATGCAAAGTGTGCATCGCAGTTTTCTATTTTTTTTTAAATTTAACAAGATTTTAAGATAAAAGTAGTTTTGCCATATCAAAGACCCTTATATTACTATCATTTTAATTAATACACTACACCCAGTTTTTCTTTGACTTTTGAATATTTAAAATTGAATTTCTTGAATTTAATCAATCCCGTTTTCAGCCTTTTTGCATATGATTGCAAAACATTCTAAACGTTCATTCTTTCAAAAACAAAAATTCTCTCACAGAAAAATATGTTGATTAAATCTGACCATTAATAAATTATTATTGCTAATTATATTTTGCAGTGAAATAATCGCTTATTAACAAATATTGTTTTTCGCAATTATCCTATTTTTAACCGGAAGGCTACATTCCCCAATGTTACTCGAAGTTATACAAGGAATTAATTTATGATTTCAAGGCTTTAAAGATAGAAAAAAGATAAAAAAAAGATCTACACAGTTGACCTAATAAGAGACATATTTTTTCATTCTCATTTTAGCTTCAAGATATGGGATTGCTGTTCTTATAAAAACCATGTGCTTAAATCCCACCGAAAAACTAGCATTCGGTTTAAATGGTCGCAAAGTTTAAAGAAATCTTACTAATAAGAACGAAATTGAACCTTCCCCTAAAAAAATACAAAACTGAAAAAAAAAATAAAGTTTTTCACCTCCAGCGTTTTTATACTGGTGCGCCGCACATTTCCAGAAAATTGCTTAGGGCGCCACGATCTTAAATAGTTTGGGAACCTCTGTCTTAAATAAATCTAAATTTGCAGCTAAAGCTGATCCTTACAAACTAATAGTTTTAGTACGGGCTGCTAAGAAACTAAGGATTTTGCCGACATTTTTTGTTGCATAGAATTCATCGAATGTAGCGCGGTTATTGCATTTCTCAAGCGCATACACGGAAAAATAACACTAAGAAAAAAAAATAGTCACCAAATAACTAAAGTTTATGTATTAAGGTGATTATAAAACGAAGCCAAACTTTGAATTTTCAAGTGCACAAGACGAGAGAATCTGACAACAGTTGGCGTTGAAAATCAATCAAATTGCTTGCTTGCTGGTGGTGACCAATGGGATAGATTTTCAACGCGGAGCGCTGTTTGGTTCTCAAGTATTGTGCTCTTGAAAATTTAAGGTTTGGCTTCGTTTTATAATCACCTTAATGATTTTTTTTTCTTCTTTCATTTAATCTGGGATAAGATTATATATTGAATCACTTTAGGATTCTAAATTTTTTTTGGGATTTTTCGGAAAATTCTTCCTGGAATCCCTAATAAATTCTTCCGTAAATTTCTCTGGAACTACCTTAAAAATCTCTTTAAAATTCTTGCTCATGGAATCCTTTATACGAAATCCTTCTGAAATTGATCAGAAAATCCATCTGTTGCTCATTCATAAACCAATTTCGAGCAGTTCAGTCTAAAAATTCTTTTTGGATTATTCTGGAAATACTTCCGGAATTCCTCTTGCAATTTCTTCCAAAAAATCTCTCGGAAAGTGTTTTCTTTCGAAAGTCCTTCTGAAAGTATTATAGTTATCTCTCTGAACGCTATGTGATTCATCCAGAAATTTTCCCTGGGACTTTCTCTTGGATTATCTCGCAAACTCTTCTTGGATTTTTATGGAAATCTTCCTAGAACCTATAGCAAAAATATTAAGAAATATATTTTATAAACGAATCCCTAGTGGAAATTGATTGTATATGGTTAAATCTCTGGAAAAAATCCTTGAAGAAATTCTTGCCGGAGTTTTTGGAGGAATACCCGGGAAAATCTCTGGAGAAATTCTAGAAAGAAAAAATCCATGAAACAACTTCTGGAGGAACCATAAAAAGGGTTTTCTGGAGTAATCTCTGGAGAAATTCCTGAAGAAACTGCTGGAAAAATCTCGGAAGCATTGCCTGGATAAATTGCCGAAGAAGTCATTGGAGATATATTTAGATTTATCTTTGTAGAAATCCCTGAAGAAAATGCCTAAAGTATCCTTGGACAAATTTCTGGAAGAATTACTGTAGATGTTTTGGTTCTCTGTCTATATTTTTCTGCAAAAAAAAACCTGGAATAATCCTTGGACGTATTGCCAACGCTCTTCCTGAAGAAAATCCTGGAGATTTTTTTAGAAATTTCTTGCTATACAACGTTGTACAATAAATTTCTGTAGAAATGTTATGAAAGATCTAAAAGAGTTCTCGGAAAATTCCCTGCAGGAATCATTAGTTATATTTTGGGAGAATTACTGAACAATGCAAAATTGGATGAGCATCTGCAGGATTCCTAAAACAGTACCTGAAAAAAATCATAATTATGAAATAAATGAAAATTCAGAGGAATTCGCAAAGAAATCTCTAGAGACTTTTCTTGAATTAAATTTCAATGAATATTTTTAAAAGTTATTAACTGAGAGCTTTCATTGCCAAAGTTGCCATTTTCGCATTCATACTTCGTGTGGCAGGTACGATGAGACTTTATGCCCAGGGAAGTCAGGAAAATTTCCATTACAAAAAGATCATGGACCGATCGGGAATTGAACCCAGACACCTTCAGCACGGCTTTGCTTTGTAGCCGCGGACGTAACACTCGACTAAGGAAGGTCCCTTTCCTGGTTATGTTTGGTAAATTATGATAGGTTGACTAAATTTTTTTTTTATAAAAATAAAAACTGGAAATCCCGAAAAACGATGGACGTCATATTTGAATCGTCCCCGTTCAGAAACTTTCTCCTAGATTCTACCAATAATTATCTGATAATTAAAAACGAAATCTGGCAGGTTACTTGAAATTTCCCATGCTTCAGTAGTTTCAGTCGTTGTGTGTTTAATAGTCTCTTCTTATTATTTTTTCAGGATAATATTTATACCGCTACCACCTTTCTTAGATTGGTTCCAATAGGGCTCTGGGGTACCTTCAGTAATACGTCCAGAAATTCTGCCAGAAGTTCCTCCAGGGATTCTACAGGGGTTCCTCTTTCACAAGAAGGTACCTATGGAATTCCTATAGGAATACTTCCAATTGTTCCTCCAGTTAATTTTTTTTTTGCTGGAATTCCACCTGAGATTTATCCAATGAATCTTTCAGGGATTACTGCAGAGATCTCTTTATTTAGAGATTCCTCCTGAAATGCTTCAAGAGACTCCTCCAAGGGCGCTCCCAGTAAATACTTTATATAGATTCTTGCCAAAATGTCGCATGGATTTATCCAGGAACTCCTCCAAGGATTTCTTCCAAGCATACTTGCCATCTATAGGAATTCCACTAGAAATTACATGAACGAATCCACCCTTCAGTTTCCTCCAGAAATTATCTCGAATTTGAAAGCCTGTATTTTTCCAGGGAAATTTTTCCAGAAAAAATTTCAAATCCCTGTAAGTTTTCATTGAGGAAGTAAATTGCAGGATTCTCTGAAAGGATTCCTAAAATATTCTTTAAACATTTTTTGGAGGATCCTATGTAGAGATTATTGTGAAGTAATCTCGGGAGAAATTTGTAAAGAGGAATCTCTGGAGTAAACGAATAAGGCCCTATCGGAACTGATATTGAAAACGGTTGCGATCGACAGTTTTTTTAGAAGAATCTCTAGAGAAATTGTAGGAATTCCTGATGATAGTCTGGAAGAAAATCCCTGAATATATTGATAAATCTGGAGGAGTTTGTGGAGTAATCATTTGAGACATCTCTGCAGAAATCTCTGAGCGATTTCAAAATATATCACTGAAGGAATCTTGAAGGAATCACTGAAAAAATCACAAAGAAATCCTAGAAGGCATTCCTGGAGGAATCCCACGAGGTTTTCTTTGAGCCCTAGCTGACCCGTTCCCAAAACTGCGGTTGCGGTTGAGTTTTTGAAAAATGTAGAGTTAAAATATCTTTTTACTTTTAGGTAAAATTTATAAATTATGATTCAAGGAATGATAGTAATTGATTTTATTATCAAAATTAACTAATTTGTGGAAAAAATGTGTGTCCCTATCCCTCGAATCTCACCGTTCAATCGGCCCTTTTCGGGGTCAACAAATGTGTAATAAAGAGTTATTTGTGTAATATTTCATAATGTGTATACCGAATACTTCCTATAATCTCTTAATTCTTCTCGTAGCATCATACAATATCTGATTTGTTATGAATAATTGACAATTGCCAATAGGGGCCTTCCTTAGCCGAGTGGTTAGATTCCGCGGCTATAATATCAATAAACTTGTATGTTGGAACGAGATAAAATATACAACATTAAATTTCTCCTGTGCAAAGTATCACGCATGTACTTTAACCTCTATCGTTAAATTAGTAGAAGGTTGAAAGTCTTTTCATAGCACTTCACATGTATTTTCCGGAAAATATTTGATTTTTCCACAAAAGTTTCATTTTTCTCGGTGCAGTGTCTAAAACATTCAAAATGGGGGTGAGATTGGATCAAGCAAGAACGATAGTAAATGAAATTACAAGTCCACTTTTTTGACCTTATACGATGCCGGGTGTTCTCTTTTTTCATAAAGATGTGTTTATTCTTTCTAAATACAGCATCTCTGAAACATCAAACAAGTCTACTTGAGTAGTCCGTGCATTAAATAACAATGCAACGCATTTTGACAACTTCTCAAACCAGCAACTGTGTTTCGTGCGCAGCAACATCGTAAAATTTTATCAAATGGATATATTTTTTGGAATTTAACTACTTATCAGTATTTTCATATTATAGAAACATTTCACGGAAGTACAAATGAGTTGGATCGCTGAAATATTGGGATTATGACGTCAACATCTGCCTGAAATGTATTGATCGTGGAATGTCGCATCAAAATTTAACTAATTGCGAAGGTTTAAAATAATCACTGTTTCAGTACACCTTTGGGGAAACTGGCAATGGGGATGTGACTTTGAAGACAGTTTGAGGGAAAAAACAAGAAAATTTATGTAGGCTTGACGATAAATGTTGGGTTTACATATTTTTTTCTCATAGATCTTCAATATTTTGGTATAATCGTTCTTTTAAGTGGGTTTATCATACATGTGAAACATCTTAGATATCTTTTCGTCTTGTTTGCATCATATTTCATCATTATATTTCAGCTGTGAATAGTTTTGCAATCATATTCTCAAAAACAAGTTCTTTCAATTACAGTGGCCCAATGTCACCCCCTCTATGGGGTGAGTTTGGGTCATTTTTCATTCACTTGTGGTGCCGCTGTGAATAAATGTTTTTCTTCAATTCTCTGAACAGTTGTTAATGTAACATCAAAGTACATACACACAAAATTTGAAATTTATTGGAGTTAAATTGCGATAGTTATTCAATAAATAAATTTGACCCATTCTCACCCCCAACGACGGTAATTGGAATTTCCTTGACTTCCCTGGGCATAAAGTCTCATCGTACCTGCCACACGAAGTACGAATGCGAAAATGGCAACTTTGGCAAAGAAAGCTTTAATAACTGTGGATGTGCTCATTGCACACTAAGCTGAGAAGCAGTCCCAGTGAGGACGTTATGCAAAGAAGAAGAAGAAGAAGAAGAAGAATTGACAATACGGCAAATTGAAATTTACGGTGGCGATGACGATATCGATGACTGGAGCACTTCTCCGAACGGAGAGCTCCTCACTGTTCACAAACCTTTACATTCTGAATTATAACTAAAGGAAGGTTGCAATCATGACAATTGACTTAAATTCAAATGCAGCAAATCACATGGCGTAGTTAACGTCATGCAGTCGTGTCTGGTACACAACCCCGACTGAGATTTTAAAGTATGTATTTTACTTTGAAATCCGAATCTCTGAAAAAGCTTCCAAACCAAATGACAGATCTCCCTTAAAAGTATACAAACATCCCAAAATCTGCAAAAAAACTACCGCACTGTTGTTAGAGTCTGACCCAGAATTGATCGAAGTTTTGTCCATAGCAGTCCTACGTCAACCCCGCGGTAGTGTAACAGACATTACACACCCCAATTTTTTTTAAACAAATATTTTCCTTTCGCATGGTTTCGCAGTTTTTTCTTCATTTGCTAGCGCAAAAGCTGTTCTTCAGAGCATTGGAATGTGGCTATGTGAATCTCACCAAAATTAGAAGACAAATCCAAACAAAACATACTACCCCGTTTTGATTCATATTACGGACACTTAAGGCCTTAGTGAAGTATACCTCAGCATAGAGCATACAAAATAAATCATTCTGTATGATTTCTCAGCGTTATCGAGCGTTGGAAAACTTTAGCTTTCAAATGTAAGTAAAGAATTCGCTTTCGCAACTTGAATAATCTATATAAATAAAAATGGAGTGGTGTTTGTATGTCACGAAATGGCTTCCGAACGGGTCAACCGATTTGAATGATTATTTTTCTGTTTTGTTCGTCAAGTGTTCCGACGTGTTTGTGTGTATAAAAATCCCAGGATATTCACCGGGAAGTGGGAAAAACGAGTTTGAACGGAACTGTCATTTCGTATGGGACGATCCATAGCATTTTTCAACAGCCTACTTGATGGCAAGACGAAGTTTGCCGGGCCCACTAGTTTTAAATAAATCAAAATGTGTGGCCTTTTCGTGATTCTTATTCCGGACGATTCCTCACTTCTGGCTCATATTCCGGACACTTTGATTTGAATTCCGGGCAGCTCATAGAAATCATCAATAGAAAAGTCAAACCATCAGTTGAAATCGTCAAGCCACTAAAGAGTCGCCTAAGGCAGTTGGACATTATAAGTTTGCAAAGATTTTTATGGACAAAGCTCATTGAAACGAGCATCGAAAGTGAGAACTTTTGAACAGCAAAAATTGAAACATTTCGTGTGAAATGTTTCCCATACAGAGTAGAGTGTCCGGAATTTGAAGCTGTCCGTAATATGATGCAAAGTGGTATGTAAAAATTATTTGCTGAAAAACTAGCTGCTTTTTATCTTCTTATATTTAAAAAATACATTGTTGAGCTAAACTCGTCGAAAGTACCACCTCGCTTGAATTGTGTATGAAAAGCGAGCTTTTTCAAAGGTGCGTGTACTCAATACATGCATACGACCGATCTTGGGTTAAATACTCATAAGGAATCGTACAACTATCTCCCCACTCTCTAATTAGAATAAGTCTCAAACTGTTATGTATTCGAGGTAATGGCGTTCGGGTAGTGCCATAGAGTCCATATAAGTAATCAATGAATTTTCAGAAGAACATAAGCGTAATCTGTTCGACCAGATGTTATAAATAAATTAAGTTATTTTTCAAAAACGCCAAAGATTACAAATGCGTGATTCTTGTCGATTCTGTTTCGCAGTTCAAACGAATAAAAATTCCATTAGATTATCCTAGGTTTACAACCCGTTGTGATCCGGATCTAAAGAAAGCAGCCAATTAAGGGTTATTTATATGAATTTTATCGCAGTTCAATCAGATATGAGGCTCCCGAGTGATTAGGCAAATTCAGATAGGTTGAACGGGGCTATTCTGTTCCCCAACTAAGCCATTCATTATTCCCATGCCCTATCGAAGATAACCGATATCGGGACAAAGTGTCGCACGCACCGTTATCGCAATGAACTGGAAGCTGATAAGGAGTTCAGTATAAAACCCAAGTGTTTTGGCGTGCGCGTCAGTCGATTCGATAATTCCCTGGAATAGCAATGAAATTATTGCCAAGCCTACTCGCGGTAGCCTTGGCCTTTGGCTTGGTGTCTGCTCAGTTCGACACCCATCAGTGGGCAGGTCGAAGCGGAATCGTGCACCTGTTCGAGTGGAGATGGAACGACATTGCGGATGAATGCGAGCGGTTTTTGGCCCCGAGAGGCTATGCCGGTGTCCAGGTTTCGCCACCAACGGAGAACGTAATCATCGCTGGACGACCTTGGTGGGAGCGTTACCAGCCAGCTTCCTATCATCTGAACACCCGCTCCGGTACTGAAGCCGAATTCGCAAGCATGGTACGGCGCTGTAATGACGTTGGAGTGCGAATCTACGTGGACATCGTTATCAACCATATGGCCGCCGTTTCCGGACAAGGTACTGGAGGATCGACTGTTAATGGATTGAACTTCCCTGCAGTCCCCTACGGACCGAACGACTTCAATCCTCCTTGTGAAATCTACGACTACAACAACCGCTATCAGGTGCGTAACTGCTGGCTGGTCGGCCTTCCAGATTTGGCCCTAGGAAACGAATGGCCTCGTTGGCGAGTCATCGATTTGATGAACAAGTGTATCAACTATGGCGTTGCCGGATTCCGTGTTGATGCTGTAAAGCACATGTGGCCTGCAGATTTGGAATTCATCTACGGCAACCTGGTTACTCTGAACACCGACCATGGATTCCCGGCGGGAGCGAGGGCTTTCCTTACGCAGGAGGTCATTGATTTGGGCAACGAAGCGATCTCCAGCACGGAATACACTCACCTGGGAACGGTTACCGAGTTCAAACATTCTGCCGAAATCGGACGAGTATTCTACGGACGCGATAGACTAGCCCACCTGTCGAACTGGGGCGAAGGATGGGGATTCCTTCCGTCGCACTTGGCACTGGTGTTCGTCGACAATCACGATAACCAACGAGGTCACGGAGCTGGAGGCGACAATATCCTCACCCATAAGTCATTCCGGAACTACAAAATGGCGACGGCTTTCATGTTGGCCCATCCATTCGGAATCGTGCGTGTCATGAGTTCGTTCTTCTTTGAACATGGTGACCAGGGACCGCCGCAGGACGCAAATGGCAACCTGATTCCTCCGTCGATCAACGCGGACAACACCTGCGGAAATGGATGGGTCTGCGAGCACCGCTGGCGCCAGGTCTACAACATGATCGGGTTCCGTAATGCCGCTGGCAATACCGGAATCACCAATTGGTGGTCCAACGGTAATCAGCAGATTGCCTTCTGTCGTGGAACTAACGGATTCGTGGCGTTCAACTTGGAAGGAACGGATTTGAATCAGAATTTGCAGACGTGTCTACCGGCGGGCATCTACTGTGATGTCATTTCCGGCAGCAAGGAAGGAAACATCTGTACCGGTGGCACCGTACAGGTTGGCACTGACGGACGGGCGAATATCCTTATTCCGTTCAACGCGTACGATGGTGTCTTGGCCATTCATATCAATGCTAGGTTGTAAGTTGGAAATGAAATAAAGTAGTTTTTGAATTTGTTGATCAGATTGATCTTTCCTAAAACAACTTGAACGGCGGGACTCTTCCGTAGTTTCACGGAAAGAATCTTCAGAAATCTAGTCAGGAAATTTTTCATCGTCCTGATGGATTCTACTGAGATCCCACTCAAGATTTTAAAGGAATTCCGTTGAGGATTCTACTGGGGATCCCAGGGTGGGGGTCAGCTCAAAACCCGTAGGAGGAATCTACAGGAATACTACAAGAAGATTATGCAGGAATTGCAAAGGGTAATTCAGTGTAGGACATCTACAGCGATCTCAATGGAAGACACAAGTAACATCCCACATACTCGAATCCCGAAGGGGATTCTACTCGAATCCCGAAGGGGATTCTACTCGAATCTTGGGATTCTACTCAATCCCGAAGGGGATTCTACTCGAATCCCCGAAGGGATTCTACTCGAATCCCGAGGGGATTCTACTCGAATCCGAAGGGATTCTACTCGAATCCCGAAGGGATTCTACTCGAATCCCGAAGGGGATTCTACTCGAATCCCGAAGGGATCTACTCGAATCCCGAAGGGGATTCTACTCGAATCCCGAAGGGGATTCTACTCGAATCCCGAAGGGATTCTACTCGAATCCCGAAGGGATTCTACTGAACTCGAAGGGATTCTACTCGAATCCCGAAGGGGATTCTACTCGAACTCCGAGGGAGATTCTACTCGAATCCCCGAAGGGGATTCTACTCCGAATCCCGAAGGGGATTCTACTCGAATCCCGAAGGGGATCTACTCGAACCCCCGAAGGGGATTCTACTCGAATCCCGAAGGGATTCTACTCGGAATCCCGAAGGGGATTCTACTCGAATCCCGAAGGGATTCTACTCGAATCCGAAGGGGATTCTACTCGAATCGCGAAGGGGATTCTACTCGAATCCCGAAGGGATTCACAATCCGAAGGGATTCTACTTGAATCGCCGAAGGGGATTCTACTTCGAATCCCGAAGGGGATTCTACTCGAATCCCGAAGGAGATTCTACTCGAAATCCCGAAGGGGATTCTTACTCGAATCCCGAAGGGGATTCTACTCGAATCCCGAAGGATTCTACTCGGAATCCCGAAGGGGATTCTTACTCGAATCGCGAAGGGGATTCTACTCGAATCGCGAAGGGATTCTACTCGAATCGCGAAGGGGATTCTACTCGAATCCCGAAGGGGATTCTACCGAATCCGAGGGACTACCGAATCCCGAAGGGATTCTACTCGAATCCCGAAGGGGATTCTACTCGAATCCCGAAGGGGATTCCTCGAACCGAGGATTACTCGAATCCCGAAGGGGATTCTACTCGAATCCCGAAGGGATTCTACTCGAATCCCGAAGGGGATTCTACTCGAATCCCGAAGGGGATTCTACTCGAATCCCGAAGGGGATTCTACTCGAATCCCGAAGGGGATTCTACTCGAATCCCGAAGGGGATTCTACTCGAATCCGAAGGGGATTCTACTCGAATCCCGAAGGGGATTCTACTCGAATCCCGAAGGGGATTCTACTCGAATCCCGAAGGGGATTCTACTTGAATCGCGAAGGGGATTCTACTCGAATCCCGAAGGGGATTCTACTCGAATCCCGAAGGAGATTCTACTCGAATCCCGAAGGGGATTCTACTCGAATCCCGAAGGGGATTCTACTCGAATCCCGAAGGGGATTCTACTCGAATCCCGAAGGGGATTCTACTCGAATCCCGAAGGGGATTCTACTCGAATCCCGAAGGGGATTCTACTCGAATCGCGAAGGGGATTCTACTCGAATCGCGAAGGTGATTCTACTCGAATCGCGAAGGTGATTCTACTCGAATCCCGAAGGGGATTCTACTTGAATCGCGAAGGGGATTCTACTCGAATCCCGAAGGGGATTCTACTCGAATCGCGAAGGGGATTCTACTCGAATCGCGAAGGGGATTCTACTCGAATCCCGAAGGGGATTCTACTCGAATCGCGAAGGGGATTCTACTCGAATCGCGAAGGGGATTCTACTCGAATCCCGAAGTGGATTCTACTCGAATCCCGAAGGGGATTCTACTCGAATCCCGAAGTGGATTCTACTCGAATCCCGAAGGGGATTCTACTCGAATCGCGAAGTGGATTCTACTCGAATCGCGAAGGGGATTCTACTCGAATCGCGAAGGGGATTCTACTCGAATCGCGAAGGGGATTCTACTCGAATCCCGAAGGGATTCTACTCGAATCGCGAAGTGGATTCTACTCGAATCGCGAAGGGGATTCTACTCGAATCGCGAAGGGGATTCTACTCGAATCGCGAAGGGGATTCACTCGAATCCCGAAGGGGATTCTACTCGAATCCCGAAGGGGATTCTACTCGAATCCCGAAGGGGATTCTACTCGAATCCCGAAGGGGATTCTACTCGAATCCCGAGGGGATTCTACTCGAATCCCGAAGGGGATTCTACTCGAATCCCGAAGGGGATTCTACTCGAATCCCGAAGGGGATTCTACTCGAATCCCGAAGGGGATTCTACTCGAATCCCGAAGGGGATTCTACTCGAATCCCGAAGGGGATTCTACTCGAATCCCGAAGGGGATTCTACTCGAATCCCGAAGGGGATTCTACTCGAATCCCGAAGGGGATTCTACTCGAATCCCGAAGGGGATTCTACTCGAATCCCGAAGGGGATTCTACTCGAATCCCGAAGGGGATTCTACTCGAATCCCGAAGGGGATTCTACTCGAATCCCGAAGGGGATTCTACTCGAATCCCGAAGGGGATTCTACTCGAATCCCGAAGGGGATTCTACTCGAATCCCGAAGGGGATTCTACTCGAATCCCGAAGGGGATTCTACTCGAATCCCGAAGGGATTCTACTCGAATCCCGAAGGGGATTCTACTCGAATCCGAAGGGGATTCTACTCGAATCCCGAAGGGGATTCTACTCGAATCCCGAAGGGGATTCTACTCGAATCCCGAAGGGGATTCTACTCGGATCTCGAATCCCGAAGGGGATTCTACTCGAATCCCGAAGGGGATTCTACTCGAATCCCGAAGGGGATTCTACTCGAATCCCGAAGGGGATTCTACTCGAATCCCGAAGGGGATTCTACTCGAATCCCGAAGGGGATTCTACTCGAATCCCGAAGGGATTCTACTCGAATCCCGAAGGGGATTCTACTCGAATCCCGAAGGGGATTCTACTCGAATCCCGAAGGGGATTCTACTCGAATCCCGAAGGGGATTCTACTCGAATCCCGAAGGGGATTCTACTCGAATCCCGAAGGGATTCTACTCGAATCCCGAAGGGGATTCTACTCGAATCCCGAAGGGGATTCTACTCGAATCCCGAAGGGGATTCTACTCGAATCCCGAAGGGGATTCTACTCGAATCCCGAAGGGGATTCTACTCGAATCCCGAAGGGGATTCTACTCGAATCCCGAAGGGGATTCTACTCGAATCCGAAGGGATTCTACTCGAATCCCAAGGGATTCTACTCGAATCCCGAAGGGGATTCTACTCGAATCCCGAAGGGGATTCTACTCGAATCCCGAAGGGGATTCTACTCGAATCCCGAAGGGGATTCTACTCGAATCCCGAAGGGGATTCTACTCGAATCCCGAAGGGGATTCTACTCGAATCCCGAAGAGGATTCTACTCGAATCCCGAAGGGGATTCTACTCGAATCCCGAAGGGGATTCTACTCGAATCCCGAAGGGGATTCTACTCGAATCCCGAAGGGGATTCTACTCGAATCCCGAAGGGGATTCTACTCAAACTGAAAACTGCC
The DNA here is from genome assembly GCF_002204515.2 of Aedes aegypti. Taxonomy (NCBI): domain Eukaryota; kingdom Metazoa; phylum Arthropoda; class Insecta; order Diptera; family Culicidae; genus Aedes; species Aedes aegypti. The sequence continues at coordinate 225,603,217 of NC_035107.1, read as the reverse complement.
GCTCGCTGCTGGGGACGACTAGCTAGCTAGCTCCATTATGATGATTGTGTTCGGAGTCGTTTGAAAATGTTTTGTTCACTTGAAATAGATCCTATTGGATGGCGAGAACAATGTGGAAAGTCTATTTGGTGATAGTTTTTCAGGATCGGTTGAAACGAGCTCTATCCTAATTGTAATCAGCAAGATGAAAGCTGTATTGAGTGATGAAATGGCTCTTTTTACGGTTACAAGTAAGTTTTACTCATTAATCAATCAGTTTTACTCATTAAATAATCAGGATTCAAAAATAGAACAGGCAGATCAAAATTTATGACTTGTGAGGTACTAATGAATTCACGAACATTTCGAAATAATTCCAGTAGAAGTTCTTTGCAGTATTCCAGTAAATGCCCCCTGTGGGATTCGAATATAATCCCTTTTCAATTCAAGTGCAATCGTTATTCAAATAGAATCCCCTTCGGGATTCGAGTAGAATCCCCTTCGGGATTCGAGTAGAATCCCCTTCGGGATTCGAGTAGAATCCCCTTCGGGATTCGAGTAGAATCCCCTTCGGGATTCGAGTAGAATCCCCTTCGGGATTCGAGTAGAATCCCCTTCGGATTCGAGTAGAATCCCCTTCGGGATCGAGTAGAATCCCCTTCGGGATTCGAGTAGAATCCCCTTCGGGATTCGAGTAGAATCCCCTTCGGGATTCGAGTAGAATCCCCTTCGGGATTCGAGTAGAATCCCCTTCGGGATTCGAGTAGAGATTCTACGAAGGGGATTCCACTCGAATCCCGAAGGGGATTCTACTCGAATCCCGAAGGGGATTCTTACTCGAATCCCGAAGGGGATTCTACTCGAATCCCGAAGGGATTCTACTCGAATCCCGAAAGGGGATTCTACTCGAATCCCGAAGGGGATTCTACTCAAACTGAAAACTGCCGCTCGCTGCTGGGGACGACTAGCTAGCTAGCTCCATTATGATGATGTGGTTCGGAGTCGTTTGAAAATGTTTTGTTCACTTGAAATAGATCCTATTGGATGGCGAGAACAATGTGGAAAGTCTTTTGGTGATAGTTTTTCAGGATCGGTTGAACGAGCTCTATCCTAATTGTAATCAGCAAGATGAAAGCTGTATTGAGTGATGAAATGGCTCTTTTTACGGTTACAAGTAAGTTTTACTCATTAATCAATCAGTTTTACTCATTAAATAATCAGGATTCAAAAATAGAACAGGCAGATCAAAATTTATGACTTGTGAGTACTAATGAATTCACGAACATTTCGAAATAATTCCAGTAGAAGTTCTTTGCAGTATTCCAGTAAATGCCCCCTGTGGGATTCGAATATAATCCCTTTTCAATTCAAGTGCAATCGTTATTCAAATAGAATCCCCTTCGGGATTCGAGTAGAATCCCCTTCGGGATTCGAGTAGAATCCCCTTCGGGATTCGAGTAGAATCCCCTTCGGGATTCGAGTAGAATCCCCTTCGGGATTCGAGTAGAATCCCCTTCGGGATTCGAGTAGAATCCCCTTCGGGATTCGAGTAGAATCCCCTTCGGGATTCGAGTAGAATCCCCTTCGGGATTCGAGTAGAATCCCCTTCGGGATTCGAGTAGAATCCCCTTCGGGATTCGAGTAGAATCCCCTTCGGGATTCGAGTAGAGATTCTACGAAGGGGATTCCACTCGAATCCCGAAGGGGATTCTACTCGAATCCCGAAGGGGATTCTACTCGAATCCCGAAGGGGATTCTACTCGAATCCCGAAGGGGATTCTACTCGAATCCCGAAGGGGATTCTATTTGAATAACGATTGCACTTGAATTGAAAAGGGATTATATTCGAATCCCACAGGGGGCATTTACTGGAATACTGCAAAGAACTTCTACTGGAATTATTTCGAAATGTTCGTGAATTCATTAGTACCTCACAAGTCATAAATTTTGATCTGCCTGTTCTATTTTTGAATCCTGATTATTTAATGAGTAAAACTGATTGATTAATGAGTAAAACTTACTTGTAACCGTAAAAAGAGCCATTTCATCACTCAATACAGCTTTCATCTTGCTGATTACAATTAGGATAGAGCTCGTTTCAACCGATCCTGAAAAACTATCACCAAATAGACTTTCCACATTGTTCTCGCCATCCAATAGGATCTATTTCAAGTGAACAAAACATTTTCAAACGACTCCGAACACAATCATCATAATGGAGCTAGCTAGCTAGTCGTCCCCAGCAGCGAGCGGCAGTTTTCAGTTTGATGAGTTCAGAGCACAGTTTAATGCTCTCTCGAACTTCCTCCGATTGGTCTTGTGTGAACCCGACCCGGCACAGGACTTGAGCTAGGGCTTTTGTTCAGCACCCATTCTCCTTGGTAACTTATACAAAGCCGCTGCTGCAATAATAAGAAGATTTCCCCGAAATCTCAACAGAGCAATTGATTACCGTCGTCGTTGTCGGAAAAGTTTCCTTCGGCACAATGTGGTTGGGATGAAGTGGGTTGAGATTGAATAAAAAAACTGTCAAACGAAATTCACGTCAGCGTGCTGTTCTTTGGTCCAAAGTACATTACGAGTTGCGACAATTGGATTACGCAGATGAAACGGTCGATTGGAAATGGAGACGCTTAGGTAACGGGATTTTATCATGAACGAGTTTACTATGGTGTATTATCAATGGATCCTTCCCTGATAAGAAATATTATTCAAATACAATAGGTTTTATTGTAGCAATTTACCTTTGAAGGCCTTAATCAGCATCACACATGCATAAAGGCATTTTGTTAGCACTGCAAGTGCATACACACCTTATAACCCAAGTAACCAGTAAGCACGATAGTGCGGCATTATAACAGCTTTAGGGTAGTCATTTGATGCCTGACAGCTTTATATACGCATGTACTGCCATTATGAAGTTAGAAAAGGCGAAATCGCGTACCATTATAATGATAAGATATAACTGTGTTGCTTTGCATCACTAATTCCAATATAGGACCATGTGAGAATCGAATGAATGAACATGGAAATCGAAAATTACATGCAAAAATAAATTGAAATGATTCTGTTTCTCTATACCATATATTAAAGTTTTTTCAGCTTCATTACACTTATTGTCATATTGTATTCTGATCATTCCTCATTTTGGTCTCGAACCTGTGACACCAGTAATGTTGGATAATTGAAGTCATGCTCCTTTGCTCCTAAGGCCACAACAGATGAATATTGCTGTGGAGTAAAGAGACTAATTTGAACCATTATTTTTCCTCGTCATAAAATCTGCGATTATGTTAGTGTGAGGATTTATGTTTCGCTCCCTGTCAACAATGCATGCATACACTAAGCACGAGTTTTAGCTGTCAAAACACTGGATAGCATAGGAAAATTCTCTATATGCGAATATAGATCCAATATAGTGCTTAATCAATGCCTGTATGCATCAGGCTTAGAAGCATCATTGATAAAGTAAAAGGGTTTACGGTGAAAGTGTTGTTTTAGGCGTGTGAGCATTAGTAGTACTATTAAAATGGCTGTATGCATCTATAACACTAATTTAGGGCTTATTATTAGTACTTATGGTTACATGGGCTTGTTCAAAAACACAATACTGAGTAAATTATAGGCTTTTTTGTACATCATAGGTTGTCTGGTGTTTGAATAAGCTCAACATTTGAACTATCGGTATCCCTCATTCGGGATGCCAGGAACCCTCGGAACAAAGTGCATTCATGTGCATCCTGCTCATTTACTTTCGCTTTGCTTGTTCTCCACTCTGCTATCACAAAACCATTGTTCAGTTCATTTAATTTCCGAGCTGGGGCTTTCCTCCCGTAGCTATCCGATCGATTGTGGAAGGATGATTTTATATGAAAGGGGCCAGCCAGTAAATTGCTGCACATAGTAGATTATCCGGAGTAATTTCATTCAACCGAGTCAATCGCACCACTCTGGACCGTAGAAATGGCGGTGTGTTGGGGAGGATGGGTTCAGAAATTAGATCTAGTTCTTTTTTTTAAGTGGGACACCCCAGGTTGGCATCCAAGGGGAGATCCAAGGGGAAATTTTATAAATTTGTTTACATGCTGTGAGTGATCTCAAAGCTTTGAATACATAGTTTATATGGTTTCGCATTTACACAGTGTTTTCTGTGCTTTTTCGTGTTTGATGTCTATCAATAGACATATCTATCTTACCTGTTTTCTTGACTGCTGTTCTCTTTAATATCTTGTAATATCTAGTTGTAAAATGCTTGATCCAGCCTTGTTTGGGTAGTGGCTTAGGCTAAGCTAGCTTAGATTAATTTTCATACCAAAAAGAAGCAACGATCAATCATTTTAGACTCTCACAAAATTGTGCAGCTCAAGTGGCACTAGTTCAAGCACCTTAAATTCCTAAGGGGTACCTTCGTAACACATGCGTGTCAACAGACAAGCAGTCTCTATTAGGTTAACGCCTTTTTACACCATCGGTTGTGCGGTTTCAGAAAAACGTTTCTTTTTTGATAGTGAACGCCAAAAGAAAAGAAGTTCTGTGTCATCCATCTTGGTAGAGCCGATCTGGTGGAAAAGCTTTAAGGAACAGTGATCACCGAGTGGAAAAAAGAAGCAAAGTCAGTTCCATCAGCGGAATACCCATTGGATCCACTTTCCTACCATAGTGTACCCACAGACAAACAGGCGCGCGTGAGGCGAATTGTGCCACCCACACGACCGCCGTGTTGCTATTAGCCACCTTTGGTCCGGTCACCCGTCTCCGCAAGGAGGACCATTTAGCCGACCCTGGCCAGCGGTTCCTAAGTAAGAAAACGACGTTCCGGAAATTGCTCTGGCCGATGTTCGACGTTCGTTTGTGAAGATGTTCCCAGCCAGTGTTCCGGCATGCCCCGCAGACTCGGTGGATGTCCCCCAGATGATCGTCCATGGTAAACTGCTAAGAACTGGTATGTGCAATCCCATTATAATCCCTTTCCCATTCTCAAAATGAATCTTAATATAAAATGTTGAATTGAATTAAATTATTTATTCTTTTCCCGAACTAAGCCCTGAATTAAGTCTATTCTTGTAGTTGATAACTCTTGTTTTTCTATTATAAGGGAAGTGTCCGCTAACCCCAATTTCCTCTTGGAGCATTAAAAACGACCCTGAGGACCAGGACAAAGCCTGGGTGGGAACAACAGAGGTTCCCAACCTTTAGAATCTCTAACAATTGGCGCCCAACAAAAACAATATAAGAAAAGGTTTCCACTTCAATACTGAAGTGGAACCCTTTTCAGATAAGCTCCGGGAGGAATTGGAATCCTTTATTCCAATTGTTCTTTTATACAGGATTTATTGTATTGAGTTGTATCGGGATAAGAAAGCGATAAGTTGAAGTGTTTTCTTTTCCTAGAATTGTTTGGATGATGATAACAATTGCTGTGAATCGTTCTTTTTCTTCCATTTCATTTTTGAAAATTAGCCTTTTTATCTCATAATAGCTGAAATATAAATTAATCAATTTAGTAGGGTAAAATAAATAATAAGTGAAATTTCTATTACAAAGTGGTTCAAAATTATTATTTTTTTATTTTTATCAATTTAATTGTTATTTTTTATTTATACATATTTTGGTGTCTTCTTACACAATGGTCCAAAATAATTATTTTTTAATTTTTATTTTATTTTTGTTTATTTTTAAATTTATTAGTGTCTAGTTTAGTTTAGTGTATGCTTAATTTATTTGATTTATTTATGCTTTTGCATATATTTTTTGAATTTTTTAGGTATAAGATTTGATTTATAGTTACTTTTTTGCATTTTTAAGCAAAAAGCAGCTTTCTGATTTAATTTATGGTAGGTTTAGTATTTTTGTAAATATTTTTTTGATTGAATTTTTATTTTTAAGCATTTTTTTCGATTTGGTTGTTTATTCTCAAGTGAGAAATGGCTGAATCACTGGAAATCCAATCCACACACGCTGTTGAAAAGATTCGGAAGTGGTATCACAGCTTAAGGGTGGACCACTTATCACCTGAGGAGTTGGACTTCGAGTTGGAAATTCTCTCGATCGTTATTCGGGATGATCCTACCTACTCTAGAAAGCGTAGGAGTCTTAGGGATCACCTAAAGCCGGAGAAAGAGAATAAGCATAAAATAGAAGTGGAATTACAGGTGAACTGGGAGGAGACAATAAAGTTCTGTCGACAAAATTTCGACGAATTATCGGCAGGCCTACAACAGAATGACAAAAACTTAAGGGTGAGGGGACAAGCAAAGCTTTTGCATTTCGGTCATCGGATAGTCCTTCTTTTGAATCAGGTTAGGGATTCGGGGGAAACAGAAAGCTTCCTCAAAGAAATGCTTGTTGATGTGGTGAACCTCCTGAAGCAGTATTTCCACACTGAAACAACTGAACCTGAATCTTATAATCGAGAGGGACTGGAGGATCAAACCTTAATGGACTTGTTCCGTACTGAGCTTGTTCCTGATGCCCATCCCCGATCGATTGCAGATTAGGGTACAGTAGTTTCTGGTGTGAATACTACTTCAGACAATACTTCGGTGGCTTCTCGGTTTGAAGGCAGTGACTGTGTGCGCTCTTTACTAGCTCGCATTAAAGAGTTAAAAGCGGAGATGGCTAAAATGGGAAGACAGTGCGAGGAAGAGACTCAACGCAGACAATCCGAGCTTCCTAGTGAAAGTCGACAGCCAGTAGTGAGTGCGCCGCTAGCTAGTCAAGCTCCTCCAACTCTTCATTCCTCTTTCCCCTCTCTTCCGATATACCCGAACCTTTCACAGGGTCAGAGTTTTTCGGGGGCGGTCGATCCTTCTAGGCCGACCACTAGCGTAACTTTCTCGTTACCGCAGAGCCATCTCTCTACATAGCCGCAGCCTCCTTCAAACTGGCATAGCTATCTGCAGAACAATCCTTCCATTCATCCGCAAGTCACCAATCCGTGGTTAGGATATCCAGCTGCAAGTTCAGTACCATTTTCAAATCCGAGCCTCGGGACTTCGATCTTGAATAGTGGGCAGTTTTCGAATCCGTGGCTAGGGAATCCGATTCCAAGCGTCAGTTAGCCAGCTTATCCATGGAACAATCCTATAGGGACTTCGGCTTCAACTTCAACTGCCTTTCCTTCATCCAACTTCGTTTCTTTTAATCCAGTTCCGTCTGATAATCAGGTGCGTCACACCTTGCCGGTGTCCAAGTGGACAATCGCTAAATATGATGGTGAAGATCAAGGGCTGAAGTTGAACCAGTTCCTTGGAATGGTTCATGCGATGGCTGTTGCGGAACATGCTTCGGAAACTGAACTTTTTGATTCAGCGATGCACCTTTTCAAAGGTCCAGCATTGCAATGGTACATGACCATGCGCGCTACAGGCCGGTTAGTCAACTGGCAGCATTTGGTGCTAGAGCTTAGGCGGACGTTTATGCACCCTGACCTAGACACCCTAATAAAAATGAAGGTTTATCAGCGTCAACAAGCACGCAATGAAACCTTCCTTCAGTTTTACCACGGAATGGGACAGCTTTTTGGGACAATGAGTGTTCCCTTGCCGGAACACGAAAAGGTCCAAATCCTTCTTCAGAATATGAGGATTGATTATAAAAAGCAGCTCAATTTCATCCCTATTGCTGACCTTCCGACACTTGTGTCCGCAGGCCAGAAAATAGGTGCCGTAAACTTCTCAGTCTACAACAAAGTGTTTGGACCAGAGAAGTCGGTTAATGCGGTTGAGTTTTCTGAACCGAAAAAGGGCTCATCTCAGGATAATCCCAACAAGCCACCCACTCCACATCAACAAGCTTCGTCGAGAAATTCGAAGGCCCACACTCCTCCTACACAGACCAATCAGAGTCTTAAGGGTTCCCAAACCGGAACCGATACTCCTCGCGGACCAGAACGGGCACCAACCACTTTGGAAGACTTAATTGAGTCCCATCAACCATTATCAAGCCGACATTGCTTCAATTGCGGCAAGTTTGGGCATCGGATGGACCAATGCAGGCTCCCGAGAGGGGTACTGTGCGAAAACTGCGGTTTTCGAGGCTATCCGTCAAACAACTGTCCATACTGCGTAAAAAACGCGTTGGTAGCGAACCAAACCCGCCGCCCGCTGAACCCAAACTACCAAGCGTAAACTCTTCTTCGTATTTTCAACCGGCTTCGGAGAATCTTTATTCGGAGACTCCGGCGTCGTACACCATTACGTACCCACGTGCGAACGACAACCGTCCCTACATATCGGTTGACATTTATGGGATTACTGTTTCTGCCCTTCTAGATAGTGGAAGTAATCTCACTCTCATCAATGAAGCAGTGTGTGGTCCGGGTTGTGCCGACTCTCGTTATTCCAAACCTAGCCATCCATTGCATTTGCGGAATGGATTTCTGGAAGACCTTCCGGATCCAACCCACCATTGTAGGGTGCTCTACGGTTGAATATACCTAGGCAGAAACCACTTCGTCTCCGTTGCCAACACCATCTGTCCTCTCTGCTTCCGAGCAGAAGACAACCGATCACATCAAATCTCTGTCTACCACTCCACTGGCGGAGCACAAAATTGAGCTCGCCGAAGAATGGCGGAAGAAGCCTCCGGTTAGACAGTTCCCGTACGTCATGTCTCCAAAAACTCAAGGTTTGGTGTCCATAGAGCTGCAAAGACTGCTCGAAGCGGGTATAATCGAACACAGTAACTCTGATTGGTCACTAAACTGTGTACCAGTAATAAAACCTCATAAGGTTCGGCTCTGTTTGGATGCGCGCAAAATTAACGAAAGAACTGTTCGTGATGCTTACCCCTTGCCGCACCCCTGTCGAACCTTAGGCCAACTTCCGAAGGCGAAGTACCACTATGGGCGGTTTCCATACAGACTGGCGGCCAAAAATATTTTTTCCATCTCATGTTGTATTTATGAGTTTTATGATACAAATTTGATGTTTTATTTTCAAAAACAAGTTTTCGAGACTAACTTTTGAATAGGGCCTATAGCGAAATATTAAACTTTGTTACTTATAATGCATATAAGCCATTTATGCGATTAACGTTGTGCAAACCATTATAAATATTGAAACTTACATAGAAATGATGATATGAACGATTTAACGAAATTCAGTTATTTTCTGAATTAGTTTTTAGCTGTTTTCAAAATAAAATGGTTAAAAATATTGGAAAAATTCAAAAAGCCTTATATTAGAAAAGTGCAAATTTGTGCAGCTAAATTCTTCACGATCCTTTAGTTTACATCTCAAAGTACCCTTGGAACTGAATTTAAGCCTGGGACAACTTGGGACAAAAAAGTACTCGATGTGTTAACTATAAGCTTATTCGATTTTTTTAACCGCTTTATTAAAAAACATCATAAAAGCCACTATTTTGAAGCTTTTTTTTTAATTTTTTTCATTGTTTCTTGAAAGCCTTTTTTGTAAGCTTTCAAATGGCGTTAAACCATTTTACGTAAGTATTATAGAAAAAAAGTTATATTCCTTTGAGTAAACCATTGTTTTTGTTAATAAGTTTTTCTCCATAGGCTCAACTTTGGCACCTCATATCTGAGTGTGCAATGCAAATCATGCCCTAATATTTTGGGGATTTCTTAGCAGACATGTTTACAATGACATGGCGACTAAGAATTGAAATTTGGGGCACATCACTTTTTTGATTATTGGCCACCTGATAAGCCATAGTGAGTACTTATCGACGATTGATTTGTCGGAAGCTTTCCTTCAAGTCCCACTGAAAAAGTCTTCGCGGAAGTATACGGCCTTTAGCGTGAAAGGTAAGGGGTTGTTTCAGTACACCCGAATGCCCTTTGGCCTTGTCAATAGTCCTGCCACGTTGGCTAGACTGATGGACCGGGTTCTGAGCCACGGTGTATTGGAGCCTTATGTCTTCGTTTACCTCGACGATATTGTCGTGGTAACGGAGACATTTGAGCATCACGTCCAGCTACTTCAGGAAATTGCACGCAGGTTAAACAGAGCCAAGCTAATGATAAACCTGGAGAAGTCTCAGTTTGGGGTGCCGGAAATTCCCTTCCTTGGATATCTTTTGAGTTCGGAGGGTCTTCGTGGGAATCCTGACAAGATTCGACACATCGTCGAGTACGAAAGGCCCACTACGATCACTAAACTCAGAAGATTCCTAGGGATGGCGAATTACTACCGGCGGTTCATCCCAAACTTCAGCGAGACTTGTGGGCCTTTGTCAGATCTCCTGAAGTCGAAAACGAAAATTATCGGCTGGAATGAAGTCGCAGAGGGAGCGTACTGTCGCATCAAGGAGCAGCTCATCAGTGCAGCGATTCTGGGTAGCCCGGACTTTTCCCGGGAGTTTACTATCCAGATGGATGCTAGCGATGTAGCTGTCGCCGAAGTTCTCACTCAGCAGTAGGAGGATGGTGAGAGGGTGATATCCTACTTCTCCCGGAAGCTCACCACCCCGCAGAAGAATTACCACGCTGCTGAAAAAGAGGCTCTGGCCGCTCTCCTCTCCATCGAAGCATTCCGGGGCTACATCGAGGGCTACTACTTCACCTTAGTGACGGATTCGTCCGCCCTCACCCACATTCTTAAAACGAAGTGGAAGGTCGGTTCTCGATGTAGTCGGTGGAGCTTGGACTTTCAGCAGTTTGACATGCCAGTGGTACACCGGAAAGGAAAGGAGAATGTCATTCCGGATGCCCTGTCGCGTAGCATTGCTGTAGTTCAATATTCACCAACTTCAGTATGGAACACTTCTCTGATGGAGAAGGTTACCCGCCGGCCTGACGACTATGTCGATTTCAAGGTCGAAGACGGTAAACTTTACAAGTTTATCGCCGTCAAAAATATGCCATACGACTCTCGGTTTGAGTGGAAGCAAGTTATGCCAACCGAGGAAGTTTCCGGAGTGCTTAAACAGGCTCATGATGATAAGTTTCAACCCGGTTTCGACAAAACGCTAGCTCTTGTCCAACAGCGCTATTACTGGCCCAAAATGGCCAAAGATATTAGGGCCTACATACTACAAAACTAATAATTAAAGAATAATACGGAAATAAACTATTTACAATAATATATACAAAATAAATGTAACCAATTTGGGAGGTTACACTATATTCATTTCTAAACCAAATACGAAGATGTCCATGTTGCCAGAATCAGGTATCCTAATAGAATAAAAAAACCCTTGTTCCATTTATTAATCACATGATGATCTATTCCATAAGGGTGTTTTCAAAACAGTAATCATAAATTCCGTTACTAGGGACCATCCGTTTACTGTATGCTGTGATGCTTACCTCATTTGAAACAGCTTAGATATTAATTTGAGACTCTCAAGTCTGATGGAATACGTAAGGGGCCGGGGGCATGAGTTTTCTTACGCGCCATATACCATAAACGTTATTACAAAAAATCTTGCCATGGGAAGAGGGGGGGTTTGAAAACATCCAAAAATGTCTTACGTAGCTAATGGACGACTCCTTTAAGCAGTACAGATCTAGGATTACTTTATATAGGCAATCAGCCAATTTTCAAGGTATCTACTAGAGGAGATGTTGAACATAGCGCTCTGTTCGCCCAAAATTAATACTTCGATGTAGAACGCTTTTGTAGATGCAGTCACTGCAGTCTGTGAAAACGGTGAGCAAATACGACCTTTGCTTTTTTGGGTCCAAAAAATTGCGACTGGTCAGGTTATTTCCAAACTCCAAAGATTTCATCAAGAGTTCCTCCAAAAATAGCTCAAATTTATCTTCCAGCCATTTCTCCAGATACTCTTCAGAAATTTATTCAAAGATTCCACCAGGGATTGTCCAGAAATTCCTCCAAAATAATCTCTACCGTAATCCCTCGAGCGATTTCTCCGGGAATTACACTAGGGATTTCACCAGAGATTCCTTCTAGAATTTCTCCAGGGAGAACTTTAGATCTGATCGTACTAGATTTTTGATAGGCTTCCTGGAATATCTTCAGAAATTTCTCCAGGAATGTTTGCAGGTGTTCCACTAGGGATTCCTTCAAAGTTTATTTCAGGGATTTAAACAGGAATATCTCTACAAGGAAAGAGATTTTGCGTAAAGTTTCTCCAGTGATTCGTCCATAGGTTTCTCCAATATAATCTTTACTGAGATTGCTTAAGGAATTTCTACAAGGATTTTTCCGGGAACTTATCAAACATTTATTCCAGGGATTCATTCAGAGATTTCTTCATGGATTCTTCAAACGTTTTTTTTCTATAGAGCTTCCTCCAGAAATCTTTCCTGAGACTCCTGCAAAGATTCCATCAGGAAAATATCTATAAATAATCTTGGCCATATCCAGGAAATCCTCCACAGAAATTCATCCAAGCATACATGCAGAAATTTACCCAGGTAGACCTCTCGATTGATCCCCGATAGATTATCCCAGAAATAAATCCAAAAAATCACTACATGAACCACTTCAAAAAAATTTCCAAGTTATCCTCCAGGATTTTCCGAATTTTTTTTCCAGCGATTCGTTATTGGCCTCCGAAAATTCCTGAACCAATTCCTTTGGTGATTCCCTCGTGAATTTCTCCAAGGATTTAATCAGAAATTTCTATACAAGTGCCTTCACGGATTCGACCAAGATTTTTTCCTGGAATTGCTGGAATTCGAATTAAAGTTTTGAAAAAAAAAAAAACTTGATAAATTCCTCGAGGAAAAACTGAAGAAATTCTGAAGAACCTCTAGAAATGTTTCATGAATAAATCCTAAGAGCATCGTTTCCCATGGTTTTCGTGAAACCCCAGCCTGTCCACGCCTTGCTCTTTCTGTTATACAAAAAGCAAGCTGACGAGACTCCAACGTCGCGAAAACCAAGTTTGGGAAACGATGCCTAGAGATCCCTCTTGAAAAAACATGGAGAAATCTCTGATGTATTACACGAAAGAATCTCTAGAAGTTTTCTTTAAGAGAATCTTCGTGAGAATCCCTTGAGGAATCATTTCCTAATCCCTTGAATATTTCTTGGAAAATCCCCAGAAAAAAATTAGCAGGAGTCTGTGGATTAATAATCGAAAAAAAACCTGGAGGAATTCCTGAAGAAATCTGTGGAACAATTTTTAGAGGAACCCATGTAAAGATTTTTCCGAAGTCATTCTTGGAGATGTTCCTGGATAATTTGCTGTTTAAATCTCTGAAGGAATCCTTGAAAAACTCCCCTAGAGGAGTCTGTGAAGAAATTCCTGTAGGAATCTCTGAAGCATTACCTGTGTAAATTGTTGAGTATTGGGTTAATTGATGAAAAGATCGTTGAGAGATCTGTGTAAATTGCTGAAGGAATCCACGGGGGCATCTTAGCAGAAATCCCTGGAGTAGTCCTAAGAGGAATTCCTTTCCCTGCGAAAATTGTGCTAAAGGAATCACTGAAGTAATCCCTGCAAAAATGTTTCTGGAGAAATCCCTGGAAAATCCTTGGAAGATTCAATGTATAAAATTCTAAAAGAATCCATAAAAATATTTTTCTGGAGAAATCTAGGTAGAGGTTTTCTTAATGTAATCCCTGTAGAAATTCTTAGATTGTTTTCTGATTAAATTCATGGAGGATGATTCCATAATTAATCGTTGAAGAAACTTCTAGAGTAATTCTTGAAAGAATCCCCGGAAGAATTTTTAGAAGGCCAGAACCAAGGCCAGAACGAATCGTCAGGGGAATGTCTAGAAGATTCCATAGAAAAATCCTGGGTGTAGTTCACCTTGCGATATTCCGGGAGATATTCTTTAAAGAATTCCTAGACGAATCCCTCAAAAAAATTGTTAAGTAATTTCTTGTCCCTGGAGGAATTCCTAGTAGAATCTTTGGAGAATTTCCTGATGGAATCCTAGATTCCTAGAGGAATCCATGGAGTCCTGAAGAGGACTACCTGGGAATATCCTTGCATGTATCCTTGGAGGAATTCATGGGGGAATTTCTGATAAAATATTTGGATTATTTTTTTTTAATATATTGTACCTGGGAGGGAGGCACCGCGTATTTGAATATGTTATATTCAATCAGAATAAAATGTGCTATTGTGACAGTACTCTTGAATAAGCATGAATAGCTTTTCAATCAATTTTTTGTCACATTTTTTTTGTGGTTAAAAATTAGTTTATTAAATTGTCAGTTCAGCGATTTACAAAACAGTTATTTTCACTACAGATACAAATTACAAATCAATATGAAAATCTAGAGCTCCAACATCGATTCTATCGTTACACTGGTTAACAAAAATGATGTATTTGACTAATATTTTCAAAATTTCAACTCGTCTAGTTCTATTCACGCCTGCAAAAACAGGTCTCACCAAGTCTTCGAACGTCAGGCTTCTCCATCCATTCATGACGACCGCAAGCCTCTGCTGTAGGACCGTCCAAGCCGGACCGACACGAGCACAGTCGCAAAATTTATGGCGAAGCGTTTCTACGGTACGTCCGTCGCAGTGCGTGCAAAACTCGTTGTCTTCTCTCCGCATCACGGACAGCAGTTTACGGTGCTCCCACTTCTCGTTCACCAAAATGTAAAGTTTCGATCGCTCCACCGAAGAGAGCTGTTTGTCGTTGATGTTTCGCCATGCACGTGGCCAGTCGATCGCTGGATTGCTTCTTTCCACTTTGGGTTGATCCGTTTGCTGAACGAAATGCCGATGAATGAGATCGGCGGAGGGGTTTTCTTGGATAAGGGGTGGAATGTGGGAGTAATTTGATAGGATAATTTTTAGGTCGGGATGATCTATAGAGATTGCTGGGCGGGGATTATCATGGAAAATAAGGGATTTGTAGTAGGGAAGGAAATCGATCTCGTTTAGATGTCGATTAATGGCCAGCGATTTCGCTTTGAAGGCCGGCAGATGGAGATTTAACCCTCCATGCTCCTTGCTGCGAGCCAACTGCACCATCGGAACGCGGGCGGGTATTCATCTCCACAGAAAGGCGCCCATCGTCGATGTGATCTTCGCCGTGTGCACGCCAAGGGGTGGCAGCACCGACGAAACATACCACAGCTTGCTGGTGCCAAACGTGTTGAGCATTATCACTTTCTGGTGTAGCGTCAGCAGTCGCAGCGAGTGTAGCCACAGTTGTTGCGCAAACTTCCCCACTAGCGCATTCCAGTTTAGTGTGGTCATTAATCTTATCGAATTTGCGAAGGTAATACCCAACATTCCTTGCTGTGCGCTTGAACAAGCCAGTTCAGTTTTTGGCAGTCGGTAGTGTTTTGGTTTTTTCTTCCACCGCCCGTGTGGTTTTTACCAGTGCAGTATTGTACCGTAGTGCTTTAAACCGCGCATCGTGAAGGAAGCGAACCAGATTGACAAGGGTCAACTGGTATCGTGCCACAATAAAACATTGTCACCTTCATCCCCCGGTGATTGGTTCCCCCCGTGCAAATCAACAGCGAAGACGGCGATACGATTTTTTGCCTACCTACGACGTGGAAGGCTAGCTGCTTTGCGGTCATCGAACGGGAACGGATAAGTAGCAAATTTCTATACCTATCCATACTCTATTGAACTGCTTTCGCATCTCCCAGAACAAACAGTGTTGAGTTCAAAGTTGTTTTTCGCTTCGCCTCTGTCTCTCTCCCGGAGCTATTTTGCTGGCTCTGTTAGGGGAAGTGTGTACAAAATAGTCCACTGACTTTTTTTTTCTCTTCGAAAGTTTTTTTTTTTTTTTTAATTATTTTTATTTTTTTTTGCCCTTATAGGGGAGGTGTGTACAAAATAGCTCACTAATTGATTAGTTTTTCTGCTCATTTTTTTTTCTCCGCATTTTTTTTTAATTTTTGTTGATTCGGTTGCGGTTGGATTTTTCCCGCATGGACGAATCGGATGGAGGCGATACGCCTCCTAAAGATCTCGTTGCTCGAACGCGGTTTTATCAACCGTCTTCGGCTGGGCCTTGGGTTGTCTATTTCCGGCGCAAAAATAAGATTTTGAATGTGCTCTCGATTTCCAGAGAGCTGACGCGTAAATATCCTGGGACCGTTATTCACCAAGTGAAGCAATCCAAGCTGCGTGTAACTGCACCTAGTTACAAAGCAGCGAACGAAATTGCTCAGCATGAGGCTTTTACTGTGGAATACTTTATCTACATTCCTGCACGAGAAGTCGAGGTGGAAGGGAAAATCATCGACGCGAGTCTGACATGTGAAGACATAAAGACTGGCAAAGGCGTTTTTGAGAACCGGTCAATTCCTGATGTGGCTATACTGGATTGCAAACAGTTGCAATCAGTTTCCATGGAAGGAAATAAGAAAGTTTTTTCGCCGTCCGCCTCGTTTCGAGTGACTTTTCCTGGTTCCGTCCTCCCGAAATTTGTTTGCATTGATAGTGTTTTTTACCCAGTGCGTCTTTACGTGCCGAAGGTATTCAATTGTACCAACTGCAAGCAGCTTGGCCACAGTGCTAGCTTTTGCGACAACAAGCCCCGTTGTGGCAAATGCAACCAAGCTCATTTAGAAGATGCCTGCACACAGGAAGCTGAAAAATGCAGCTACTGTAGCAAGGATCTGCATGACTTGCAGAAATGCCCGGCATACAAAAGACGCATTCGAAATGAGAGTCGCTCAATTGTGAAGCGCTCCAAGAAGACGTATGCGGAGATGGTGAAAGCTCTAAATCCGCCTGCAAAAGAGTCTTCATCAGCCATCCCAGTTGGTAACTCTTTTCAAGAGTTGTCTTCCGATGAAGCGAACGACGACGAAACCGATGGGGGAGATTCTTCGGAGGTACACGCACCCGGTAAAAGAAAGTCTCCATCTTCTCCGGGATTGCGCCGTAAGGTATTAAAATCTTCCCTCAGAAGTTTGCCTAATTCCAAAGGTGGTGGGGCAAATTTGAAAATCCCGAAGAAACAGGTCTTTGATGCTTCCGTTCCGTGCTGCAGCAAAGATCTGCCGCCCCCGCCTCCACAGATAAAATACACTTCGAAAAGAAGCTCTAGACAAGAAAGCAAAAGAAATGCTACTGAAGCTCCTCGCTCTTCCTCAAAAACCCCCAGGGCCAAGCGAGGTCTGATAACTTTTACGGCCCTTGTGGATCGCATATGTAATGCTCTCGGAGTTTCAGACTCATTCAGAGGCATACTCGACCTTTTTCTCCCCGCAATAGAAGAGTATCTCAAGGAATTGACTATTTCATGGCCCCTCCTAGCTTCGATCATATCTTTCGATGGCTAATTCATCAAGTGAGGTACAAGATATGATCACTGTGCTACAGTGGAACTGTCATAGTCTAAAACCTAAATTAGACACATTTAAGTTTTTACTTCACAATTCCGATTGTGATATATTTGCACTCTGTGAAACATGGCTTTCTTCTGAAGATGATCTTAACTTCTACGATTTTAACATTATACGCCAGGATCGAGATGATAATTACGGGGGTGTGCTTTTAGGGATCAAAAAGTGCCATTCATTCTACAGAATCCCCATCCCGACTCATCCAGGCATAGAAATCGTTGCTTGCCAAATAAACGTAAAGGGTAAAGATCTTTGCGTAGCTTCTGTTTATATTCCTCCAAGAGTTTCAATAAACCGCCGTCATCTTTGGAATGCAGTCTCTATGCTCTCATTCCCGGTTTTAATACTGGGTGATATGAACTCCCATGGTACTGGATGGGGCGAATCTTATGACGATTATAGAGCGGCTATTTTCTATGACTTATGCGACGATTTCAACTTGAATATTTTAAACACAGGTGAAGTGACACGTATTTCATCCGACGGCAAAGAAAGCCGTCTTGACCTGTCTTTGGGATCAAGTTCACTATCATTCGATTGCATGTGGAAGGTGATCGATGATCCCCATGGTAGTGATCACTTGCCCATAATAACCTCTATCAGAAATAATTGTGAAAGGTCAGAACAGTCAATTCAGGTTCCTTTTGACCTCACTAGGAATATCGATTGGCAAAAATTTGCATCAGCGGTAACTTTTGGTATCGAATCATTCAACACTCTCCCTCCGTTGGACGAGTATCGATTCCTAACAGAATTGATTTATAAAAGTGCATTAGAATCCCAAAAGCAACGAGTTCCAAGTGCATCCTTCAAAAGACGACCAGCCACACCTGGTTGGGATGATGAATGCACTCTGTTGCATCGAGAAAAATCTAATGCCTTTAAAGCTTTTCGCAGATATGGTACCTCAGAACTTTATTTAGAGTACTCGAAGCTCGAAAAAAGACTGAAGAATCTTGTAAAAGCGAAGAAGCGTAGCTATTGGCGACGTTTCATCGATGGTCTCTCACGAGAAACTTCAATGACGACGCTTTGGAGAGTGGCTCGCAACATGCGAAACCGCTCATCCTCAAATGAGAGTGACGAATACTCCAATCGTTGGATATTCAACTTCGCAAAAAAGGTCTGTCCAGACTCAGTTCCAGCTCAACCGCCATTCTGGGAAACCCAGAGTGACGATGCGTTGGACAGACCATTCACTATGCTGGATTTTTCTATGGCTCTTCTTTCATCAAACAATTCCTCTCCGGGACGCGATATGATTAAGTTTAATCTTCTTAAAAATCTCCCTGATATCGCTAAAAGACGGTTGCTTGACCTGTTCAACTCATTCATAGAGCATAACATTGTTCCACTTGAATGGAGACAGGTCAAAGTAATAGCTATTCAAAAGCCTGGGAAACCAGCGTCCGATCACAATTCATACCGCCCGATTGCTATGTTATCATGTTTAAGGAAATTGTTAGAAAAAATGATCCTTTTGCGACTTGACCACTGGGTCGAATCAAACAATATGCTTTCCAGTACTCAATTTGGCTTTCGCAAGGGTAAAGGAACAAACGATTGTCTAGCGTTGCTTTCATCAGATATTCAACTAGCCTTTGCGGACAAGGAGCAATTGGCTTCAGTTTTCTTGGATATCAAGGGCGCTTTTGATTCAGTTTCCATAGAAATATTGTCAGAAAACTTGCACAATAGTGGACTACCTGGAACATTGAATAATTTTTTGTACAATCTGTTGTCAGAAAAACACATGAGCTTCACTCTCGGTCAACTGACAACTTCCAGAATTAGCTATATGGGTCTGCCCCAAGGCTCATGTCTAAGTCCCTTGCTTTATAATTTTTATGTTAAAGATATTGACAACTGTTTGGAAGAACCATGCACGCTTAGACAACTTGCAGATGATGCTGTGGTCTCTATGAAGGGCCCACGAGCGGAAATCTTGCAAAGACCATTGCAAAATTCCCTTGATAATCTATCCACATGGGCTAGAAATTTAGGGATCGAGTTTGCTCCGCAAAAAACTCAACTGGTCGTATTTTCAAGGAAGCGGAATCCAGCCCAACTAAAGCTTAAGCTATTGGGAACAGACATCGATCAGTCTTTGACTTCAAAATACCTTGGGGTCTGGTTTGATTCAAAAGGCACTTGGCGAACCCATATTAGATATTTAACGGAAAAATGCCAACAAAGGATCAATTTTCTACGAACAATTACCGGAACATGGTGGGGTGCTCACCCGGAAGACCTCATAAAACTCTATAAAACAACCATTCTATCTGTTCTAGAGTATGGCTCTTTCTGTTTTCTCTCAGCAGCAAACTGCCACCTGATTAAATTGGAACGAATTCAATATCGTTGTTTGCGTATCGCCTTAGGGTGTATGCACTCAACACATAATGCGAGCCTAGAGGTTCTGGCAGGGGTTTTACCGCTACAGAACCGATTCTGGGAGCTCTCGCTAAGAATACTTATTAAGTGTGGAGTGAGCAACACACTCGTTATCGAAAACTTCGAAGAAATGCTCAAACTGAATACTCAGTCGAAATTCATGAGAGTTTATCTCTACTACATGTCATCTGACATTAGCCTTCCATGTTATAACCCTCCACGTGTACGCTTCACCAATGACAGTTCCTCTGTTGAATATGATCTGTCCATGAAACAAGCTATTCATGGAATTCCAGATCAACTTCGATGTATAACTATCCCACGTGTTTTTAACGCAAAGTACCAGAATGTCGATTCCTACAGGAGATATTTCACTGACGGGTCCCGTATAAATGGATCCACTGGCTTCGGTGTCTTCAATGAAAACTATTCCGCCTTCCGAAAACTTCAGGAACCTTGCACGGTTTATGTTGCTGAGCTGGCAGCAATCAACTTCGCTTTGGGGATGATCTCAAACATGCCCGCAGACCACTTCTTCATCTTCTCGGATAGTCTCAGTTCTATTGAGGCACTCCGATCGATGAAACCTGTTAAGCATGCATCTTACTTTCTTACAAAAATAAGAGAGCAGATGTGTGCACTGGTCGAAAGATCACATAAGATTACCTTTGTATGGGTCCCCTCACATTGCCTAATTTATGGCAATGAGAAGGCGGACTCTCTCGCAAAGGTGGGCGCTGAGGAAGGTGAGATTTATGATAGACGAATTTCACACGATGAATTTTTTCATTTAGTACGTCAAAGTTCTCTTCGCGGTTGGCAAAGCGATTGGCTAAATGGCCAACTGGGACGGTGGTTACATTCCATAATTCCTAGAGTTTCCTTGCGAGCGTGGTGGAAAGGTTTGGAGGTAAGTCGAGATTTCATTCGCGTGATGTCAAGACTTATGTCCAACCATTACTCGCTAGATGCACATTTGCACAGGATTAACCTCGCGGTGAGCAATATTTGTAATAGGTGTGGTTCCGGTTATGATGACATCGATCACGTAGTTTGGCAGTGCCCGGATATGGACGCCTCCAGAGCGCAACTTTTGGATACCCTCGCGGCCCGAGGTAGACAACCCTATGTTTCAGTTAGAGATGTGTTGGGAACCCGTGATTACATGTATATGGTCGCAATTTACGATTTCCTTCGCTTGTGTGGTATAAAAGTTTAATTCTCTTGTATTTTCTTCCCCAGTTTTTTTTTTTCTCTGTGTTGTCCCCTTTGTGTTGGATTGAGGATCCTGGCCATCCGGCAGACGAATACCGACAAGAAATTGGTACCAACGCCATGAGACGAAAGTTACGATATACCTCCCGGATGAGCTGCAGAGAACCCTAAACCCAATCCTTACCATGTCCTTCCTTCAACAATTGTGACCACTAACCTCGAGTTGCCACGAGTACCCTGGCTCCATCCCGTACTAATTTTGGCACTCAAAAAGTCAATACATTGTAAAAAATACAAAAGATGAATTTCGGCTCCGTAAAGCGTTAAACGCGATTGAGCCACAAATAAATGAACTAGATAAAAAAAAAAGGTAATACCCAAAATTTTGACCACATTTGCTGTTTGCAGCCATTGGGTGTTAATTTGATTACCTTCGCAAAACCCGACATCGATCGCCACTGTTTTGCGCAGATTCAACTGCGCGCCGGCGACAGCCTCGAAGCGAACGAAAATCCCATTCATGAGCTCGATCTGCCCAGCTGACGTCACGATGACGCTGAATATCGTCGGCATACGCAACCAGCAAATCGTTGCCACATGCTTGTTCGAGCCTACACACCAGGGGGTGGAGGTAGAGAACGAAGAAATGCATGGACAACGGGTCACCCTGGCGGACCGAACGTTGAATCTCGAACGAACGTGAGAGACGCCCGTTGATGAGCAGCCGAGAGGTGGACCGGCTGGCAATGCGCTCGAGAAGAGCGACGAGATCCCGACTGAAGCCGAGCGAGCACATGGTGCCGAACAGAAATGAGTGCCGGACCCGATCGAAAGCATTCTCTAAATCGAAACTGATTAATTTACCGGCGCGCCGGTGGTGACGGAGACTCGCAATCCGATCTTTCAGAGCAAGAGTGGCCTGAAAAATGTTACGCTCCGAGTTGGAGCATTTCTGCCCGTCGCTCAGCACGTGGTGGGCTCGCATGACGCACTCCAGTCTGGATTTCAGAATGCGCGAGAGAAGCTTATAGTCGCTGTTGAGCAGCGAGATGGGTCGATACGACCGGGCCGTGTTGTCGCCTCCCTTTTTCTTCACCAGCACTATGATGCCCTCCACGAAAGCAGGGGGAAGGTTGCCTGCTAGTGCTTCGTTGAGCAGGAGATTGAGCTCCCGATGGATCACATCGAACATGCGTAGATAGAATAATTAGAATTATTCTCTTGGGATGTCGTCATTGCCGGGGGAACGCCGTGGGGCAGTCGATCTGATGGCAGAGAGGATTTCTCGCGGAACATTACTAAAGGACCTATGTACAAATGAGAGATTCTCTCCTCTCTCGTTCTCTTTCGATTATAACAGTGGAATACTAGAGATTTTGGGAAGTTTTTCACTATAGATCGAAAGTCAATTTCCTTGACTAGCGTTTCATACAAAAAACGCAACAGAAGAAGTTAATGTGACTCAGTTATTAATGAAAGAGAAAGTAAACAAAGAGAGCCTCTCAATGTTAGATAGGTCCTTTAGTATTGTTCCGCGAGATTTCTCGCGGAACATTACTAAAGGACCTATGTACAAATGAGAGATTCTCTCCTCTCTCGTTCTCTTTCGATTATAACAGTGGAATACTAGAGATTTTGGGAAGTTTTTCACTATAGATCGAAAGTCAATTTCCTTGACTAGCGTTTCATACAAAAAACGCAACAGAAGAAGTTAATGTGACTCAGTTATTAATGAAAGAGAAAGTAAACAAAGAGAGCCTCTCAATGTTAGATAGGTCCTTTAGTATTGTTCCGCGAGATTTCTGCTGTGGTGATCTCGTCCGTGCAGGCCTGATTGAGGGGATCATCGGGTGGGATCACACGCTCGCATGTAAACCCGTCATCGTTGTTGTTTGCTGCTGTTTCTTCCTCCGTGTAGAGACGCGAGAAGAAGTTTAGCAGATTTGCTTCGATCGCTGCTGGCTCGGCAACGGTCTCATTCTCCTTGGTTTGCAACTGGGTGATGACGGTTCTTCTCCTTCGTCTTTCCCCCAACTGAAATATTGAAACGGGTTCTCCCGCCACGTGCGTTTCATTCATTCGCATAAACATATGCGAAAAATTGCGCTGAAGCGCCATCATTTCGTCTCTTAAGCGGTTGATGGTGGATAACATTTCGGGATGCTGGTAGTATCCGTCGTACGCTAGCCGCAGTTCCGCGTATAGACGCTGGTGCGCGTCGTGGAATTCGTCAAAGACGATCCGCGATTTACGTTAAAAAAACGTTTTTATTCTGGGCTTAGCGCACGAAATCCACCACTCGATCCACGAGCCGTAGTTTCTGCGTTGCCGAGTCCAATATTGCCACTGTGTTTGGAACTCGGCAACGTTCTCGTCGGTGAGAAGATGCGGTCGAAGGGACCAAAAACCACGGCCGGGCTCATGTCCTAGCTGGGAGAGGCAAAGACGAAGTGTCAGCGCTTTGTGGTCCGTAAACGAACAGACATGCGTGTATGCGGTACGCAAATGCTCCCGTAAACCGCTGCTCACATATATGCGGTCGAGGCGCGATTGTGCGTTCCGGCAAACGTACGTAAAGCCGGCATCCCGGGGGCGCAACTTTTCCCACGCATCGTGGAGTTGTAGCTGCTGAACGGCGGTTTTGAGTGCAGGGCTTGTGTTTGGGCTAGACGAATCGCATGAGCGAAGCACGCAATTGAAATCGCCAGCGAGGATGACGTGCTGAGCGGCATGACGGAGATAGTAGGCGAGAGTGCCGTTGAAAAAATCTTCCCTTGCTGCGCGCTGTGCAGAGCCGGAGGGAACGTAAATGTTACAAATCGTGGTATCATGCACTTGCAGAGCGATTAGGCGGCTATCCAGGCTTTTCTCAACGTGAGATACCTGAATGTACTCCTTCAGAGCAACAGCTGTTCCTCTTCTCGTGTGGTCTACATTCGTGTATATGACGAAGCCAGGCAAGGAGAGCTTGTCGTTTTCCACTTCTTGCAGACACACAATGACTTTGGCTGTTGATGAAGGTGCGCAGCGCCGCTAGTTTTGTGGGGTTGGTGATGGTGCCGATGTTGATGGATGCGATATTGTAGGATGTGAGAGCCATTACGGTTGGGAATCCTCATCCTGCTCGTCGTCATCGTCTTCTCTGCGGAGCTTTTTTTTCGGCGGTGGACGATTGCCACTCTGCTTTGCTACGTTGGCGTAGCTCTTCTGTACGAGAAGTTTTTTGTTCTGGACACATGATATGCCAGAGTGTGCCTGCTCTTTGCAATGCTTGCACGAGAGCACCTGCCCCTTGTACACCACATACGCTTGCTGCCCATCGATGGTGACCCACGAGTCAATGTTACGATGTAGTAGCATTCTTGCGGACCATATGCCGAGCGGTACGCCGGCGAATTCGTAGCTCTCTCCCCACATTGGCTCGTGAATCGAGACCACTTCACCAAACGCGCGCAGAAACTCCACGATCTTCTCTTTCGTCACATCTTCGGGGAGGTCATGCACCTTCACTTCGACACTTCCATCCTCGATGGTTATGCGAAGCTTGTGCTTCTTCCCGTCTATCTCCACTTCGTGACGTCCGTCATGTTCTTCCACTATTTTCTGTGCGAGCGCCAGGTCGCCGACCTTGACGAACGCACATTGTTCACCTCTACTGCACTGGAGTCTTTTCACATCGTCCTTGTTCAGGCCAAGAACTGTACGGCAAAAGCCGTGCACCTTCTCGAATGTCGGCTTCACGGGGAAGTTTGAGTAGTCGATCCGGAAGGTGTTTTCTCGCCTCATCGCGTAATCACCACACACGCGACGCGGCACAAGGAAACAATCGAAAAGCGAATCAGAAAAAAATGCCTGACTAATGAGGAGCGCAGTCGTAAACACGTCTATGCGTCTCATAAGCTGAGCGATAACTGGTGATAAAATGCAAAAATATGTTTTAATCAATTACGCGCTTTTACCATGTTTGTCCATTGTTTTAGATCTGAGCTCACAGTTCGTGACAGCAAAATCTCGGCTTACCCTGACGTACATAAATTTCGTACCGGTTTCTCTCTCCCAGGATTGTACGACGGACATGACGAAATCCTTGGAGACAAATCTGCAAGAACCCTTATAGAGTTTTTACTGAATAAATCATTGAAGGAGTCTTTGTTTGAATCTTTGAAAGGGTATCAGGATAAACTGCTTAAAGAATTTCTGAAGAAAAATCTAGAAGGATTAGTAAAAGAACTTTTGAAGAAATTTTTTTGAAGAACTTTTGAAGAAAATCCCATTAAAAATTTTATCTGAGGAAGCCATTAAGGATTCACTGGATGCATTTCTGCGGAAACTCTTTGCGAATTATAGTGATCATAGTGATCGAAAGTTCTTCTTTGAGGAATCACTGGTCATATCCTCAGTGATGAAAGAAATAACATTGACCTCAAACTATTATGATGCTCAGCTCAAAATCATCTACCTCTTATAAATCACGAAAAAAGCACCTAGAACAAATTTTCATAATCTATTGTTCAAAATTGGTTGCCAAGAAATTCATCACTCCACAATGTTTCAACTCAAGTTCTGGAAATGTATTCCAAGAAAATTACTTACACCCAAACATCCAACCGGAGGGCACTCTATTGAAAACACTTGTATTTAAGCATTCCACGTGTAATCTACCTGTGCGGATGAATAGGATATTTTTGTAGCCCAATTTGGCACGCAATTCAGCAAAGCATTTTCCTTTTCAATAGCTCTGCCTTCACAATCACGTAAGATAGGTTTCCTCATGAAATTCTTCTTACGCTTTTTTTTTCATTCCTAGACTAAGCGGAAACGTATTTAATCAAATCAGCATTATGAGAGTCTTTGCAAATGCTCGGTTTCTACGAAACTGGTTGCGACGGCAACGCATTATGGGCAAGAAATGGAAATTTTGTGACGAAATTCCTGTCACTTTCATGATAATCAAAAAATGGTGCTTTTGAATATTGCATAAGTCATTTGATTCAGTTAAGTTATATAATCAAGATCAGAAGGGGAAATGTTACTATAAATAGGTACATTTTTTGTTGGGATATCCGTTGATAAAGAGACGAAATTGAAATTACTTACGGTGGCATAAGCATGGGTATTCCCATTTAAATTAGAGCAATTAAATCAATCACCCGTAGGTAAAAAAATGAACGAAATTTCATTCGAACGTTCACCCGATGGAAGAAAATGACCTTATAAATGAGCATGATTATAGTTTACCTGATGGATCTGATTATTAAAAAAATAACCGTTAACTGAAAAATGATAATTGTTTCTACCTGGGGAATTCCGGCTACAAAAAACATGGCCGTTCATCTGCCTGATACGAACCTTAACGATTCGTTTACGCGAAGGGCAATCCCAAAAGTTGGACTTATGGTTGCCACCGCAATTTGCACATGCAAACGTTTTGGTATCATCCTTCACAGGACATACGTCCTTAGCATGAGAAGAACCTCCGCAAATCATGCATTTAGGATCCTTGCGGCAATGTTCTGTTCCATGACCCCACTTTTTGCATTGAGTGGGGTTCTAGAAATTTCCTCCAGTTTTCTGAAAGTGTTACTTTGTCACACTAGCAACAACAAGCCTTGCTTTTTCTAATGCTTTAAAATTATTGTTAAAGTGAAATAGACAAGAGATCCTTCTCAGGATTCTGAGAGAATCCTTCTCAGGATTCTGAGAGAATCCTTCTCAGGATTCTGAGAGAATCCTTCTCAGGATTCTGAGAGAATCCTTCTCAGGATTCTGAGAGAATCCTTCTCAGGACAGGATTCTGAGAGAATCCTTCTCAGGATTCTGAGAGAATCCTTCTCAGGATTCTGAGAGAATCCTTCTCAGGATTCTGAGAGAATCCTTCTCAGGATTCTGAGAGAATCCTTCTCAGGATTCTGAGAGAATCCTTCTCAGGATTCTGAGAGAATCCTTCTCAGGATTCTGAGAGAATCCTTCTCAGGATTCTGAGAGAATCCTTCTCAGGATTCTGAGAGAATCCTTCTCAGGATTCTGAGAGAATCCTTCTCAGGATTCTGAGAGAATCCTTCTCAGGATTCTGAGAGAATCCTTCTCAGGATTCTGAGAGAATCCTTCTCAGGATTCTGAGAGAATCCTTCTCAGGATTCTGAGAGAATCCTTCTCAGGATTCTGAGAGAATCCTTCTCAGGACTCTGAGAGAATCCTTCTCAGGATTCTGAGAGAATCCTTCTCAGGATTCTGAGAGAATCCTTCTCAGGATTCTGAGAGAATCCTTCTCAGGATTCTGAGAGAATCCTTCTCAGGATTCTGAGAGAATCCTTCTCAGGATTCTGAGAGAATCCTTCTCAGGATTCTGAGAGAATCCTTCTCAGGATTCTGAGAGAATCCTTCTCAGGATTCTGAGAGAATCCTTCTCAGGATTCTGAGAGAATCCTTCTCAGGATTCTGAGAGAATCCTTCTCAGGATTCTGAGAGAATCCTTCTCAGGATTCTGAGAGAATCCTGCTCAGGATTCTGAGAGAATCCTGCTCAGGATTCTGAGAGAATCCTGCTCAGGATTCTGAGAGAATCCTGCTCAGGATTCTGAGAGAATCCTGCTCAGGATTCTGAGAGAATCCTGCTCAGGATTCTGAGAGAATCCTGCTCAGGATTCTGAGAGAATCCTTCTCAGGATTCTGAGAGAATCCTTCTCAGGATTCTGAGAGAATCCTTCTCAGGATTCTGACAGAATCCTTCTCAGGATTCTGAGAGAATCCTTCTTAGGATTCTGAGAGAATCCTTCTCAGGATTCTGAGAGAATCCTTCTCAGGATTCTGAGAGAATCCTTCTCAGGATTCTGAGAGAATCCTTCTCAGGATTCTGAGAGAATCCTTCTCAGGATTCTGAGAGAATCCTTCTCAGGATTCTGAGAGAATCCTTCTCAGGATTCTGAGAGAATCCTTCTCAGGATTCTGAGAGAATCCTTCTCAGGATTCTGAGAGAATCCTTCTCAGGATTCTGAGAGAATCCTTCTCAGGATTCTGAGAGAATCCTTCTCAGGATTCTGAGAGAATCCTTCTCAGGATTCTGAGAGAATCCTTCTCAGGATTCTGAGAGAATCCTTCTCAGGATTCTGAAAGAATCCTTCTCAGGATTCTGAGAGAATCCTTCTCAGGATTCTGAGAGAATCCTTCTCAGGATTCTGAGAGAATCCTTCTCAGGATTCTGAGAGAATCCTTCTCAGGATTCTGAGAGAATCCTTCTCAGGATTCTGAGAGAATCCTTCTCAGGATTCTGAGAGAATCCTTCTCAGGATTCTGAGAGAATCCTTCTCAGGATTCTGAGAGAATCCTTCTCAGGATTCTGAGAGAATCCTTCTCAGGATTCTGAGAGAATCCTTCTCAGGATTCTGAGAGAATCCTTCTCAGGATTCTGAGAGAATCCTTCTCAGGATTCTGAGAGAATCCTTCTCAGGATTCTGAGAGAATCCTTCTCAGGATTCTGAGAGAATCCTTCTTAGGATTCTGAGAGAATCCTTCTCAGGATTCTGAGAGAATCCTTCTCAGGATTCTGAGAGAATCCTTCTCAGGATTCTGAGAGAATCCTTCTCAGGATTCTGAGAGAATCCTTCTCAGGATTCTGAGAGAATCCTTCTCAGGATTCTGAGAGAATCCTTCTCAGGATTCTGAGAGAATCCTTCTCAGGATTCTGAGAGAATCCTTCTCAGGATTCTGAGAGAATCTTTCTCTGGATTCTGAGAGAATCCTTCTCAGGATTCTGAGAGAATCCTCCGCAGGATTCTGAGAGAATCCTCCTTCTTCTTCTTCTTTCTGGCGTTACGTCCTCACAGGGACAGAGCCTGCTTCTCAGCTTAGTGTTCTTATGAGCACTTCCACAGTTATTAACTGAGAGCTTACTATGCCAATGACCATTTTTGCATATGTATATCGTGTGGCAGGTACGATTATACTCTATGCCCTGGGAGGTCGAGAAAATTTCCAACCCGAAAAGATTCTCGATCGGTGGGATTCGAACCCACGACCCTCAGCTTGGTCTTGCTGAATAGCTGCGCGTTTACCGCTACGGCTATCTGGGAATCCTCCGCAGGATTTAAAAAGAATCCTCCTCAGGATTCAAAAAGAATCTACCTCAGGATTCTGAGAGAATCCTCCCCAGGAGTCTGAGGGAATCCTGTTCAAAATTCTAAGAGAATCCTGTTCAGAATTCTGAGAGAATCCTTCTCAGGATTCTGAGACAACTCTTCTCAGGTTTCTGAGAGAATCTTTCTCAGGATTCTGAGAGAATCTTTCTCAGGATTCTGAGAGAATCATTTTCAGAATTTTGAAAGAATCCATCTCAGGATTTTGAGAGAATCCTTCTCAGGATTCTGAGAGAATTTTTTTCAGGATTTTGAGAGAATCCTGTTCAGAATTCTGAGAGAATCCTTCTCAGGATTCGAAGAGAATTTTTCTCAGGATTCTGAGAGAATCCTTCTCAGGATTCTGAGAGATTTCTGCTCAGGATTCTGAGAGAA
This sequence comes from Aedes aegypti, assembly GCF_002204515.2. Lineage (NCBI taxonomy): Eukaryota > Metazoa > Arthropoda > Insecta > Diptera > Culicidae > Aedes > Aedes aegypti. The sequence goes on along the minus strand of NC_035107.1, from coordinate 225,573,907 downwards.
TGCTGCTCTGGATTCTGAGAGAATCCTTCTCAGGATTTTGAGAGAATCCTGCTCAGGATTTTGAAAGAATCCTGCTCAGGATTTTGAAAGAATTAGTCTCAGGATTCTGAGAGAATCCTGCTCAGGATTCTGAGAGAATCCTTTTCAGGGTTCTGAGAGAATCCTTCTCAGAATTCTGAGAGAATCCTTCTCAGGATTCTGAGAGAATTTTTTTCAGGATTCTGAGAGAATCCTGTTCAGAATTCTGAGAGAATCCTTCTCAGGATTCGAAGAGAATCTTTCTCAGGATTCTGAGAGAATCCTTCTCAGGATTCTGAGAGAATTCTGCTCAGGATTCTGAGAGAATGCTGCTCTGGATTCTGAGAGAATCCTTCTCAGGATTTTGAGAGAATCTTGCTCAGGATTTTGAAAGAATCCTGCTCAGGATTTTGAAAGAATTAGTCTCAGGATTCTGAGAGAATCCTGCTCAGGATTCTGAGAGAATCCTTTTCAGGGTTCTGAGAGAATCCTTCTCAGAATTCTGAGAGAATCCTTCTCAGGATTCTGAGACAACTCTTCTCAGGATTCTGAGAGAATCTTCCTCAGGATTCTGAGAGAATCATTTTCAGAATTTTGAAAGAATCCTTCTCAGGATTTTGAGAGAATTCTTCTCAGGATTCTGAGAGAATTCTTTTCAGGATTCTGAGAGAATCCTGTTCAGAATTCTGAGAGAATCCTTATCAGGATTCTGAGGGAATCCTTATCAGGATTCTGAGAGAATCCTTATCAGGATTCTGAGAGAATCCTTATCAGGATTCTGAGAGAATCCTTATCAGGATACTGAGAGAATCCCTCTCTGAATTCTGAGGGTATCCCTCTCAGGATTCTGAGAGAATCCCTTTCAGGATTCTGTGAGAATCCTTTCAGAATTCTGAGAGAATCCCTCTCAGGATTCTGAAAAAATCCCTCCCAGGATTCTGAGATAATCCCTCTTAGGATTCTGAGAGAATCCCTCTCAGGATTCAGAGAGAATTCTTCTCAGGATTCTAAAACAATCCTGCTTAGGATTCTGAGAGAATCGTTCTCAGAATTTTGAGAAACTCCTTCTCAGAGGTCTTAGTGAATCTTGCTCAGGATTCTGAGAAAATCCTTATCAGAATACGAAGAGGATCCTTCTCAGGATTCTGAGAGAATCCTTCTCATGATTCTGGGAGTATCCTTCTCAGGATTCTGAGAGAATCCTTACCAGAATTCAACTAAGCTGCATTCTACTTTCAATTGATTTACTTTTCATTACATATCCTTGTTTCTTAGAAAAACAATTTCACTCGGAAATGGCTCATTGAAATGCACAAGTTCAAATATAGTTCATGCGCCGTACCATTGAGCCCATATGTGCATTGAAATTCAAAGATTTTTGTTTGCGATAGCTATTTGTCCGGATGCATCATATCGCCAATGGAGGAAATAAAACCGTTTCCGAAAAACCCATCGTCCACAGTTGATAGCTTCTCTCTCGCTGTGCATAGAAGCCTCCATCGGATCGATTCAATGTATTTATTTACGCTGCATGAGTCCAGCTTTGGTCGTCGTCTGCTGTAGAGATATGAGACAGCAATCTCTCCCGTCGACACAGTTCGTTATACTCTGTGATCCGCCAACAGCAGTTTTGCCTATTTTCCATTTTACTCATGTGACTCATGTGGCGAAACGGAAAGTCAACAGCAGGAAAGCGTTCAGTTGGATTTGGAGTGAAAAAGCCGAAACGGAGTTTCATTGCTGGCTGTCACCGACAAGATTGGGCGTTGTTGGTGACATTTTTCAGATAACTAAAGAATTTCAAACTCTCAAGATGTATCATTTTTTCTCTCAAAAATTGAGAAATGTTTCGATTTTAAATTTTATTCGAGTTTTATTTCGAACAATATATATATTTTTTTAATTACTTATCTTAAATCTATTATTAGTAACATTGCAATTAAAACCAATTAATACATTTGGCTTGAATACCTTCAATGTGATTTTTGGAAGCCAAATAACCAATTCTTGAAATATTCAAACTATTCCAACTGTTCACTACTCTCCGATATTCTACCACTCAGTCCAAAAAAACTGAAAACATCGAGAGGCAGCGGTTGTGTAATCATAACTTCCAGTTGAATGATCTTAGCAAATTTCCCGACAAGCTTTCCCTATCGCCACTACTCCCTGCAGATTTTCCTTTTTCCCCATTTTTATGAAAACACTACCGAGAAGAGAGTCCCGAACCCGTTTAGAATGCACGGTTCAGTTGTTCCCAGCAGGTACCATAGATAGCGTAGAGCTGCGGCTGGAAGTGGTCTCCAGAGATAGTGGTTCGAGGAATGGAATTGTGATGGCTAAATACTATGGAGAATCGATTGGAAAACTGTCGCTTGGAGGTATCCTTGCTGTTTTGCTATCCCTTTCTTCTTTGGATGGCGGTAAACTTCACATTCAGATGTCAGAAATAGAGTTATTTGAATTGATAAAGTTTAATAATGGTACACAATTTCGAGAATTCTGAGATTCTTTTCAAATCCTGAGAAGAATTTTAATCGCATCCCGAGAAGGATTCTCTCAGAAACCTGAGAAGGGTTCTCTTCGAATCCTGAGAAGGATTCCCTTCGAATCCTGGGATGGATTTTCTTCGAATTCTGAGAAGGATTTTTTTCTATCCCTGAGAAGGATTTTTTTCTAATGCTGAGAAGGATTCACCCAGAATCTTGAGAAGGATTCTCTCAGATCCTGAGATGAATTCCCACAAAATTCTGAGAAGGATTCTCACAGAATTATTAGAATGATTTTTGTTTTATTCAAAGAAACGTGTGGTGGGCTCGGTGTGCAGAACATAACTGTTTATTTCATGTGTATACGTCAGACTTGTTTGTATAGCAAATAGAGCTGGGCATAACTAGTATGGCAAATAGAGTAGGATACAAATCTTGATTTAGCAAACGACATCAAATTCTTAATGATATATAACATCTCCTTTCTCATCAAAGAAAAGCATCGGCATCCTGCAATTTAATACATTTCAAAATCTTCATATCTCTTTGGGACTCGAATAGTTCGTCTGGGACGATCAACCTCTGTCATAGCCGGTTGGCCATCCTCAAGGTTTGGTTCTGGGTATTGATGATGCTCGACGACAGCCTGCTTTGAAAATTTTGTATCGACCTGATTGGACTGGAGAGCATCTGGAGGATGAGCTGGTTTGATGCATGTGTTGCCTCGACGATAATTCCGACCAGCAACTTCAACTACCGTAGAATGATCTGTGACTGGGTCTAGCACAGTTCCTTTTCGCCAATTTGAATCCGACGGTTTCATCTTCACATAAACCGGTTGCCCAAACTCCAGGGCTGGGAGAGGCTTCGTCTTTCGGTCATAGAAATACTTGGCTTGTTGTCTACTCTTTACGATTCGCTCTTTCACCCCCTCTTCCACCTTTGGTGAGTATTTCTCTTCGGACATTGGGATTCCTGATCTTGTTCTCCTATTAAGAAGCCGTTGAACTGGTGAACTTTCAATTTTGTTGGGGGTATTTCTCCATTGCAGCAACACTCCCCAAAAATCTTGTTTCGATTCGTCAGCCTTTTTCATAAGAAGCTTTGCGATTTTAACGGCCGTTTCAGCTTTGCCGTTAGCTTGTTGGTGGTACGGCGCGGAGATGCTATGTTTGAATCCCCAACTCTCTGCAAATCGGTTGAACGTCTCATTCGTAAACTGCGGACCTCCATCACTCGACACTTCTTGAGGAATACCGAACCTTGAAAAGTTTTTTCGACATACTTGCACCACTGCAATCGCATTTGGAGTTTTCATCTCGTCGATCTCAAAGTAGTCAGAAAAGTGTGATTAAGAAAACTCTTCTCTTACCTTCCAAGTCACATTCACATTGATACCTTCTGGTATGGATATAGTGGAATTTTGTGACTTTGCATGGCTTGGGGTTGCTGGCTAGCAGAGTATTTCGCACAGACCTCACAATTTTGAACAGTTCGCCGGATATGGTCCTTAATACCTGGCCAAAACAAAACCAAAACAAATTCTCTGGCCAATTTGGTGGTCGCTTCAATTCCAGAATGAGACAGGTGTAGTCTCTCCAAAATGTGATTTCTCATGTTGCGTGGAATTAGGATGCGATCATTTCGCAATACTAATCCGTTAAAAGTGCTAAGATCTAGTTTGTACTTCCAGTACACTTGCAAGTTTTGAGGGACTGCGTTAAACTTATCGGGCCATCCATTTACAATGTATGCAACAATCGCTTGGATTTCAGGATCTGCTTGGCTTTCTTTTCGGATCTGTTCAACTTTTTCGTCTGCAATAGGTAAGTAATCGACAGCATTTACAGTATCTATACCATATATATCGTAAATTTCACGACATGTGTTATCGTTGCTGTCTACCGCAGCTCGAGATAGCATGTCTGCAATAATGACTTCCTTACCTGGTATAAACTTCAAGGTTATTTGGTAACGTTGCAGTCCGAGCATCATGCGCTGGATGCGCAAAGGAGCTTCTGTCAGAGGTTTCTGGAAAATTCGAATTAACGGTTGATGGTCGGTTTGTACCGTCACAGGGCGTCCGAGTATGTACATTTCGAATTTTCGACATGCAAAAAGTATTGCTAATGTCTCCTTCTCTATCTGGGCGTACTTGCGTTCAGTAGCACTGAGGGTCTTAGACGCGTAGACGACTGGCTGCCCTTCTTGAAGGAGGACAGCGCCTAGTCCAACGCTGCTACTGTCACATTGTATCACTGCAGGTTTGGTGATTTCAAAATACCGCAAGACTGGGGCTGACGTGATAATTACCTTCAATCGGCGAAATGCATCTTCATGGTCGGGTGACCAATTCCAGGGTTCCGTTTTGTGGGTCAACCGTCTTAACGGTTCAGCAACCGTAGACAAATCCGGAAGATATTGCGACAAATAAGTGATCATGCCCAAAAATCGTTGAACCGCAGTTCCGTCTTCCGGCCGAGGCATGTTGATGATGCTGTTTACTTTTTCCGGATCAGGCTTCACTCCTGTTGATGTTAAAACGTGACCGAAAAATTTGACACTCTGTTGACATAGCTTGACTTTATCCGGGTTCAGTTTTACGTTGCACTCCTTCATTCTTTGCAAAAATGCGTCCAGGTTCCTGTTGTGATCAGCCATAGCTTCGTCCATGGTTTCTCCACAACCGAAGATCATGAAGTCGTCCATTAATGCTCTCACGTTCCGCAATCCTTGGATAATTTGGTGCGCTTTCAGTTGGAATATCTCTGGTGCAGACGAGATACCCATTGGCATTCGCAGCCATTTATAACGGCCAAAAGGTGTCCAGCAGGTTGTGAGTTTTGCACTTTCGTCATATAACTGCAACTGCCAAAATCCCGATTTGGCATCGACGGTAGTGAACACTTTTGTTTTCGATAGCTCTGGTAAGAGCTCGTCCAGAGTTGGCATAGGGTAGTGTGGCCTTTTTAGGGCTTTATTTAGTACCGTTGGATCAATACATACCCGAAGTTTTCCATTTCGTTTGACCAACACTAGGTTGCTTACCCATTCTGAATGGTCTTTCTCTTCGGCGATGACACCTTGTCGCTCCAGTTCTGAAAGCACTTCACGTAGCTCATCGCGCATGGTAACTGCTAAGCGTCGTGGTTGTTGAACGACGGGGTGCACGGCAGCATCAAGCTCCAGATGAACGGTTCCTTCCAATTTTCCCAATCCGGTAAACACTTCTGGGTAGCGTTCGATGATTTGCTTCGCAGATGATTCCTGATTTACGTCGATCGAATGGCAAACTTGGATCAATTTCAATTTTAAACACGTCTTCAATGACAGGATCGGAGCCTGATTGAAATCGACGACATGGAATACCATTTTGTATTCCTCTGTGTTATGACGACAGGGTATGACGATTCGACCTAGTGACTTCACAGTTCCTCCTCCAAACGCTTTCAACAATGGTCGGCAGTTGTCCAACGTTAGCTGTTTCGTTCTCAGAAGATTGGTAGCATTTTCCTGGCCAATTACATTACACGATGCTCCAGAATCCAAAATACAACGAACATCGCGTTGACGGTTGTTGATGTCCAGGAAGGAAATGTTTACTTTCAGAAGAGCATTTTCTTCCTCCTCCACGCCGTAGAGATATTGGCACATAGCTCCAGATTCCTCGTCGATCTCGTTTCCTTGAGTAATGCTGTTGTTTTCTTGTTCTGTCTCCAGGGTGTTGACATTACGTTTTGCTTGTTTGCTGGTGATTCCCGGTGGCTTCATTTGTTCCCTTCTTTTTCTGCAAACAGTCGCGAAGTGATTCTTCATGCTGCAAAAATTACAGGTTGCTCCGCGCGCTGGGCAATCTGACAAATTGGTATGATACCCACGGCCACAAAAGGAACATTGTTTGTTGGCCGATTTTTTGTCGACGAGTTTGTTTACCGCATGTTGTTGCGGCTCCAACCACTGGTTTCGTTTCATCTCCTCTCGCGTAACCTTCTCGGCTTGACATTGTTGAATAACTTTTTCGGCGGTCAAATCCTCCTGCTCGATGAATCGCTTTTTCAGGGATAGATCCCGGATTCCCGTGATAATCTTGTCTCTCAGCATTTCGTTCTCCATCTCTCCAAAATTGCAATCCTTCACCAATTCCCTTGCGCGATTAATGAACTGTGTCATCGTCTCCGGTTCAGTCCCATCGTCTCCGAATTCTTGTCGACTCTGGTAAAACTCGTATCTCGCCAGCTTCACATTCCTTTGAGGAATCATATACCTCGACAGCGATTCCATACATGCCACAACGGTGTTTTTCTCGGCATCCTGCAGTGGCCACAGATTGAATATTTTCCTTGCTTCCGTTCCTAGCGCTGACTTGAATGTTGCAACTTTCACGCGTTCCTCCAGGTGTTCGACTCCCGAAGCGATCAGATACGTCTCGAATGTATCTTTCCAGTTGCTAATGTTTTCCCGCAAATTACCAGCCAATAACAGGGGAGTTGGAAATGGAATGCTGCTGTTTATTACGCGAACTTCCTGCTGTGCAGCTGCGTTCAGCTGTGTTCCAATAGGGTTTTCGTTCGCCATTCCGAATTCCTTCGATATACTTCCAAGACTCTTCTCCACTTTAAAACTTCCGACGCGAAATTCGAGCTACTTTTTAGGCTAATTACAACTTAATTCCCGTTCCGACACCATGTTTTATTCAAAGAAACGTGTGGTGGGCTCGGTGTGCAGAACATAACTGTTTATTTCATGTGTATACGTCAGACTTGTTTGTATAGCAAATAGAGCTGGGCATAACTAGTATGGCAAATAGAGTAGGATACAAATCTTGATTTAGCAAACGACATCAAATTCTTAATGATATATAACAATTTTCTCAGAATCTCCCGGAATCCTGAGAAGAATTCTCTCGGGATCCTGAGAAATATTTCCTTCGAATCCTGAGAAGCATTCTCTTCGAATTCTGAGAAGGATTCTCTTCGAATCTTGAGAAGGATTCTCTCAGAATCATGAGAAAGATTCTCTTCAAATCCTGAGGAGGATTCTCTTCGAATCCTGAAAAGGATTCTCTTAGAATCCTGAGAATAATTCTTTCAAAATCTTGAGAAGGATCCTCTCAGAATTCTGAGCAGCATTCTCTCAGAGACCTGTGGAATGCTTCCATGCTTGAAATAATGCAAGATTATCTCAGATTTTTTCCTAAACATCAGGTAATTTTCAGTCTCGAACATTATTGAATTCAATCGATGGCCAGTAATAATTTGTCAAAACCATAACCAACCACAGGCACCAAGATAAAAGCAGAGAGAAAATGCATCATCACATTGTGGGAACGCGAAATCCATCCTATCAACGTAACCCGGGGGCGGCTTAATGAAATCCTACCACACTGGTGGCAACCGCACTGAAAAGCGTTCCACAGCGACAAGCACTTTCCAATCAATTAAATTGCTCTGTGGAATATGTCATTAAATCCACGCAGAACATCCACCTTTTATGTGTGATGCTTAATCATTTTTTATTGCCAATAAAATTCCATCATTTTGTTTTCTTCTAAGAGAATTCTTGTTCGTTATGAGAGGAAATGAATAAAAATCACAGCAGATGATCGAACCCAATCAAATCCGGATTTGTTGCGGTGTTATACTGAGAGTAAAGCGTATCCTGAATGTGGATGAGTTTTTCTTTTGTGGGCTATGCTTTCATTTTATAATCGCGCATCAGTCGAATGATTTTTAATAGCTTTCGATGATCTTCTACTTTTTCTTGGTAAAACGTCCTCACTGGGACTGAGCCTGATCCTCATCTTAGTATTCTAAGAGTTTTTCCACAGTTATTAACTGAGAGCTTTCTTTGCCAAAGATGCCATTTTCACATTTGTATATCATGTGGCAGGTACAATGATACACTATGCCCAGGAAAGTCAAGGAAAAATCCATAACGAAAAAATCCTGGACCGACCGAGAATTGAATCCAGAAACTTTCAGCATGACTTGGCTTTGTAACCGTGCGCTGTAACCATTCGGCTAAAGAAAGCCTTAAAAATCGCTTTCGATGATAAAAGTGCGATTGGGACGATGTTTTTATAGCTAAGCGGTTCAGTTCTTAAAGGATTTTTCGATTTAAAAATTTTGATTTTTTAAGTTAATGTTTATGTATTACACAGTGGAAGATTTATTAACAACTCTATAAAGGTGGAGTACAAGATATTCAAGTTAACAATATGGGGTTTTCCAATCCTCCGAGAATTCATTAGGACGAATCCAATGTCAAATCAGTCAGTAACGACTCGCTATGGGTGTTATTTTACAATTGTTTTTGGTACGGTAGATAAGTGTTTTCCATAGAAATTTCGTCCATTTTGACTGGAGAGTATGTTGGAAAAACCTTTGAGTTATTACATTGAATTAATTTGAAAAATTCTTGGTCTGAAACGGTCAATGAAAGATTTAAACTTTTCATGATGAAGTTACAGAGAGAAAATTGGGCTACGTGGAAAAAAAACTAAACACTGGAATGAAAAAAGTTTAAGTTTAGGATAAAGTTCTTATATGTATTTCAACAAAAGTTCTCATAGTTGTAATATTTATTTCAATTTATTCTGCGTAAACGAGCCCAAACGAACAATAGGCTATTTTTTAAAAATAAGTTCAAAAAACAACTTGTTATCCAATAGTAAGTTGATGTTTGTCAATAACTTTACTTCTGGGATAGTTTGTTCACTATTGGATTTATCTAATGATCATGAAATCATTTTCTAGTAATTATTGCATAGTATTCATCTTATAAAATTTGTCTCAGGTTCGTCGAAAATCATAGCTAGGGCTACCATGGGAAAAGAGAAGGTTAAAAGTATGTTTTGTAGAATTCCCCCAGAGAATGCGTTAGAAATTCTTTTGAACATTTCTCCAGAAAGGTCCATACAAATCACAATTTTTGGTTTAAAATAGCATCTAGTTGTTCAAAAATTACTGGAATTACCTTGGATTTCTTCATGAAATAGCACAAGAAATTCTAATAGTCTCAACAAAATTAGAGATTACTAAGCAAGGATTCTTTCAACAAATTTTCAGAGTGTTCACTGACAGTTTTTCCAACTTTGTCTTTGAGGTTCTTCCTAAAGTTTCTTTTGAGATTCCTTCAACAAATTTTCCTCTATATAATTTATCGGAAATTTTGCAAGAATTGCTTGGAAAATTTGCAACAAAAATTATCTAGGATTTCATGCAAAATAAAATCTATCTACAGTCAACCCTCCATGAGTCGATATTGAAGGGACCATCGACTCATGGAAATATCGAGTCATGGAACAGCAATGCTATGGAAAGCTGTTTGAGGGAACCATCATAATAACCATGAAATTTGATTTTTAGTATGGTTCCATGAGTCGATATCGAGTAATGGAACATTGACTCATGGAGGTTTAACTGTTTCTATCTATCTTCTATATTAATAAAAATGGTATAGTGTTTGTATGTCACGAAATGGCTTACCAACGGGTCAAGGGGTTTGAATGAGTCTTTCTCCGTTTTTTTTCGTGAAGGGTTCCGACGTGTTTGTGTGTATAAAAATCCCACGATATTCATCGCGAAAGTAAGAAAACCCAGAGCGAACGGAATTGTCATTTTGTATGGGTCGATCCACGGTAAAAAGAAGTAAGGTATTATACTTCGAAGAATGACATTTGGCAGTGACCTATCGCAAACTCGAACGAGTGCAAAAGAAAGCAAGGCTTGCTCTCTTTCACTAGCCTGTAAGCCTCATGCTTGATGACACATGTTTTGATTGAAAACCGTTGTTTACACGTAGGAATAGCCTACCTTGTTGTGTCTACCGTGGGTCGATCCATAGCGTTTTTTAACAGCCTACTTGATGGCAAGACGAAGTTTGCCGGGACCACTAGTAATAAATGATTCTTCTAAGACTGTTCGTCAAACCAATTCGTTTGACTATTAGGGGAACTTAAGTATTGTCGGCAGCCTAAGCAGCTGAACTTTGAAGAAGGCAATTATATTGAACAATGAAGCACAACAATTAGCAGGAGACACCTGAACTACACTTGAGCACTCTTTATTTAGTAATTATTATGCACAAAACACTATTTTAATCTCTAAATCATCTATTTTTTCTCACCAAAGTCACGAGGCACTTGTTCTTCTATCGGCAATGCAATTACTATTGTCGGCAGCTAAATTGTTCTCATCGGCAATCCATACCTGTACAAAAACTAGGTTATGTATTGGTAACTTTTCTTATTGGTAGACAATGCCTTAATTTAAACGTCACTCATTATGTTCTACTCGTTGAAAGGGCCAATGCAGAAAAATACAGACTACACTGAGAACAGCATTGCAGTTATAAATAGAATAGCTGAGAGTCATATTGAATACACAACGCCACTAAATTTGTGCAGAGTAAGGCGCCGTCCACAAATTTCGTAACGCTCTAGGGGGAGGGGGAGTAGGCTCAAACGCAAAATTTATTTATTTTTTCATACAAAGACTGTTGCGGAGGGGGGGATGATCGAACACGATTCTCTTGATATGTTCTTATTGCGTATCAATTCTACACGCGGCGATCTGTAGGCGAATTCCGGCGCGTATTTTTTTCGAAGAAAAGACATTTTTCTTGCTGGTGAGTAATGGAAGAATTTTTTTTTCTCTTTGAAGAAATTGTTCGCCGGAATTCACCAACTGGACTATAGAAATTAATACATTTTGCCTTAAGAAAGATGGAACAATTATTGCAATACGAAAGCTTTATGTATCGTTTTAGCATCACCCCACATCAAGGCGTCGATAGGTTCAGGCATCAAAATTATCAGATGAACGATGATACTATCATCTATCTGATAAACAACTGATACTATTAGTTCAGCCAGATGATACTATCAATTCTTGTGTATAGTATAGTATCACTGAGAGAATGGTTTCTATCAGAAATAGACGATAGAGTGATAGTATATCTATCCCAAAAAATTGTCATGATGATACTATCAGTACAACACCTCTCAAATAACAATGATAGAGGTTCTATCTTTATCAATTGATAATATTATAGAATAAAAATTGTTGGACGATGGGTATAGAAAATTAACTAAATTCCATATTTAGCTATCCAAGGTGGCGGCTTCAGGAGTGTAAGAATTGTTGGAAACCCATGCAATATGGGCATTTTCGGAACGGACGCGACGAGGGGTTGACGAAAATTGATGTTCGGCGCCATTTTGAAATCCAAGATGGTTTTGACCTAGGATTCATAAAAATCTATTTTTCTATAATTCCAATATTTCCTGAGATTTTCTGGAATTCGACCAGTAATTTCACCAAAAACATTTTGAAGCATTGAATCATCCCACTGGTATAGGAATAATTTCTGAGATTTATTCACGACTTCGTGTAATTTATGAATACTTCTGCGCTAAGAACACACCAGAATAATTAATCAAAGAAACTAAAGAAAATTTCTTGGTTTTCATACTGTTAGAAATATTTTTGCAAACATTCCACGTCAAATCCTTGAAAAAAAAAATGTCCAAACCGCTTTTGGATGAGTTTTAAAATAATATTAAGGAAAATTTAAGTGGAAATCTCCGGATGAAAATTCCTTGAATTATTCCTAAAATATTGCTGTGTACGTTTGAAATGCAAATATCAAATGCGGGATCACCAAACGCGGTAAGACTATTTACAAGAAAAGCGATTTCAAAGATAGATTTGTCTTGCTGGGAAGGCGGTAATTTATTAGATCGTTGCTAGGTGTCCTTTGATTGTTTTGTGTTACCACATTTCGAGGACGTTTAGTCAAGATTTGCTTCTCAAATGCAAACAGCAATATTTCTACTAATGTATCACAAGATGTTCATAACCAGTTAACCACGATTCAATAAGGAAAATGTACTTAGCAATTTCTTAAAAAAAAACTGCAGATCCATCTGCATTTTTTCACAGAAAATTCTCTCAAAGTCTCTTATCCAAGGTTTATCCAAAAATTGATTCGATTACATCAAAAATCTTTTGAAAGTACAGTCATCTCTCCATTACTCGATATTGAAGGGGCCATCGAGTTAGGGAGGTATCGAGTTACAGAACACAAAACCAATGCAACTGCGATCTAGAGGACCATCGAGTTAGGCATGAAAACCAACTTTTAATATGGTTCTCCAACTCGATATCGAGATACGGAATATCGAGTAAGGGAGAGTTAACTGTACGTACGATTTCTCAAAGAAATCATTTGATAATAATATTAAAAAATTTCCTAGAAAACTGCCTTTTCAAAAAAATAAATTCAAATATTCATATAATGTTACTAGCAGAATACCTTCAACAAATGTTTTCAAAACACTTCCGCAAAAATGCTCAAAAACTTTCCGAGTACATAGTTAAAAGATTTCTTCAGAGAATTATGTCCTTATTTCTCCTGGGATAACGTCCTAGGATCCTTCCGAAAAAGTAATCACAGATGCATACAAGTATTTCCAGGCATTTTTTTTCATCTAACAGCACTAGCCATTCTTCTGTGGATTTTCAAGGGATTTTTTCCACATATTCACTACAAAATTTCAAAGTTCATTCTTGAACTCCTCAGATCATCAGATACCATTTTAGGTTCTCGAAATAACTCTATAACTTTTTTCCGAATGATTATCTCCGTATTCTTCCATAAATAACTTCCAAAATCTACCCACTCTTCATTTTTGGTTCAAAAATTAATCCAGGAATACCTCAATAAAATTTTACAAATAACTCTACCGGTCACTTCATATCCATTCAATATCAGATTTCATAAAAACATAAAGTTAGAAAATATTTGAATATTTGAAGAAATTTGATGAATATTTTCAACTCAAATTTACTAAATTCCTGTCGGAAAATTCAAGAATTCACCATAGAACTTCGGAAACTTTTTGACGAAATTCCTGGCGATATACCTCACAGAAAAGCTTGAGCGAGTTTTGTAAGATTTACTACGAAAAATCTTGTTTTTTTCTTCATCTCTTATGGTGGACAATGCTTGACATTAAATTGAATTGAGTTTTTACTGAAAGTATTTAAATCTAAAATTTTAGAAAATGTTCTGCATAAACTTCGAAGTTTCATGATATTATGGCAAACAGATTGATGTAGAAGCCAATTCATTCCTACTTGCAAATATACTAAACAAACATTTTGGAGGGACTATTTTTAATCATTGAAGTAGAACTGCATAAGTTTGAAGCGAAAATATTGGCCGTAGCTTTTAAGAACATTGTCAAAGATTTCTCGTGGTACCATTCGTAATGTAAGATTTTACTGAAAAAAAAAATCTTGGAGGAAATTTTTGCACCATTTCGACAATTTGTTGAGGAATTTTTTGATGGACCTTCAGAATTAAGGAATCATACCTAAATAAATCTATATAAATAAAAATGGAATGGTGTTTGTATGCCACGAAATGGCTTGAGAACTGGCTTTTTATCTCTAAGCTATGTTCCTGAAGTGTTCCGACGTGTTTGTTTGTATAAACAGCTTAGTATATGCAGCGGGAAAGTTGTAAAATATGGGAGTGAATAGAACTATCATTTTGTATGGGACGTTCGTACCGTTTTTCAGCAGCCTACTTGATGGCAGGACGAAATTTGCCGGGACCACTAGTTTATAATATATTTAAAAACTCAAATTTTATTTTTTTTTATTTAATGTGTTGCTTTTTGAAGCGTGAAAAGATTTTTGTACAAAGTTTTCCTTGAAAGCGTCATGCGAAGAGGTGAATTATAACAGGATAATTAATAACTCTCTAATGAATTAAACAAAAATGACTTCTTGACTTGACTTGACTTGTTCCTCAGAATTCTGCCAGAAAGCCCCCCAGAATACCGCCCTGTAATTGCACAAGAATTCAATCCCAGAATATAGATTCTGTCAATAATAAGCAAAGAATATTTCAAAGAAGATCCTTACAATTTTCTTTATATATTTCATAATAAATCCCTTACATATTCTAAGTTATTTTACCATATGTATCCCCACTGACCCTATATCGCTTTACTAATTTCGAAAGCAAAAGTAAGGCTAAGGTTTTTGACAAATTTTCTCTAAAGATTCTAAGGTAAGACACATTAGAATTATTTTTTTCCTGGTAATTCTAGTATCCACAGATTTGAAGTAGAATTTTCAGAGAAATAAAACATTGAAGAGTTACTGATGCAATCTGTGATGTATTTTAGAAGTATTTCTGACGAACTTGTGATCAACTTCACGAAAGAATTTAAAATAAAATTTCTGGAAAAAATATGATTGATGATTCTGGGGGAGGGGGGGGGTGTGGTAAAGTCCCCCTGGCTCTTCCTGTTCCTACGCTAATGAAACTACGTAATCATCAACCAGCTACAGTTGAACCTTCAAAAGTCAATATTCCATGACCATACTTAAAACGAAATTTTTATGGTTATTATAATATTCCATTTGTACTGCTTTCCAAAGGATTTCTGTTCCACGTTACGATATTTTCACGGTCCCCAATTGAAAATTATACTGAAATCATAAAAAAAAATTGTATGCAATATTTAAAAAAATAAACGTCCTATATTTTGGTGGGATAATGATTGTCCTTTCGCTTTAAAAAATAAATCGGAAGCTTTTAAATAAAATCGTTGTTTGAGATCTTTAGGAAATTATTTATTTTTTGTAAAGTAGAAGCTTGTATTTACTCGTACTACTAAATTTAATAAATCCCTTGATAGGGAGACGTCATTGTGGTCTGTAGCAAGAAATTTAAAAAAAATATGGCCATTCTTCTCCTGTTTTATTGGAGTATTCAGATAATTGGTTTGATCAATTTGCATCTAAAATTTGTCCAGCTTTTGTTGCTCAATCTATTAATTTTAAAATAAAGCAATCAATCAATTATTTCCCGGAGCTTCGATCGCCAGTTTCATTACATGAGTTGGATTTAGCACTATCTATTGCTAATAATACTGCACCAGGTATTGATAATATTAGATTTATCGTTCTCAAAAATGTGCCCTATAAAAAAAAAGCTCATTTACTTTCAGTTTATAGTTCATTTCTTATGCATAATATTATTCCCTTCGAATGACGTTCGATAAGAGTAGTATACTTAAACCAGGAAAATCTTCTTCTTCGGCTGATAGTCGTAGACCTATTAGTCTATTATCATGTCTACGTAAACTTATGGAAAGGATGGTTCTAAATCGTATTGAGATATGGGCTGAATATAATAATATTTTATCACCTTGTCAATTTGGTTTCAGAAAAGGACGTGGTACTCGTGATTGCACAGCACTTAGGGCTTCTTATATTCAACTTGCTTTCAATATAAAAAAAAACAAGATGGCATTTCTATTTTCTTAGACGTGTCCGGAGATTATGATTAAGTACTTATTGATTAGCTTTTTAATAAAATGAATACTTATAAAATTCCTTTAATTTTATCCAATTTCATAAACAACTTATTTTCGTTCAAAATTATGAATTTCAATTACAATGGATCGTCTAAATTCACTCGTGATGGCTATTTTGGCCTTCCTCAAGGATCTTGTTTGACCCCATTTTTGTTCAATTTATTCACATGTGATATTTCATTTCATAGATGTTTTTTACTTGAATTCGTTGATGATAAGGCTATTTCCGTAAGTGGGCATAATAGAGAAATCATACGTTAATATATGCAAATTTGTTTAGATAATATTGGTTTCTGGGCTTTTGATAATGGTTTTTGATTCCTTATACCTAACCTTCACACACACAATACACAAACACATTAATTGAACAAGCAGGAATTTGTAAGTTTGGCAATCCTTTCATCTGATTGCAATGTGCGAACTGCACCGTTCGTTGCGTGTAGCGACTTGTTGAACACTCCAGCAGAAGGACAAATAAGTCATAAACCGTTTGAGTTACTGTCTGCGAAAACTTCTGCTGGCAGCTATTACCGCTAGCAGAGAAGTGAATAACTACTTAAATTTTGGATTTTCTTTTTTAGCTATGACTGTTTTACTAAAGAGATATGTTTTGTATATTATCGATGATTTATCCTTCTTTTAAATGTAAGCGTAATCAGTTATTTGAAATTGAGCTTTGAAATTCATTACAAATGCATGCTGACTGTAGTTTACTATTGTTTTCAATTTCGGCCAAACGACCCTTTCGGACAAATGGCGTTCGGCCAAACGGCATTCGGCCAAATGGCATTCGGCCAAATGACCCGTAATCAATTTTAAGATTATTTTGTAACGTTATAAGAAAAAATAAAATGTTTTGTGCCTGTTTGAGAACGGTTTCAAAATGATATCACTCATAAGGGGTTTTACCCTTTTCAAAATTATCTAGTCAATAAATACTTAAATAATTAAACGATATTTCCACTAGTTGATGGTCTTCTTCAATATTGACAAACCGACTGTAGCTTTTCAGAATCTCAAAAAAAAGGTTTCTGAAAATGTAACTGGTGCCATCCAGTTATTTTTATCACTATTAGAAATATATTGGTTGCCTAAGCTATTTTGTCAAATTCACCAATTTTAAAGCTTATCAGAATCTTAATGACATCAACTAAAACTGTTCTAATAGCATCTAGCAGATAAATTCCTCATCAGTTCTATCACTGCAGATGGCTTTTGAATCGCTGAACAATTTTTTTTTTTTTGAAGACACCAATATTCATATTGATCTTGAGATGGAAAACTAAAAAAATCAATGGCGGCAGTTAGCGGGTAAACTCCCGATCATATTCTTCACCACCCTTGTTTGCTTGACAGCTGTTGATCTACCGAACAACTTTGCCGAGGACACCAATCGTCTAGCTCATCAGGATCTTGAGATATCCATTGAATGGGCGATATGACCAATTTGAATATCCCAAGACAAAGCGGAATAATTCCGGAATCACTTAGACTATATTTCTTTAAACTTACGATTATAAACTAGAGGAGCTTATCGGGTATTTATGAAAATTTCAATAAAATTTGTCAAGAAACAAAAAGTTATGCACATTATAATAGAATAATGTATGGGTAAAATGAGCATAACGTTTTCAAAAGCAATCAATGTGTCGCGTTGCAATAAAAATATCTTTTGGGATTCATTTTGGGGTCTTTTATGACTTTTTGAAAATACTATCGTTGTACTAACGGACATATTTGATGAAAAACAGTTTTGATGATTGCTGCGCCATTAGCAGTGTCTATTGAGTTTGCCTCTTGAGAATCTTTCTTCGAATAGAACCTCCCAAACTGGCCTCAACATATCCTCCAACAGAAATGCAGCATCAGAGGAGCTCTCCAGTTGCCACTCCATTCCTGAAGAAAAAAGGAAACCTTTCCATACAGTTGGAGAGCCTCCGGCATCGCATCGTCATCACCATCGACTTTTCCCATCCCAAGTTGACTTCTTTGAGGGAACGCGTGTATAATGATGATATAGCAATGGTGAAAGCACTTCAGGGCTCGCCCCGATCAGAAGGACACAACAAAAAAATCAATTATATTGGAACTTGGTTTTTCTTAAGCTTTAATATTATTTAGGTCACTTCCATTGAAGGGAACTAAATAATATTCCTGAGAAAGTCCATTCCAACGAATGCCAGATTGGATTCTCTTTTTCAAAATGATTACTTGGAATGGAGAATATCCAAGTAATTCATTATTCAATTTTTAATCAATTAAGGTGACTTAGTAACTTTAGAAACGCAGCTAATTCCTTTCTTTTCGATTTGGAAGGAAACCTTGATTCCCCTAACGGAGTTCAAAATCTCCAGCCTAAATACCTCGAATTCGAAACAACTGACCACGATTGGCGGCACTCTTTGTTTCCTCACTTCACAGAGGCTGGGCAATTAGTGACGGCTTTAAAACCCACTTTTTTGGACGGAAACTGTGATTTCGGAGATTTACCCTTCCTTTTGTTAGTAGTTGCAACCATATTCAGTAAATAAACGAAAGAAGAAGTGACCTTCTAAGACGTTTTTATACAAGACGGTGTCCAAGAGGATTACCACCGCTAGCTTTCGCCAACACGCAGCGAACTGGACTATCAAAATTCATACATTTTGCCTTATGAAAGATGGAACAATTATCGCAATACGAACGCTTTATGTATCGTTTTAGCATCACTCTACTTCAAGGCGTCGATAGGCGCGGGGTGTACGCACGAGCCTATCGATCGCAAGGTCCTTGGTTCGATTCCAGGTTGCCTCAAAAACTATTTTTGTTTTCAAATTTCGGTTTCATAAGGCTAATTTATGAATTTCAACTTGATTCCTTGTGGCGAATTTTCATAAGGGGTTCCTTTGTTTATCGATAGTCCATTTGCCTGAGTGAACGAGTAAAACGAAAAATCGAAGGCACGGGCCCAAACAACTTTCCAAGAGCAGAGAGAATTTGTGAACGCACAGCACGATGATACGATGCGCCCAGTTTTGATATCCCTTTCTAATCGGGCGGCTATTCGCTTTTTCCTTTTTATTTTCGGAAAGTGCGACGCTACCGGCAGGAAAAAGCTTCCCATCGCCAGAGTTGGAGAGGCCGCACTTGAAAATTCCCTTTGTGCTGTGCTCGCTCATACCACCACACAAACGGTCAAGAAGCGACATGATGCTTGCTAAAATCTCGAGGGACCGTGTGGCTGCTGCTGCTATGGTGCGAATCAGCATTTTTGCAGCATTTTAGTGGTCGACTATGCTCGGGTGAGCTTGACGACTTCGGCGGTAAATGGTTGGACGTAAACGAAGTGGAGAAATCCGATAAAGCTGAAATCGAATCTTACTCCGGAGCTGGTTGAGAGGAGGTGTTAGAAGTAGGAAATGGGGAATTGAATAAGGACTTACGGTGAGTAGGATCATTAGGGTTGTTAAGGTCAAGAACCGCTAACAAGTATGTAAAGCCAATCGACTAAAATTATTTCCGTAATATTCCAGATTAAAGATCAAAGATTACTCGATTGCTTTAAGATGAATTTGCATGACTTTTTACCATGAAAATAGCCAGTGAGAAGCAAGGGTGGCTTGCACGGTAAATGGCTGCCAAATAGTACCTCGCGTACCTGCAGGAATAAAATAGACCCCTTTGTGCGGTCCTTAGCCTCTTGTCCAGCAACTCCTATTCCTACCTCCTCGTAATACTGGCCGGGATACGAGTAACCTTGCAAAAGATCGGGTAGCCAACCCTGGTGGGAGCTTTGGTCGTATGCTGACAGGGAAGGGGGGGTTTGCTTTTGCTTTTGCTTCTGCGAACCTTGAGCGTCTGTACTCCATGTTGGGAGCGGCTCACAACAGCGTCTGTTTCCCATGTCAGGGGCGGCTGATCATCGTCCGAGTGCCAGAGAAGGACTTTAAGCTAAACTGCGCACTATGGTCCGCCGAACATTCAGGGGGAATGGTCCTCCGGAAATCTAGGGGGTTGGTATCAGGCCCTGCAAACCAACCGTAAAAAGGCATCAGGAACGTCAACGAGAGAATACGGACCGAAACAATCGACAAAGACTACAGCGACGAAAATGGACTAGCGATTGGAAACTCGGTACGTGGAACTGCAAATCATCCAACCGCACACGCATACTCTCCGATGTACTAAAGATCCGCGGTTTCGACATCGTAGCACTGCTGGAGGTGTGCTGGACAGGTTTGATGATGCGAACGTTTAGAGGTAATTATACCATCTACCAGAGCTGCGGCAACACACGTGAGCTGGGAACAGCTTTTATAGTGATGGGTGATATGCAGAGGCGCGTGATCGGGTGGTGGCCGATCAACGAAAGAATGTGCAAGTTGAGGATCAAAGGATGGTTCTTCAACTTCAACATCATCAACGTGTATAGCCCACACTCCGGAAGCACTAGTGATGACAAGGACGCATGCAACGCGCAGCTCGAACGCGAGTACGAACGCTGCCCAAGCCACGACGTCAAAATCATCATAGGAGATTTGAACGCTCAGGTTGGCCTCCAAGAATATGGCAATTCGTAGTACCTATATCCAGCACAGCCTCCCGTATCGGTACACCTGGAGATCACCTCAGCAGACAGAATCGCAAATCGACCACGTTTTGATCGATGGACGGCACTTCTCCGACATAACCGACGTCAGAACCTATCGTGGCGCTAACATTGACTCCGACCACTACCTGGTGATGGTGTAACTGCGCACAAAACTATCCGTCATCAACTATGTACGGTACCGACTCCCGCCTCGGTACAATATCGAGGAGCTGAAACAACCGGATGTCGCCAATGCGTACGCAGAGCATCTTGAGGCAGCGTGGCCGGATGAGGGCGAGCATTGTCGGATATGTGGAACGGAGCTCAAGAAACGATTGGTTCGACGAAGAGTGCCATGAGGTTTCAGAGGAGAAGAATGCTGCGCGGGCTGCTATGATGGAACGCGACAAAACGTGCAACGATACAGACTGAAGTGGGAACTGCAAACCCGCCTATTCTGGGACAAAAAGCGCCGCCTGGAAGAGGTGGAATGCCATGAGATGGAGTTGTTGAACCGTTCTCAAGAAACGCGGAAGTTTTATCAGAAGCTCAACACATCCCGCAAAGGCTTCGTGCCGCGAGCTGAAATGTGCCGAGATAAGGATGGATGCATCTTTATGAACGGACGCGAGGTGATCGAAAGGTGGAAGCAGCACTACGATGAACACCTGAATGGTGCATAGAACACAGGCACAGAAGATCAGGTCAACGAAGGCGATGGCTACGTTAGAGCAGCGGACAGTGAAAACCAACCAACCCCCACTTTAAGAGCCAGTTCGCTAGAGCCGCAACCCCTTCTTGTATTGATGTTCTCCGATCAGGCTGAAATTTTCAGGGATTGTTCTTCTATATAAAAGATGATGTTTTGCAAAATTTTAGATTTTTATATTAGGGGGAAGTGGGACAAAATGACCCCCAATGATTTCATGTCACTAAACATGCAAAATCACAAAAACTGATATAACTATAGTAAAAGTGCACGGATTATGTTGAAATTTGGCATGAATACTCTACGTTATATAAACTTTGAGATTGGCATGGTATATGGATTTTAAAAGTACTTCAAATCGAAAAAAATGAGTTTTTCATAAAAAATTTAGTGATTTTCAAATCGATTTTTTTCTTACCAACCGAACTAGGTCAAAAAACTAAATATGACGTTTTGTAGGGTAACTCATGGGCTTTCATTTGAGGTGTAATCCAAATATGCCGTTTCAAAAATTTGCCTTGTCTAGAGAGGTTGTATTGATGTTCTCCGATCGAGCTGAAATTTACTGGAGTTGTTTTCCTATATAAAAGAATACATTCCGCAAAATTTCAGATTTTTATATTAGGGAGAAGTGGTACAAAATAACCACTAATGATTTAATATATAAAAACATACAAAATCAATTAAAGTAATAGCGATAGTAAAAATAAACGAATTTGCATGAAATTTGGAATGTTTAATTAACGTTACTTTATATGAACTTCAAAATGAACATGGTATTTGGATTAGAAATGTGTTTCAAATAAATCTGTTTTATTTTTTTAAATAAAATTAGTTTTTTTTTTCAAATCGACTTATATTTTTGTCAATCGAACTAGTTCAAACAACTAAATATGAAGTTTTGTAGGGAAACTCAGGAGCTTTCATTCGCGGTGTACCGTAGTGAATCAAAATTCGGACGGTACCAATATCCGGACACTCTGATAATATTTACCAATAAAATGCTAAATTGACAACATTTATACAACTATATTGAATGAAAAAATAGCTGTTTTTGTAGTTGGCGACGTATTGGCCTTTCGGAGGTCTGTTCAACAAACTGATCAATGTCCCCGATGAGATCAGCTCAAAGGTATAAATTTATTGGTTAGAGATAATCGTATAGCATATTTTTATTACTTACATTTGATCTCTTACTAGGCAAACAAATTCAAATTTTTAAATTTAATATAGGGTAATGCAGGTCGCTATCTGTAATTATTCAGTTTTAATAAGCATATAGTAATAATATATAAATTATAATTCACTTAATAAACGATTTTGCATTCACATCGATCAATCAACAATGAGAAGTTATTTTTTTCAATTCTCATTCCCCCACTTGACATTTCCCCCATGCGTTAGAGGGGCGCTTAGATGGAGGCAATCGTCGCAGCAGTAGTGATTGTAACATAATAATACACAAAGTTATAGTTTAAAAGTTTAGTGACACCACATTGAAAAAATATGCTGTAAATATAATTTAAAAAAGTAAAAAGAGGCTGTCCGGAATTGGAGCCCAATGTTTTTGAATCTGGACATTGTATTGGAATTGTATGTTTCGATGCCGTAAGTACACAATTTTCAAATAAAACTGGAATAATACTTTGAACATCATCAAAACATGAGTAATACCGCCGAAGCTGCTAACGAAAACATTGGTGCAATGACTTATTGTTATCCACATCATCACTTTTGCAAGAAAGTGACATTTATTTCAGATACGGCAGCGGCAACACGGTATGATAGAATCGGTATTACAACTACCGAGAAGAGGCCTCCATACGCTGCTCATACCGCCCGGATTTTGATTTACCATGGTACACCGCGAATGAAAGCTCTTGAGTTGTCCTACAAAACTTCAACCTAGTTCGGTTGACCAAAAAAAAGTCGATTTGAAAAAAAAATAATTTTACAAAATAACAGGTTTTTCTCGATTTGACACATTTTTTATCCAAAATGATCATTCATATAACGTAAAGTAAACATGCCAAATTTCATACAAATTCGTGCATTTTTACTATCGCTATTTTTCTTCTTCTTTCTGGCGTCACGTCCCAACTGGAACAAAACCTGCTTCTCAGCTTAGTGTTCTTATGAGCTCTTCCACAGTTATTAACTGAGAGCTTTCTATTGACCATTTGCATATGTATATCGTGTGGCAGGTACGAAGATACTCTATGCCCTGGGATGTCGAGAGAATTTCGAACCCGAAAAGATCCTCGACCGGTGGGATTCGAATCCACGACCCTCAGCTTGGTCTTGCTGAATAGCTGCGCGTTTACCGCTACGGCTATCTGGGCCCCTACTATCGCTATTATAACAGTTAAATTAATTTTGTATTTTTTTATATATTAAATCATTAGTGGTTATTTTGTACCACTTCTCCCTAATATAAAAATATGAAATTTTGCGAAATATCTTCTTTTATATAGGAAAACAACTCCTGTAAATTTCAGCTCGATTGGAGAACATCAATACAACCGTAGAGTATTCATGCCAAATTTCAACACAATCCGTGCACTTTTACTATAGTTATATCAGTTTTTGTGATTTTGCATGTTTAGTGACATGAAATCATTGGGGGTCATTTTGTCCCACTTCCTCCTAATATAAAAATCTAATATTTTGCAAAACATCATCTTTTATATAGAAGAACAATCCCTGAAAAATTCAGTCTGATCGGAGAACATCAATACAACTTCCCTTAGAAAGGGGGTTGCGGTTGTCGCGAACTGGCTCTAAGGGAGGTTAACGATGCCCTTCACCAATTCAAGAACAATAAAGCTGCTGGTAAGGATGGTATCGGAGCTGAACTCATAAAGATGTTCCAGGAGAGGCTGGCTATTTGTCTGCACCGGCTGATAGGCACAATCTGGGAAACAGAACAGCTACCGGAGGAATGGAAGCAAGGCGTTATATGCCTATCTACAATAAGGGCGGCAAACTGGAGTGTGAAAATTATCGAGCAATCACTATCCTAAACGCCGCCTACAAAGTGCTATCCCAGATACTCTACTGTCGTCTATCACCAATAGCAAACGAGTTCGTGGGAAGTTATCAAGCAGGTTTCATCGACGGCCGCTCGACAACGGATCAGATCTTTTTCCGTGCGGCAAATCCTCCAGAAATACCGTGAGTATCAGGTCCCTACGCACCATTTGTTCATCAATTTCAAGGCGGCATACGACAGTATTGACCGTGTAGTAGAGCTATGGAAGATCAGGGACGAGAACAGCGATGGAGGGTGTGCAAAACTGCGTGAAGATCTCGGGCGAACACTCCAGTTCGTTCGAGTCTCGGCGGGGACTACGACACGCCGACGGACTTTCGTGCGCTTGAAGGTATCATGCGGAGAGTCGGACATAACAGTCGAGGCACGATTTTCACGAGATCCGGACAATTTGTTTGCTTCGCGGACGACATGGATACTATTTGGAGAAAATTCGAAATGGTGGCTGATTTGTTCACTCCAGCCCGCCGCTCGGTCGTCTGGGACTCCTTGAACGATGTTACCACCCGAGACAGTAGTATGGGTGATTCCCAATTGTCTTCCGATCCATCTCATACTCGCAGTCGGATTTCCATGACGGCGCGCAAAACTCTCCGGCGATTTTCTTCTTGTTATCTCTCAGGGCCGCATTTACGAGGGGCAGAGGGGGCCATGGCCCTCGGGCCCCCACATTTTAGGGGCTCCCATAAATCTCGACAAAAATATTTATAATTAAACTTTCATGAATAATTTGAATCAATGCAATAGTACCGTAATCCGGGGTATCATTGATCAGCGGGGTAACATTGATCGTACTGACTCATCTCATCAAATGTTCGTATTATCATTTATTGATGAAATATTTCCAAATCATGAATGGTGCTTCTCTTTTTTATATTCATGAGCTAATGAAATCTGATATTTTTGCGAAAATTGCGTTTACCTTATGCATAAATTTGTCAACTTTTCAAAACAATGATTTTATTTGTTAAGGATGACACTAACGAAGATTCATGTCTCACGTAAGGTCTGCAAACGATATTAAACGAAAATGTTCTTCTTATTAAAAATAGCATTGCCGAAAACGATTCCGTTGTCAAAACTTTTATAAGTATGCTCAATTAGGACACATTACCGAATAACTGTTAAGAATGTAAAATTTCCTTAGGAAATTGCCTACCTTTAGGCGTATTCCGTGGCTCGAGATGTTTTTAATTTTAAAATAACTCAAAAAGTAAATGATTTGTAAACGTTTGGCCTTCATATTCGGCTTCAGAGGCCTTGATTTAAGTAAGTAACGACATTTTTAGTATTACCGAACATTGTCTACATAGATGATCAATGTTACCCCATATCAACTAAATCAAAAAATCACCTAAAACATTTTTTTAACAAGCTTAAATCTTTCAATAAACGAAATACAGTATATAGTGTCGAGCTATGGGTGGCAGTACTTGTTTGAAAAATATAAAATTTGAAACATTCGCATTTTCACACGAAATATTAAAGAAACATTCAGAAAAATGATCAATGTTACCCCGGATTACGGTACACACTTTTCGGAAACGCATCATATGATTTGAAAGAATTTTTTTTTAAATATATCCTGAATAATGGGCGATATTTTTAGCATAGCATAGCATAGCATAGACTGACTATACATGTCAATGGTTGCTACTCCGTGATTGATCGGAACTGGTAATAATTGCACTGCGATCCAAATGAATAAGGGATGGGAGTTTCCGCTTACTCTCGGAGTGCAATTTTAGCAGATCTAATATTATTGATCAATAACGGCGCCGGGCAAGTCCTTACAGTCAGTTGGGATAGGGGAGGAATGCTAGGGTGTAATGATTGTTGCTTCTAGAGACCGAGAATACCTCTGCATCTCCACAATCACCACGGGAAGGGTGTTTATTAGTGGAGAAGGAAAAAATCTGGGAGTCACCTTTGGTCGGTGATGCGATCCATGGATAAGGAGGAAAAATACGGTTTATACTTAAAGCTAGTTTTTAGTTTTGTCCCAAAAAGTTTTTGGTAGAAGATTTGAAATAAAAGTCAACATCTGTAATGTCGAACCATTCAAAAGAAGTTTTTATTAATGGCGAAAAGAGAAAAATATATGCGTTTATTTTAAATTATATGAAACAGGAATAATGTCGACACTTGTAGTGACGAACCATACATAGTTTGTTTGAAAATTACATAAAAGTATTACTGAACATTTATGCCTCAAGAAGAAAAGTCTTTGGTAGAAGTTTCAAAATAAACGTCGACATTCATAATGCCGAACACTTCAAAAAAATATTTTAAGTAATGTCAAAAAGTTTCTATGTTTATAAGAATTGTATAAAACAGGCATAATGTCGACACTTGTAGTGACGAACCATACAAAGTTTGATTGAATATTACAAAAAAAGTACCGTTTACATGAAAAAATGTGTTATCATAAACATGAAACGAGCTCACCAGTTGGTAATCCATCCTCGACTGAACACGAATATCTTTTCGCACTCACACAGCGTGAACAGCAAAACTTCTCGGCGCCTCGAAAACGAACCGTCTTGTTTGGGCTTTCCAAAACACGCGAACCGAAAACCAAACTCCTGGCGTCCCGAAAACGAAGCGTCTTGTTTGGGCTTTCCAAAACACTGCCCAGCAAAACCCGCGAACTGAAAACCAAACTCCCGACGTCCCGACAACGAAGCGTCTTGCTTGGGCTTTCCAAAACATTGCCCCTGAATAATGGGCGATATTTTTGGAAGTAAACTATAATATGTAAAATTACTATGACAAAATATTCAAACATTCAGAATGTGATTTTGTTGACTTTACAAGAAGGTCAAGGAAGTTTCAAAAACGATTTGGATAAACATGTGGAGTGCCATCATTTTGGTTAAATACTTAACGATTTTCTAACATGACTTTTCCAACAACAACGAAAGTTTTCCTGACGAAGTTAAAAATTAGGTTTGAATGCAATTCATATATCTGCAGATCAAGTAATAGGACTTAATTATTTAATTTATATTTTGAAAACTACTCTATCGATCAAATTGCAGACCGGGTAGCGAACTTTTGAAAACTGTAGCTTGAAAAAAAAATGATAAAAATGAGACCAGACAGGAAACAACAAGATACAAAAATGGATCGAACAGTAAACAGAAAAAAATGTATCCTAAAATAAACCAGAAGAAAAGAAAATCAGACATTTCTCTTTTTTTTTGTAATTCTTCATTACGTCTTTACGACAGTGTTACTGCTCGTTTTACTGTATGTATTGTTTCATGATTGTTGCTAGGAATTTTGTGAGAATTCAGGTATTATCCTAAAGGTTCAGAGATAGTTTCGAATATTTAGTTATTATCCAGACAACCAGAAATCGCATGAAAGTTCACGTTACAACTCGTTTATTCATACTAATTACATCAAACCCGCAAAACATTGTGGATAAACTCGTCAGATTGATGAGTTTCCTCGCATAAAACACTTCTTTTCTGAGTTCATTTTTACATTTTGTTTCGTCTCGTACACTCGTACAAGGTAAGTCGAATTAATCCGTAGCAGCTGTCAAATTAACGTTTGTTATCATAAGTTAAGTCGCATAAGATCACTAGTTAGTTCGGTAGCAAATTTTTACACTCGCATTGTATGTTATTATTCATCACATAATATATGCACGCATATCGCCTCCACTTTTGTACGTAGAAGGCCTTTTCGCGACATCTTATAAGTGAAATTTTGCACATACAAAGCCTCAAGGTGATTTCGTTATACATACATTTTGGTTGTCTGGGTATTTCCTGTGGAATACCTCCAAAAAATTTCTAAGGAATTTCTCCAAGAATTATGTTTTGGATATCTCAAGAATATAACCTGGATTTTAGCAATGATAACAATAGAAATCACCCAGGAATTTCTCCAAAGATTATTTTACATATTTTTCAGGAAGGCCAAAATTATCCATGATTGTATCAGTGATTCTTCCATCGATTTCCTTAGTATCAACTGTAGAAGTTGGTTGAAGGATTAGTAAAGAAATGGAAGAACTCCTGTTATAGTGTTTGAAAAAAAAAAAACTCGGGGTAATCCCTGAGGAAAGCATCCTTTCCAAAATCGCTGGAAGAATTTCTGCGAGTATTGGTAGAGGAATCTCTAGACAAAATTCTAGAGGGATCCCAATATGAGTCCCTGAAGGTATAACAAAAAAATCACTAGAAGATCTCTTGAAGTTTTGCCATGAGACATGTGAGAGGTAATTTTTAATAAACCTGCTAAAAATTGCACCTTTCTATGCAGTCTTTGATTTTTTTTTGCATCAGGATTAACTGCAATCCTAATAAGAAAAAAAACTCTAGAGAGCATTTTGATCAAAACAGAGATCTTAAAGATCTCACATTTAAAATAGTGACTATTCAGAGACCCACCCAACAGACATTAGTAGTTGAATAACAGTTTATTCAGCTGAAATATGTTTGAGAGTGTTTGTCAAACGAATTTTTGATTGACTTTGACAAAAAACATTGAATTCAATCTGTAAACATTATAAATCTGCTAAGATGTAATAATTATAAAAAAATACCTACAGTAATTTAAATTTCGCACTTGTATACAATACACTCCAATCTAGTTATACTCAGATTTTCATCAATTATTACCCACGGACAAAAAAATTACATACGGATAAAAATGGTGCATTTTTTTACTACAGGCCTTATGTATGAAGTTACCCAGCAAACCACAGATCATATAACGATGTAAATTTTATATTGTATAAATGTGCAGTTCACATTGGAATTGGATATAATGCAAAATTGAATTGATTGAAATTATTTATGGAGTCAGTAATGTGATCTGATTTGAATTTGCATCTAAGCAAATTCCAACTTCATACAACAAAATATGTAACTTCAAATTGCCATTCCCTTGCGATTTCTTCTTCACTTGATTTGATTCTATTATAATCTTGAATGTGAGATTAGATATGAGTTCATCTGATGTAAATATGAAATCATACAGGGGAAGAGTACACATCGCTAGATGCATCTAAAAAAACAAGCATAAACCGAATACAAGAGGTACTCATGAAAAATTTACATACGGATAATAAAGCATCATAGTTTTATACACTCTATGGTTTCTCTTTATATAAGCATTTCTATTTTATTTTAATTTTTGATAATCATTTCACTATGAGGTGGATGCACTGGGGTGAACGTCTGGAGTCACAAATTGGACCGTCTTTGTTCCTCAGTCCTACGGTGCTGTTACAGCGGCATACCTATGTTTATTCAATGAAAATCACACAGGAACAGATGCTTCAGCGTTTTACTGATTAATTATTAAAACACTCACTGTAATCTTAATAACTGACGGTCACAAATGAGCAGAATTTCTCACGATTTTTTATTGATCGGTCTTTGCAATGTTTGTAAAAATCAAATCATACAAAGTGCAACACACTGTCATACACGTTAGTCATAATAAACGCCAAATCAACTTGTCTGGAGTTGTATTGGCTATGATGAATTTCATGAAATATATGTACGGTAAAAAGGTGTAATACGCCCCCTTGACGCTCCTTTAACGAAAAAGTGCTCTATTACAGTAGCGAATACATTACATAAACAGTCAGTGCGTTGTTTAGTTGGTCAAGCTCTGCATGCAGCTTTCTCTTGTCAAGTAGTTTCTTTAAAAGATAAGTATATACAAGATTATTAGAAAAATGGTGCAAGCGTTGTAGAAATGTTTAGAAATAGAATTCCCCCACCTGCTAAGTTCAGAAGAATTCATTATCAGTCGTCTACCGGTAGAAGTTTTTGTAATAAGTACAATAATAAAAGCATGGACTTCATTTCAAACGAGGCTTTCTTATCGGACGCAAGATTTCAATTCAAAAAACATGATTTTCGTTATTTTTTATTTTTTATTGACTATTGACTGTTAACTTCTCAAATAACATATATGTAATATAAGGAATCAGATTTACGTGTGAAAAGCCTCAATCCGGTTTAAATGAAGTTTGAGCATATTACACCGTATAACCCTATATAGCCTTCAAGTTTGTGCGAATAGAGGGAATTCGTGCATTTTAAACAATTTGCTTTGACCAAATAAACGATTTTTGTTATGTTGATCAAATTTTTGGCTGGGTTATAACTATTATTGATATTGTATCATTATCAAATGAGGAATAAATTATTATTTTAAAGCATGTTAAAGC
The DNA here is from genome assembly GCF_002204515.2 of Aedes aegypti. NCBI lineage: Eukaryota > Metazoa > Arthropoda > Insecta > Diptera > Culicidae > Aedes > Aedes aegypti. The sequence goes on along the minus strand of NC_035107.1, from coordinate 225,543,468 downwards.
TGTTTCAATCCTTGGAGATAACTGGAGCGTTTACGAAATGTTCCGGTGATGGAGTAGACGGTACCTTCAGATAAGCTATATTGTGGGATTTATATTTGCCAGCTTTCCGTGTCATTTAACAGTGACTGAACGGAACAGTGGTAGCCAATATGATTAGCGATCTGAAGATCATTGCGTGGAGGCTTGAACTTACTCGTTTTACCTTTTTATTTTTCGTTTGTTTGTTGAAACAAAGTTATACAAAGTGCAAAATACTATTATGTACGAAATTATAGAAAGCACCGAACGAACTCGTCTCAAGTTGTATTTCCTACACTGAATTTTTTGGAATGTACGTATATGGCCTCCACATATGTTCACATAGAGAGAATCTATGCATTTTATACAATCATTTATTTCCGAATAAGCGTTCACTTTACTGAGTTGAATCTCAGTTATTTGAACTAATTTGTTGGCTGGGTATGACAATAGGACGATATTCAAATTAAAAAGGCAGTAGTAGATGGCTCTTTTTCAGTGGTAGTGAAAACGAAATCCTAGAGCACTCCTGGGCATTTCACGGCAAAATTCTCTCTCATTCGCTCTTCAACAAAACTTGAAAACAATGGTGCCAGTACCTGTCAACTTTGACAGGTACTGGCACCGTTGTTTTAAGATTTCCCGAAGGAGGTAAAGATTTTCTGATGACCTCACCGTGCAATGGGCAATACAAACATTGGTAGGCTTCGTGGCCTTGCGGTTAACAGCGTCAGTCGTCTAGGCGTATTGTGCCACGGGGTGTGGGTTCGATTCCCGTTCCAGTCGGTGAAAACTTTTCGTCAAACGAAAAATTCATCGCTGGGCTACTGGGGTGGTTCGTGTTGTCCGTTGCCTAATGTTAGTGATCGTTCAGTCTGTGCAGCCTTTGTGCTGAAGACGGCAGAAATTGTATTTTTTAATGCAAACATCAGTGTCACCGCTCGGCGGCCAGTGAGAGAAACTACATGTTCGGAAGGTTGTTATCTGTACTTTTTACCGCTGGCACCAACTGTTAGAATTTAAGAACTATTGAGAGTGTCAAAATCTTTTCGAGGAAGTAGGCTATTTTAGGAAACGACATTTATAGAACTGACATTCTTGGAAAAAGTAGCACAACCGATGCGTGAAAGTAACAACTAACAAGAATAGACAAACAATGAATCGATTCCACCAACTGTCGCTTCAAATGCATAATCGACAACCAATAGACTACAAACCCCATCGTTTTTTAATCCCTGCTGGAAAATAAACAAGAAATTTACCAACTCAGGGATTTCATTATATCATAATGATCCAATAAACAACAACTTTCGTTCCACCTCTTGATAATGTTCGCTTCTTAAACGCAAAACCCATCCTCTTCAGATTCCACTCAAACCGTCATGATTTATCGAGGTGATTATGAGTTCATTATGGATCTACCGTGTTGCCTTCCTACGTATAGATGTACAATAATGGTTCTCTAGATGCCCTCTTCGCCCAGGTCCGTTTTCCAGCTCAGGCACCAGAACCCACACACCATGGAAGAACACCGACGACGTTCGCTGCACCTGCTTGATGGAGTGTTAACAAACATCTCCATCGACCCCCCCCCCCCTCCTAGACCACCATTTTTCCTGCCTGAGGCTGAACTCTTCGAGGTAGATGGTGATTACTTCCCTGGTTACACGTAACACATCTACCTAGGCGCTAGACACACGTCCCAGTTTGACTCCTCTCGGCGAAATAGCAGTTTGTTGTCATCGTCCTCGCATCGTTTAACCAACTGCTTGCTTTCTGTCTCATGTTCAGGCTTAAGCAGCTCTAGACCTGATAGCGGAGTTTGGGGCAAGTAAACCACCTTTAATTTTTAAAACATTTCATTTCTATATAAAAATCTATATTTCTATATAAAAAGGATCATAATGAAAAAAAAATACTAAGAGATATAAATCTGATAAAGAGAAGTACTCTCTGAATAATACCATTATATTTTCACATGTTATATGAGGTTTTCATTTGCATCCATTCATCTATCCACCTCTCTGGCTGCGTACGTGAAAGCGCGGATATTTCGCCCTAAAAATCTGGCGGAAACAACTGACGTTTCTCACATGGTCTAATATTGACATTAGTGATGCAGAGAAGCACGGTTATATTTTTGCACTACAGCGACACGCTTTTTCACCTTTTCTGGCATCATATTGGCATTATATGCGTATATAAAGCT